>NC_058383.1:22884838-23520222 GCF_018350175.1 Felis catus | reverse complement strand
AAATGTTTGTGTTTACAAGATAAATGGCCTCTTTACCCAGAAAACATCAAACCCTCAAACTACAACAGGGAAGATAAGTGCACCCTCCCCCACTTCCCCTGAGCTGTCTTTGTCATCTTAGACAAAGCCTTAGTCCACTGGCCAGGGACCCTAGATGTGGCCAATTCAAGACGAGGGCCAAGAAATCAGACCAGTCCATTCCTGTGATACAAAGTTGTTCTGTTCATGTCTTTTGCATATATATATTTAAGTAAAGACAAGTGTAGTCATATTTTTCTTGTTGATTTTTAAGAGAATTTTATATATTAAAGAGATTTACCCTGTGTCTGTTTAAAATACTATTGGTAATGGTCAGTCTAATCTGGATTTTTTTTTTTTTTTGGCTTGAAGTTTTGGGACACGCCTTCTTACTGGAAAGAGTACCATATTGTCTCCCTGGGGCGCATTGCTCTGGCTCTTAATGAGAGTGAGCTGGAGCAGCTGGATCTCAGCTCCATTGACACTGTGGCTTCCCTCAGCCAGCAGACAGAATGGACCCCAGGACAGGTAGGTAGATGTTGCTGGATCTTTTAAATATCCCATTTTGGTCTTAATTTTCTGTATATTTTCCTTTATATCTTGAACATACAGTATTTATAATAACTGTTTTAAAATCTTTGCTGCCAGGGGTGCCTAGGTGGCTGGGTCAGTTAAGCGTCTGACTTCAGCTCAGGTATGATCTCATGGTTTATGGGTTTGAGCCCCATGTTGGGCTCTGTGCTGACAGCTCGGAGCCTAAAGCCTGCTTCGGATTCTGTGTCTCCCTCTTTCTCTGCGTCTCCCTTGTTCTCTCTCTCTCTCTCTGAAAAATAAATAAACATTAAAAAAAATTTAGGGGCGCCAGTATGGCTCAGTCAGTTGGGCATCTGACTTTGGCTCGGGTCATGATCTCACGGTCTGTGAGTTCGAGCCCCATGTTGTGCTCTGTGCTGACAGCTCAGAGACTGCAGCCTGCTTCGGATTCGGTGTCTCCCTCTCTCTCTGCCCCTCCCCTGCTCACACTCTGTCTATGTCAAAAATAAATGTTAAAAAAAATTTTTTTTTTAATAAAAAAAATTTTTAAATCTTTGCTGCTAAATTTCCATCATCAGTCATTTCTGAGTTTGTTTCTATGGGCTAATTTTTCTCCTAGTTATGGGTCATGTATGGGTCATGGCTAGTAATTTTGACTGGCTGATGGGCATTGTGAATTTTATCTTTTTGAGTACTTGATTTAGTTATACTCCTTTGAAGAGTATTTAGCTTTGTTCTGACATACATTTAAATTACTTTCAAATCGGTTCGGTCCTTCTGAGGCTTCTTTTTGAGTGTAATTAGGGTGAGTCCAGAGTGACCTTAATTCTATAGTTAATTTGTCCCCATTACTCAGACATGATTCTTCTGGGGACTCTGTCTAATGTGTATGTATTTCAAGACCTTTCTGCTTTGGCTGGTGGGAATGTGTGTTCTCTTTCTAACTCCATACGAGCTCTGAGAATTGTTCAGCCTGCTGCTTTCTGATGCCTCTTCCTGGTATTTGTGTGGATTTCACTTCCGGCCTGTGTAGATAGGTCAGTACTGAGCCAGACCGGAGAAGACCTCTCTCTCTCCTGTGAAGTTTCTCTTCTGGTGTTCTGTCTCTCTCTCTCTGAACTTTCTTATTTTCCAGTACTTTCCCCCACAAATTACTGGTGCCCTGGCCTCCCTCACCTTGGATCTCTGTATTTCCAACTCAGATGGACCACTGGGGTTTTGGGGTCCCTTCCCTGCTCCCTGGACTGCAAGCTGCTTCTGGGCCATAAGCAAGGGTGATTTTCGGACTCTTCTTATTTTCCCTCTTTCAGGATTATAGTCCTATGTTCTCCGTTGTTCAATGTCTGAATATAATTGTTTCTGTATTTTGTTCAGTGTTCTCATTGTTTACGGTGGGAGGGTGATTCCTGTGTCACTTAATCCTTCATGGTTTAAAGAAGAACTCCCCAGAATTTAATTACTTAAACTGGGAGGGAAGTTAACCCACTGGATTGCTAGAAAGGGGAGTCTTAGCTGCTTCGTGGTATCTTCATTCTCAGGCAGCCCTCCCTCAGTGGTCATTTTCAACACCAGGTTTATATATTATCTACTTAGTAACCCCATAAAAAGAGTGCCTCTTTTGCATTAATTTTTTTTTACATTTTTGTAATGTTTATTTTTGAGAGAGAGAGAGAGAGAGAGACAGAGCACGAGTGGGGGAGGGGCAGAGAGCGAGGGAGACACAGAATCTGAAGCAGGTTCCAGCTCTGAGTTGTCAGCACAGAGCCCGACATGGGGCTCAAACCCATGGACTGGGACATCATGACCTGAGCCAAAGTTGGACACCTAACCGACTGAGCCGCCCAGGCGCCCCTTTTTGCACTAATTTTTGAAAAAATTGCAGCATTGGCTGTAATTGCCCACTGCAAACCATCACTGTAGTCAGGAGTAGAGCAAGTTGGGTGGCCAGGCATGTGTCAGGGAGCGGAGTCCATCTCAACATGATCCTATGAACTGACAGTGGAGAATGGGAACGTGGGGGCTGCCTAAAGGCCCCCAAAGACATCTATGCCCCAATCCCTGGAACCTTGGAAGATGTTCCCTTATATGGCAAAAGAGATTTTTCAGAGATGATTAATTTAAGGATTTTGAGGTGGGAAGATTCTCCTGATGAGCCCGATGTAATCACAAGGGTCCTTATGAGAAGGAGGCAGGAGGCCACAGAGGACACAGAGAAAGATTCGAAGGCCCCAGGCTGCTGGTTCTGAAGAGGGAGGGTGCAGCTACAGGCACCCTGTGGAAGCTAGAAGAGGCAAGGAAATAACATTCTCTCGAGTTTCCAGGAGGAACACACCCTGCCAACCCATTTTAGGACTTAGGGCCTCCAGAAATGTAAGAGAATACATTTGTGTTGTGTGAAACCACTGACTCTGTGGCAGTTGTTACAGCAGCAAGAGGAAACAAATACAGGGGGTTCACCAAAGGAAAAGCATGGTGTTCTCAAACACAGCGGGGACGGGTGCTGGGCAGGCAAAACCACTGCATGTCCCCCAGTTGTGTGAGCTTTTTGGAATCAGGATTGCCACGTCCAATACTCTGAGTAGCACCATTCCAACAGAACCCAGCGTGAGTTGTATCACCCGCACTCCGGAGCTGGCAGCGTGGAGGCCGTGGCTGTGAGGGTTACACTAGTCAATACATGGGAAACATTTTGAACAATGCCTGGCACATAGTGTTCAGTAAAAAGTACTTTTTTTTTTAATGTTTATGTATTTATTTTGAGAGAGAGTGAACGTGAACAAGGGAGGGGCAGAGAGAGGGGGAGAGAGAATGCCAGGCAGGCTCTGCACTGTCATGGGGCTCGAACCCCGGAACTGTGAGATCATGACTTGAGCCAAAATCAAGAGTCAGACACTTAACCGACTAAGCCACCCAGGCGGTCCAGAAAGTAATTGTTTTCATTGTCATGGCCATGATCATCGTCATCATCACCACACTTCCTCTCTCTGGAAGTTTAAAAGTTGCCTCAAAAAAAGAAAAGAAAAAAATAAGTTGCCTCATTTCCAAGATGGTCTAAACCAAGCAATTGGAGGTTCCTTCTATCCTGACATTCCATAATGACTGGTTTTGACTGGTTTGGGAAGTGCCACGTCAGCCTTCAGATATTAAATCCTTCTATTTACAGTCCTGGAGAAAACAAATATATATCCAACTTAGAAACTAGAGTATCTCTTTCCCTTTGCACCAGTTTTAATTCCCATGGATGCCAGTGAGATTTATCAATATGTTTGAAGAGGATATGAAAACCTAACATTTGCATAGATCATTTGCAGTCAGTCCCTCAACTTTCGCTCCCAATCAAACCCTTAAATGCATGCTTCTAGATTAATAGACAGACCTGGCGGAACTACATTAACGGAGTTCAGTTTAAAAACCAATATAAGGGGGGGAGGAAACTATTAGAGAAGCCAGAGGGATGAACAGGGAGATTGAAATCTTAGAGCTATTCATTTTTCGGAGGGTTAATATTGCCTCAAAGTGTTAGTATTAATTGTCTGGGAATCATTACAGATACACTGGTCCAGTCATTCAAGTAAATATATTTTGGCTTATCACCTCGCAAGCTGAGCTTGCGTTTTCCGGGTTCCAGTGGTGAGGACAATCTAATACCGCGTCCTCAAAGTAATTTTATTTGAATTGTATTTTTGCGCTTTCATTTTAAAATGGGCACGCCTGATAGTTGAGGAGCACACATCGTTATGAGTCATCTAGTGAAACCTGATTTGGGAAGCCTTGATAGGAAACGTTCAAAAGCTACCTCGAATCTCTATGTTCTCGTCATACCCAGACATCTTCACAGGCTACGAGTACAGGCTCTGGAGTCAGACTGTGAGCTTTGTAATCACTGAGGGAAGTTTCATGGAGAACCTGACCAGTCTGATTTGCAGGAACATGGGAAATCTTCCTGAAGCCCGTCCATGTGAAGGCAGCAATCCGATGCCATTTCTTTTGTTTGTTTGTTTGTTTTTGACATTTTTAAATGCTTTTTTTTTATTTGTATTTGAGAGAGAGAGAGAGAGACAGAGTGCAAGCAGGGGAGGGGGCAGAGAGAGAAGGAGACGCAGAATCCGAAGCCGGCTCCAGGCTCTGAGCTGTCAGCACAGAGCCTGACGCAGGGCTTGAACTTACGGACCACGAGATCATGACCGGAGCTGAAGTTGGATGCTTAACCGACTGAGCCACCAGGCGCCCCGATCCAATGCCATTTCAAAGGGGGTACCTATTGCCTACAACTTCTGTAGATCACTCACTCAGATATTCATTCATTCATTTAAAAAGTACTTACTGAACCAAACTGTGTGTCAGGCGTTGTACCAAGCAGTAGGGATTCAATAGCTAGCTGGATATTCTGTGCGTCTTGGGATTCTACGGTGGCACAGGCAAAAAAGTGAGCACAGTGACAAGTGTTTCGAAATTGTGATAATTGATGGGGCACCTGGGTGGCTCAGTTAGTTAAGCATCTGACTTTGGTTCTAATCTCCTGGTTCGTGGGTTTGAGCCCCATGTCGGGCTCAGCACTGATAGCTCAGAGCCTGGAGCCTGCTTCAGATTCTGTGTCTCCCTTTCTTTCTGCCCCTTCCCTGCTTGTGTACTCTCACTCTCTCTCTCTCAAAAATAAACATTAAAAAAATAAGATGACGATAATTGATAACAGAAAATGGGCAAGGTGCTCATAGAAATAGTCAAGGAAGGAGGCTATTTAAGATAGGTGAATCAGGGGAAGAGGTAGTGTGTAAGCAGACCTGAGGAGGGGTGCCTGGGTGGCTCAATGGGTTAAGCGTCCAACTCTTGATTTCAGCTCACGTCATGATCTTGGGGTTTGTGCGTTTCAGCCCTGTGCTGAACACAGAGCCTGCTTGGGATTCTCTCTCTCCCTCTCTCTCTGCCCCTTCTCAGCTCACGCTTTCTCTGTCTCTCTCAAAATAAATAAAGTAAATAAACAGACCTGAGGAATGGGGAGGCAGCAGACATGAAAAGTAGAAACCCAGTGCAACATTTCACAGTCTTTGTCACTTTCTCTTAAACTGTAATGATTCTTATTGTGTGATAAGGATGAACTAACTATTCTTATTGTGTGATAGGGATAAATTAAAAAGGGATGGCGGGGGTGTCTGGGTGGCTCAGTTGGTTAAGTGTCCAACTCATGATCTCAGCTCAGGTGTTGATCTCAGGGTCGTGAGTTCAAGCTCTACATTGGGCTCCAGGCTGGGTGTGAAGTCTACTTTAAAAAGAAGTAAAAGTAGGGGCGCCTGGGTGGCGCAGTCGGTTAAGCGTCCGACTTCAGCCAGGTCACGATCTCGCGGTCCGTGAGTTCGAGCCCCGCGTCGGGCTCTGGGCTGCTGGCTCAAAGCCTGGAGCCTGTTTCCGATTCTGTGTCTCCCTCTCTCTCTGCCCCTCCCCTGTTCATGCTCTGTCTCTCTCTGTCCCAAAAATAAATAAATGTTGAAAAAAAATTAAAAAAAAATAAATAAAATAAAAAGAAGTAAAAGTAAAGGAGATGGGAAGACTCACTATATCCGTGTGACCCTCACTCCCATTCAGATGTTTGTCCTTGGATGTCTCCTCCCTTTCTTTGCCTTGGGAGCTCTTGTCCTCTTGTAATCTTTTGCACCTGCCCCTATGAGCACTGAGGGATCCAGACTTTGTTATACAGAGAATCTCCAAAGGCTTGACTTGAATCCTTCCTCAGGTCTGAAATAAGTAGATCAAATGAATCAGGGTTCATTTAGTTACAAGTGGCAGAAAAAACAACCCCAAGTGGCTTGACCAAGCAAAGGAATTTATTGGCTCCCTTAACTGAAAAGTTCAAGTAAAGAGTTCAGGTATGGCTGGATTCTGAGTCTTCAACACTATTGTAAAGATTCTGTCTCTCACCATCTTTTGACCCTACTTTCCTTTGCGTTGGCTTCAGTCAGAGGCAGGTTCTTTCCATGCAGTGACTTCTAGCAGGTTCAGGTGTTTATCCTTCCAAGGTCAGTCCAGAGAAAGACTGTCTTATTCCTCTATTTCAATTAGGACATCCCTAATTATTCCAGCTAACGTCCTGGTTGGTTTTGACTGGATCACATGCCCAGTCTAGAACAAATCATGGCAGCCAAGCTGAGGGAAAACTTGACTAGTCGGGGCTGGGCCATAGCATCACTTCTGGAACTCAGCAGGCAGTTACTCCAGCTGAACCACATGAAGTAAGAGTTTGGGAGGGGTGGCTCTCCAGGGAAAGTCGTGCACAATGAATGGCTACTGTGGAAGAATTTCAGGGAACCCTACACATCCACACCAACCCCCTTGAATCAAAGCTCACTGAAGAGATTCCTCTGTGATTTTCTACACCAAAGCATTTGATATACTACTCTCTGGAATTGAAGAGAGAAGGACAAACCTATTTCTGTAGGACTTTAGAGAAAGAAAAATTCACTGTGGCCAAGATAGTCAGGGAAGACTTCATGAAGAAAGTGACATTTGACCTGAACCACTGCCCCTCCACCCCCCCACCGTCCCGCCCAAATAAGAAGCTGGTTGGATTATAACAGTTGGGGATGCAGGAAGTACATTTCAGATGGAGGGAATGATTTGAGCAAAGGCAAAGGAGCAGAATATTACAAGGTTTGTGAGACAGTGCTGGAAGCAGATGCTGGAAAAGTTTGGATTCTGATGCAGGAGAACTTATGTGAGCAAACTATCTGAAGGTCATGAGTGACTGAGGAAAATACGCCAGCAGATACAGACACAGGCACAGGACACAGTTCCTTTCATGCTGGTGAAGGATACAAGAGTTTCACTGCCAGAAGACACCTCCCTGGATCAGGGGACACACTCAATGGAAGCAGCACCTTAGGGACACGAACATGGAGGCAGTGGCTAGGATGCTTCGGAATGGGAGTGTGTCCAGAGGAGTACGGGTGGGGGATTGGTCCAGAGGCTACTGATCTAGCTCTGTTATTCCCTCCTAGTCTCTGGATGGTTCATCTTTATTCTTCCTTATTTTTTATAGGCTAAATCCATCCTGCAAGGATTCCTGGAAGATGCAGGCTATCGTATCCAGGATCTGAAGAGTTTCCACTTAGTAGGACTTGGTACAACCTTGTGTGCTATGAACATCACTGAAGTCTCACTTATACAAATCTCAGAATTCAGGTAACCAAACCAGTTGTGTGCACAATGGCAAATGATTGACCAGCTCATTCATCCAGCAACATGTTCTCCGCTTCCTGAAGCTTTGCCACCTTTCTGGGCTAAGATAAGGAGTGGAGTCAGCTGGATCCTTTCTGGATGCTGAGCCTACCTACCTTCTTTTTTTTTTTTTTTTTTTTTTTTAATGTTTGTTATTTATTTGAGAGAGAGCAAGCATGGGAAGGGCAGAGAGAGAATCCCAAGCAGGCCCCATGCTGTCAGCACAGAGCCTGACGCAGGGCTTGATCCCACGAACCATGAGATCATGACCTGATCTGAAACCAAGAGTCAGATGCTTATTAACTGAGCCGCTCAGGCCCCGAGCCTGCCTACTTTCTGCACACCAGTTGTGTCTGAAGAGTCTCCCAGGCTCACACTATATTCTTTCCTCTTAATTAGGGTGGTGGTGGCCAGAATCGGAACCCTGCTCTGCAGCACCCATGTCTTGGCTGAGTTTAAGAGGAAGGCAGAAGTTGTATTTGGGGATCCCGCCAAGTGGTCCGGCCCTGTCTTGCAGGAGCTCGGGACCATTGCAGGTAAGAGGCACCTGGAGCATGCCTTCTCTCCCTTTCCAACCTTTTCCTGGGGACAAAAGCAAATAATAATAATAATAATAATAATAATAATAATAATAATAATAGAATCCTTGGCTGTGTGAAGTGAACATCTCTAAGGTTACAGTGGAACCTAGATTCATGACTTAAAGGTGCAGAGGGTGGGGTCTACAAATCTCCCCTTGGTGATTCCTGTGCTCACTAAAGCGGTTTAGGATGTGATTTAATTGGCTCCTAACTAGTTTCATACACAATCTGAAATTGCGTAAAGTTCCTTCTGGGCATACATTTCCTTGTAGGAGACCAATCAGGGCTGCTATGACCCACTTTTTTTTTTTTTTTTTTTTTTTTGAGTTGATTAAGGAACTTGATTCTCCAGTGTGATTTTCAGGGCCTTTGGTAAGGAATGCGGCTTGCCTAGAACAGACAGATCTGTACATTAGGCAGCACCATTAATTAAACAAGTAGAGTTCTGATGGCTGGATCTAAACCCTCGTGATTCCTTTTCCTCCTCAGCTGGATTAACTAAGGAAGAGCTCCAAATGCTGGACAAGGACTTGATGCCGTATTTCCAACCATCAGCAATCAAATGCCTTCCTGATGAGATATTCAAAGTAGGTACCCAGTTCTTCAAGGAGAATAGGAGCTTGACCCCATTTCAAATCACATAGGGGAACAGATGGCAGGCCTCGGATTCTAGAGGCTTGCAACCAGCCTTCTCGGAAAGGGCCAGGGGGGAGCTGCATGCCAACAATGAATGGGTCACATGATAATTCTGGGTTAAAATTGTTTTTTCTTAAAACTTTAATTTATGTTTTAATTGTAGTTATTTTTATGGTTGTCTTCCCTTCATAGCAGGTGGTATTGATTTTCTATTTATGATGGTAGGACAGGTTCATATTTCTTTATCCAGAACCCTTGGGGACAGATATATTTCAGAGTTCAGAATTTTCCAGATTATAAAAAGATCACTCTGTGAATCTACAGTATGTAACTTAACACCCCCAGCAGTGTCTGGGGAAGCACCTTACGCATTAATATTTCTGTGAAGTAATCAATGACGTCACATTAATTGGAATAGAGACTCTAAATGGCCTTCAATCAATTCAGGTTTTGCAGGCAAAGAAGTTTGTCTTAAACTTTGGAAAACACTTTCAGCTTTGAGACGTTTCTGGATTTCAGAATTGCCAATGAGGGATTGTAGACCTATTAACATCTCCTTATTATTTTTATTTTTTAAATTATTTATTTTTTAAAATGGTTATTTACTTATTTTTGAGAGAGAGAGAGGTTGCAAGCTGGGGAGGGGCAGAGAGAGAGGGAGACAGAGAATCCCAAGCAGGCTCTGCATTGTCAGCACAGAGCCCGATACGGGGCTTGAACTTACAAACTGTGAGATCATGACCTGAACCACAATCAAGAATCGGATGCTTAACCAGCTGAGCTCCCAAGGTGCCCCATAACATTTCCCTTTTTTTCTTTTTTTTTTAATTTTCTTTTTTCTTTTTTAAAATTTACCTCCAAATTAGTTAGCATAGAGTGCAACAATGATTTCAGGAGTAGATTCCTTAGTGCCCCTTATCCACTTAGCCCATCCCCCCTCCCACAACCCCTCCTGTAACCCTCAGTTTATTCTCCATATTTACGAGTCTCTTCTGTTTTGTCCCCCTCCCTGTTTTTATAGTATTTTTGTTTCCCTTCTCTTATATTCATCTGTTTTGTCTCTTAAAGTCCTCATATAAGTGAAGTCATAGGATTTTTGTCTTTCTCTGACTAATTTCACTTAGCATAATACCCTCCAGTTCCATCCACGTCGTTGCAAATGGCAAGATTTCATTCTTTTTTGATTGCCGAGTAATACTCCATTGCATATATATATACCACATCTTCTTTATCCATTCATCCATCAATGGACTTTCGGGCTCTTTCCATCCTTTGGCTGTTGTTGATAGTGCTGCTATAAACATGGGGGTGCATGTGTCCCTTCGAAACATCACACCTGTATCCTGTGGAGAAATGCCTAGTAGTGCTATTGCTGGGTTGTAGGGTAGTTCTATTTTTAGTTTTTTGAGGAAATTCCATACCGTTTTCCAGAGTGGCTGCACCAGCTTGCATTCCCACATAACATTTCCCTTTTAAATGAATTTAAGTAAAAATATTTTAGTTGGTTTAAGGAAAAGTGGTAAGAAAACATCAAAGGAGTATGTTAGCTAACGTGACAATAAATTATTAAGGGAAAAAAATAAACCTCAAAGGACAGGTGACAATGCAATGGAAAAAAATTGACAGGGTGGCTTTGGGTCAACTGTAGTGGGGTAGTCAGTGAGGGGTCCTTGCTTCGTGTCCCCGTACAAGACTAGTGTTTGGTGGGGACGGTGCGCTCTGATGAGGAGTGGCCCTGGTACTCTTGCTTGCTGGGTAACTTGGAAATACATTCTGTCCACCACAACCATGTAAGACACACAAACGAGGCCGGACAGACTCCCACGATGCCACATCACTGGTTCATTTCAAGACAGACGACAGACCTCGAATGACTTCAGAAGACAGGACAGATGCCAGCACAGACAGTTCCCCAGCTGTTTCTGGGAGATAAATCGTAGTCCTTGAGGCTACAGAGCTTCCCCTCTGGGGGGCTCTGCATGGGATAGGCAGCTTGGTTCTGGATGCTGCACACTGCTGAGCACTTTCTCCTGGTCTTGTTTGGGATGCACTTTGTGGTTGCTTCCTTGTTTGGGTATTTATTTCAGAAATCCCTACTGACCACCCCCCTGTGGTGGGCTCCGGGAGAGATGCCCCTGGGGTGTAACCCAGTGCATGCTGGGCCTCAGAAGTAACATGAAAGAGTGCAGTGGCCTGGGTGGTGTCCCAGGTGAACTGTGTAAACTTAGCCCTCTCTAAATGGGGAAGCTGCATCTTGTCTCTGGCACCTCAATGCAGTGTGACAATCTGGGATCACTATTACTGGATCTCCCTTTTTTAAAATTTTATTTTACAGATTCCAGAGGTCTCCATTTTCATGTGAAACCTCCTGATAATTAAATGTTGGCAACCACTTTTAAATTTATTTATTTTTTTAAAACAGAGTCCGGTAGACCTAGAGATTCAGCCTGGCCTCTGGGCTGCAAGCCAGCCCCATCGGAAAGATAGATAATTTTTATAGTACAGACTCCATTAATGGTAGATGTAAGGTGTAAGCCAGAAGAGTACCTGTGTTGGGTGTGTCTGTGTGTCTGAGGGAGGAGGTGATGCTGACCTTGTGCGGCAGGTCAGCTAGGTCGGAGGGAGGAACGGTGTGGCACACGGAAGGGCAGGGCAAAGGTGCTGCCTCTCCTGAGGGCTACAAATACAGGCCCTCATTCTCCTGCAGTGAAGAGTCCTGGGGGGGAGGCAGCTGCGGAGGTGGGCTTGGCCCAGAGTGTGAAGTCCCCATTGCCCCATTCAGGAGCCGGAACTGTGTCCTGAAAGCGGGGGGGCAGGGAAGGGTTCCAAGCAGGGGAACAACACAATTCCAGGGAAGCATCTCCTTAGGGAATAAGAAGAGGGTGAAGGAAAGAAGAGGGGCGGGTGAGGGGGCATAACCCCTTTCCCAGAATCTTTGGGGTCCTTAGAAAATAAGCAACATAACTTTAAAAGCCCCTCTACAAATTCAGAATCCTGCCATCCCATCTCATTCCAGACCCACTGAAACTAGCCACCAAGTCCTCTGAGCTAGAAGCGACTTCAGAAAACATCTTCGTCAGGGTCCTCGAAGACCCTAGTGTCCTTGGCAGAATTTCCCACTTCCAGTGCCCATGGCAGACGTCACTTTCCTCCACTGAGCCCTCACAGGACCCACCCATATGGTGTGCAGGCAGTCATCAGAATCCACACAGGAGATGAGTTCTCTGTGCCATTCCACATCTAGTCTAGAGCCCAGAGAGGCTGTGAAACTTGCCTAAGGTCACACAGCAAGTATATGGCAGACATACATACTAGCCATATGATACTGGCTGGGACACAGATTCAGATCTTTAGCCTTTAGGCTTGTGTTTTCTTCTCTAAATCAGTGTTTCTCAGGTGGGGGACCTGGATCCTGGAGAAGGAGGTACCTTGCGCTGAATTAAACAACATTAAGTCACACAGTGAGAAAATCGTGACTCTCTTTTCAACTCTCTGTTAATGCTGATTACTTCAAGGAGGAAGTCTCAGTTTGGAGCTAAAACGTCTTTAACACCTCTATAACGCTTAAAGCCTCCTTTTTATTACATTTTAAGAGATGTGGGTTCAGAAATTGTTGGCCCACAACTCTAGCTAGAATTCAGGAAGGTTGTTTCATTTCTTTTGGCCTATTGTTAATGGTTACTGATGGCAAGTCACTCTGGTCTTCCATTTTTGGAAATTTCCACTTAAAATTTTCCATTTAATTTAATTAATTAATTAATTTATTTATTTTTATTTTATTTTTTTAAATATTTATTTATTTTTGAGAGACAGAATGAGACAAAGTGAGACTGGGGGAGGAGCAGAGAGAGAGGGAGACACAGGATTGGGAACAGGCTCCAGGCTCTGAGCTGTCAACACAGAGCCTGACGTGGGGCTCGAACCCACAGACTGTGAGATCATGACCTGAGCCGAAGTCGGACGCTCAACCGACTGAGCCACCCAGGCGCCCCAAAATTTTCCATTTTAAAAATAAATTTATTCTAGCAGTGAAAGAGCGAGGAGATTTTAGGGAAAGATCCTCAAGAGGAGCAGAAAGGGTACACGGGTGTGGCAAAGTTGTGCGCGGCCCTGGGCGGGTGACCGAGGTTTTGGAAACCCGCGGAGGGGACCCACTGAGGGCGCTGTCCCTCCCCCCACCCCCCTTCCCTCTGCAGGAGCTGTCCGCGGAGCAGATAGCCTCCTTGGGTCCAGAGAACGCAGCGGCGGTGACCCCAGCCCAGCGCAGGCAGCTCAGCGTGTTGCAGCTGCAGAGCCTCCAGCGGGCGCTAGATGGCGCGAAGACTCGCTCCTGGCTGGACACGCCCCCGAGCGCCAGCCCCACCCGGACCGTCTCCTCCGCTTCTACTCTAGGTGAGGGGAACACTCTCCCTGGTCCTCCTTAGCCTTGTTCCCTGTTCTTGGGCGGGGACGTTCCTAAGATTAAAACTGGGGTCTCTCACAGTCTTCCGAGACTCTGCATTCAGAGAAAAATCTAAAGTTCGTAGCAAGCGTCTGTAAATGACCCTCAACTCTGCCTGTACTTTGAAGTCACCTGGGGGAACTTAAAAAATTAAAAGAAAAAATTTTTAAGTTTATTTATTTAGAGAGAGAGGGAGAGAGAGAGAGAATGAGAATGAGAATCCCAGTCCCAAGCAGGCTCCACACTGCCAGCCCAGGCTGGAGCCAAAAGCAGGAGTTGGACTCAACCTACTGAGCCACCCCAGGTGCCCTGGGGGAACTTTTAAAACAGCCAGTTTCTGGGACCCCATCCAGAACTCATTGAATCAGAATCTCTGGATGAAATGTATTTCACCGGTTCCTTTGCATCCTACCTCCTTCTCACTGAGCACTATTAATAAATTCAACCAGTATATATTGGGCACCTACTATGCATCAAGCCTGCAGCAGGGGCTGGGAATATGGGGGTCAGCAAGACAGGTGAGGCTGTCTTGTAAGTGAACAAGATGATTTCACATCCAGGAAGACCAGGGACGGAAGGAGGCAGAGGGAGGTGGGGGTGACTAGGGCTCAGCTAGGATAAGGGGGTCAGGGATGTGTGGCTTTCCTTGCCTTTCTTTTCTCTTCCTTCCCCCTCAGTCTGTCACTTCTTTGTGGCCCCTCCTATCTTTAGTGAGCACCATCTCTGGACAAAGCATGGTGTTGGACTCTGGGGAGATAGCAGAGAGCGAGCCAGATGTGCTCTCCATGCTCACTGAGCTATCAGTTGAGCCTGGGGTTGAGGGAGGGCCTACGTAGCCAGGCGACCATGAGGCAGTATGACAGGTGCTGTGATGGGGAACACAGGCACTGAGGGAACACATGGGTGAAGCAGCTGACGTGGGCTTGGGGGGATCGGGGAGTGCCCACGGCAACCTCCCAAAGATGGTAATGTCTAAACTGGAGCCCAAGCTGGGGAGAAGATAGACTCAGCCCCATGGACAGTGTCCCAGGTAGAGGGAGCAGCGTCAGCAAATATCCAGGGAGCGAGGAGAACTTGGTGCTCACAACCTCCACTCTGCCTTTTCCTGACCTGAATGTCTCCCTCCGTCTGCCCCAGCCTTCCCTTGGCGGGGGGATGGAGAACTGGGGGAATTCCCAATTTCTGCAACCACAAGTGGCCACAGACGGCACTCACAAACAGGAGCCATGACCTTTGATATACTACTATTAAAAATTTAAAAATTACTTTTAAATATCGTGTTTTGTGTGTTTTATATAATACACACAAGAGTTAGTACACAGGGTTCAAAACAGGTAAGTAAGGTCTGACAAGGAATACAGTGAAATGTCTCCCTCTGTCTCCTGTCCCATCATCACCTTCCCTTCCCCAGAGGCAAGTGATGTTACCAGCTTCTTGTGTATCTGTCCAGAGATTGTCAGCCTGTGCATGTCCATAGATTATCTCTGCACGTTTATAAAGGGTAGTTGTACCCTTTGTTATGTATCTGTACATAGGAGCCCGGCAATGGTTGGTTTTCTAGTTGCATCATAACTGCATTTAACCAGATCTCTACAGACGGATAGTTCAGTGTTTTCTTTAAAAAAAAAAAACAAAACAAAAAACAAAAAACAACTTACAAACAAGGCTGCAGGGAATAACCTTTTATCCTTTGCATCTGTTCAAGTATATCTCCAGGATAAAGTCTTCAAAGTGGTATTGCTAGGTCAGAGGGTATGTACATTTGTAATTTTGACGGATATTGCAAAATCCCCTGTAGAGAGGCAGGACTAGTTTTTCCTTGAACCAACAGTGTCAGAAAGTGGTGTCCCTGTGGGACCTTAGATGCCCTACTCCTTGCATTCATCCCACAGGCCCTTCCTGAGGGGAAGATCCTTACTCTCTTGTTTCTTAAACTCGCTTCATTATCAGGACCACCTGGGAGGGATCCTTAAAATACAGATTCCTGGGCCTCATGACAGACTTGCTCAATCACAATCTCCGGGGGGAGGAACCTGGGATTTGCATTTTTAACCATCTCCCCAGGTGACTCTTAGGATTAAGGCAGCTCTGGTACCAGCTGATTCACATAATGACATTGAATTCTCACTTCTCGGGCCCTGCATTCGGGTCATGATTCCCACGTTAAGAGAAAAGAGCAAACAAACCGCGTTCCGGGGGGGAATCACGTGAATGGGCCAGAGGGAGACTCGGGGAACTGGGCATGATGCATCTGCCCACGACCACCCCTCCTCCCCCCGCGGGTTGCTGAGGCCTCCTGTGCATCCCTGTTTCCTTTTAGGAGCCCCCAGCGCCTGGGGTCTTTGGCTCTGCTGTCCTTTGCTGGTTCTTATGGCGGAGACCGTGTGGTGAGCAGCGTGTGTGCATCGCCCTTCAGTTCTCAAGCAGCCGGCCCAGGGTGTGTGGAAACAGAGGCACTTCAGACTGTGAGACCCCCTACCCCAATCCACAGCCTCCGCTGGGGCGGGGAGACCCCAGGGCCTTGAGATTTCAAAGGCACCAAAAGGAAGAATAATTGTTAAAAGTGATTTTAAAAGTTCTCCAGCTGGCTTGTGTCCTCAGCAGAGAGACGTTCTCTGCCCCGTTTCAGCCTCTCTTGCTTTCCGGCTTGGAGACAGAGAAGCTGTGGGTGGGAAGGGTGTTTTCTGTCAAGGGCATGAGGACCTGACGCCCGAGTTCCTGGCATCTCTCTCTGAAGAGAGGGCAGTAACTTGTGCGTAAGGAGTGGCGGGTGCTGGCAGTGGTACCATTTTATCCAGGGCCTGATCTGGCTTCTTCTCTGGCTTAATGTCTCTTCCTCGGAGCTATAGGCTACATTGGATTTCTCCTTAGGTATTTAGCAGAGCCGAAATAAATGAATCCCTCAACAGAAGCCAATATTCCTGCCTGATTGCTGGGACTAATTGATGTTTTGGTGGGCATTGCATTGCCTGGAAATTAAAACATTTAACATGGCTCAACGTTAAATCAATTTTTAAATACATTTTCCAGATGCCTTCCATTTCTTTGGGAGTCAGCTGAATGAATGGCTGTGGAGTTATCCGTTAAGCTTTTAAAACAGTCCTTTTTTGACGAAGGTGGTGGCTCTTCCGGTTTTAAGTTGCCCTGGGCTTTGGGGATGGGTTGAAATAAAAAGGAAATACATAGTGCAAGTCAATCACCCATGTGATTATAGCACAGCAGAGCAAAGTCAGCCCACTGGCCCAATCCTTTTGGAGGCTGGGATGGAGTTACTTCTGGAAATTTGCAGGATGCTCTTGGCCTCGGGCTCAGGAAAGGGCAACAGCAGTGTGGTTTGCCACCTCCCAGGTGTTATGCCGTCTCAAAAATAGCAATCAGAGTCATTTCTCATGACATCCCTTAGGGAGCAAGTTAGACATCCTGGGCACTTCTCTTCTGCCACCAGCACGCCCTGCGTTCTCTTCCTGGTCACGCACCCACAGTAGATGTCTCATCTGGAGATAGGAAGAAAAGCCTGCCTGAGTTTCCAAATATCTCTGGTGTTCCATAAGAGGTGGGTGGATTTTAAAAAGCAGCATGGGTAGGTGTTGTAGAGACTGGTGTATTTTCAGATGTCACATGCAGTTATGATAGAAAATTAAAAGGCTGGCATATGGAAGGTGTGGCCCTGCAGGTGTTGTTTAGGGTCTGATTTGGTTCTTCTCTCATCCTGGCGGGGAAGTGGCAGCTCATGTTCCTTCTCAATCACAGATCATCAATCTTGTTACCAACAGCACCAGCCCCCGGTTTAGCGGGGCCAGACTGGCTGATCTGAGAGGGGCGTTGCGTGAGAATGGGTCCAAGCAGGCTTGGATCCATCTCAGGACCCACTTTCCTTTGGCCTTGGATTTTCCTGGGGAACAACAATTAAAACAACTTTCCTTTGAGTCAGGCGTCACGCTGCCAATGTCGTGGAGCTTTTGTGTCTCACCTTTCCTTCTGATCATTTGGTTTTGATTGACTTCCTGGACCCTGCCTGCCATGTTGGATGGCTGCAGTGACTCCTGGAGGGCCAGCTCTGCATCAGGCACTGCTGAAGGGGCTTTGCCTATATCATTAGCTCACTTGGTTGTCATCACAACTCTGCTACGTGGGTGCAGTTGTGATTCCCATTTTCAGATGAGGGGACTGAGCCCAAGAGGTTAAAGAACTGTGGTCTAAGACCCCTCAGGTAGGAAGGATTTTTGGATCTTGACTTTTTACCTCGCACTGTGCTGCCTCCTAGATGAGTATCTTTTAACTTCTCCAATAAGTTAGATCAGAGAGAGATTCTGTAACTCCCTTCACCTCCTCCTCTGGCGGAAGGCCAGCTTGCCTCACAGCACTTATAATTGGTGATTGCCTCAGGCAGAAAGACAAATCCAGCTTATGCCCCGCAGGACCCCTGGGGTCTCAGGTTGAGATGCGCAGGGAAGCAGCGGGTCACACTGATAGGTGTTGTTCCTGTTCACCTTTCAGTGTCAACCCGGCCGTTGCATTCCCAGCCTCCATCTTCTACAACTGGCCCCCCAGGTGGCTGCAGGGATCATGGTCACTAGCACACAGGTTGTGGTGCCATGGTCCTGATTGGTTGGGACCTGCTCCATATAGGTTGTCAGATATCTGAATATCACCCCCAGCTGGATCCTTTGGCGGAACCCCCACCTTCAGGCCCCGTCCAGATGCTGAGTGTAGCTTGTGGGGGCTGGAAGTGCTTGTGGGGGCTGGAAGTAGCTTGTGGGGGCTGCAACTTCAATGAGACCTAGAAATACATTCTCTCTAGTCCTGGTGTCCAGGGAGTCACCACAGTTGCTGGAGATGGGTTGCATTACCAAGGAGAGGTGGCTGCGTCTTGGGGTGTGTGTGTGTGTGTGTGTGTGTGTGTGTGTGTGTGTGTGTGTGTGTTTCCCTGGCTTTACTAAAGGAATGCTGAGAGTGACAACACAGTAAAGAGCTTAGTATTAAATATTCAATATTCCTTTGTCCTTAAGTCTGTTGCCCATTCTTACCTTTAAAAACATCTATATTGTTTCCAAGGAAAACATATATGTAATAAAAAAAATAAAATTAAACACTGCAGAATTACCAGGTCGTAGAGTGAACAGGTGCAACATCTACAAAGTATGTCTTGGGGTGAGTACCCTCTCTATAAATCCATCCCAGCCGTCCAGTGATTCCTGGGATTTTCAGCCACCATAGGAGATTCATTTTATACTTCTCTGGCTTTACTGCTTATTGTTACTGATTATTTCAGAAAGGGGTATGGGCTTATCTGACCTATGGGGAGAGATCTGCATAGGTGTTGCCCACAGGTGAAGACCTTACTGGCCTTCACCTCCATCCTGGCCTTTGATGACTCAGACTGGACATATGCTGATGAAATCTGGAGGGAGGGGCTGTCCTTAGAAGACTGAGGAATTGCTTTCAGTCTCTGAAATCCTCTGGAACATTCCCATGTGTGTGGTGGACTAGATGACCATCCCCAACTCCTTTGGTTACTTCCTTTATTAGGCTTATACATCCATGTATCTCAACACCACTGACTTTGGGCTTTGGTTGTTGGAACGTGAGCAGAAATGATAGATTCCACAGCAGTAGTCTTACATGTGCTCACATGATTTGGCCTGACCTGTTGGTAGTTGCTTCTCCACGTGAGGCAATGTGTAGATGAGGAGACATAGGGAACAGACATGAACATATCCTGCAACTTACAGCCAAGCTGAGATCAGCAGAACCCAGCAGAGCCACAGCCAACCTGAATACTCAGGAGCAAGAAATAAATACTTGTTATGGGAAGCCATTGAGACTTTGGGGTTATTTGTCACTGCAGCCAAAGCTGACTTATACACCGTGTCTTCAGCATGCCCTCCTTTGTACAGTGCTTGTCCCATGCTGTGGATTGGAAGATGATACACTTTACCCCAAGTCATACTGACTGAAAAGGAAATGGATGATTCCAGAAGAGTTCAGTTACTAAACTGTGGTAGACAGAATTCTAAGGTGGCGCTAAGCTCCTTGGTGTGCATACCCTGTGTAATCTCTTCCCCCTGAGTCCAGGCAGAATCTGTGGGTGTGATGGAGTGCCACTCCTATGACTTTAGTCTTAGACTATTAGCTTTTACTAATTTTTTGACTTAATAAAAAGGTAGATTGGGGTGTCTAGGTGGCTCAGTTCTGACTTCAGCTCAGGTCGTGATTTTGTGGTTCATGAGTTTAAGCCCTGTGTTGGGCTCTGTGTTGACAGCTCAGAGCCCACAGCCTGCTTTGGATTCTTTCCCCCTTCCCCCCACCCTGCCCCTCCCAACTCATGCTCTGTCTCTGGCTCTCTCCTCTCTCAAAAACAAATAAGCAGTGGGGCACCTGGGTGGCTCAGTTGGTTAAGCATCCAACTTTGGCTCAGGTCATGATCTCACGGTCTCATGAGTTCAAGCCCCACATCAGCCTCTGTGCACTGACCGCATGGAGCCTGCTTGGGATTCTCTGTCTCTCTGCCCCTTCCCCACTCACACTCTCTCTGTCTCTCTCAAAATAAATAAATAATTTAAAATTAAAAATAAATAAACACTAAAAAAAAGGCAGATCGTCCGAGTGAGTCATACTTAACTAGCTGTACCATTCAAAGGAACTAGCCCTTCCTGAACTCAGAGGTATTCAGTGTGAGAGAGCCTATGGAGGGGACCACGTGGCAAGGACCTAGCGTGGACCTTGGAAGCTTAGAGGTCCCTGGCTGACCGCCAGCGAGAGAATGGGGAGACCTCATCATACAATCATAAGGAACTAAAGTTTGAAAACAGCCTGCAATCTTAGAAGGGGACCCAAGCCTCAGATGGGACCCCAGCCCCAGCATGCTCTCAGCCAGGTGAGACCCTGAGCAGAGAATCCAGCCGAGCCACGCTCCGACTTGTGACCTCCTAAATTGAATACACAGAATAAGGGGAAATGAGTGCAGGGTAGGCAAATGCCAGCCATGTACGAGGAGCTGAGAAACAGGCAGCCATCTCTGACTGAAACAGTCTAGCTCTGGAATGTAAGCTTAGCCCGGAAACCTAACATTGCTGTGGGTGGGCATCCTATTCCTTTTCAGGTCTCCCTCAGGGATCTTTTACTTCTTGTGAAGATGGAGGCCTGGTATGTTTATTTATCTTTAGCACTTACCATTTATAATGACTCAGCATCAATTCCTCCTTCCCCACAAGACTGAATTTCGTTTGGGGAAGCATTCCTCTGGGACTGTCACTCGTGGATTAGGTGAGATGAATCCCACCTTCAGCTCCAGGGTGGGCTCTGATTCTCTTAAATCAATCAGCATATCACATTCCTTAAACCATAGGGATTGATTCAGGGATGGGCCAGTGACAGCCAGGATGTGGATTAAAAAAAAATTTTTTTTCTTAATGTTTATTTATTTGTGAGAAGAGAGAGACAGAGCATGAGCGGGGGAGGAGAGAGAAAGAGGGAGACACAGAATCTGAAACAGGCTCCAGGCTCTGAGCTGTCAGCACAGAGCCCAACGCGAGGCTTGAACTCACGGACCATGAGATCATGACCTGAGCCAAAGTTGGATACATTCGAAGTCGGACGTGCCCCGGATTTTTTTTTTTTTAACATTTATTTACTTTGAGAGAGAAAGAGAGCATGCACACTGGTACACGTGAGCAGGGGAGGGGCAAAGAGAGGGGGAGAGAGAGAATTCCAAGCAGGCTGTGTGCTGTCAGTGCAGAACCTGATGTGGGGCTCAAACTCAGGAGCCCTGAGATCATGACCTGAGCCAAAATCAAGAGTTGGACACTTAACTGACTAAGCCACCCAGGCACCCCCAGACCATGGATTTTTATTCAACTATTGGAGGGGAAAAGGAGAGAGATGGACAGAAAGACAGAGAGGCAGAGATAAGAGACAGGAAGCGAGGGAGAAAGGTTTGCTTTCCTTCTGGACATGAACTGTCCAGCCATCTTGAAATCATAGGAAGAGAAGCTGTGAAAGAATGGAACTAAGAAATGGTGTGAGAAGGGGCACCTGGGTGGCTCAGTTGGTTAAGCGTCTGACTTCGGCTCAGGTCATGTTCTCATGGTTGGTGGGTTTGTGTGCTGACAGCCTAGAGCCTGCTTCAAATTATGTGTCTCCCTTTCTCTCTCTGCCCCTCCCCTCCTTGTGTACTCTCTCTCAAAAATAAATAACATTTAAAAAAAAAAAGGTGTGAGCAAAACCAGGTTCTGGTAAAAGCTTTTAGAGCCTGGATCAAATCATACCTGTAGATCTGCCCCTGGTCCATTCAGTTACATGAACAAATTTGGGTTGGATTTTCTGATAACCTTCAGCTGGTTAGAATGGCTTCTCTTCCCTGCTTGTCTTAATTTTTGGACATCTGAATATTGTTTTTTATTGTAGGTGCAACTGATCACACAGCACTATTTTCTCTGTAACAAGTAGAGTGTGGAGATTCTGGCTTCACAGGGCCCCAGAGAGCACCAAACTTTACCCTGAATTGAGCTCAGATGCACCTGAGCACCTGACAGGTTACAGGGACCCTGTTTTTGAAAACTGTCTTTACACAGATGACAAAATAGCCCAATAATATTTAAGGCTTTTTCCTTGAGCCCTGGGCTTGTTCTGGAAGTGACTCTCAACGGGGGGTGAGAGGTTTGCTTCTCTGGCCCTCCAGGGGCCTTCCTTGTTTGGGAATTTGGCCTCAGGGAGACTGAGTCATATCCAACTGACTCCAGGTACCCAAGCCTGCTTGTCCAACTGGGCCTATGCCTCCTGTCCCCCGAGGGCAGCCAGTACGGGCTCCTGCTTTTCTTCCTCCTGATTTAGCATCATGCAGGGCAAGAATTCTGGAGTGTGGGGAGGGACCTGTAGTCCCCTTGTATAGTCTGGTGTTGCTCACACAGCAACATGCTCTTTCCAAGTCTCATTTTCTAAGTGGCACCCAGAATCGCCTTGTCACATGACTTCTTGTGAAGGCCCTTCTGATCTCTGTACAGATGCAGGGGGCTTTTCTCTTTGTTGATGTCTAGTCCATGACCGTTCCCATATTCAAACACCCACACTGGTCTTGTCACTTACTTAGCTATAGAAATGAAAGAACAGAAGCTTGAAGACGATATACAATGATGCTGAACCCCAATACTGATGCCTGTAAACATACTTTTAAGGTTCTGGCATCCCAGTTCTCCCCAAGGCCTGACACTCTTGTGACCAGCTAATCCAGGCTCAGATTTCTGACTCACGGAAACTGTGAGGTAAAAAAACATGGTCATTTTAAGCCACTGCATTTTGGGGCAACATGTTACACAGCAATAGATAGCTGATACAGCAGTCTAGACTTCACTGATGATTCCAGTGGGGGGATCAAAGTGGGATTGGCATTGCATGCCTCACAACAAATCACTAACCTATCCAGCAGGCATTCCTGTACATCCTCAGGTCTCACAGTGCTCAGGAGAGGGATCCTGTCTCTTGCTCTTTCTTTTTTCTTTTAATTTTTTTTAACGTTTATTCATTTTTTGATAGAGAGAGTGAGTGGGGGAGGGCCAGAGAGAGCGGGAGACACAGAATCCGAAGCAAGCTCCAGGCTCTGAACTGACAGCACAGAGCCCAACGTGGGGCTTGAACTCACGGACTGTGAGATCATGACCTGAGCTGAAGTGGGACGCTTAACTGACTGAGCCACCCGGGTGCCCCGATTGCTCCTGTTCTTTCTTGATTTCACTCTTCAATTTTGTGATGCCCAGTCTCAGTGGCTCTTATCTTCCTCTGGGTTTTCGATTCTTTTTCTGTCCATTTTGCAAAGAATTCTAGCTCTTTCTGACTTCCACCCCCAAACTTGTTGACAAACTTGTCCAGATGCCCCCCAGAATAAGGTCTTCTCTGTTCTCACAGACCAACTTTCTCAGGGAGCTGTGCTATTTTTGGACATACAAAATATTGATTACATAAGTCTCTCAGCTTCTTATATATATTGCTATTCAATAGCTGAAAGCTATCGAAAAATGCATGCAAACAAAATTTTAATGTAACCAAGAAAATGCCCTTATGACATTGTTCGAATCAAGTTACCATGTCACATATGAAGGAGTATATTCTGTTGGAGAAAAGCTTTTTAAACCCTGTGCTTTTTGACATTTCAACTAGTACATTAGACAAGAAGGCTGCTACAGAAACATCATTAGCAAAATTGTTGGAAAAAATGGGCTAGCAAAGAATTGAACACCTATCCATTGAACTTGATGAAATAATTTTAGAGGCTGAGGCCATGAAATCTTTATAGCGAAACTGTAGAGACACTGGAAAGTTCTCATTTTGCAGATTTTGATTTGGTTGGTTCATGCAGGCAAACCCTGGGAGAGCTAAGATTTTGTTAAATTCTAACACGTACCCAGCAAGAAAGATAATCGTAGGTGTTTACATCAAGGTGTTATATCTGTAATCCAATAAGTCGGCAAAAATGCAGTGAAGTAAGTGTAGTGATGGTTTAAAAAAGAAAAAGAAGCAGGGGAAGCTTCAGAAGCAGGTTATATAAAAATACATCAGAAAGTGGCCATTTTTGACATGTTTACCCAAGCGTGAGCTGCCAACCACTCTCACCCGGATCCCTGCAAGAACTCCTTGCTGTTCTCCTTGTCTCAGATGCACCATTCTATTCTATTTTGAACACAGCAATCGGAACAAGCCTTTACAAAGGTAAGTCAGAGTATTATTTATAAGAGTCAAGAGGTAGAAACAACCCACATGCCCATCAACTGAAGAATGGATGAACAAATGGGGTACATCCATATGATGCAATGAAATACTGGCACCTGTTACAACATGGATGAATCTTGAAAACGCTACGTTGAATGAATGAAAGGAACCAGTCACGAAAGACCACCTAGTGTACGAATCCATTCATATGAAATGTTTAGAACCCACAGAGACAGAAAGTAAATTAGTGACTACCAGGATTTGGGGGGGGAGGACAGAATGGGGAGTGACTATTAATGGGTACAGAGTTTCTTTTTGGGCTGATGGAAATGCACTGACCTTGATCATGGTGATGGTTGCACAACTCTTAATACTCTAAAAACATTGACTTACATACTTTAAATGGGTAAGTTCTATGGGGTGCGAATTGTATTTCAGTGACGGCCATTACAAAAGAAGGCATGTATGGAAAAACTTGAATTTTGTAGAGTTGCCAGATTAGCCAGGCACTATCCAGTTTTGAGTAAGAATAAATTTAGTTTACTGATATTGAGGTTCTTTGGGGTTCATCTGTGATGCAACATTTTATTTATCCATGAAATAGCGTTATGCACTTTATAAAATAATCTGTCGAGGGTTGAGTATTCCAGGAAGCATCTGTACTTTAATTTCTTGGTAAAATTAAGAATCAGAAATAATGGGTCTTGTACTTGAATTTATGGAAATGGAATAAGGGTGAAGCGGGGCACCTGGGTGGCTCAGTTGGTTGAGCTCTTGATTTTGGCTCGGGTCATGATCTCAAAGGTTCGTGAGTTCGAGTCCCGTATCAGTCTCCGTGCTGATGGCTCAGAGCCTGTTTGGGATTCTCTCTCTCTCTCTCTCTCTCTCTCTCTCTCTCTCTCTGCCCCTCCCTCACTTGTTCTCTCTCTCTCTTCCTCTCTCTCTCTCTCTCTCTCTCTCTCTCTCTCTCTCTCTCAATCTCTCTCTCAAAATAAATAAACTTTAAGAAAAAGGCGCCTGGGTGGCTCAGTCGGTTAGGCGTCTGACTTTGGCTCAAGTCATGATCTCATGGCTAGCGAGTTTGAGTCCTGCATCGGGTTCTGTGCTGATAATTCAGAGCCTGGAGCCTGCTTTGGATTCTGTCTCCGTCTTTCTCTCTCCCTCTCCCGCTTGCGTAATCTCTCTCTCTCTCTGTTTCTCTGTCTCTCTCAAATATAAATAAACATTAAAAATAGATGGAAAAAGAAAAAAGAGTGAAGCCTGGGGATAAGAGTAGGGAAGGGCTGGAGCTGAGAGCTGAGGAATTCTGTGGATAAAAGCCTGGTTCTACCTACAAGTCATATGTAGATCATCTTAAGGATACAGCCCACAGGTGTGTGATATCTAGGGCCACAACTGGCACTTATAGTTTTTTTTAGGTGGCTTACAAAGAAGTGCCACTTCCATAAAAAGTGCTTTCTCAGAGTGGTGGGGGAGGGCAGATTACCAAAAAGCATTCCTTCCTTTGTCTAAAGGCCTTTGGACCCAGCCAGATGGCTTAGCTAGTGATCAGAGGGAGGACTGCATTTGTCCCCACTCATCGCCTTGGCCAAGTGCCTTTGTGCAGTGCACACACAGCCCAACTGTCCTTGGAGGCCCTGAGGATACCTGCTATTCCTCCTCATTACAAAATTCAGCAACTCAGCTGAAAGAAGAATTTTAAAATTTAAATGAAGTAAGGTAAATTTGTATATGAATTCTTAGGAATGCCATCCAGGGGAAAGAGGTTATATGTCACTGGTAATAGCTACCTGAATTAGGGTGTAGATGCTTTACCTGAGGTTTGCTTCTCTGGCGACCTGGTTCCTTCCTCAGAGAAAATTAAATTGTTTAACTGATTGAATGGGGGCTTGTATGACACTTCAGCAGAATGCGAATGCATGTGTGGATAGTTTAAGGCTGATTTGGAAATTAACATTTGAATATATGTAAGAGGGGCCTACTTGGTTTGAAATAGTCTCTTTTTTTCTTTTTGGTTTATTGGTAACTATGAGTTGATTTATCTCTAAATAGTTCAAAGCCTTTTCTGTTTTAGCTCTCAGAATAATGTGGTTTTTTTTTTCGTTTCAAAGATGTAATATTTCTGCTACCAGAACAGAAAGATAAGGATGAGAACCTTTAGGGCTCTTTGAAGACAAAATGGTATTCTGAATTGGACATTCATTAGAGCAAGGGGATACATCTCTAAATCTGGGTTTCATGATTTTAGGTTTGTTGAACGGATTTCTTTGCTTAAAACTTCAGGTGCAAGCACGATAATTTTGAAGAGCAGAGAGATGGACAAATGCTGTTTGATTTGTATGTCTTTTCAAAGGCATAAAAAAGTTTGTCTCAGGTTTGGTGATGCTTTTTTTTTTCCACACTTTTGGATGAAGGTGGCTGTGATTATTCCTCTCCCTCCACACTTGCGAAAAATGGGGTCGTTTTTCACTTATAAATTCTTCAGTCTCAGAGGAGGAGGGGCAGAGTTTTTCTAGAAGGGCTAGAAATGAAGGTGGAGGGCGGCCTGGGTGACTCAGTGGGCTAAGTGTATGACTTTGGCTCAGGTCATGATCTCACGGCTCATGAGTTAGAGCTCTGTGTCAGGCTCTGTGCTGACATCTTCAGCCTGGAGCTTGCTTCGGATTCTGTGTTTCTTCAGTCTCTCTCTGCCCCTCCCCCACTTGTGCTGTCTTTCTCTCTCTCTCTCTCTCTTTCTCAAAAAATTAAAAAAAAAAACACATTAAGAAAAGAGAAGTATCCAGTCACTGTTAGCCACTGTTGTTATTGTTAGTATGGCACACAAGCTGATTGGGCATATTTGGGGACATTTGTGCCAGGCCTTATGGGTGGATAAATATGTGGTTGACCTTTTGGCCCAGTGAACTTTTCAGGATTTAGGCTAAGGAAGGTGGGGAGGGCCCAAGGGCTGGATGGCTTGGTGGAACCAAGGTAGGGGATAACCTTGTCACAAGAGCTGGGGAGCGTCACTACCACTCGGGATTCTGGGGTAACTGTCTGGAAACTCAGACTCTGTCAATGGAGGTATTTTTGTAGTGTTGTGTCTACCTGACTTTTCACATGACTTGCATTCTGCTTCTGCAGCTTTGATGACTTGTGAAGCATTTTGTTCTTCCTTAAAGCACGTAGAAGTACAATCATAGAGCGTTTCAAAACTGATTGCCATAATTAACTTTTGAGTTGCATTTGATTTTAAAAATTATAACGTCTTATTTTGAAATAGTGTAAGATGAACAACACTTACACAGATTTTCTCTATACCCATCACCCATCTTCCCTCAGTGATATTTACATAACCGTATCACACTGTTAAAAACCAGGAGATTGATGTTGGCATGATACCATTCCAATTGATTTTTTAAGCTTCATTTACTTATTAAATCCTTAATTGATTTAGTTGGGATGTTATCTGGAAGCAGCTACCACAAACTTTGGAATTCCTAGCCCAAGAAGTTGCAGTTAGTTTCTAGGAGAACAGCTAGCCGCTTATACTTTAGAAATTTCCACGATGACATCACCTTGTTGGGGGGACACAACCTGAGTTTCCCTATCATGGCTTTTCTTTCTTGAGAACCATGCGTATGGGTGACGAGCACATCCACAAGATCTTGTTGGAGGGCATTTTATTCTTCATCTGTTGGAGAAAATGCTTTAGCAACCATGTTGGAGACCGGGGAAACCATATCTAGCTGACTCTGTTGCCCTGCAAAATAATAAAAGCTGAGGGACTGTACCTAAGGGACCTGCGGTAGTGGAAGAGACCCCAGCTTCTTGCTCAGCATTGCAGAAGAAATTGCCGTGGACCTGAAAGTTGATGGCTGGGAGAATTCACGGACTGAGAAGGGGTAACCTCCGTTTTGCTCAAAAGGAAGAGAGAGGAAATTTAGATGGAGGTGAGTGGATGAGCAAAGAGAGGACAATATCTGGTTCACCTGAAGAATAGCAGTATTACCAAAGGGCAAAGATGAAGATACGGGGCAAAAAGGGGATAATCATAGGAGGGCCATTTCGAGCATTGCCCATTGACGCTTTCCATGCATTGACCCTTTCAATCGGCACAACGACCTGAAAAGGTAAGTGGCAAGGAGCAGTGTTCCTGTTTCATAGAGGAGGAAATTGGGGCTTGCATATGTTGGAGATGGTCAGTGAAGACTGGGATTCTAAAAGGGAGTGTGGTTAGCTGTCCTGCTGACATTCTTTTCTTTTTTTTTTTAAATTTTTTAAAATTTATCTTGAGAGAGAGACAGAGACAGCACAAGCAGGGGACGTGGAGAGAGAGAAGGAGAGAGAGAATCTGAAGCAGGCTCTGCACTGTCAGTGCAGGGCCCAATGTGGGGCTCGAGCCCACGAACCCCAAGAACACGACCTGAGCCAAAATCAAGAGTTGGATGCTTAACCGACTTAGTCACCCAGGTGTCCCTGTTCTACTGACATTCTTGACATTCTCCCTCTCTTCCTCTGCTCTGAACCAGCCACACTCTTTCCAAATGTTGTCTGTTCTACCTTCAAAACAGGCCCCTAATTTATCCACTTCTTTCCATCCCCTTGTCCTCACTCTAGGTCACCATCATGTCTCAACTGTACCCCCTCACTTCCTCTTTGCTGCCCGCCTCGTCTGTCCTTTCAACAAAAGCCAGAAGAACCTCAAACAAACACATGTCCACTAAAGTGAGTCCCTCCATTACAACTTTCAAAGGCTTCCTTAAAAGTTACCATTGTGGTCCACATCCCCCACACAGTCTGGTCTCTGCCGTCCTCTCCGGTAGTATCTTCTTCACCCTCCTCAGTCATTGTATCCCCACCATGTTGACCTTCCTCCAGTTCTTTGACTACATCCTCTCTTTCATTCCCCAGGGTCTTCACTTGTGTTGTTTCCTCTGCTTAAAACACTTTTCCTTTCACTTCGCACCTGTGAGATTACTTATCTGTTGTGTACTGAATGTGTCCACCACCCCCAAAATCCGCATGTTAAAACCCTACCCTCCAATGTGATGGTATTAGGAGGAGGAGGTGGGGCCTTTGGGAGATGGCTAGAATTAGATGAGGTCATGAAGACGGGGCTTGCCTCCTCTCCGGCTTTTTGCCATGTGAGGACACGAAAAGTTGGCCGTGTCTAACCCGGAAGAAGATCCTCCTCAGAACACGACCATGCTGGCACCCTGATCTTGGACTTCCAATTTCCAGAACTATGAGAAATAAATTTCTGTTGTTTATAAGCCACCCAGTGTCTGGTGATCTGTTACAGCAGCTCAAACAGACCAAGACAAGGTCTTGCCTTAAATGTCCCTTCTCTACTGCTCCAAATTAAAGTAGGTCTCCTATATTCATTTAGAGTAGCATACTTTTCTTCAGAACACTTTTCACAATATATAATTATATGTTTGATGATTTATCTAGCATCTGTATCTCCTATTAAATCATAAGCTCCGTGTTGTCAGGGACTTGTTCTTATGGCTCACCACTGTGTTTCCAGGGCCCTGCACAGTGCCTAACATGCAGATAGGGACTCAATAAATATTTGCTGAATGAATGGGTGAATGAGTGAATGAGTGAATGAAATATATATATATATATATATATATATATATATATATATATACATACATACATACACCTATTAAGGTTGCTGACAATTCTGACTTTTTGGATTTTAGTATTAGTTTTCATTTACTTTTTTTTCCCAATATTTATTTTTGAGAGACAGAGACAGAGCATGAGCAGGGGAGGGGCAGAGAGAGAGGGAGACAGAATCCGAAACAGGCTCCAGGCTCTGAGCTGTCAGCACAGAGCCCGATGCGGGGCCCGAACTCACAGACCACGAGATCATGACCTGAGCCGAAGTCGGAGCCCCAACAGACTGAGCCATCCAGGTGCCCCTTGTTTACTTTCTTAAAGAGCAGTAGGCTTACAGTTGTACGTCAGCTAAAAGGTTTAAAAATCTGAAGCAAAAGCTTGAAATCAGGGACATGTGCCACCTAATGAGTGGATCCCATAGAACCCAAAGTCCTTTAGCTATGAAATGGCATTGCCTCTGACTTTGCCACAGTGAACTTGACCACGAAGACACTGCGTGAACTGCCAGCCACAAGTAGCAATTGAGTAGTGTGAGCAGTGGTGTCAATCTTAAAAGCGTAAGATATTCTTAGATGCTTATTTTTGTAATTGGTTTTATTACGGAGTTGCTAAAATGGGCCCGACCATATGTCTCTCCATCAAGAAAAATCTGAGCCCTGATTGCATGCAACAAAACACTCGCAGAGGCATTGGAAAGCCCCTTGTGTGACTTTAGAGGCAAAGCACTAGTGTTTTTTGCAACGCAAAAGAAGCCTTGGCTTGGAGCAATGCCTGAGAAGTACAATCAAGCAAACAGATAAAAAATTGTTTGTCTCTTCATTCAAGGTCAGTTCAGAATCACCGTGAAAGATGCATGTAATAATAGAAAACCTGGTGGAGCCTGGAGCTGTAGAAATGGCTGAAATTATTTTGGGTCAAAAAGAGGCAGCCAAGTTGAAAAAGGTGCCCTTTTTGAGTGACACCATCAAATGGGCTCAAAAGACGCGCTGGAGCAATTGGTGGAGAGACCCAGAGGCAACCAGTCCTTTACGTTTTGATGAAAGGGGAAACGTCAGTGACTTGGCCATTTTGCCATCTTTAAAATAATGGAGTCTGTGAAGGCATGCTAATTTGCTCAATGTTGCATGATACAGCAGCTGGTGAAGGGATTTTCAGTAAGATACAATTTTCCTCCTTTTCTAGCAAGTATGGGTGTTCACCACGCGGTTCCAGAAATTTACTGTGTCTGTGTTCCTCAAGTACTCTGACCCTGAGAGGGAAAGGAACCTGGTATGTGCTGTCCATGCACCTTGGCGGGGGCTGAATTTTCTGAAATTGAAAGACCAACATGACAGTGTCTGGTTAATAGTAATCTGGCAGGGAATTTTTCATTGATTTCTCCTGACGGCAAGTAATTCATTCATCAGAACAATTAACATCTTTGATGATGGTTCATTTCAGAGAGGGTGTAATGACATGCATGTGGTAAAAATTTAAGCAGTACCAAGAGCATTCAGTGAAAATTAGGTCTCTCTCCTCAGTGCCAGCCACAGAACCAGTCTTTCACGGCTCCTTCCGGAGATTTTCCATGCCTTTCTGTGCATACATGCACATAGGTGCATTTCCTTTTTTATTAACACGATGGTAACGCATTGTGTCCTTTCTTTAAAAAATTGACATGAAGTTCACATAACAAAATTAACCATTTTAAAATGTACAATCCCATGGCGTTCAGAACATAGACATTGTTGGGCAACCATCGCCTGTACTTGGTTCCAAAACACTGTGCTCTCTTTTGCACTTGATTTATATGTATTTCACTTAACCTATATCCTGGAGACTGTTCCCAGGCAAGTAATATAGATTTATCTCTTTATTGTATGGGTGACTCTTATGTCAGACCCAGGAATGGGTTGTTTAGACTCTCCTTGTAAAAGGGCTCACTGCCTCGCTGAGGACTGGGAAGCTGGCAGCTTTTCCAGGGTTCCCCCTCAGCTGTTGAGTTGGGGTCACGGTCTTCTCCAGGCAGCCCGCAGCCCAAGGCTGGGCAAACGGTGGTGGTACTGGTGATACCAAGGTGAGCCTGGCTATTTCCCTAACAGGCGATCTTTGCTTCCCTCTGGGAGGTGGGGAGGCTTTGTTAGCCCTGAACCTTGTTCCAGTGGCAGCCCTCCCCACCCAATTTTATCTCCTCTCCTTTTTCCTTCATAGCTGTGACTCCCCCATATACATCCTGCACTCTGTCTCGACATCTGCTTCTCGGAGACCCCACGCCACACATACCCACATCCCGCATCTCCCAGATCCAGTCTTCTGCTGATTGACGCTCAGGGTGTCTCCAGTCTTGCTTTTGCAAGTAGTGCTGGATGCAAATCTTTGCACACCTGTCTTTCCATGCAGATGCCAGAGTATCCGGAGAGCGAATTCCCAGAGGTCGGTGGCGGCTCAATTTAAATTTTGCGTTTAATCTTTTTTTTTTTTTTTTTTTTTTTTTTTTTAAATTTTTTTTTTTTTTTTTTCTCAACGTTTATTTATTTTTGGGACAGAGAGAGGCAGAGCATGAACGGGGGAGGGGCAGAGAGAGAGGGAGACACAGAATCGGAAACAGGCTCCAGGCTCCGAGCCATCAGCCCAGAGCCCGACGCGGGGCTCGAACTCACGGACCGCGAGATCGTGACCTGGCTGAAGTCGGACGTTTAACCGACTGCGCCACCCAGGCGCCCCGCGTTTAATCTTTTGATACACATCATCTGATCACCTTCTTCTCCTGTGAGGCTGTACCGGTTTACAGGGAGGAGAGTCCCATCAAGCAGGGAGGAGAGAATTGTTTTTCACACTCTTGTCAACAGAGCGATCACGTTTAAAAATGTTTGCAATTGTATAGGCGAAAGTGTTATGTCGTCGTAGTTTTAATTTGCTTTTCTTTTTATTATGAGCGAGGTCGAACGTATCTCCACCTACCTAAAAATGATAGCAAGCAGATGAAAACATTGTTTCCTATTAAAGTAAGCGGAGCGTTGGGGCACCTGGCTGGCTCAGTCGGTAGAGCATGTGACTATTGATCTCTGGGTTGTGAGTTCGAGCCCCATGTTGGATGTAGAGATTACTAAAAAATAAATAAGTAAACTTAGAAAAATAAGTGGAGTCTAAACAATCTGCATTGGAATTTGAAAGTAAAATATAATACTTTAAAGAAATCCCCTGCTTGTGGAATGCTGCTTTATGCCAAATCCAGACATCTTTGGCTACAAATTCTCTTTCCTAGTAGTTAAGGGAACTCTGACAGGAGTGTGAGAAGTTCTGCATGTTGGTACAGGGAGATTTTCTTACAATTCAGGAGAGCAGGTGTCCATCTGTATATGGGGTTTTCAGAATACTGGATCTGTTTAGGTTAAGACATTAAGTACGTTTTAATTTAAAATGTATAAGGAGTTAAAGAATTTTGTTGTGTGACTTGTCATGAGTTGGAGTTTAGAATATTTTTGTTCCTACCATTCATTAAACCTCCAGCCTCAGCATCATAAAGTGAAATGCTAGCAATGGTTATGCGCCCTGCTTTCTTGAATGAGTCTTAGCAGGACCCAGGACAGTGAAAGTTAAGCTCTCATTTCTTTTTTTAAATTAAAAAAAATTTTTTAATGTTTATTTCTTGAGAGACAGAGACAGAGTGAGCAGGGGAGGGGCAGAGAGAGACAGAGACACAGAATCCCAAGCTGGCTCCAGGCTCTGGGTTGTCAGCACAGAGCCCGACACGGGGCTCGAACCCACAAACTGTGAGATCATGACCTGAGCCGAAGTCAGACGCTTAATCGACTGGGCCACCCAGGCGCCTCAAGCCCTCGTTGCTAATGTAAAAGCTGTGAGGGAGAAGGACCCCTGGGAATTTATTCTGCCTGATGACAGGAGCTAGGTGGGAGAATGTGAAGGAACATTGTAAGATTCTGAACTCTGCTCACAGACCAAAGCCGGTGGAGTTGATGTTCTCCATCCGTTTTCCTGTCCTGATTCCCCAAGAGCAGGAGACTCGGTGAAGTGTGTTGGTTAGACTATAGGCTGGCTGCTATAACAAAGAAGCCCTAAGCTACAATGTCTCAGACACATGATAAAAGCTTCTTTCTTTCCCATGTTCCCATCCGGGTTAACCCAAGCCTGGGTAGGACAGCTTGGTTCCATGAACTCATCCAGAGTCTTGGGTTCCTTCTGTCTTATTGCTTTGCTATCCTCTGGAGTTTTGCCTTGATTTGTGTGGTTGAAGCTGACTTACCAGCTCGTTCTAGCTCATAGGAAGGGTGAAAGAAAGGGAGCTGAGGACCAGCAGTTTCCTGTTATGGAAATGATGAGGACGCAGATGGACTCACATTGCCTTGGTGAGAATTTAGTTACATCACCATATCTAGTTGCTGAGAAGTGAGATTCCAGTAGGACAACAATGTGCCCTGTTAAAACCACATGGAGGCGTATAAAAGGAAGAAGGAGGGATAGGTATTGGAGGATAATTAGCTTTCTCTGCCACGTGGGTCCAGAGCCGGGAGGAATCTATGTCCATGAAAGGCAATACTGCATATGGAATTAGTCACATCCCTTCCAAATGTCCTGAGCTGGTGCCAGGAATGGGCAGAACAGTGAGGAAAAGGCGTCCCTTTCTTCTTCAGGCCTTCAAATAGGTTCCTTTTCAACAGATCATTAACAGGGCACCTGCTATGTGCCAGGCACTGCCTAGGTGCTGAATGTGGACAGGTCCTCACAGAGCTTCCAGGAGACTGGAGGAAGTAGACGTTTAACCCAAGACCCTTAACAACTACATACATAACTACAGATTCTGATACATTCCGTGAAGGAAAAAGTATTCTATGGGAAAGTATGACATAGGGATTTAATTTACATTAGAGATTGAGGGAGGTCTTAGAGGAAGTCCTATTTAAACAGGGGCCAAAAAGTAGATGTGTCAGAGTTGGCTGGCAGGTGAGGGAGGGGGAAGAGGGGTCTAGGTAGAGGGATTAGAACAATGAATGAGGGGGAGAGAAATGAAACATGTGGCTGGAGAGAGAAGCAGGAGAGTTCTCCTACAGTGTCATTGGCCGTGTGTTGCAGTAAGCTGTTGCTGTATATCAAACAAAATGTAGTGGCTTAAAATGACAGGAATGTGTTGGTTCATGATTCAGCAGGTTGGCGATTTAGGCCGGACTCAGCTGGGTGGTTTTGTGATCTAGGCTGAGCTCTCTTTTGTGTCTCTAGTCACCTACAGATCAGTAGGTGCCTCTGCTTCTGGGGCAGGTTGCCTGCTGGCTGGGGAACCTTAGCCACCCTCCATCTGGTCCCTCATCCTCCATCAAGCTCGCTTGGGCAGGCTTGGGCATGTGATGACAAGGTTCTAAGGGAAAGTGGAAGCACGCAAGACCTCTGGACTTACTCAGAACTGCCACTCTGTTATTTCTGCCACATTCTATTGGCCAAAGAAGGTCACACAGCCAGCCCATGGGGTGAGGAAATAGACACCAACTCATGACAAGAGGAGCTACAGAGTCACATTGTAAAGAGTGGGGATAGGGAGGGGTGAACGACTGAGGGCATGTTTTGCAACCAAGTAAGGAATTTGTGTGATTGGAAGGCACAGGTGATTTTTAAGCAGCAGCTAGCAATAACAGGGCACACGACCAAGGTGAGTTGTACTGCACCGTGGTGGGAACTGTCGAGAGTTTATGCCTTACCATCTTGGTTGTGATCTCTTTGGGTGCAAGGTCTGTGGTGTCCTTTCCCGGGGCTGGATAGAGCCCATCTGCCAGCTCAACGCCCTGTGGCTGGAAACAAGAATCGAAAGCTTTATGTTTTCAGCACCTCTAGGCTTCCCAGTGAGGTGCCGTTGGGGGTGTTTCGTACAGACAGCTTAGCTTGTTTGGAGTTGCGAAGCTAATACCCTCACCACAAGCTGAGCTGTGAAGAATCCCAGACTTGTCTAAATTATAATTTGTTTGTTGGGCCTTGAGGGGGTCTGGAAAGCCTGTTCCAACTTCTCTCTCTTATAACACACAAGCGTATGTGCCCGATCAGGCATTTCTCTTCCGTGCATCTTTTCTGGAAGTATAGTAGTCCCCCCCTTATCTGTGGGGTACATGTTCCAAGACCCCCAGTGGATGCCTGAACCCGCTGATATTACCAGACACTGTATGTACTATGTTTTTTTCCTATATGTGCATACCAATAATAAAGTTTAATTTAGAAATCAGGCACAGTAAGAGATTAGCAGTAATATCTAATAATAAAATAGAACAGTTATAACAATATACTATAATAAAAGTTCTGTGAATGTGGTCTCTCTCCCTTAAAACATCTTATTGTACTGTCCTCACCCTTCTTTTTCTGGCCATGCAAGATAACAAAATACCTATGTGATGAGATGAAGTGAGGCGAATGAAGTAGGTGTCGTCACATGGTGGTAGGCTGTACTGACCTGATGATACATCAGAAGGAAGATCGTCTGCTCCTGGACCACAGGTAACTGAAAGCACAGAGAAGGGGAGACTGCTGTATTTTGCCAAGTGTGGTATGCTCGTTGGTAGGGTATCGCCTCTCAACTAACGCATCCTTCTAGGCTCTACTCTGTGATGCTGGGGCTGGGGATCTGTGAGCCACATTTTTCCTTTGCCAGCTGGATGCTCCACGAATAGGGAGACTGGAAGGAAGAAGGAGGAAGAAGGGATGCTTTCCTCTTATCTGCTTGCTCTTCTGGGTATCATCCCTCCAGCAGTACCTTGCCAGGGGCATGTGGTTACACCAGCAGTCATTCCAGTTCCCAGTTTCGTCCCCCGCACTCCCAGAACCAGCCTTGGGAGCCCCATTCATAGGGACCAGCATTGTCTGGGAATCATCTCTGCCTCAGAGGTCTGAGTCCCAGCTCCAAGGCTTCCTTCTTCCAAGCTTCTGGGTTCTTATAACCCTGTACTCCTCCCTCCGTTCCTTCAGTAACTGCTTCATGCAGTTACTATTTCTGTGTTAACTCAAGCATTCCTTTTTTGCATTTTTAGTTCTCCCATACTATCTAAAAAATTCTAAGATAAACTTGTGCAGTTTCTGTGGTCCTGCCTGAATCTTGACTGTTACATATGGTGTGGTGTATAAGATTATTTTAAATGGTACCAAGTTGAACATTTGAAAAATATTTGAATGGGTATGTAGCATAATGTATATTATGGAAAGTGTATAAATAACACACCAAACTCATTAGCTCTTAGATATTATTGCTTAAGATTAAAAAAACAAGCTAAGAATGAGCTGACTTAAAGAACAATGTTAGGCAAGTCATAGAACAAATGGTACACAGCCAAAATAGTGAAGGTGGTCATGAAAGTTTGAAAACACTGAAGCCATGTCCGTCCTGCCCATTACTCTAATAAAATAGCTCTTTAAGCAGGAAAATTACCTTGGTTCCAAAGAAGAATGAATGAAGATGGAGAGATGATAAGTAAATCCATGAAGTCGGATTTCCCACATTCCCTTACATTCCCAAGTCTACATGTGATGTTACCAGGATTGAGGGTTGGGAGGTAGCAGCCAAACCTGGCCTTTCCAGGCACCAGAAGTCCAGCCAATAGTTAGCTTTCTGTTGGATTTGGAGGATGAGGTTTACATAATCAGGTCAACCAGCAACAAAGAAGGTTGACCACCATTTTTGAAAGAAGTTTATTTATTTTGAGAGAGACAGATACAATGCAAGTGGGGGAGGGACAGAGAGAGAGAGAGAGAGAGAGAGAGAGAGAGAGAGAGAGAGAGAGAATCCCAAGCAGACTCCATGCTGCCAGTGCAGAGCCCAATGCAGGGCTTGAACCCACGAAGCCACAAGATCATGACCTGAGCTGAAACCAAGACTCAGATGCTTAACCTACTGAGCCACCCAGGTGCCCTCATTGACCACCATTTTGAAAGGCCTTCCCTCAGTTAACGTAGAAGCAGAGGTACACAAAAGAAACCAGTGGAGTCGCTAAAGGTGGGGCCCCAGATCCCTGCATTCCATCCTCATTAAGTTGCTGGACTTTGAGTCCCTTTGCTGGTGGCACCTTGAAGGTCAGAAGCCAGACATGGGAGGACGGTGTAGAAAGGTCAGCAGAAGGAGGACCACTCAAATGTCTTACCTGTGGCTAACAAGGAAAACCTGTAATGACATCCGGTTCCAAGAAATCTAACGCCACCTCCTCTTGCTTTAGTGACAAAGATTTGAGGTAGTTATTTTTGTTCCAACCAACCCAGATGGGGAGAAAGTCAACCCACACAGTCTGGAGAGGGGGACTAATCATTCAAGCAAGGGACTTCTCAAACAGTTACAGAGGTGGCCAGGCCTAATGAGGTTACCCCAGTGGGATCTGTGCATCTGAAATACGACTTCTGGATTATGTGAAAATGAGTCGAGACGAAGCACAATGGAGACTTGGTGTGAGACAGGTGTCTCTGGAAACACTTTAGCAGAGGCAGACTTGGGGACATGTCCCTCCATGACTGACACTCAGTGTCATGGGCTTTAATTTTATTTCACTTCTGAGAGAGAAGTTGACAGAGGTGAACTACAGACAGAAAGGAAGGGGATATGAAGAACTATTTCATTTATACCTGAGTGTGACAGCAAAAACTTTTCAATTTAGACAGTCAGTCCCACACAGACTTCTTAATCTGTAGAGAGATTCTGATGTGCTAAAATTTTCTGGTTGAATGTTTTCCTTTAGGAAACAATCCTTTAGGAACAGAGGTCCAGAGTTAGAGGCAAAAGCAATTCAGAACCACAATTTTTCTAAGATAGCTAACAGTTCCACTTGGAATGATCAATATGATATAAAAAAAATGGTTCCTTGGTTTCTGCACTGATTTTAATCTTTTTTGGAATTCTTTCTACACAGTGTCTTAAAAAGGACCAGGCTTGCTATTTTTTGATAGGTTTTCCTGAGTGTCTCACTGCCAAAACTTTTTCTAAAAACATTACTTTCTTAATCACCAAAGTTTGCCAAGTGCCCCTGGATGAAGCACATCAGGGTGGCTTTCTTGTTCTGAATTATTTTTGACTTATTCCTTTTCTCTCCCTTATGTCCAGTTAGTTCTCAAATCCCACATCCTGGGTCCATTCATTCCAAAAATGTTTCATTCATTCAAAAAATGTTTATTGAATGCCCAGTGTGTGCCACCTTCTCCCTCGATCAGGAGATGTTTAATCTCTAAGCTTTCATTCAGTGCTCTTTATTGGGAGTTCTTAGCATCCTGTGACATAAAAGATGTGCCATTGGCAAAGAAGTTTCCTGACATCTTTGGCATCAAAGATGTCACTTAGACTAATACATTGTCTCTCTTGTATCCAAGCATAAATACGAAAACGGTCAGGTTTACATATATCCGCCAATTTACACAGAGAAATAAAAACACCACTAACTTCCATTTATTAGGCACACAATATGCCAGGAACTATTGCGGTCACCTAGCAAAGATAACGTGGACTGCCCCCCTCCCCCCTGCTGCCCAACTTAGTTCAGATGTTAAGATTGATGATGCCACATGTGTACGAAGAGGGTAGGAAGAGGTTTATTTCTTACAAAATGAGACTTTCTAGGGAGAGCAGGGCAGACTCGAGCAGGTCCAAAAATGGCTTGACAGAGCAGGAAGAGGAGACTGGCTTAGCATTTATGGTGGTTAGGGGGGCGGCTGGAGTGAGGGGTCTTGTGTGAGGGGTAGGCTTGGAACTTCCTGCTGGCTCCAAAGGAGAGAGCATCTAGGCTTCCTTATCAGCTTGCTCAGATTTGGGGCAGAGGTAGAAGAGGGAGGGATGACATGTCATCAGTCAAACATCAGAAATGGAGGCAGACTCTTTATTACAATTCACCCTTGATGTCTGACTAATGACTGAAATGTTCTGTGTTTCATTTAATTGAGTTTGAGCTTGTTTAATTAAGCAATAATAGTTCTCTATGAGCCTATATCTTGAGAGCAGTAAGGGAGATGAAATTTCCATTGAGTGAATCATTAAAGAGCCCAGCATTGAGTATTTTGAGAATTGAAATGAATGCTTTGGTCAAAACTTGAAAGGAGATTTAAAAAGTGGCTTGATGAGGCCTTCTACTGTGACTTAGGTATATACAGAGACATGTGTGACCTTGATTTGTATTTTGAGGATCTGTGAAGCAAGAGATTCATGGAGTTCTTTACCCCGAAGGGGGCAACCTTGGATAAGGAATTGTTTCTGCCATTGGCAAGACCAATGACCAGATCATGGCAATGGTCCATGAGTCTATAAAAGTGTGCAGATGTTGCTGATTGTTAGCCAGGGTATTCAGTGCTAAGATAACTTTCTGAAGTTCAGTGAATTGTGCTGACCCTTGGGTCCCATCCTTTTTTAAGGATGTCCTGATCAGGGATGAAAAGCAGTAGCTTCCTAGCATGTTCCATCACATTGGTTGTGGTTATGATTTTGCCTGCAAAGATTGTGCAATGGCAGGGGCATTGAGGTACTCTCTGGGTAGCCAGGTAAAGCTGTATTATGCCTCTTTGATGGTGAAGACAAATTGTGAATGACAGACTATTAAAATAAACACTGAGTAGAAGAGATTCAGTCAAATCTATGACTGCAAAGTGTTTACCAGTTGCTGATTGGATGAAGTCAGTAATTTCAATAATACTGGATAGGGGGGCCTCAGTGGGTGGGACCATGACATTAAGATCACAGTATCTTTAGGAAGGTACTATTCATTCCTTTCAAGGTTAGGAACAGGCCAACTTGGGCTCTTAAACGGAACAGTAATGGGGATAATCATTCCCTTCTTTAAATAGTTCTTGGATAATGTGTTTCAGTCTTAAATACCCTGTTTTTATTTATATTGGGTTTTATTAAATATTTTAACCAGGGGCAGGGAGGTCCATGGGACTCATTTTTGTTAAGCTGATTGTAAGTGGCAAAGATGTAATTTAATTTTAATTTATCACACTTTGAATCAGAGTGTCCATGCCCACTATGGGATATATTTTAGGGCAATGGACACTTTGACTACGGGGAATTTAGGCAAGGCAATATTTCTGACGGTGAAGGAGAGGCACCGTTTTTGCTCTTGTATTTTATGTTCAGTGACTCCCATAATATTATAGGGAATACCATGTTTGTTATTATTTTTTTAAAGATTTTATTTTTCAGTATCTCCATACCCAACATGGGGTTCGAACTCACAACCCTGAGACCAGGAGTTGTGTGCTCCACCAACTGAACCAGCCAGCCACCCTGGGAATACCATGTTTAAATTCAGTGGGATGTCAGGTTTGGCTATAATTTGAGTGGGATCTTCAGGTATAAGTATAATTTGAGTCTCAGTGTTGATTAAGGCCGTGAAGGTCTTCTAACCGGTGTGTCTCAGTAGATGCTAAGGTTAATTCAGAACCCATGCTGTAAAGGTTGTAAAAGCCAATCTACTCCTTTTTATTCTATAAATTCTTTTAGTAAGTTATGGATTTCCAATTGGGCCAAATCTCTGTTTCAGTTGTTTTGTTTCTTTCTCTATCCAGATGATGCCATCACCATCACCGCCATCACCATCACCATCATCACCATCATCACCATCATCGTCATCATCACCATCATCATCACCACCATCATCATCATCATCATCACCTGGTGGTTGTTACTATATTGCTGGGAGTGGGTCATCTCTACCATGCTCATATTTAGACATTTCTTCCTCCAAAGACCCTCAAATTGGTATTGTCAGGATTAGGGGCCTCCCCCATGGAGATGATTGTTTTATTGAGTTGTAGTACCCATGGCTTATGTAGTATTTATTTATTTATTTATTTATTTATTTATTTATTTATTTTTTAAACGTTTATTTATTTTTGAGACAGAGAGAGACAGAGCATGAACAGGGGAGGGGCAGAGAGAGAGGGAGACACAATCTGAAACGGGCTCCAGGCTCTGAGCTTTCAGCACAGAGCCTGATGCGGGGCTCAAACTCACGGACTGTGAGATCATGACCTGAGCCGAAGTCGGACGCTTAACCGACCAAGCCACCCAGGCACCCCTGTAGTATTTAAATTAACCCTTTGGCTGTGCCACAGGTGGTGCCATGAGTGTTTTTCCCTATAACTGTGAAGTCAAAACTTATTGTGACAGAGGCAAAGGCAGCAGCAAAAGCATTTTGTGGGCCCAAGCATTTTTAGGCGTATGACCTCAGCATGTTCTTCCACATAAGTGACCACCCAAAGGGCAGGCATATTGTGTAGGGTATCAGTCTTTCCCCTGAGCCCTCCAGGGGGCTAAAGCCTGGTTACAACACACACACAATGGTCACAGTGTAGGAGTCATTCCCCTAAACCTAGTGGCAGAATGGCTTATGCTAGAATGGAGATACAGTTCAATCTGAGACACGCCTGTGGGTCCAGGCCAAGACACACGACCCAGGGCTACTTTGAGGAGGGCCCCAATCCCATACTCCTGTCCCTAAATGCCAATTGTTACTAAAAGTTCTGACTTAGGTTGGTTAAATATGACAGAGCCTTGAAAGAACTCAGCAAATGCAGCACAGCAGCTCAGCTCAGAATGCAAGCTAGCCAGCAGGCAGCACCTTAAAATGCATGCTCTCCAAGGTGGGTAGAAGAGCCAGTTTGCAAACCAAAGCAAGAGAAGAAACACCCCCGTTGGTGGGCATTGCCTAGACATCCTGCTAATAGTGCCACTTCTTGTGGTCACCCTGAAGCAGTGGGATGGACTCCATCAGTCACAGTAAGGTTCATATGCACACACACACACACACACACACACACACACACACACACACACACACGGGTATGCCAAGGTGTATTCCTCAAATCACAAGGCTTGCTTGGGGAAAAGCAGGGCAAGCTTCCCAAGCAGGTATAAGATGTCTTGAAAGAGCAAAGAATGGAGACTGTCTTGGCTTTTATGGTGATATGGCTGGGGTGAGGACTCCTGCCCACATGCCAGGGCTTATGTGGTGTGCACGTCTCCCTGTCACCAAAGGAAGGAACACCCAGGCTCTCTTATCAGCTTGCTGAGATGTGGGTCCGAAGCAGAAGGGGAAAGGGCAGAGTTTGAAGTTTATCAGCAGTCAAAAGAAAAAATGGAGTCAGACTCTTTACTACAGATGTGTTATTTCCTTTCATTTCCAATTTTACAGATGAGGTCACAGCTTTAGAAAGGTTAAATAGGCCACATAGCTCTTAAAGAAGTAAAATAAATAGTGGATCTGGAAGCCAAACCCACGCCCATCTGACTTCCAAACCTGTTCGCTTGACCACTAGGCTACATTGCCTCCCTGGAGGAAAGTAAATAGTCCTACCTCGAACAATCTGGGCATCTCAAAGTTTACAAAGGGAGTATCAGTCAACACTGGAGGACCCTATCTGTAAATAAGGAGTTGGACAATGTTAGAGTATAAAAATTCAGGAAGGGTGGGACATATGGGCCCCTTTGGGCTTGAGATATATGTTGACTGTAATTTCTGTCCTTTGGTCTGGTTTCCCAGAACGGCACACTACGATCGCATTCGATTATCTGTACAAGTAGCGGTAGGCCAGTCAATATTAATTGCAGTTTCTTAACCTGGGGTAGAGGAGAGGGGAGGGCCAGATATGGGGCCTGTGGACAAGCAGCAAGTGTTCTGTGAGTCAGACACACACATACACACACACGCACGTAGGCATACACATGTGTGCATGGACACACGCACGGTGCTTTTCTTCCAGTTTTCTTTCTGTTATTTGGAATAGAAGTCCTCATCTGTGTTCAAATGATATAATGAAGGTGTTAGTTCATCCCAAATAATTGTGCTGTGGAATGGGATGGTTGCGCAGCAAAGTAATATACTAAGGTTGTGGTTGTCACATGTCAATACCTAGATGAATTTCTCTGATAGAAATTAAAGAAGGTTTACCTTGCCATAATGCTTAAGGAGAGCATAAGCTTAGCTCATAGGGGAAGTATCATGAAATGAAAGCAGGAAGAAACTTCTGTATCCCCTGTTTTTAGTTTCATTACTGAACATAATGGGTCACTAAAGCCATAATGGTTTTTTGGAATAAGAATGACTCGTCAGCAGGTGCATGGAACAAAGCTGAAAGAGCATGTTCTTTTCAGCATCCTCGTACAGTATCTTGCAGTGTAGGTATATTTCCTGAGAAGAAGATTAGATTTGAAAAGGATGAAACTCCCCCTGAACTTGCCTTTGCTCCTGCCCTAAAGCCAGATGTGGGACCATTCTACATCTCTGCCTCTCACATTGCCAAATAACAGAATATCTGTGTAATAGGGGACGTCTTGCAGGGGATACCTGTGCCCCAGCAATGGTCAAGCCAGTTTAAGACTTGGAGCAGAGATGTGTCTCCATCAGATAACCTCACCTACCTAAGAGACACACATTTCTTCTTGATAGTTGAAAGCAGAAATCGCAGCTGTTCCTTTCCCTCAGCCTGCAATGGCACAAAAATGCCTACCCTTTTCAGTATGGAGCCACTACTCGCCCTCTGGTGTCATCAGAAGAAACGTTTCCTTTTGGTGGGTCCCTTTGGAGACGTTAATGGCTGAAAAGTTTTTTTTTTTGTTTTTTGTTTTTTTTTGTTTTTTTTTTTTTTGTTTTTTTTTCCAGGCACTTTAACTGGAAAAAAATCTGGGCATGGAAGGGAACATCTGGCATGCTTGACAACACATGGCTTCCTTCCTTTGGTGGAGATGTCACGTGCCTCATTACTGTCTACGTTGTCATCAAAGACTGGGCCAAAATCTTGAAAGGAGTCTTGTCTAGTGCCGTAAACGCTGGTCTTTTGAGGAGTTTTTGTCACAAAATGCAAGCGTAATATTATGTTCATCTTGTTTAAACACAAGTGTGTTGCCTCTCCAGAAAACAAATCCCCAACCTCTTGATTGAATATTGAATGGAATTTTCCCCTCTAGGAGGGGATGAAAAGCCCGCCTGTGGACCATGTGGCAGCACTTTCTTCCACCACAGGCCCTACCCGGAGGGCCTTGCTAGCCAACTGAATAGGGCAGGCATTTCCACTCAAGGTCCTTCAGTTACCATTACGGATGTTGCAGAAAAGCTGTGAGCTCTCTCAGCCTCTCCAAGGTGTATAAGACTGAAAGAAAGTGCTTCTGCAGACTGGAGTTGAGAATGACAGATCCTTATTCGCTTCTTGGTGTGTTAAAATCTGAACACACTTAGGAGCACTGAGGAACTAAATAGGTTCTGGTACCAATTCACCAATGTGCGTGTGTGTGTGTGTGTGGGGGGGTGGTATTCCCATACCAGCGAGCAATTTTCCAACACCATTTGGGTGTCCTATAATCCAACTCAATTCTGACACTATCTACCTGGAGCTAGCATCAGATGTCACAGGTTAAAGGCTCAGTCATGCAAGACTGCCTCCCCCATCACTTCGGATGCCAGTCTCAAGCCCAGTTGTTGCCTGTACTTCTGACTGAATGGCTAAAAATCAGAGGTTCCTAGGAACCCCTCCTTAACTTTGATTAATTGGCTCAAGTGGCTCGTGGAACTCAGAGAGGCATTTTACTTACTAGATCACAGGTTTATTATAAAAGGATAAAACTCAGGAACAGCCAGATGGAAGGGATGTGTAGGGAAAAATATGGGGAAAGGGGCATGGAGCTTCCGTACCCTCTCTGAGCTTGGCGCTCTACGTGTTCACCAACCCAGAAGCTCTCTGAACCCGGTCCTTTTGTTTCTTTTTATGGAGGCTTCATTGCACAAATATGATTGATTAAATCATCAGCCATTGGTGATTGTTTCAACCTCCAGCCCCACTCTCCTCCGTGTACGTAGGCACCAGGCTAGTTCTGGCAACCAGCTCCCCTCCTCTACGTCCAACTGCCACCTCATTAACGTAACAAAAGATACCTTGATTGGTCTCACAATTTAGGAAATTCCAAAGGTTTTAGGAGCTCTGTGCCAGGAATGGGATGAGACCAAATATGTGTTTCTTATTTAAAAAATGTTTTTAAATGCTAATTTTTTTTATTAAAAAAAATTTTTTTTTTTTACGTTTATTTATTTTTGAGACAGAGAGAGACAGAGCATGAACGGGGGAGGGGCAGAGAGAGAGGGAGACACAGAATCGGAAGCAGGCTCCAGGCTCAGAGCCATCAGCCCAGAGCCCCGACTCGGGGCTCGAACTCACGGACCGCGAGATCGTGACCTGAGCTGAAGTCGGACGCTCAACCGACTGAGCCACCCAGGCGCCCCAATGCTAATTTTTTTAAGAGAGAGAAAGAGAGAGAGAGAGAGAGAGAGAGAGAGAGAGAGAGAGAGAGAGAGAACAAGTGGGGGAGGGGCAGAGAGAGAGAGAGGGGAACAGACGATCTGAAGTGGGCTCTGCACTGACAGCAGAGAGCCCTACATGGGGCCCAAACTCACGAACTGTGAGAGCATGACCTGAGCTGAAGTTGGATGCTAAACTGGCTGAGCCAATGAGGCACCCCAAAGTATATATATATTTCTAATAAATCATAATATCACAGGAACTCAGAGGGTGTGAAAATTACTAAAAGGTAACCTTGTTTAAAATTAAAAAAAAAAATTTTTTTTGAGGGAGTGAGCGGGAGAGAGGCAGAGAGAGAGGGAGACAGAATCAGAAGCAGGCCTGAGGCTCTGAGCTGTCAGCATAGCCCCACAGGGGCTCGAACCTAGGAACCATGAGATCATGATCTGGGCGGAAGTTGGCCACTTAACTGACTGAGCCACCCACGCGCCCCAGTAGGGAATTTTCTTTAGAATGGAGTCATGGAATCCGGGAGGCAGGCGGAGCTCTCACACCCTATCGCTTATCAACTGCAGACCCAAAAGGAAGAGATGCGTCTTATACACAGATACTATTTCCCTACCCCAGCCGAAGGAAGAGGCTTGCCTCCTCTCCTGGCAACAGCCCAGCCAATGAGAGACTCTCACAACTCAGCCAATGACAAGCCACTGTACTTAGAACTCCCAGTTTAGCCCAATGGACTCTTTGTTTATAACAGCCCCTCTAACTCCTCCCCTCTCCTCTATAAAAAAGCTCCTCTCCTTTGTTCTGCCGACTTGCAGTGGCTTTCTTGTCTAGAATAGGCTCCTTTTTGATGGTAAGATATCTGTTTTATTATTATTTTTTAAAGTTTATTTATTTATTTATTTTGAGAGAGAGACAGGGAACCTGAGCTGGCGAGGGGCAGAGAGAGAGACACACACAGAGAATCCCATGCGGGCTCCGCGCTGTCAGCCCAGAGCCCGGTGCAGGCTCACACTCACAAACTGTTAGATTATGACCTGAGCCGAAATCAAGAGTCGTCGCTTAACCAATGGAGCCACCCAGGTGCCCCCCGCTGGCCGTTTTAAAGGTTAATGTTACTTAGTGATCAGAGTGGGATCCAGAGAAGACCCCCCCCCCCCCCCCCCGCCATCAATTCTGAGGCTGGTGAGTGAACAGGTGCCAGCACCCACGGAGCCAACTGAGTTCATTGCTTTCTTGGGGACCCTGGAGTCTGAGGGTAAGTTTTCTCCTGGATTTCGAGCTCTGCTCTCTTTGTGTCCAAGCTCTACAGGCTTTATTTAAGGCTTTGTCCTTACTCAGAGTCCTTGTTTGGCTCTTGGTCCGAGTTCTTTTTGGGACCGGACTGTGCCCATTGGAATTGTGTTGGTCTTTGGTCTGGTCCCTCTGGAACCAGGCTACTCCTGTTGAAACTTCGCTGTTTAGGAATTTTTCTCCTTGCTCTAGAAATCTGCCTCTAAGAAATGGGATCCCAGTTGGGGCGTCTGGTGGATGGCTCAGTCACTTAAGTGTCTGACTCTTGATGTCAGCTCAGGTCTTGATTTCATGGCTCTGAGTTCAAGCCCTTTGTTGGGCTCCATGCTGAGTATGAAGCCTACTTGAAAAAAAGTGAGATCCCAGTCATTAAAATGCTTGAGGGTAACCTCCTACTGGGACAATGCTGGCGTTGTTTAAAAACTATGGTCCCTCCTCATGCACATTTCTAACGAAATGGACCAACTCAACAAAAGTAATTTATTTATTTTTTATTTTTTATTTTTTTATTTTTTTTTAATGTTTATTTGTCTTTGAGACAGAGACAGAGCATTAACGGGGGAGGGTCAGAGAGAGAGAGGGAGACACAGAATCGGAAGCAGGCTCCAGGCTCTGAGCTGCCAGCACAGAGCCTGACGCGGGGCTGGAACTCACCAACCATGAGATCATCACCTGAGCCGAAGTCGGAGGCTCAACCGACTGAGCCACCCAGGCGCCCCTCACAAAAGTAATTTAGAACATCAATGGCCATTGTGGAGAACTTCTGATCTCCCCAAACTTATTTTACTCAAAATTAAACTAGGAAGCCGTGGCTCCTAAAATAAAAACAAACAACTGAATGCGATTCCTATTTTAAATGGTAACTTGAGGCTTCTAAATGCTTTCTGGATTCGAAGTTTGCCTCTTTGCAAAATAGTACGTTATTTCTAAATTAACTGAGACAGACAATTGAAAGAAGTGGAAATGACTCTGGGGCCTCTTTTCCCCCTCCCGCTTCTCTTGTGTTTCCTGACACAGGGCAGCCACCGTGTGTTCAGTCCCTGCCTCCTGGGCCATTTTCCTCTATTCTCTGCCGAACTTCCCTTTTCCACTGAACCTCCCCCTGCTCCCTCCTCTCCTGAACCTGTTAAAACCTCCCTTTCAAAGTTAAGTCTTTTGAGAATCCAAATAACAACCCCCCCCCCCACCCCAGGTCTTTATGTTCCCTGGACTAAGGCTGAATTGCAGTCATAGTTCATGAGTTTCCTAACGTAGCTGAGGACTCCCATAGGTTTGCTCAGCAATTTAACATAGTTATCCAGACTTCCCAACCTGCTTTCTCAGATTTCTAGAAATTAGTCTACATGCTTGTTGCTGAGGGCCAGGCCAACAGTGGATAAAACTAGTCCAGTGGGAACTGGGATTCAGGATTGAAGGGGATTTAGAGAAACCCCTAACTTTTGGCAAGATGTTAGAACACTGGAAATCACCACTGAACAGTTAGTGTAGCTTCTTCTAAGCCAAATTCGAGCCTGGAACCAAATTCATTCTTGCACATAAAAGCCTGATGAACCTGTTCATGACTATTACAACCAACTCCAAATTGCCTTTAAAGAACATTCTGGTCTTTTTTTAGATATTGAACCTACCAGAGTGAGTAGCATTTAACACTGTTTATTTTTATTTATTTACTAAAAATTTTTAAATGTTTATTTTTGAGAGAGAGAGAGAGGAGGGGGGAGGGGAAGAGAGAGAGGGAGACACAGAATCTGAAGCATGCTCCAGGCTCTGAGCTGTCAGCACAGAGCCTGATGTGGGGCTAAAACCCATCAGCGGTGAAATCATGACTTGAGCTGAAGTCAGACACTTCGTCGACTGAACCATCCGGGCTCCCTAAACTGTGTTTATTAATGGGCTGAGTTGGTTTCTTCTTTCTTCTGTTTGGAACAGCCTGCTTCCAGAAGGAATCAGACCAAAGGGTCAGGATAGAATGGGGGGGGAGGGGTATTTTGTCCACTTCGATTTAGTTAATTTGGTAACTTGCTTGCTCATATCCCAGATGAGTTGACTAAAAGACTGCTAAAATTCTCCATTTTTTTAACTGCAGCCGATGAAGGGCCTTAAACAAAATAAAAAACCTTCTAGTTTCTCCTGTTGTTGTAAAGAGCCAGGGCACTGGTTTAAGATGTTACCAACTTAAGCATTCCAGACACTTTCAGCCTTCTGCTCAGTCTTTCCAGTGTCCTCCCAATTCCCAGTGACAGGCTCCGAGGAACTTCCCAATCCTCACTCGTAATCGGCTCGGAGAAACCATTCTCCAGATTACGAATGAATCTGTCTCTGTCCCTATGTACACTGGAGCTACACTCTCAGTGCCCAGTCCCACTGCTCTAAAGCAGCACCCTGCTCTTGAGTACTAAAACAGTTCAAGTACTAGGGGTCTCTAACAAACCTCAACAGGTTCCTGTCTCTGAGTTGATTCCCTTTTGTCTAGGCCCTTTGAAAGATATGCACCCTTTTCTCCTTAGTTCCTCTGTCCCTGTTTGTTTATTGAGCCATAATTTCTTTCCTTTTTTTTCAAGTTTATTTATTTTTGAGAGAGAGAGAAAGAGAGAGAGTGAGCGAGCAGGGTGGGGCAGAGAGAGAGAGAGAGAGAGAGAGAGAGAGAGAGAGAGAGAGAATCCGAAGCAGGCTCCAGGCTCTAAGCTGTCAGCACAGAGCCCAATGCAGGGCTTGAACCCATGAACCATGCGATCATGACCTGAGCCGAAGTTGGATGCTTAACTGACTGAGCCACCCAGGCAGCACTCCTGGGCCAAGATTTCTTAAAAAGTATCTACAATCATGCCAGAATTTCTTTCTCCCAAAAGAGGAAAATAATTCTAGAATTTGAGAGTAGTAACCAAAATAGCCAACCAGGGGGAATTGAATGCCCTTTTGACATCTTTTATTTGTTCTGTCTCTGATGTGGCACTCTAGCTGAGTCTAGGGACACTGATCATTTTATTCCTATTGGGTCAGCTACCATCCTCTTTATGGGCAGAATTCCTATTGGAATCTACTGTGTACCTCCCATCAAGATTCAAATAGACTCCTCAAAACCTCTTTTCAGAATTCATTAATACCCTATAAATAAAGAAGCCCTTGAAAACAGCAAGCCTATATAGAAGGTTACAACACTCAGGGCCTCCTGAGTCCCTGCACTAGTCCCTGTAACACCCCATTTTACTTGTGAGAAAGTCTAGTAACAGGATGGAAGTTTGTCCTGGACCTGCGAGCAATAAATAACAGTTATCCCTCAGCACCCTGTTTTCCTAACCCCCGTTATGGTACCGACATCCATTCCCACTGAAAGCAATTTTTCCATTGCAAATGATATGCACGGTGCATTTTTAGTATTCCTGTTGATAAGGATAGCCAGTATCTTTTTACTTTCACTTGGGAAGAACAGAAATACATCTGGACAGTAATGCCCCAGAGTTTTACAGAGCCTTTACTTTTCACAAACCTTAAAAGCTGATTTGGTTGATAGAAAGTTTTCTGTAGGCTCTCCTTTGTTGCAATATGCAGATGATTTGCTTCTCTGTTCCCTTCTTAAACCTCTTCACAGGAAACTACATTCACCTATTATGACTTTTGGCTTTAGAGGGACACAGAGTTTCCAAAGAAAAATTGCAGTTAGCTTAAACTCAGGCTCTATACTTAGGGCATCTGATCTTGAAACAAAGACCACATTTGGACCCAGATAAAACCCTTCATGACCACTTAACCCTAATAGATTACCTTTTGACTCCCTGTGGAAATTTACAGGAAACTCCTCTAGCCAATGCAGAATTTTCATGGTATACTGATAGTTTGTTTTTAATGTTTATTTATTTATTTTGAGGGAGAAAGTGTGAGCAGAGGAGGGGCAGAGGGAGAGAGAGAGAGTCCCAAGAACTGCAATGCAGAGCCCGAAGTAGGACTCGATCTTGTGAACCATGAGATCATGATCTGAGCCAAAATCAAGAGTCAGATGTTTAACCGACTGAGCGCCTGGTATACAATAGTTCTTGTTTAAAGGATGAAATGGTAAACATGCTGAGTCTATTATTGCAATTCTTTTTGAAGTCATCGAGATGACAAGTTCACCTTTGGATACTTCAGCCCTGCAGGCTGACTGATATGCCCTTACTTGGGCTTGTACTTTAGCCAAGAAAACCCTAAGCATTTATACCTATAGTCAGCATATCTTTGGGGTAGTTCATGACTTTGGAATATTATGGAAACAACGAGGTTTCCTTATCTCCAATGGGAATAAAATTTAAAATGGCTCCTATGTCCAAAATTTATTCGATGCCATACTTTTGCTGGCTGCTCTGGCTGTTAAGGTTCCTGGGCATTCTAGACTCTACTCCTTGGTGACCAAAGTAAACCACCTCCCTGATATTTCTGACAAAAAGCACTGCTTCCAAGGAAACCCACAGCCAAACCTCTGTCATGTTCCAAAGTGATGTTCACCCAAATGATAATTTGGAAAAATTGACCAGAGATACCCAACATTTGGCCCTAGATAGGGAAAAACAGTATTGGAAATCTAATAATTGTTGGCTCAAGAAAAAGAGAGAACTCTGATTTGGATCAAATAACAATCCAGTCCTACAAGAAATTCTAAAATTCCCATTGTTTACCATTGTATATTCATGAAACCATTGGTCTAGTGACAAAATGATAGCATTTATGAACCAGTATTGGTGGGGAAATATTAATAAGGCCCCAGATAGTACCTACATCACTTGCCCCACTGTCCAAAGTATAATCTAGGGAAACCTGATTGTGTAAATAGATTTCATATAGCTTCCCTGTCTCATAGATATAAATGTATTTTAGTCATGGTTTCTATGTTTTCTACTGGACCAAAGATTTCTCTTGTAGATAGGCCAGTGTTTTGTTTTTTTTTTTAATTTTTTTTTCAACGTTTATTTATTTTTGGGACAGAGAGAGAGACAGAGCATGAACGGGGGAGGGGCAGAGAGAGAGGGAGACACAGAATCGGAAACAGGCTCCAGGCTCTGAGTCATCAGCCCAGAGCCTGACGCGGGGCTCGAACTCACGGACCGCGAGATCGTGACCTGAGCTGAAGTTGGACGCTCAACCGACTGCGCCACCCAGGCGCCCCTAGGCCAGTGTTTCTGTAACTAAATTTCTGTTACCTGGGGAACTTCTCTTGAACTTCATGGTGACCAAGGAACCCATTTACAGGTCAGGTGTGTGCTTTTTGGCTGGTTTTACAACGCTCTCATTGTGTGTACCATCCTCCGTTTTCAAGATTAGTCAAACATACTAATGGCACTGTTAGACTCAGTTGGCATAATGTGTAGAGACCCCCAAATATTTTGACCAAAAATACTATCATTGGTCCTTCTAAATCTCAGATCCACCCCCTTTGGAACTCATGGCCTCTCACCCTTTGAGATAGTCCCAGGGCAACCAATGTACTTGGCCCCTGCCTCCTTTGACCCATACCTGCTAAAAGGAGATATACTTCAATATTATAAAGGCCTGATTGCTGCTATTAAAAATAACCACGCTTTGGTGGAGGAATCTTTTCAGTTGGCTTCCAGGAGACAATGACCTCAGGCATCACATTTTGCTACCTGGAGATTTCATCTATTTGAAAAGACACCTCCCAAAAGATTTCAACCTCAATGAAAAGCCCTTATCAGGAACTGCTTTGTGCCACCGAACTCCAGGGGATAGACTCTTGGAGTCACATCAAACATCTAAAGGAAGCACCCAGCCCTGACTGAACCCGCACACCTTCTGGTGACCTGAAAGTTAAGGTTTCCCAGAATTGAACAGGACAGCATCTGATAAGACAGCTTTCCCAAGATGTCGAGACTAGGCCTGTGTACCTTTTCTCAGTGTTGTTTCTTTTCTGTCTTTTGTGGAAAGATAATGCCCTTGTCTGTATTTTCCAAGCCCTGGTGAAAGGGAAAACCTCCTTTCCCTTCTTTCCTTTTTTTTTTTTTTTGGAAAATTTTTAATGTTTAGTTATTTTTGAAAAAGAGAGCAGAAGAGGAGCAGAGAGAGGGAGACAGAATCCGAAGCACACTCCAGGCTCTGAGCTGTCAACACAGAGCCCGACATGGGGCTAGAACTCACAAACTGTGAGATCATGATCTGAGTCCAAGTTGGATGCTCAACCGACTGAGCCACCCAGGCAACCCCCTCCTTTTTTTTTTTAAAAATGATTATTCGTTTTTGAGAGAGAGAGCGAGCATGAGCAGGGGAGGGGCAGAGAAAGGGCGACAGAGGATCCGAAGCGGGCTCTGTGCTGACAGCAGTGACCTGATGCCGGGCTTGAACTCATGAACTGTGAGATCATGATCTGAGCTGAAGTTGTAAGTTCAACTCACTGAGCCACCCAGGCGCCCCAGAAACTTCTTTTCTGATTATGGCCTTTTGGAAATGGCCTCGTCTTGATCTCAGGACAAACTCATCTTTCACTTGCTTTTCCTGAAGGGTTAGAAAATTCAGAATCTACAAGTCATCTGAACTATTAACCGACTTTGAATTCTTATTCATATTCATGATTTTTTAAATTTATGACTTTACAGACTGTATTATTGATAATATTTGGTGCAGACAGTTCTTTTGTGATGAGTACGACTTTAAAATGTCTTTGAAGTTTTGCTCTTTTGCCCAAAGTTCATCAGTGATTGTTTCTTCTTTATACCTGCACTGTATCTTCCCAAATGTACTTGGCTCATTCTTTTTTTTTTTTTTTTTTTAATGTTTGTTTTATTTATTTATTTATTTATTTTTCAACGTTTTTATTTATTTATTTTTTTGGGACAGAGAGAGACAGAGCATGAACGGGGGAGGGTCAGAGAGAGAGGGAGACACAATCGGAAACAGGCTCCAGGCTCTGAGCCATCAGCCCAGAGCCCGACGCGGGGTTCGAACTCAGGGACCGCGAGATCGTGACCTGGCTGAAGTCGGACGCTTAACCGCCTGCGCCACCCAGGCGCCCCAATGTTTATTTATTTTAGAGAGAGAGAGAGAGAGACAGAGAGACAGTGTGAGCAGGGGAGGGGCAGAGAGAGAGGGAGACACAGAATCCGAAGCAGGCTCCAGGCTCTGAGCTGTCAGCACAGAGCCTTACACGGGGCTCGAACTCATGAAATGCGAGTTCATGGCCTGAGCTGAAGTCGGATGCTTAACTGAATGAGCCACTCAGGCACCCCTGACTTGGTTAATTCTTTGAGTGTGCTCTTGCAGCATCCACCACTCTGCTTTCGTGGCTGCTTTAAGTGGAGACTTCTAGAAGGCATACGTGAGTCCAGATTTGCCTCCTTTGGGGGAGCACCTTTATCCCTGAGGTTGGAATAAGTGCCAATAAGTACTTTTTCAGTTGCCTACTTTCAGACCTAGAGTCCTGATTTAGAACCACCATACAATTTGGAATGGTCATGTTACTATTTCTGGTGTATAATTATTTGAAGTTTTGTATTTTGTTGCCTGTCAAACTTCTTGAAGATAATGTACCCAAGATGATGTTGGCGCAACATCTCGAGATGGTCTGCAATGCTTAACCATCTCAACAAAAACTGGACCACAGATGGGAAGGGCCTGAGGGTTTCTCCTTCCTAAGCTTCCTTGTTACTCAAATGTGGCTTTAAGTAGCTTCCGGCTGCTACGCGCGACAACCAGGAAAGGTCCTGCCTGGTACTGAGGTACCACTAAATGTAGAAAACTTCAATCTTTATCAGCAGTGCTTTTCAAAGAAAGATCTTTATCAAAGGGGGGGGGGGAGATAAGACAAGGTTAATAAAAGGAAACCTTGTTTAGGATGGAGTTGGGAGGCCGGCAGGGGGAGCTCTCATGCTCAGCGCTAGTCAACGACAGAGCCAGCAGGAAGAGACGCACCTTGCACAGGATAGGCTACCTTAGCTAGTACTTTACTGCTCCAGCAGGAGGAAGACCTGGCAACAGCCCAGCCAATGGGAGGCAGTCACAGCTCAGCCAATGAGAAGCCACTGTACTTCAGACTCCCAGTTTCCTCCAGTGGACTTTTCGTTTAGAAGAGCCTTCCCTACTTCCCCCTTTCCCCTGGAAAAGAACATTCCTCTCCTTTGTTCTCCAGACTAGCCTGTGGTTCTGCCGAAGCTTGCTGGTCCTAGGTTGTTGCAATTCTCTGCTACTCCCAGATAAACCCATTTTTCCTGGTAAAATAACTGGCACTTTTATTTATGTATTTAAAAGTTTATTTATTTTGTGAGAGAGAGAGCGAGCACACGCTAGTGGGGGAGGGGCAGAGAGAGAGGGAGAGAGAGAATCCCAAGCAGGCTCTGCACTGTCAGCGCAGAGCCTGACTTGGGGCTCAGTGTCACGAACCATGGCACCATGACCTGAGCTGAAGTCAAGAGTCAGATACTTAACCAACAGAACTACTCAGGTGCCCCCTGGCAGTGTTATTTTTAAGGTTAACAAGGGTTACTTATTCTCAGACCATCTTCAAATTTAAACATGATTTGTAAGGATTTCTCTCGTTACTTAAAGACAAAAGAAAACAATTGACACAAATTCAATGTTAAAAATATTTTGGAGGATTTGGTGTTTATTGACACACAAAGTTGGCAAGGTGAATTACGGGAATATTAATTTTTTCTTTTTCCTGTGCATTTCGGGGGTTCAGGTTTTTTGACGATGCGGGTGCCATTTAAATGAAAATATGAAGTTGATTTGGTTTTGATACTTGCAAAGACCACTGCACAGTTCCAACTTTCTATTCAAGCCAAGAAATCACAGAAATCTCATTAAAATGAGATTTTGAGAAGAATTGAAATTTTTTGCTTTATGTGCAATTTTAGATCTATTCCCTCTACCACTCAAATAGACCTTGAATCTTAACGTGTTATAAAAAAAATGAGGCCAAGACTTTTTTTAAAAAAAGATTGCTTTTAATTTTTCTTCATGTGTAGAAAATATATTTCCAACATGGAAAAAAATTTAAATGCAAAAGTTTTGGTGTATGTATTTCTGTGCAGTTTTCTGGGAAGGAGGGGCATAGCTTTCTTCAGCTTTTTCGAGGAGTCCGTGGTGCTCATAAAGGAAAGAACCGTAGCATATGGCCAGGTTGGGCACTGTGACCTCTTTTCCACCTGGTTCTAATTACTCCCAATCACTGGTTGGTTAGGCTGCGAGGTTGTCGGTGTGCCTTTGTACCTCAGCCAACTACCCTTTGAGACCCCCCAAACTCAGGAAGTTTAATCAGTCCGGTCTCTGGCCCTTAAATCAATCAGGACCTCATTGAAGTTCTGCATGAATCTCCCAAAGGTAAACAGATTTCTATTTAAATGTTATTGCTCTCATTAGCATCAGCTGTTTTCATTATAAACGTGCTGAGATGTACTTTCTAATCCAGTTTATAAATTATGCTTACTACTTTGAGATGTTGAAAAATCTATCTATCTATCTCTATCTATCTATCTATCTATCTATCTATCTATCTATTTATTCATTCATCTCTGAGGAGCCTTTACTACCTCGCTCAGTGGACCCTTTGCCTGTGTGGTCTCTGAGTTCCTGCTCTTAAAACCTGTGGTTTATCTTCTGCCCCCAAGTGTTTCTTCTTTGACTCCTTTACTGGCATGTTTTTCCTCCTTCCATGCTATTGCATGGCTATCCTTCAAGATCCAGTACTAACACGTTCTTTTTTTTCTCTCTACGCTGGTTCCTGCAGAGTAGCCAGCTACCAAGTTTTCACCATCCTGCCACCTCGGTCCTGGCTTCTGCTTTGTGCACTGCAACCTGGCTTCCTGGGGCGTGGTAAGTACTTTTAGCTGGTCTGTGGTTTATTTCAGTAGTTACATATTGATTGGAATGTTGCCTTCCACGTATAGCAAGGAATACTGGTTTCCAATTACCTTAGTTGCATGAAGTTTCCTATTTAAAAATGCACTTAAATTAAAAAATGAGTTGATTGAGAGCAGGGATTGACCAACTTTTTCTGTAAAGGGCCAAATAGGAAATATTTTCAGTTTTGTGGGCTACATGGCCTGTTTTGCAACTACTCGATTCTGCCGTGGAAGCTTGAAAGTGGCTGTAGACAGTCGTACATGAATGGGTGTGGTCAGGTTTGGCCTGCAGCTTGCTGAGCCTTGATTTCAAGGAACTTATTAAAACAAGAATTCAGGGAGTAAGTGGACATAGTAGAAACCTTAAAGCAGAATGTACATGTTTTAGGATTGAGACACTTGGTTTAAGCTACCCCTTTGTTCAGTATGTGTTCTCTGTTGCAACTACTCTGTGCATTCAGGGTGCTCAGAACATACATCCTCTGTCTTGAAGGGGCTTAGTCCACACAGAGAGACAAACAGAAGAGCAGGTAATTACAGTAGGCATATGTGTGCCTGTGCGTGTAGGAGGAAGAGTGGCTCTGTTGGTCCTGAACAAACTTCCCTTTTCCCCACCTTCTCTAGATTATTCACCTATACATTATTATATACTTTATGCTAGCTTTTGCCCATTTTACAGACAAGGAAACTGAGGTCCAGAGAGGTTAATGAATTGCTGAAGGTCACAGAGCTGGTAAGGGGAGGGAGCGGGATTTGAACTGGATAGTCCGACTCTAAGATCAATGTCCCTAGCCCCCACAGTGCTCCCCTTGCCTCACTTACCTTGACTAAAGAATTAGTTCATCCCACCGGGACTATTCGGTATAGCAGAAACCGGCCTAGTCTCTGAAAAGTTGTCAACCTAGGGAAATGCCCTTGATATCCTCCCTCTCACAATACCCCTGCAAAGGTGACTCAAGCAGTGTAGATGGGAGAAGCTGGTCTCTTCACCTGCACCAGAGGTGGACTGAGGACTTGCTTACCAACCAGAAGCTGTAGGTTGTAGGTTAATAATCACCCTGCACTTCTGTATGAGTCACTAGATACTGGACACTCTCCTAGGCACTTTGCATGGCTTGTCTGTATAGTTAATTAATCCTCGTAACAACCATTTGAGGGGGTGTATTAGTTTCCTATGGCTGCTGTAACAAATTGCCACAAACTTGGTTGCTTAAGAGAAATTTTTCTCTCTCTTCGTTCTGGAGGCTGGAAGTCTGAAATCAAGGTGTTGGCTAGGATGTGCCCCCTCTGCAGCCTCTAGGGGATGCCGACTCTCCCGGCGTCTTGTGGCTGCCCCTGCCCCGTCTGGTGGCCCCCGCCCCCTCTGCTCCCTGGCTTGGGGCTGCATGACTCCCATTTCTGCCCCCACCATCACATGGCATTTCCCCTGGGTGTCTGTCTCTGTGGCTCCAGATCTCTCTCCTCACAAGGACATTGGTCATCACACTTCGATGCTACCCTAATCCACCAGGATCTCATCTTAATTTGATGATATCTGCAAAGACCCTGTTTCCAAATAAGGTCACATTCACAGATGTTGGGGGTTAGGACTTCCAACTTTCGAGGGAGGACACAATTTGACCCACAACAGGGAGGTACTGTTACTGTTTCCATTTCACAAGTGAGGATCCAAGGCAAGGCATCGTGAAGTTAAGAATCTGTCCAAAGTCAGGCCGCCAGGGTGGAAGTTAAGAATCTGTCCAAAGTCAGGCCGCCAGGGTGGCTCAGTCGGTTAAGCGTCCGACTTCAACTCAGGTTACGATCTCGTGGTCTGTGAGTTCCAGCCCCTCTGTGCTGACAGCTCAGAGCCTGGAGCCTGCTTGGGATTCTGTGTCTTTCTTTCTCTGCCCCTCCCCAACTTGTGCGTGCGCACACATGCTCTCTCTCTCAAAAATAAACATTAAAAAAACAAAAGAATCTGTCCAGAATCAAACAGCTTTATTCGAACAGCTGGATTCGAACTCAGGTATTCTGAGAGTCTGTGCTCTTAACCACTGTGTTAACAACTGCTTTGCCTGCAGAGCTGCCTGGCTTGGCACTTCAGGCACGCCGGGCCCTCCCTCCCGTGGCATCTGGTGACAACAAACACGCACTGAATTAGCTGAACACAAATGTCTAAAGCCCTGTGGCTGCATCAGGGTGGCTCCCAGGAGCCTGAGGACAGGTGAGGCGCTCGGCTGTGCATGGGGATTTTGTTTACCTCAACAGGGAATCAGGCTCCCAGTGCGGCCAAGTTGGGCACATGACCAGCTCCTGCTGCCACCCTGGGTAATTGGTTTTCTGTGTTCATTTCAATAATGAACGGTATTAAAGGAGGCTGGAGATGCAAGGGAGATACAAGCATTGTGGAAGGAACAAAAAGATTTTAATGTGTTGAGTCGGGTTCTGGGAAAGATGAGGGACATGATAATCGAGTATTAAAACAGAAGAGATTATGCAGTGGTCCTCACACCATCCATCACCGCCCTCGTCCTGGGCGGGTGGCAGAACTGAGTCTGCCGAGATCCCGGCATTATCTCCGCAGTTTATTTACATCTCAAATCAGGTTGCACTGACAGCAGCTAAAGAAATTCCAGGGAAGAGATGTAACTGCATGATCTATTTCCTACAGAAAGTGCAAACACAATACAGACTATCTGGTTAAATATATCATCCCAGAAATGATCCAACCGCCGAATGCTTAAGTCTGTACTTTATATTTCTCATTGTCGTGAGACCATTACACGCCCTCAGAGACCACCTGCCTCTCCCCTTCTCTACCTTTCTGTCTGCTCCTTCAAGACCCCTCCTTCCCCCTTGCCTGAGATGTCAGTGCTCCCCAGGGCCTGACTTCCACATTATTTTCTTCTCTCCATATTTGCCTGGACAGCCTCATTTCCTTCAAGGCTTTCACTACCGGCTGGATGTGTACTGATGACTTCCAGACTGACCCTTTGGAGGTGCCCAACACTTGTTTTTCCCTTCTCAGTTATTTACATGGCTCTTCTCAGTTAACTACATCTTCATAGTTAAAACCTAGACAATATGAGGAGTCTGCAAACCGCCCCCCCTCCCCTCTTCTTTGTCCTGTATGTGCCTGGTTCCTGTCTTTATGGGAGAGCAGTGCTGGGTTCTTATGACTCCTTCCAGAGGCTCTTTACATATATAGAAGAAAATACAAATATAAATGCTAATTTTCCCTCGTTTTCTCCTCAAATGTTCTACACATATTCTGCACTTTGCTTTTTTCACTTTTGATCTTTCCATGACAGTATTTAGAGAAGTTCATTTTTTTTTCTTTTTATTTAAAAAAAATTTTTTTTGAGGGGCACCTGGGTGGCTCAGTCGGTTAAGTGTCCGACTTCGGCTCAGGTTCATGATCTCATGGTTCTTGGGTTCAAGCCCTGCATCGGACTCTGTGCTGACGGCTCAGAGCCTGGAGCCTGCTTTAGATTCTGTCTCTCCCTCTGTCTCTGTCCTTCCCCTGCTCACTCTCTGTCTCTCAAAGGTGAATAAATGTTAAAAAATTAAAAAAAAATTTTTTTGGAAATGTTTACTTACATTTGAGAGAGAGTGAGAGTGTGTGAGCAGGGGAAGGGCAGAGAGAGACTGAGACAGAATCTGAAACAGGCTCCAGGCTCTGAGCTGTCAGCACAGAGCCCGATGCGGGGCTCGAACTCACGAGCCATGAGATCATGACCTGACCTGAAGTCAGACACTTAACTGACTAAGCCACCCAGGCACCCCTTTTATTTCTTTTTTAAATTCACAATTGCACAGTGTCCCATTGTCTGGTGGCTGTCCCATAATTTATTTTGCCAGTCTTCTAACAGTGGACATTTGAGTTGTTTCTAGTCACTTGATGTGATGGTTAATTTTATGTGTCATTTTGTCTGGGCCATAAGGTGCCAAACATTTGGTTAAACATGATTTCTGGGTATGTCTGTGAGGAAGTTTCTGGATGAGATTAGCATTTGATTCAGTAGACTGAGTAAGCACATTGCCCTCCCCAATGTGGGTGGGCCTCATCCAATCAGTTGAAGGCCTGAAGAGAATACAAGGCTGAAGTATTCTTTCTCTGCCTATCTTCAAGATGAGACATTGGTCTTCCTTGCATTTGAACTCGGACTCAGACTCAGACTGGAACTATACCACTGACTTTCCTGGGTCTGGACTTCTCAGCCTTTATAATTGCATAAGCCAATTCCTTATAATTTCTCTCTCTGGATATAGTTATAGACAGATAAATAGGGAAAGATAGAGATATACAAAGATACAAATCCCAAAGGGGGTATAGATCTATTGCCATGGTTTTCTCAACACATGCCTTTCTAGCACCTCTGATAGGTGAGGAGGAATCGAGAGAGAGAGAGAGAGAGAGAGAGAGAGAGTCGGGGAGGGAGGTTGGTAAAGACTTCCTACCCAGACAGGACAGCAACACTGGCTCAGAGAGAGGGAGGAGAGAGTGTTAGAGAAGGAAGATATAATCCCTGGCTGGGCCTTTTTTTTTTTTTTTTTTTTTTTTAAGAGATAGAGTGTGCGAGTAGGGGAGAGGGACAGAGGGAGAGAGAGAATCTTAAACAGGCTCTATGCTCAGTGTAGAGTGTGATGTGGGACTCGATCTCACGAACCTGGGATCATGACCTGAGTTGACTGAGCCACCCAGGTGCCCTCTGGCTGGGCCTTCTTTTATCAAGAGCAATCATGATCTTGACTGATTTGGATTCTGGGCAGAGGAGCTTATGTGCATTGTTATTATAGGGGACAAATCTTGACCCTCTCTTACACACTGAATTGCATTTCCTTAAAATTCGTATGTTGAAGGCTTAACCCCCAAAGTGACTGTATGTGGAAGTAGGGCCTTGAGGGAGGGAGGTAGGGTGAAATGACATCATAAGGATGGATCCCTGATCTGATAGGACTGATATCCTTATAAAAAAAAGGAAGAGACAACAGAGTGCTGTCTTTTTCCTTCCATGAGCACAGAGGAAAAGCATGTGAAGATACAGCAACAGAGCAGCATCTTCAAGCCAGAAGAAAGTCCTCACCAAAACCAACCCTGGAACCTTGATCTTGGACTTCTAACCTCCAGAACAATTAGAAAATACATGTTTGTTGTTTAAGCCACCTAGTCTATGGTATTTTGTTATGGAGGCCCAGCAGACTAATGTACCCATGTTGTTTTAATTAACTTTAGTTAGATAAGTAAGAGTTACTTTGAATCTCCTTGTAAAAAAAAAAAAAAATCATTAAAGAGTTTTTAACCAACATCTCTTACCTTGGTTCTTTAACCCGGCAATTGGCAATCTGTGGCCCACCGTCCCAATCTGGCTCTCTCTCTGGTTTTGAAATAAAGTTTTATCAGAACACAGCTTATTCATGTATAGATTGTCTGTGGTTGCATTTGACATATCTGTGATTATCTACAGCAGAGACCTTATAAGGCCTGAAAAACCTAAAATATTAACCATCTGGCTCTTTATAAAAGATCACTGACTACTGCTGTAGACCATTTCCAGATGTAAGCAATGTTACCAGTTTGGTGTGGATTATTTCAGTTTAGATGGCACAGCATTACTTGGGGTATGCATATGTGTGTGTGTGTGTGTGTGTGTGTGTGTGTGTGTGTGTGTGTGTGTGTGTTATAGTAATGGTATCCTTCTGGGAGTCTTGGATTTGTCCATGTTAGTAGACAGATCTACTTCACAGGTTTAACTGCGGCATGGTATTCAAAAGTATGAACATACTTTTTTATTCCATCATTTTCTCAATGGACGTTTTGCTGTTTCCAGTTTCTTCTTCTTTTTTTCACCCACCAAAACAGTACCACAATAAATATCCTTTATGTGCATGGGTGAGTGAGTGATTGTGATTGATACCAAGACTAGAATTGCCAGGCCACGAGGCAGTTACGTTTTAAAATTTGGTCATACTTTTTAATAGATTATGCATTTATGTGATTTGAAAATAAAAGATATACAAGGTATACATTGCAAAATCTCACCCCTTGTTTTCTAATCTATTTTGCCCTCCCCACCCCTATAGATCTTAGTTTCTTGTATATCCTTCCAGAGTTTCTTTATGAATAGATAAGAATAGGTATTCCTATTTTGTCTTATATATCTTGTATTCTTTTATATCCTTCCAGCGTTTCTTTATGAATAAGGGATAGGTATTCCTATATTGTCTTCTCTCTTACACACAAGGTAGCATCCTATCTATATACTTTTTTTTCTCATGATTTTTCTCACTTGACAGTATATTCTGGAGATCTTCCCGTAACTAAATCTCATATAAGTATACGGAGCACATACCCATGCCTTTTTACACAGTATTTAGTTTGCATAGTATCTCTTTATGTGGATGTAGGTTATTTACTCCATTATAGAGGATCACTTCCCCCCCCCCCCATCTGTTGCTACTGTATAAGCAAGACACACACATTTTAAATTTTAAGAGGTACAGCCATGTTACCCTTCGAAGGGGCTGTGTAGTTTGCATGCATTTTTAAGGAGCTGAAACAGCAGACAGTTGCGTGCACTGTATGCTCCAGCAAGTTCAAACTGTTGTTGGTTCCCAGAACCTGACATATTTTGTCATGTGTCCTAGCTATTCTTTTTATTGGGGCCTCCTTTTCTACGCTTTGTCTGTCTAGCTGACTCTAAAATCTTCTGAGTTTTGTCTTGAAAATCTGGGAAGCCGTCACTAACCCCTATAAGTAGAGTTGATTTATTCCCTTTCTCTGACCACAGATGCTTGCCCACATTCTATTTTTGCACCTTTCACATTGTGATTTTTATTTCTTTACCAGTCTTGTCTCCCTTCTTTCATTGTGGACTACTTGAAGTGAGAGACCATATTTTTAGTCATCTACATATTCCTAAAGCCCAGGACAGTGCCTATTGTGGAATGGCTGTTCAATAAATGTTGGCTGGATGAATGAATTAACAAATGATTGCTACAAACAGAGATGAATCAACCAAACTGAATTTGGACAATGAATCCATGGGTGTGTTTATCCACTAGTCTGCCAATCATGCAGATCAGCTTATCTGCATGTGCCGATGGAATTTCCACGTAATTTGCATGCTGAAGGGGGAGGCTGCCAATTCACAAAGGATTCTTCTAGGCGTTTGTCATTCATTAGAGAACATAAGCTTGCACTGGTGTTTATGCAGCACAATGTCAGCCAATTAGAGGGGATTGTAGCTTGGAAACAAACATCTGCTTGATGCTGGGTAAATAATATTTAGAGTCTGGTGTTTTATAACTGCCTATATGATTCATTTGAATCCCATATAATTTAGTATTTGATCATGTGGGACTCATAGAGATCATGCCCGTATGCAAGTTACAGCTGCAAAAACCATACCTGGCATTTCTGACCATGGCCTCAGGTACCAAGAGATGCTTTCTGGTTGAGGTGACACCAGGGACTAGAAGTAAGAGTCTATTCAGTGGTAGCCACCTTTCATAAAGAATAACAGATTGGGGCGCCTGGGTGGCTCAGTCGGTTAGGCGTCCGACTTCAGCTCAGGTCACGATCTCACGTTCCATGAGTTTGAGCCCCGTGTTGGGCTCTGGGCTGATGGCTCAGAGCCTGGAGCCTGCTTCCGGTTCTGTGTCTCCCTCTCTTTCTGCCCCTCCCCCGTTCATGCTCTGTCTCTCTCTGTCTCAAAATAAAAACAAAACAAAACAAAAAAAAACAACAAAAAACCCACAAAGAATAACAGATCGACACCTCTCTCCAAATTCTATCGTGGATAACCCTTCGGTAGACAACTCATGGAGTACTGGGAAAATATGAATGTCTTCTGTCAGCCTTTGACAATTGGTTCTCCTTTTTCCAGGGAGAAGGAGGTTAAAATAAATGTAAGGGAAGTACCACTGATCAAGTTCCTTTTCTATCCCACGTTCTTCTCCAGGTTCCAGGTGCTTTTCTCACCTTTTATCCATCTGCAGCTCACAGCACTATGGGGTCAGAATTTTCAGTTACTATTTTACAAATAAGCAAACTGGGTCGGAGGGACTTGTCCCAGGCCTTCAGCTAGCAGGCAGCTGTGTTGCAAGTGAAAGCTGATCCGCCCAAGCCTCCTAGGATTCCCCCGCCCTCCCCCCCCCAAAGCCTTCCCAGAGGCTGTGGCCAATGGTATTGGGTAGAGCCATTGGCTGTGACATAGCTCTGATTCTCTGCAGATAGTGCTGGGTGGATTGGCTGTGAAATCTGTCCCCCTTGCTTCCAAATGAGATAATTAAATGCTTTGGTATCTTGGCCCATGGGGTTTTTAAGAACATCATCCAAGTGCTTTGTGTGATAAGATGAGGGACCTGATGAAAGCCTGCTGCAGGTGGATGTGTGCATGTAGCAAATGACAGCCAAGTGGCCAAGAGGGCAGGATCTTTGCTAAGCTAATAATATTGCCTACCAGTTTGCATCACCATCCTCAGAATTTTAACAAATGACTGGGCCACCGGTTTTCAACAGAATCATCTATGGAGCTTAAAAAAATATGCATGTCTGGTCACCACCCACAGATATTCCGATTCCATGGTTATTTTGAACAAGCTTTCCATGCTATTCTGATGCACAGCCAGCTTTTGGAATCTACAATCTAGTCTATGGATCATTTGAGTCATCAGAACTTGAATAAGGATTGCTTTCTTTGGGTACATCTTTTCTTGATCACATCAAATCAGTCTCTCCCTCTCTCTCTCCTTCCCTCCCTCCCTCCCTCCTTCTCTCCTTTTCTCTCTCTTATATATTTTTTGCTAGCAGTCAGAAATTCTTAAAAGCTTTTTGCCACAAAACCATCTGCTGGAGAAATCTCCCACTAGGTTTCAAATGCCAAACTGTTCCCAGTAGCAATTTTCTTTATTATTTTGGGGAAAAGAATGAATTACATTTCTTTCCTATGAAAGAAAATACTTTAGAAATAAAAATGTTCATTATGGACCAGTAGCAGTTGCTTATATTTTTGAAAGAAATAGCTTTGATATTAGACACGTGTTCTGTGAGTTTACTTCAGGTTTCCCTTGCGGGCTTGATTCTTGTCTCAAGGACTAGAAGTATGGGTGACGGCAGTCTGGGGGTGCTCTGGCGGGCAGTGGTAACCCTGAACGGAGACCAGTTTGGTTCAAAGAATTGCAGGATGTTTTTTGACTTCCTGATGCCCACATGCTTTACGGAAGCAGATCATATAATGCTACAAGCCTAGCTTGAAGGTTTATATGGGTATCACCTTGCATAATCCCTTCCCAGTTCAGACCCTTCCCCCATTACCATGAAAATTCCCATCCTGTGGCAAGTAACAGGAGTGTTCTTAAGAGACTTAGAATAAGCCTGAAAATGCTTCTTTTGCCTCCATTTGGAGATGGTTTTCCTTAAGAGCCTCACTGGATGATCTTCTAAACCTTTGAAATTCATTTGCTATGGCAGATGGCTGTCTATCCACCAATATCTCATTATCCCCGGAGTTGCTTCTGGGACCAGGGACCACACAACCCAGCCCCCCTTGCATCAACATGTGGTCACTGGATTAGCCCTTAAAGGGAACATGAGCAGAAGTGACATATGTCACTTCTGGGTCAGGGTCTTTTCAGAAGTGGGTACCTTTTCCATTCTTTTTCTTTCTTTGCTGAGTGCAGGTAATGTCAAAGCCCTCGGGGAAAGTAGAATTATGAGATGGAAAGAACCCAGGCCCCTGAGTCACTGCATGGAATGAAGTTGCCTGCTGACCACAAACACTCCCACTGGGCCTCGATGTGAGTGAGAAATAAGCTCTCATTATGCTAAACCACTGAATTTGCGATTTGCCTATTATAACTGCATGGATTGCCCTCATTAACCATACACTGGCTGATCAGCCAGGTGCTGAAAATCTTCATCTGGCTTAAGGCACTTTGACCTCCTAACACAGGGATGCTGATAAAAGCAATGACTCCTAATGTCCAGCGTGGAACATACAGGATAGGTAAGGAACTTTTGTCCTGTAACCACTGTTTGCAGAGAGAAGAGAGTGATGTTTGTTACCAGATAATGGGATGAGTAGAAAAGGATATTAAAGATAAGAGAGGACTGTAAAAGCAATGCCCATTGGGACAGGCAGGCAGACAGACAAATGATTTCTGCTCCTTCGGATGGGGGAGTATTTCCCACCCTGGTCCTGTTTAAGCCACCGATGACAGGATTTGTATCCTCCACCGTGCTAACCCTGTGGGGACAGTTCTGGCAGTAACCAGGGAAGAGGAGCACTTTGCAAATAACACGTTTCAGTATCAATAACAATAAATATCCTTGAAAGTCTCCACAAACCAGGCAGCAGGCTAGGTAGAGCGAGGACAAAAAAATCTGCCAAATTATATGTCTTCAAAGTGCTTACAAAGCAGTCAGGGTGACAGAACATAATAATAATAAATATTAAGGAACAGAGGCCAAGTATAAAGTGAATGGGGGAGAGGGAGCTGACACAGGTCTTCAGGAAGGAACAACCACATTTGGGCTGTGACAGGCATCAAGCAGAGACTCCTGGCTGGGACTCTCCATCTGGGTGAAGTGCAAATAAGAAACAAAGTCTCAAACCAGCCCTACTTGGTGTTAACCCTTCACCTGCTGGATCACAGGTAGATTGTGGAAGGTTCTTTGCGGGGGTGGGGGGATTGTGAGAGTGGCTTTTTCCAACCAATCAGAAGTATTTCATTTTAGCAATCCACACCACTGCACTTGTGCCTACTGGCCAAATACTGACCTGGTATAGAATTATAAAAACCAAAACATTACAGAGAAAATGGAATCTCATCATGATCCCACCCCTCAGAGAGGACTGTTGCTAACAGTTTAGGGTGTATCCTGCCAGACTTTAAATTTTGTGTGCAAACACAAACAAGATCTTACTATGCATTCTGAACCACAGGTTTTCCTTTTCTCCCCTCCCAAAGCAGAGTGTATTGTGAACATTATGTGATGTGGGCACACGAAAGAATTACCTTATGCTCTTGCTTTTCCTTTTATCTCCTAATTAGAAGTTGTGGACCTAAATCAATACCATTACTGAAGTGTTTTTATGCACTACCAAGCTGCATCCTTCCACTCGCACAGCATTTTAAGCATACGTTGTTGTTTGGTGTTGCTGCAAGCTCCATTACAAGTCCTGTCCTCCAGCTACTCTTCCTCCCGTTATCTTCCTGGTTGTTTTTCCAGTCTCTCGCTCCATGTCCTGCAGGGCTCAACCCTGGTCTTGACCTCCTAAGTGTACTTTAGCTTTGGAAGGATCCGTCGTGAGTTGTTAATTTCTCGGTCAGATCTCTCGTACCTCTCTCTCTTCCTTCATGCTTTCCCTGGTTTAGTGTTCTGTCTCCTACACCTGGTCAGATGCTGGGAAGATCCTCAGTGGTCTCCAGACCCTACTTTTCCTTAGGCTTGTCTCCCAGCATCTCACACCAGGAGTCAGATGGTGGAAGACTTTAATTCAAGGTTATGTTGTTTGGGTTCTAAGCTGTAAGTAAGAGGAGCAGATGAATTGACAAGTGGAAAGTAGTGTTTGAGGAGGATGGTGGGAGTAGTAAGGGGCAGTATAGAAGGTATGGTGCACGGTAAGTAGAATGACTTGTGGGGAGGGCAGCCAGGGATCTGTCTGAGGTGCTATACAGTGCGTGCTGAAACACCACTGGGTATTTAACCACTGGATATTGAAGGTATCTATTTGTATTCTTAAAAAAATTTTAATGTTTATTTATTTGTGTGTATGAGAGAGAGATAGAGGGAGACAGAGAGAGAGACAGACAAAACAAGAGCAGAAGAGGGGCAGAGAGAGACAGAGAAACAGAGAGACAGACACAGAATTTGAAGCAGGCTCCAGGCTCTGAGCTGTCAGCACAGAGCCCAATGTGGGGCTTGAACTCATGGACTGCGAGATCATAACCTGAGCCTAAGTCAGGCGCTTAACCAACTGAGCCACACAAGAACCCCATATTTGTATGTTGTTGTTTTTTTTTTAATTTTTTTTTTAATGTTTATCTTTGAGACAGAGACAGACAGAGCATTAACAGGGGAGGGTCAGAGAGAGAGAGGGAGACACAGAATCGGAAGCAGGCTCCAGGCTCTGAGCTGCCAGCACAGAGCCCGACGCGGGGCTCGAACTCACGAACCATGAGATCATCACCTGAGCCGAAGTCGGAGGCTCAACCGACTGAGCCACCCAGGCGCCCCTGTATGTTTTTTTTTAAATGTTTAATGTTTATTCATTTTTGAGAGGCAGAGAGAGACAGCATGAGTGGGGGAGGAGCAGAGAGAGACGGAGACAGGATCTGAAGCAGGCTTCAGGCTCTGAGCTGTCAGCACAGAGCCCGATGCAGGGCTTGAACCCATGAACCATGAGATCATGACTTGAGCTGAAGTCGGATGCTTAACTGACTGAGTCACCCGGGCACCCCATCTATTTGTATGTTTTTATTTGCAGCAGCAGCAGCAGCATGTAGCAGGCAGGACTCATAGGCTGGAAGTTTTTCTTTTCTGGCTATGCCATCTTTGTAAGAGTCACAACAAATAACCACCCAGTATAGGGTGCTGACTGGGTTTTCTTTCTGGACGTATGTATTCTCTTGAATATCTTGTAGTCATCTCAGATTCAGAATGTCTTGAAATGAATTCATCACCCTTACTCAGCAAACTTACCCGTCTTCTGCCTTTCCCCATCCCATAAATGACATCATCATTCCCAAAAGGCAGAAGCAGCCTCAATTCTTTCTTTCCTCTCACCCACCTCCTATAGTCTCACCATATTTGGTTGCATCTTCCAAAAACATACTTAGACCCCATCCTCTTCATTTCCACCTTTTTGGCCTCAGGCACCATCCTCTCTGACCTGGACCACTGCAACAGCCTGGACTCAGCTCCTTGTTCTCTTGTGATCCTCCCATCATTCTCCTCACAGCCAACAGAATGATCTTTCAACACTGTCAATCTAATCAAGCCCCTCATTTGCTTAAACCCCTTAATGGCTCCCCACTGCCTTCAGGAGATGAAAAGAACTCCTTACAGTGACCAGGCCTTATATGATCTGGTGTCTTTGCTTTATTTTACATCACCCTCTCCACTGTTGTACAGTTCGTCTTCAAAAGTGACTTTCTCTGTCCAGGCTTAAGACCTTTCCACATGCTGTTCCCTCTGCCTGGAATGATCACCAGTCCCCGCCTTTACTGAGCTAATGCTGCGTCATTTCTTAGCTCAAAGATCACTCATTCCAGGATACCCCACATTGGTTTGGATCTACCAGTTACATGCTCCTGAAATACTCTATACGTCTTGCCAGTATCCAGTGAACTTATGCCAAGTTTGTTTCCCTTCTAGATTTTTTTTTTTCCCATCAGGCAAGGTTCTACATCTCTATTGTTTACCATGGTATCATTTATACCCATGCCTGGCACTTAGCAGGTGCTCAGTAAACACTTGCTGAATAAATAACCAGGAGTCCAGGGGCCCAGACTGGATGAGAACTGAACTAAATGCTCTTGAATCTGGGTTCTTGACTGTCCACAGGCTGAAGTGATCTGAGGGGCAAGGGTTACAAGTGTCCAGCAACTGCATGTTGCTGAGGAAAGGCCAGCAGATGTTCTGACTGCTTCTAGACGTTGCTGGTGGGCTGTGTCAGATGGGGCTGCCAGCTAGGCCTTGCCATGTCAGGAGACCTTGGGGGAAGGAGCAGATCTCAAGCTACAGCAGATGGTAAGTGCTGTCTTTAGTCTTTAACATTTAAGGGAAAGAACTGGGAATAGACACTCGGCTCAGTGGCAGTTATGATGCATTTAAATAAGCTTTGCACATCATTTACAGAAATGCATATGCCTCCAAAATTCTTAATTGCCCTTAGATTATGTAGGAGTTTCCTCTTGTCCATCTTTCTGTTCTCAAAGGCTAGCACAGAGTGTGTCATGGAGCAAGCCCTCCGTGCACTGGGTGGGCTGCCTGCCGAAGGCAGGCACAGACTTAGACCTAGTGGCGTTTGGCCTCGGGTAGCTGATTATCTTCTCAGGGAGAGTCACACCCCCTACCAGAGGAGACTGTGTCTTTTGCCTCTTTTTATCCGCCCCCAATTTACTCAGTTGTTCTACCCAAGCCAGTACGGAGGCAGGTGGGTAGATGTCGCCTGCTCTATCGTATTTTCCTGGAACACAAAGATTTCTGAATAAGGGAAATAGGTTGTGGATAGGTATTTCCATTGGCTTCCATTTGAAAATGGGAACATGAATATCTACTTCCTAAGACTGTTGTAGAGGTTAAGTGAGACCACATCTGTGGAAGGCCCTGGCCCATGCCTGACCTACGGGAGATAGCCATAAAAAGATAAATTTGAAGATGTCATGGTGGTTATAGTCATAGGGCTTGCAGTCATAGAGCCATGGGTTTAAATCCTGGCTTTGTCACTTACCAGCTTTGTGAACTTGACAACTTGTTTAACTTTCCCAAACCTCGGCGTCCTCATGGAGGAAATGGCACTAAATAACAGAGTCTAACTCCCAGAGTGTAGGTAGGATTAAATACAGTAATGCGTAGAAAGTGCCTGGCTGTACAGTAAGTGCTCAATCAAAAGATAATACTCCTTAACATCATCATTATTCTTGGACAGGGGATGATAAATGGGGTGCCTTGGCTGTTTGAAATCGTCTGGGAAAATTTGGGTTTGGGGGTATATGTAGATACCTGTCATCCTTCCAGTTATTCAAGCTGAAAGCTTGGAATTGCCCTTGAATCTTCTGTTTTTCTCACTCCCTTCAACCCGTGCATCAGGTATTCCTGTTGGTTTTACCTTTAAAATAGAAGCTGGCTACCTTTCTACCCCCTCCCCTGCTGCTACTCTGTCTGGGCCGCTGTCCTTTCACTCCTGGGCACTACTATGGCCTCCTAGCTGTAGCTTCTTTGTTTCCAAGTCTTCTCAGCACAGAGAAGTAAAACACAAGTCTGCCCACATCTCTTCTCTGCTCAAAACCTTCCAGTGGGTCCCCATCTCTCCTAGACTAAAACCCAAAGTCATTCCAGTGACTGATGTGGCCCCATAGCTCTCTCCCTATGTGATCTTCTCCCTCCGCTGTTCTGTCTCCTCACCTCCTACCACTTCCTCACTCATTCTGTTCCAGCCACATGAGTTTATTTGATCTTTCCTTTTTAAAAAAACTTTATACTTTAATTTTTATTTTAAGTAAACTCTACACCCAATGTGGTGCTCAAACTCATGACCCCAAGATCAAAACTCGCATGCTCTACTGACCGAGCCGGCCAGGTGCCCCTATTTGCTGTTTCTTGAACACACCAGGCTCACTCCTATTTGGGGCACTTTGCATGGGCTGTTCCTTCTTCCTAGAATCTCTTCTCCCAGGTATTGGCATGGCTTATTCTCTCCTTCAAGTCTCTGCTCAAATGTCCCCTTCTCTGGAGGCCTTCCTCAACCACCCTGTCTAAATATCAATAGGTAGCCCTTTCGCAATTTCTAATTCCCTTTACTCCTACTGTGCTTTTTCTGTCCTTTTTTAGCACTAGTCTAACATACCGTATACTTTACCTATGTATCATGTATATTGCTTTTTGTCAATCTCCCCCATAAGGACAGAGATCTTCATGTTGTTCAGTGTTCTACCTCCAGTGCCTGGAACATTGCCGGGCATACAGTGGGCATTCGTTGAATGTTTGTTAAAAGGAAAAATGAATCAAAGAGAAGAAACAACTTTAAATATCTAGAGACAATTTATAAATGAGAACTCACAATGCCTGCACAGTATTTAAACATTTAAAAATATTTGCTACCAACTAAAAAAAAAAACCACATTGTTTGCTAAAGAATGAACTAAGGGGAAGAAACTTTAAAGATCTAGAGAGTCAGCTTATACATGAGAAATCACAAGGCCTGAAAAGTATTTAAACACTTAAAAATATTTGCTACCAGCTCAAAAATAGGGTTTTATTTCTCAGATTACAATCCAAATTTAAAAATTTTAATGAAGACTAAAATGATTTGGTAACATTGGATCCACAGTCCGCAGTGGAAAGTGTGGGTAGAATGGAGAAACAGTCGCCCCCTTTGGACCAGGCAGACCTTCTCCAGCTTGCTATGGTCCTAACCCAACCCACTGTCCTCACTTAGGTTACTGTTTGGCCCCCAGAGGCATCTGAATTTGCTTCCTTTGATTAAGTTTGCCAGCAGTTGGAGTGAATGCTCCCATCTCTAAGGCAGGCATTCCTGTGGGTCTGGTATCCCCTCCCTGCCTGGGCTCTCTATTCATGTTTTAAGTAATTAGATACTGGGGTGATTGACCATGGAAGATCAGTCCTCAATCACTCCGGAACACATAAAAATATTCGTGAACGCATGAGATGAAAATGTTACTCTGCTGGGAACATTGATCAGAGGGGTGATGTTTATGTAGCATTGTTAATTGGATTTCTACAAGGAGATATTCAGTCATTTGGGGTTTGTCTGATGCATCGTGGGCTGGGACAGTAGCTCTTGGCAATAACTCAGGGTGGCTCCGTGGTCAGGGAGCTGGGTGGCCATCTGACCAACAGGCTAGGGAGAGGAAGGAGGGCTGATGAGGTCACTGAGGGGCTCTTATGGTCCAAACTTCTTATCAGTGAGCTGCGCGGAGAACACCATCTCTCAGATTTATCCACAGTTTTAATGACTGTCCTATTTGAGATAATGACGCATATCTGGACTTTCACAAAGCCCTGAAAACACTCCCACGGATTGTGTTTTATCTCAAGTACTACAGTGTGCAGCGTCCAACATTACCAATGATATTATCTTTTGAGAACTCTTTCCCAGGTTCTTTATTAAGGTTTAATTAAATTTTATGTGTTATCAATTAGGATTAATCTACATTTAGTCTGAATTAGAAGGAACCAATTATAAATAACACCACTTCTCATTTATTCCTGAATGCAAAATGAAGGTTTTTAAACTTCTCTTGGAAAAAAAAAACCCACAACACAACCCCTCTGAACCAAATGTGCACTTCAAAGAGTTTTATGCCCAGGAGGCAGAAAGTTATATTAAAATAAAGTAAAAAGAGGAAAATTCTTGTAGGCAGGTGTTACACAGAAAATGGGGAGTAGTGAGGGAAAGGAGAGGTAGCCCAAATTGTGAACAAAGCAGACATCTGGGAGGAGTTCTAAGAAACTTGCATTTTCTGTTTTTACACATTTACAAAGTATAGATCTTCCTTGACTTAAGATGGGGTTATGTCTCTACAAACCTGTCGCAAGTTGAAAATATCGTTACTCGAGAGTGCATTTAATACACCTAACCCGGTGGACACCGTAGCTTAACCTAGCTGCCTGCAGATGTGCTCAGAACACTTACGTTAGCTGACAGTTGGGCAGAATCATCAAGATAAGAAGGTTCTGTACAGTGAAGGAAATAATCAACAAAATTAAAAGGTTGCAATCTTTGCAATGGGAGAGGATATCGGCAAATGACTTATCTGATAAAGGGTTAGTATCCAAAAACCTGTAAATAACATCAAACCCAACCCCCCAAAACCAAATAATCCAGTGAAGAAATGTGCAGAAGACATGGATAGACACTTTTCTAAAGAAGACACCCAGATGACTAACAAACACATGAAAAGATGCTGAGTATCACTCATCATCAGGGAAATACAAATCAAAACCACGATGAGATACCACCTCATATCTGTCAGAATGGCTAATATTAACAACACAGGAAACAACAGATGTTGGCAAGGATGTGGAGAAAGGGGAACCCTCTTGTACTGTTGGTGGGAATGCAAACTGGTGCAGCCACTCTGGAAAACAGTATGGAGGTTCCTCAACAAATTAAAAATAGATCTACCCTATGACCTAGCAATTACGCTTCTAGGTATTTACCCAAAGTACACACAATTACTGCCTTGAAGGGGCACATGCATCCTGATGTTTATAGCAGCATTAGCAACAATAGTCAAATTATGGAAAGAGCCATCGACTCAGTCGATCAGTCCATCGACTGATGAATGGGTAAAGAAGTTACTGGGCCGCCTGGGTGGTTAAGCATCCGACTTTGGCTCAGGTCAAGATCTCATGGTTCGTGACTTCGAGCCCCGCATTGGGCTCTGTGCTGACAGCTCAGAGCCTGGAGCTTGCTTCAAATTCTGTGTCTCCCCCTCCCTCTGACCCTGTCCTGCTTGCACTCAGTCTCTCTCTCTCTCAAAAATAAGTAAACATTAAAAAAAGAAGATATATATATATATATATACACAATTGAATATTACTCAGCCATCAAAAAGAATGAAATCTTGCCATTTGCAATGATGGGAATTATGTGTATTATGCTAAGTGAAATAAATCAGAGAAATACAATACGATTTCACTCGTGTGAAATTTAAGAAACAAAACAGATGAACATGTGGGAAAGAAAAAAAAGGAGAGGGAAGCAAACCATAAGAGAGACTCTTAACTATAGAGGACAAGAGGTGGGTGGGGGGGTGGCCTAAGTGGGTGACGGGCATTAAGGAGGGCACTTGTGATGAGCACTGGGTGTTATATGTAAGTGATGCATCACTAAATCCTACTCCTGAAACTAATACTACACTACATGTTAATTACCTAGAATTGAGGGGCGCCTGGGTGGCTCAGTTGGTTGAGCATCCAACTTTGGTTCAGATCATTAGCTCATGGTTGTGAGCTCATTGGACTTGCTGCTGTCAGCATGGAGCCTGCTTCCCGTCCTCTGTCCCCCTCTCTCTCCACCCCTTCCCGGCTTGGGCTCTGTCTCCCTCTCAAATAAATAAATATTAAAAACTTAAAAAAAAACCCTTGAAACATTAAAAAAAAAGCCAACACAAAGCCTATTTTATAGTAAAGTGTTGAATATCTCCTGTATTAATTGAATACTGTACTGCAAGTGGAAAACAGAATGGTCGCAGGGACAGAATGCTTGTTGAACGGGAGCTATGGCTGCTGCCCAGCATCATGAGAGAGGATCTTAACTGCATGTTGCTAGCTTGGGAAAAGATCCAAATTCAGAATTCCAAGAAAGATTTTTATTGAATGAGTCTTGCTTTTGCACCATTGTCAAGTGGAACCATTATAATTCAGGAACTGTCTGCATATGGACACATAGCCACAGGTATTGCAACCGTTTGTTACAAATAGACATTTGGCTGTAGCTCCAGGAGTTTTTCACATAGCATGCAACCTGAAAGATAAATCTGTTTTCCCACCTCTATCCACCGAGTTCTACAAAATCTGAGATCTAAGTCTCATAGCTGTGAGAGCAGCAATAACAATGAAGATGTGGTTATCTGTGTGTAGCTGAGGCAGAGACTTTGAACTTGACAGTGTTAACCTGGAGCAACTGCAGAGAGAGAAACTGAGAGTTCTGGTTTCTGGCGCATTTCTGTTTCTAGAAGAGGCCGGACTGTCTCCTGCTTTGCTGTGTTCAGTGAGACCAGTTTCGACCAGTTCAAATATTTCCAGCTCTTTTCCTTCTGGGCACGGGTAGGCTTGAACTCTTCTCCTTCCCCAGCCTTGAATTTGGATGTGAGCATGAGGTTCGTTTGGTCAGTGAAATGCGAGAAGTGAGGGGTGTCAGTTGCTTGTGGAAAAAGCTTGAAGAACGGTTCACTCTGTTTTCCCTATGCAGCAATTGTGGAGAGATGGTTCAGCTACAGCGCCCACTAGTCCAACGTGGGCAAGACCCTCCCTCCCAGCCTGCACTGGTCATGTAGCATGAGCAAAAGTAAACTTTTGTTATGTTAAGGCATTGAGATGTTGAGTGTTTTTTTACTGCAGCATGAAGTAGCCTGTTTTGCCTCACAGAACTTCTCTAAGCTTTGATTTCTTCTAAGCTTTGGTACCTATCTTCTTGGGTTGTTACATGAAGAAAAGAAAATGAATTGACAAAAAGTGCTTCCCTTAGTATCTGGCACACATCAGGTACTTAATAAATGAAAGTGCTTGCTGTTGCTGTTGTTGAGGATGCCTTATGTGTCGTGCATAAATGACTGTACCTGTCATGTTGTGATAGTATGTTCCAAGTTTATGTAAACTGTTAGCATTTCAGTATCTGGCCCTCCATCCTAATCAGGAGTCCCAAAGCCCTTGATTCCTGTCTGTGTAGACAAAACCTTCTAGCATGTAGTTCTAATTACTTTCTCCTTTCCATGACAACACTATCAAATAAACTCATAATATATAGTTTAAGAAAGTATAACATGTGATAAAAGCCCATTCCGGGAGCCACTGTGTTTTCAATGAGCACTTGGACAGGTGGCTTGCACAGGCCTTCAGACTCATCTGTGGACTCAAACGCTCCTTTTCCACAAATATCCAGCAGTTGTAGGAGTAACTTGTGATTTGTTTAACTTGGGCCCCCACACATTTTCTGGCTTGGGTCTCTCATTTGAGTGTGTCCAGCTTATGTACAGGTGTAAACCAAGTGATTTGTAGAGACGAATTCTTTTGGTGACCAATAAGTAGGTATGCACTGTGAACTCTTCTCATGGGCTTGGGGTGCTGTTGTGCCTCACAACCGCTAGAGGCTGTCACACATAGTAGGAAACCTCAGGAACATTCAGGAACGATGGTGAGGCTGGTTCAGATATTACCTGGACCCAGAATTTAGACTGTCTAGTTCTGTGGGATGGTAGAGTCTTGTTCCAGAATTAGAGTGTGATCCCAGGGTGTGAAAACTCACTATTTCCAGGAATGCTTTGGTTGCAAATGACAGAAGCCCAGCGCAAAACCCAAAGAAAATGTACTGGCTGTCTTAATTGGGAAACCGCAATGACTAAACCCTTCCAGCTTCATGTATGGCTTACCTGCGTACTCAGATGCTGTCATTAGCTCTTTCTCTCCCCCACTCTGACTTATTTTCTCTGTATATTGATTTTCCTTTCCTTCACTGTTCACATGGTGGTAATGACAGCACCAGTGCCTCTGGGCTTCCATTGCTCTTGTACCAATGATTTCAACAAAAAAGATGGTGTCACTTTCTTGATAGTTGCAGCAGAAGTACTGGGGAGAGCCCCAGAGTTAATTTTTCTGCTCTACAAAGAACTTCTGCAAACTGAAAAGATTTGTAAAAAATCTAATAAAGAAATAGGCAAAAGATAGGAGGAGGTAATTTCAGAAGAGGAAATGCAAATGGCCAATAAGCAAATTAAATTATGCTCATTCTTATGGGGGAAGGGAAAATGTAAATAAAAAGACAATAAGATCATGTTAGAAATTCATTAGTTTGGCCACAATGAGGTGATTTATAATCCATGGCTTCTGTGGAGGCTTATGTGGAGGAAATAAGGACTCTCATACTTTGCTAGTATGAATAATAATAATTATTATTATTTAGAGATGGCCTTTGACCATATTAATCTTTATTTATTTTAGAAAGCAAGAGAGAGTGTGAGCAGGGGAGAAACAGAGAGGGAGACACAGAATCTAAAGCAGGCTCCAGACTCTGAGCTGTCAGCACAGAGCCCCATGCGGGGCTCGAACTCATGAACCCTGAGATCATGACCTGAGCCACAGTCGGACACTCAACCAACTGAGCCACCAGGTGCCCCTGAGCAACAATTATTTTAACCATTCAGAGTAACTTGTGATTTGTTCAACTTAGGCTACTGGTTAAACAAAAATCTGGAAGTAGCTACTAAAATTAAAAATATACATATTCTTTGCAGCCATTTCACTTTGGGCAGACAGAAATAAAAACACCAGATCAATAGAAAAGTGTTTATTGCAACATATTGGATATTTGCAAAAATCTGGAAACCATCCAAATGTACAAAAATAGGAAATTATTGAGTGAATTATATTATTTCATACTCTGGAGTTTTATGTAGCTGTCAGGAAAAAAACATGGAGATATACCTATAAGGTCTTGGGTGTTTTTTTTTTTTTTTAACAAGTTTTGTTTATTTATTTTTTAATGTTTTTTTATTATTATTTAGTTTTGAGAGACAGAGACAGGGTGTGAGCAGGGGAGGGGAAGAGAGAGAGGGAGACACAGAACCCGCAGCAGGCTCCAGGCTCTGAGCTGTCAGCATAGAGTCTGATATGGGGTTTGAACTCAAGAATTGTGAGATCATGACCTGAACTGAAGTCGGACACTTAACTGACTGAACTACCCAGGTGCCCCTATTTATTTATTTATTTTAAAATATTTATTTATTTTCAGAGAGAGAGCACAGTGGGAAGAACCAGAGAGAGAGAGAGAGAGAGAGAGAGAGAGAGAGAGAGAGAGAAAATCCCAAGCAGGTTCTGGGCTCTCAGCGCAGAGCCTGACACAGGGCTGGACTCACGAACTCTCACAGTTCACATGATCTCACATCATGACCCGAGCCGAAATCAGTATTCAGATGCTTAACCAACTAAGCCACCCAGGTGCCCCTATCTATAAGGTCTTGTTATGTAAAGAAAACAAATTTGTATAGGATGATCTCATTTTTGAAAAAAAATCTATTCACGTGATTTAAAAAATTTTTTTTTAATGTTTTTATTTTATTTTTGGGACAGAGAGAGACAGAGCATGAGCAGGGGAGGGGCAGACAGAAAGGGAGACACAGAATCTGAAGCAGGCTCCAGGCTCCGTGCTGTCAGCACAGAGCCTGACGCGGGGCTCGAACTCACGGACCGCGAGATCATGACCTGAGCCAAAGTCGGACGCTTAACCGACTGAGCCACCCAGGCGCCCCGTGTGATTTTTTTATGGATGCATGTTTGTGTTAGCTCAGGAAGAACCCCTAAAGATACATACCAAATAGCTGACATTAGTTACTCTGAAGGGAGGGGTTTATGTGAGTATATGTTGCTATTGTAGTTTGAGAGAAAGATTGTCTAACGTATGGTTTAAAAAGGACAAGGTGTTATCTATGTCCCTGAAACAAATTCTAACAGTAAATGGGCTTTGGCATTTAAGAGATTTAAGAGGCATCTTAAATCTCAGGGTAGGTGTGACTGAGGTGTGGGGGGTGGGAATCTGCACGTCCTGTCAAGGATCTCTTTCAGGGATAGCTGGTAAAAGCGCCTGTTGGCTAGTCTTAACTGTGATATTGGTGCTGCCATGCTGTGCCGCAAGGAGGTGGTATCATCCATTGACCTCGGTTATGCTGGACCTTCCATCTGAAGAATGACACATTAGATGCATGTGGGGGTGGGCATCACCCATTTCAGCAACTAGGATATCTTGCAGATGGCGAGAGGATGAGGTCAGGCCTTGGTTGTCAGGAGGTCTTTGCCTTCATTAGGTCTGATGGTTTCATTTGGCTGTGTGAGGCTCCTATTGTGGGTTAGTGTTATCTATAGACAGTATGTGGAGCCTAATATTGAAACTGCGTGATGGGCTAAAGGGCAGACGACTTTGGACTCTGCTTATTTTCCTTTTCATTGCATTGTTACCATTATTTCGACTTTTGGGACATAACTAGGGAGTTGATATTATTTTTCAGAGTTACCAGGCTTTATGTTGCATCACGATCAGTGCATCTGTCTGGTGAACGTTCATATATGGAGTGTTGGGCACTGTGGTAGGCATTTCAATGGCCTTGCTCTTGTACTTTGTGTTTTTCACATTTGTACTGAACAGCTATTACTATATGGAAATAAAGAAAAAAGAACAATTTCCCAAGTAATTATTGAGTCAAAAGAAAAATAAAATATATAATCAAAGACTACTTAGAGAATAATGAGAATGTGACTCATACATATGAAAACTTACAGGATATAGCCAAAGCCCTTAAATTGCTTTTTATTGTTGAAAATAAAAATGAATGAAGTTAGCTTTAAAATCAAGAAGTATGAAAATTAGCAAAAAAAATTTTCAGGAAGTAAAGAAAAATAAATCTTTTCAAGAACAAAGCAGAAACCCATGGATTCGAAAACAGAAAAGTTCAAGTTATAACAAATACATCCCAGAAGTGGCCTTTGGAAGAAAACCAATAGTACAGATAAACCTCTGGCATATTGACTAAAGGGAGGGAAAGCAAAACAAAATTATAAATGAGGAAGTCAAAAAGGTACATGGGAGATTAAAACCCAAGATATTCCTATGCACAAGTCTTTGTAAAGAAATGAAAAAAAGCCCAACGATGCTGATTTTTGTGCACTTTCAACTATATAAATTGGCTCGTGCAAAAGTAATGTGTGAAGAGCAGAATAATCATACAAAAATTAAAAAGTTAAAGTGTTACTAAATGGTAGCTCTAAAGTAGCCTCCTTGAACAGAGATTTTTCTAATGTGTTCCCCCCCCCCCCCATCTTCCAGTAGCAGATTTTTTCCTATACTTGACTAACGGTTCCAGATTATAGAAAAGCATGGAAAACTCCCTAATTCATTTTATGAGGATGGAACAACCCTGAAATCCAATCTTGAAGAATATAGTGGAGGGGCAGGGGGAGGGGGGGAGAACAGAAGACCAAGGCACTAGATGAAAGACTATAAATAAAATAATAGCAAACAGAATTCAATAATACATTAATAGAATCATTCACCATGACCAAGTAGGATTTAGCCCCAGAATGCAAAGACTTTTGTTTTTCAGATCAATTTCATTAAAAAAGAAATAAAAGAAAATCTCATAGGTTAGTTGAGGCAACTTTTTTGCACCCCTCCTGGATTTCATTCTCTCCTCGTCTCTCTCCTTCCCTTCTTCCATCCCTCATCCTTTGCAAAAACAACTATTTTGAAGTTGGTATTTATTCTTCTAATCTATGTTTTGTATTTCTACAATTTTTATGTGTCCATAAATATTTAGCTACATATTATTTTGTATGTCCTTAAAATTTCATAACTGGCTTTATTCTAAATGTGTCTCTCTGGAACTTGCTCTCCCCCACCCCCACCCCTTGGCATTATGTTCTCAAGATTTATCCATGTTGATACAAGTAGATCTAGTTGATTCATTATACAAATGCACTATATTTTATTTCTTTTTTTTTTTTTACACATGGACATTTAGTTTGTTTCCCTTATTTTGGTGGCTGATAAAAGTGCTACCACAAACATGGCACATGTTTCCCCAGGTTATAGCAGTTTCCTCTCCTGACAGCAGGGTGTGAGAGTTCTGTCTTCTACAGCCTTGCTAAGTCTTATGTGGGATAGGCTTCTTGCTTGCTTGCTTGCTTTTTCTTTCTTTCATGTTTGTTTGTTTGTTTTGAGAGAGAGGGAGAGTGCATGTGCGAGCATGCGTGCAAGCAAGGGGGGAAGGGGCAGAGAGAGAGAGAGAGAGAGAGAGAGAGAGAGAGAGACACTGAGAATCCCAAGCAGGCTCCACATTATCATCGCAGAGCCTGATTCAGGGCTCGGTCTCACAAACCGTGAGGTCATGACCTGAGCTGAAGCTAAGAGTGGGATGGATGCTCAACTGATTGAGCCACCCATTTATTACTTTTTAATTTGTGTCTCCCTGATTACTGGCAGGGTGGAGATGTTTCCAGTGTTCATTGATCAAGAGTGTTCCTTTTTCTCTGAATTGTCTGTTTATATCCTTTCTAATTTACACTAGATTTAAAAAATCCTCTTCTTATTGATTTGTAGGATTTCTTTTTATATTCTGAATGTTGATCCAGGACTATTTGATAACAAGGAATCCATTAGTATATTACAGCGCAGCTTGAGGTTAAAAAAATGCACCATATAAGGGGCACCTGGGTGGCTCAGTCAGTTAAGCTTCCAACTTTGGCTCAGATCATGATCTCATGGTCCATGAATTCGAGCCTTGTGTCAGGCTCTGTGCTGAAAGCTCAGAGCCTGGAACCTGCTTCAGGCTCTGTGTCTCCCTCTTTCTCTGCCCCTCCCCTGCTTGCACTCTGTCTCTCTCTCTCTCTCTCTCTCTCTCTCTCTCTCTCTCTCTCTCTCTCAAAAATAAACATAAAAAAAAATTAAAGAACATGGTTGGATCTTAGGTAAACATTTAAAAATCAATAGCCAATAAGAAGACTATTATTAAAGTCTTATTCACAGTATCAACAAAAAATAAAATAACCAGGCTGTAAGAGGAAATGTGCATGAAGAAGACTATAAAAATTTACAGAGCAATGCAGATGGCTTAGATAAAGAAATGTATCAGTCACCTGAATAGGAGCCTAAAGAGTTTAGGGATTTAAATTCTTCCAAAATTAGCTTACAGATTAACACATGGAATTTACACTGTTTACTACCTTAAAAAAGTAATTCTGTGGTCCAGTGAGGACAGCATGGGAAGGGACTTGAAACACCAGATATAATAACATATTACAAAGCTCTAATGACCAGAACAGAATGGTATGACTCAACACTTCAGAACCGCTTAAGTGGAAGAGCTACTTAACAGCACAGGTGGTAAGTGGAAGACAAATGAAGCCAAGATAATCTTTTAAAAATCAAAGAGGATTGGAAGCTGGAGTAAAGGAACCAGGTAGGGCAGGTAAGGCTGGGCTGGGCTGTGGGTCTAGCTGTCGGCCAGTGAGAGAAACAACAGGGCCAGGCCCTGACCCATCTTCCCTTTGCATCTATTCCTGCTGGCTTCGGGGCAGGGCTACAGGATGGTCGGAAGCACCCTCGCCGTTCCATCCTCATTCCCCCTCCCCGTGGCTGCTTAGATGATCTACGACGGCCCTCCCAACCCCCAATGGAAAGGCTTCATGTAACAGAGATAATGCTTGGGGTGTTTCAAAGAACTCCTACAGGTCAGGGCTTTATGGTTGGCTAGAAAAGTAAACTGTCTCATAAATAACATTCATGCCTTTCAAAAAACCATTCCTGGAGCAGGTCATCCCCCAGTGAGTACTCCGGCTCACTCTCTCAGGTGTAGAACCGGTCTTGGAGGCACAAGGCACCAGGATCCTGCTTGTGGTAATTTAGCCTTCACCCCACCCTCCTCTCAGTACAGAGCAGGCAAAGAGGAAGGTTGCCCAGGGTCTTGCCAGGTTAAGTATGAGAGTAGGAGGCATCTGGGTGTCTTATTCAGTGCTCTGGAATAGGCTCTGACTTGTGGACGTGGCATGAAGGAGTAGGAGAATGCATTAGGAAGTAACACTCCGGTGTGATGTATGATCTAGAACAGGAATTGGCAGACTTTTTCTGTAAAGGGCCGGATAGTAAATATTTTAGGCTCTGTGGGCCATATGGTTTCCGTTGCAACCACTCAGCTCTGTCCTTGGTTGTGAAAGCAGTCATAGGCAGTAGGTGAACAAATGGGCGTGAGTATGTTCCAATAAAACTTTATTGACAAAAACAAGTGGTAGCTGGGGTTTTGCCCTCAGGCCATTGTTTGCAGATCCACAGTTCAGATTTTGATTTTGTATTAGACCCATCTCTGCTGCTTCCTTGTATGACACTGGTAAATTATGTTACTTCTTGAGATTCACTTTCTTCATATCTAACAATGGGGGTCATAAGTCTATAGGATTATTGTACATGTAAGTGAAGTGGGAGCTTTGTTGTGTTCTGTTTTTAGCATCATCACTGTGATTGTTGTTTCTTGTGAGGAACAGAGGAGACTCCTGAAGGTCACCCCAGGACAAGCACAATCCCCCATCCTAGCTTAAAAAAAATCAGAACAGTGATTCTACTTAACGCTTCTGTCAGCAGGCACGAGTCTTGAACGTTTCCAAGATGCTGTAACATCTGTTGGCAGGTCTTTGGATATACTTCACATCAAATCTGAATTCCTGAAGGACCCATGCTCATTTTTGTAACTTCAAATTGGAAGTTGAACTAGAGGTTTTCACGGAAATCAGACAGGTCAGGACATTATGGTTGTTTAGGAGAATAAGTCACTGTCTCCATAAATAACATCTCACTTCTCAAGGGTCCGCAGTGTGGCCAGACCATCCTTCTGCACTTTGGCTAAATTTCTTTCTCACTCGGCAGTCATTTGTTGCTGGATATTTGGGAAGGAACATACATTTTCCTTCTCCTCTCTGCTCTACTGGAACATACCCAAGTCTCTGCTCTGGGACTTCTGTGGCGACACCAATTTTGTCACTGTCAGGAGCCAACGTGTGGTCTCTGAAAAGCTGGCTGTTATTTGATGGAAGGGCCTCTGGCATTAAGATGTCCAAATTATTTTATCTGATTTGTTTCAGAGCCAATACATCAGTGTCTGAGCTCTGTCTTGCAGCCTTCTCCTATCTGCATCCCCACTGCCCTGATGGGGACCATCATTGTGTCACTTGTGGTGGCCGGACTGGGTTCCTGACTGTCTCTGTGCCTCTCCTCTCATTGGTCCTTGTGCAGCCCTGCATCCATTTCTCCATGCAGCAGCCACAGCGAGCTTGGGAAAATGCAAATTAGATTACAATAAAAATTTTTAATGGCTTCCCACCAATTTTAGAAGAAAATCCAAACTTCTTACCACGGTTTCTAAGGCCTCACATGATCTGGCCCCTGTTTGCCTGTCACCTTGGCATAGGGGTTGGCCCACTAGGTACCAGCCACACTGATGGCCTCATACTTCTCACTAATGCTACAAGGCCCCCACCTTGGAACTGTACACAACTGTTTCCTCTGTGACAATGCTTGTGTTCATTTCCATTGCCTTCTGTAACAAATGACCAGACTTAGTGACCTAAAATAACACACATTTCTTATCTAAAAGTTTTGGAGCTCACAAGTCCCAGACAGGTCTCAGGGGATTAAAATCAAGGTGTATTACTTCGGAGGCTCTAAGGAGAGAATCCATTTCTTTGCTTCTGCCAGAAGTAGAGGCTGTCTGGATTCCTTGGCTCCTGGCCACGTCAGACCTCTGATTTCCTTGGCACACCTTTGATTCTCTTGCCTCTACTTTTCCCTCATGAGGACCCTTCTGGTCAGGGTGGACCCCGTGGAATAATCCAGGATAATCTCCCCACCTTACAATTCTGAACTCGGTCTTGTCTGTAAGGCGCCTTCTGCCAACGTAAGGTAACAGTCATAGACTCCAGGGATCAGAACATGGACATCTTTGGTGGGCAGTGGTATTCTGCCAACCGCAGTGTTCTTCCCCATGTAGCTAGCTCTCTAGTCCTGAATCTGATGGACCTCCTCAGAGAGGCCTTTCTACCAATCCCATCTACATAGGTTTCCCCTGATCCTTCCTCTCGTAACACCACGTGACTTTCCCTTATTGGAAATTCCTCACTGAATAGGCCCCATTATTAAACCTCTTTGGGTTGTACACTCTCTTCCCTGAAGCTGAAGGTGTCCTTACTCTATAGACCTTAACAGCCTGCGTCTCCTCCCTGCAAGATCTCTATCCAGATGGGCCCCCTTCTTCCCACCCCCAGGCTTGGTCCTGCCCTGGCCTGGCCTGAGCTGAAATCCAGGAGAAGGAGCAGGTAGAGATGATCTTGGCTTACCCTCAAGACAGTCTTGCCAGCAGACTTCCATGTCCAGTTTGGTTGGGATGCCAGAGGCACAGCCTCTTGACTCCTTTTGCAGGGCACTGGGTCATGGGGCGAAGATTGGAAAGTGGGGGGGTTTAGTGCTCTCTCTTTATAGACAGGGTGCTCTTGCCAGTTTAGAGAGTTACTGGCAGGACCTAACCTCGTCTGAACCAGCAAATGGTCTGGCTGGAGTGCTTTCATGCACCAAAATTTATGGTATTAATCACAGCTCAGCGGGAAACTTTTCCAGCAGCAGGCTCTCTGTTTTAGGTTGTGCTCCCCAGAAGCAGCCCCTGTGATGCAGATTGTGTAGAGTCATTTATTAGGACTTCTCAGGGGACACGGGTAGAGAAGTAGAGACATGGGGTGGGGACTGGAAGAGGCAAGAAGAGTGTGATATCATCAAGCAAGGTCCCATGGAAGGTCCGCATGGCTCAGTCCCACAGGGGAGCTCCAGCAGCTATACAGGTCACGCCTCACAAAGACAAGGGCTGGTGAGTTTATACACCTGTACCTGTCACTAATTGGTTAAGGGCTAAAGGGAATTCTTTAAAGGGAATGGGAATTCCTAGATACTTCGTGCTGTTGGCATACCCAGGCAAAGTGAGAGCAGTCCTCTGACAGGACATATGGGTGCTGGCTGAGCTGCACACCTGTGCACACCTGTGCTTGTGTGCTAACAGCAGCGACAGATCTGAGTGTATGTGCAGAGCCCCGGAAGCCCAGCTATGTTCTCCTACTCTTAACTGGACTCATCAATTCACTAAACACATACTCATTCATCTTCAAATCTATGCCAGGCTCTGGGGATGCAGGTGACAAAGGACATGGGCCTAGCCCTCATGAAGTTCAAAGCTGAGTAGGAAAGACAGACTTAATGTTTAAAAATGCCTACAAAATGCCTACAAAAATGAGAAATTACAATTGTGTTCAGTGTTGTGGATGAGAAGGACCAGCTACCACCAGAGCAGACCTGACGTGGTGGACAGGTGGGCATGGAAAGCTTTTCATAACAAGTGATGCCGAGCCAAGAGCTGAAGGATGAGTATAGCTGAACCTGGCTAAAAAGGGAGGAAAGAACGTTGTAAGCCAAGGGAGCATGTGCAAGGTCCTGAGGCAGGAATCACCAGGAGGAACTGAAAGAAGGCTGGTGTGTCTGGAGTTCCAAGAGTAGGGGGAGTGGTAAGAGACCAGCCTATGGCTTGTTGAGGAACGATTTTTTTCCTGCTTGCCACCTCATTTCTTTCTGATCTTGTCCAGTGTCTTTCACACCCAGATCTGTTGGCCATTCTATAGTATGTTCTCTGGAAGCCAAAGGGAAATGGGGACATAGAGAAGATGTTAGGTGGGAGAGTCTATTTTCAACTGTTCATATTTTCCCCACTGAAACTTATAGCTGAAATTAATACATAAATTTACAGCCGCAAGTCAGTTGTGATAAATAATCCCAGAAGTGTTCCGATTATTTACATTTTTATGGAATCTTGCCTGAGCAAACCCAGAGAGCTCACTAGGCACTTGAAGAATTATGTCTTGTTCAAAACCAATTTAATAGCAATGGCAAATAAAGCCATCTGTGGGAACTTGTAGAGTAGAGTAGTAATTCTCTGCCAGATGAGCAATATACAAAAAGCACCAAATGAAGCTGAGCACACCGAGCTCAAAGAAGAGTAACAACCACAACTTAACTGAACCGTCCGAGGACAGCAGGCCTCCGAGTATCTCTTGCTTACATGTCATCCAGATGAGCATTCTGGTCACGTAGTGATGTGAGCAGAGTCCCTCATGCTAGCCCCGTACACAGTGGCGTGGGCTGGAGGCAGTTCGCACAACAGGGAAGAAAGTTCGCTTAGCGGAGGGGTCAGCAGCATGGGTTTGGGGTCAAAGAGTTGAGGTTCGCATCTGGGTTTTGTCACTTACTAGCTGTGTGACATCAGGCACATCATTATTTCTCACTGTCCTAATGCATAAAATGGGATAATACGTGTTTGTGTTTTTCTCTCTAAACCCAGCTAACAGCATTGGTTTTCTGTTCCTTCTTTCTTTTCTTTCATAGTTTATTGTTTATTTTTAAAAGCTTTATTGAGGCACAATTTATATGCATTGAAATCCACCCATTTTAAATGTACAGTTCGATGAGTTTTTAGTTTTAATTTATATAATTGTGCAATTACCTCCTCAATCCAGTTTTAGAATACTTCCATCACTCCCCAGAGTTTCCTCATTCCCATTTGTGGTTGATGCCTTCCCCCACCTCCAGCTGTAGGCGACCACCAATGCGTTTCCATCTCTACACTCTTTTCTTGAAATCTCCTGTCACCCGAATCACATAACACGTAGTCTTCTATGTCCGGCTTCTTTCACTTAGCATAGTGATCCTGAGATCTGTCCCTGTTGTTGCACGCATCCAGTTTGTTCCCTTTTAATGCCTATTTTACGCATTTACCAGTTGACGGATACTCGGGTTGTCCAGTTTTGGGCTGTTACACTTGCATAGACGTCTTTGTGTGGACACATACTTTTATTTCTCTTAACTAGGTACCTAGGAGAGAAATTGCTGGGTTGTATGCTAAAGTAATTTTTTAAGAAACCGCCAAATCATTTTCCAAAATGGCCATACCATTTTATATTCTCACCATCAGTATGAGTTACCATCAATATGCATTTACTCTCCATCCTCACAAACATTTGATTTGTCCATCGTTTTTATTTAGCCCCTCTAAATATGTTGTGGCATCTCACTGAGGTCTCCGTTTGCATTTCTGTGATGGCCAACGGTGTGTGCACCTTGTCATACACTTAATACCCATTCATATATCTTCTTTGGAGAAGTGTTCATTCACATCTTTTGCCCATTAAAAAAATTGGGTTGTTTGTCTGCATATTATGCAGTTGTAACCATTCGTTATTTTGGATACAGGTCCTTTATCAGGTATGTGTTTGGCAAATGTTTTCTTTCAGTCTGTGGCTTGTCTTTTTCATTTTACTTCGTGCTATATATGTATATTTTAAGTTTATTTATTTATCTTCAGAGAGAGAGAACAAGTGGGGTGGGAGCAGAGAGCGAGCGAGCAAGAGGACCCCAGGCAGGCTCCACGCTGTGAGTGCAGAGCCTGATGCCAGGCTCCATCTAACAAACTGTGAGATCATGGCCTGAGCTGAAATCAAGAGTCAGATGCTCAACTGATTGAGCCACCAGGCACCCCAACTTAGTGCTATCTTATAAAGAGCAGAAGTTTTAGGGGTGCCTGGTTGGCTCAGTCGCTTGAGTGTCTGACTCTTGATTTTGACTCAGGTCATGGTCCCAGGATTGTGGGATCGAGCCCCGTATCAGGTTCCATGCTGAGCATGGAGTCTGCTTGGGATTCTCTCTCTCTTTGTCTCTGCCTTCCCTCCCCCACTCGCACACCCTCTCTCTCTCTAAAACATTAAAAAAAAAAAACCCGAAAGTTTTAAATTTTGGTGAAGTCCAATTTGTTAACCTTTTCTTTTATGGATTGTTCTTGTAATGTCAATACTAAGAAATGTTTGTTTAGACCAAGGTCACAAAAGTTTTCTGTTATGTTTTCTTCTAGAAGTTTTAGTTCTTACATTTGGATTATGATCCACTTCCAGTTAATTTTTTTGCACGTGGTGTGAGTTAAGGGTCTAAATTCATTTTTTAACATAAGGATAGCCGATTGTTTTCACACCATTTGTTGGGAGATTACCCTTTTCTCATTGAACTGCCTTGGCCTCCTGTTGAAAATCATTTGACTATTTATGTGTGAGTTAAATTCTAGATTCTCTTACTTTACTTTTGAAGAATCACTTTTCTCCCCCTTGATGCATGCTCATGGGATAGTAATTGGAGACCCCATCCTCTCCTAGATGTGGAGTGGGCACAGGAACGAAGCTGGTGTATTCTGATGCTTTCTACCTAGGATTTGAATCCTGGGCAGATCAGGGACAGATAATGGAAGAAATTTGATTTAATGACAAAGGTGGTTTCCTAATCAAACTCATTCTAGTCTCAATTACAACAGCTAACACCCACAGACCACTTACTAAGTGCTCAGCACTGTAGTAAATACTTTAATTATATACACTTATTTAATACAGTAAAACCATCAGACATGCTCTTATTATCCCCATTTTACAGATGGGAAAGCCAAGGCATGCATAGCCCAAGTAATTTGTGCATCTTAAAGCTAGTAAGTATCAAGAACAGGATTTGAACCCAGGGAACCTGGTTCTAGAACCCATCCTTTTATTTAATTTTTAAAAAAATGTTTATTTTTGAGAGAGACAGAGAGAGAGAGAGATGAAGACACAGAATCTGAAGCAGGCTCCAGGCTCTGAGCTGTCAGCACAGAGCCCACGTGGGGCTCGAACTCATGAACTGTGAGATTGGATGCTTAACCAACTGAGCCACCCAGGTGCCCCAGAATCCATGCTTTTAAATATCGGACTATTCTATCTTTGTTGTGCTTTCTTGCCTGCCTCCCTTCCTTCCTTCCTTCCTTCCTTCCTTCCTTCCTTCCTTCCTTCCTTCTTTCCTTCCTTCCTTCCGTTTTAGTAATCTCTACACCCAGTATGGGGCTTGAGATCCACTCCCAGATCAAGTGTTGCATACTCTTCCGACTGAGCCAGCCAGGCGCCTGGTGCTTCTTCTTCTTCTTCTTCTTTTTTTTTTTTTTTTTTTGCTTCTGGAAGTGCCTTGGTTCTTGTCTGCTCCCAGGCTTGGCTATAGTCTAGAGGCTACTATAGATGACACGGTCTCCCATTTCCATACAGTAATTTCCCAGTGGCTTAAATCACCTACAGTCACTTTGTTTCTTGCAACTAAAGTATGCCGACAAGCCCAATTCACAAAGTTATTGTGAGGAATAAAGGAAGATCATGCATGTCAACCACTAAGCACAGTACCTAGTGCATAGCACATCAATAGATGTTAGAGATGGTGATGATGATGGCGGTGGTGGTGGAGAGACATGAGGTCAGGTGATAGCAGTATAATACAACAGCTCTATGTGCTAGGTATGGTAGTGGCACAGAGAAGGAAGTATCCAACTCTGCCTGGGAAGTTCCATGAAAGCTACAGAAGAAATACTAAGGCTGGGTCTTGCAGGATGCATCTAGGAAGCATGAGGAGGAGGAGTCGATGAGAGGTGGAAATGGTCCGTAAAAAGCCCTGGCATGTTTTGAGAAGTGTGAAATTTGTTATGGTTGAATTGAAGGTGGAACTGGATGGGTGACAGAAGATGAACTTGGAGAGGTATTTTGGAGGGCCCTGTAGATCTTGCCAAGGATTTCTGACTTTATCCTGAATGAGGCATGGAGTCCCTGAAGGAGAATGTGTCCTGGTGTAATACTTGTCAGATGAGCATTTAAAAACCAGTTGAGATTTCCAGCACAAGATGGGGTCTTCTCCAGCGGTGTATTAGTGCACCAGGGCCGTGTCACAAAACACCACAGGCTGGGTGGCCACACAACAGAAATTTACCTCTCACACTTCTGGGGTCTGGAAGCCCAAGATCAAGTATTGGCAGGTTTGGTTTCTCCTGAGGTCTCTCTCCTTGACTTAGAGATGGTTGTCTTGTTGCTGTGTCCTCACATGGACTTTATCTCTGTGTGAGCGCATTGCTGGTGTCTCCTTTTCTTCTTCGAAGAACACCAGTCATGCTGGATTAAGGCCCCACCCTTGTGACTTCATTTAATCTTAGTTACCCCTTTAAAGGCCTTATCTCCAAATACAGTCACACTGAGGGTTTAGGCTTCAACACATGAACTTGGGCGGGGTGGGGGATGACACAATTCAGCCCATATAACTAGCATTTTATGAAATATGTATTATCTCCTGAGCCCTGTGCTAAGTAACTTCCATGCAGTCTTTCATTTCATCCCCATACCAGCTTTGTAACCTTGGACAATTAAGTTAACCTCTCTGTGCCTCAGTGTCCTCATCTGCAAAATGAAGATAATAATAGTCTCTGCCTTATGGTGTTGTTATAAGTATCACCTGAATTAATATATGTAAAGCTGGGTGTTTGTTAAATATATAAATAAGCCCTTTCTAGGATGAGGGCAGAATTCATCTCCTCCTTTTACAGACCAGAAGCCTGAGACCCAGAAGGAGTAAGCACCTTGCCCACAGTCAGATGGCAGAAACGCTTGAATTCAGAGCTGTCATAACCACAACCCTATCATCTCAGATCTCTGAGATGGGCTCAGGGGGTCCTAGACTTGTGGTGGATTCTGCTGTTTCTCAAGGAAAAGAGCCTGGCCAAACTCCTATTTGGAGCACAGGGCTTTTCAAAAAGCATTCACTGGCCACTAGACTGGCACCGGACTGGCACTCTGATCTGCCCAATCTGCTGCCTCAGATGACCAGCATCAGGGAATTTTTTAGGTGACAAGTTGGGAATAGATTTGGAGAAAGAGCAGAAATTCTGGTGGGCTGAAGCACAGGGTGCTTGGTGGCTGGTGGTGTCCTGAGCCGGAGTTTGTTGAGATTTGTACCTCCTGTCTGCTCTTTGGGTTGTAAGCCACAGGGAGACATTGGAAATTGTTTAAGCAGGATCACTTCATCAGTATGAATTCACAAAAATGGATACTGGCCAATTTAGGCAAATGAAAAACAAAACGAAACAATTAAAATTGAAACAAATGTCAATACTCATACCTTTAGAAAGAGCTGCTCCAAAGATCTAGGCAACAGGAACTGACAAAACTCTTCAAGGCACTTTTACAATTTTTTCTTCTCTGCAGGATCCCCTTTGGGCTCGTTCCGGGGAGAGGGAATCTGATTGGCCTAGCCTGGGTCACATGACCAGCATCTGGGCGGGCAGACCCTCTTGACTGACAGTGCCACCAACCGGTCTCCGATGCGGGAGAGGGTTCCTCAAGTAAAAGTGGGTGCTGTTACCTGAAGATGGAGAGTTGTTAAAAACATAAGAGAGGATGCAAGCAGACTTCTCCTAACTGAGAGAGCAGACCTGAGAACCAAAGCAGAAAAGGGGGCTCTTGCTCATTTTTCACAGCCAACTCAGCAGTTCAAGTGCAGTACCACTTGAAAACCTGCCCCCTGCCTAATTTTAGCTTGTGACTCTAGGGATAAATGTAGGTCTTTTTCAATAGTTAAAATCTAATGGTGGACAACTGGAGACATTTCTGCCCATATAGAAACAGAGTGTGTTTTATGAAGAAATTTATTTACTAGTTTTTTGAGTAGATAATGCCTGAGTGGTATCTTCCGCTGGTTGAAAAATCAAAATGATACAAAAGGTGTACACCTGAAAGTCTCCTCCCTCTCTCAGGCCTACAGATAAGCACTTATTAGTTTCTTGGGTGCCCTTCTGGTGTTTCTGTAAGATTCTGTTACAAGTACAGGTGAAGATGTATAGGAAGGACTTGTCCTGGGTTTCCTTTCTGGAAGGTGTTGGACTCCTCCCTTCTCCACCCCAGGAGGCTCAGTGGAATCCTCTAGCTCTTTGGGACTGGGGAACTTAGGAGTTGAGGCCAGTTTTCACATTCCTCCAGGTTCTAGCCAGAAGGGCCAATCCTGTTGGCCACTTGTTTTGTAAATAAAGTTTTAACTGGAACACAGCCACACCCATTTGTTTACCTGTGGTCTGTGGCTGCTTTTTCTTCGAAACAGCAGAGCTGGGTAACAGAGACTTTCAGAGCCTGACACGCTTTCTATCTGTCCCTTTGCGGAAGACCTTTGCGACGCCTGCTGTAGGAGCTTCCCAGGATTAGAGAAGCCTTGATGGCCCCAAGTGAGGAGGCTATGACTTCAGAGAAGGAGCAGTTCGGACAAGAAGTCTGAGAGTCCCCTCCTTTGCCTCAGCCTACCCCCACCTCACATTAGTTCAGTACCAGTGCCTGTTGGTTTTTGCTCCAAAGTATTCCTGGATTCTGTCCATGTCTCTCGCTCTCTGGCAGCATCCTGGCTTCATCTTCCACCCAGACCACCACTGTCCCCCCCCAACCCCCGAGTCTCTCTCCTGCTTCCATCCATTCTTCACAGAGAAGCCAAAGAGGGTCTTTGCTAAGTGTAGATCTGGTCAGGTTGGCTCACCCTCCTGCTTAAAACCCTTTAGTGGCTTCCTATTGTTCTTAGAATTGGGGCTCAGATCCACAGTCTGGCCCCTGCCGGCCTGTCCAGAGCCCTCTCAGGCCATGCTCCCCACTCTCTGCACTCTGGCCACACAGCTGGTGCTGGGCTCCCTCCAAAACAGGGCTTTTGCACTTGATACTTCCTCTACCTGAATATACCTGAATGTTCCCTACCCTCCTTGCTTTTTCAACGGACTCCTTATCCTCTGGTGTTACCTTGACCAGTACTTTCTCAAAGAGATCTCTCTTGACCTTCTCACTTCTTAGAGGCTTCTGTCCACATCCCCATCATCTTGTCACAGCTGCAGTTCTGTGTTTATTTGTGATCGTTTCTTTTTGGTCTGCCTTTTCCGTGAGAGTGGGACCCCTTATCTGCTGTTGCTGACTATGGGGTCCTTGGTGCCCGGCACAGTCCTTTGCACATAATAGACCCTCACTAGGTATTTACCAAGTAGAGAATGAATCATGTTCCATTCCAGCCACCTCTGGGTGACAGGAGAAATCCTGCTGTGCAGCTTGTTGAGGTTTCAGGTGCCAGAGCCTCAATTTCGTCCCCCGAGAGCCACATTTAACACAGCGAGTTGGCAGAGGCAACCTTAGGCTGGTGTTGATTGAATGCCACTTGGAGACAGCAGCTGCTGAATTCCTTCCAGTTGGTGTCTCCAGCCCCAGACAGGGTGTACACAGTGTGCTTTTCTCCAGACTGTGTCCCCAGGATCAGTCATACCAGGAGGGCTGCTTGTCGCTTCCCTGTGCCCAGTCTCCCAAGAGCCCAACCAGTGAAGATACTAATGAGGAAAGACAGGTGTCTCAGTGCCCCTGCCCCCCATCTGTTAAGTATTCTATGGGATCCAGACACAGAATTTTATTTGTTTTTCTGGACCTAAGCTGCCCCTTGACATAGCCAGTGATTGCTTTTTTAAAACCATGAAGGGGAACTAGGTCCTTTCATCCACTGATAAGGTGCTAGGTGACAGAGAGATCAGCATCCCAACACATAAATCTGCAACTAATCCTTGGGAATCAATATTTTTCATTAAGAACCTGTGAGAGTTGGGCCATTATGGGGAAAATCTGTTTAGGTTGACACCTTGATGAAGTTATTCAGTTCAGGGGCTTAAGTCATTGAAAGGTAATAAAGAGCACAGAGCAATCTCGGGGCTGGTTAGGGGAGAAAACGATGGGAGTATTGAGTTTCAGTTCAGTGAAAAATGACCTCCTGATTTATTGGGGAATGATGGGGTGCTGGCCTCTTGGGCAGGCTGGGCCAGACACAATCAACATGGCAGCATCTCACTCACCGCCTTGCACCCACCGCAATAGTAGCTGCTATTTATAAGCTGTCTGGAGGGGAGAAGTGGGGAAGTATGCCAGGGTCTTGGGATATTTTCAACATTCTCCAAGTCTTGACCTCATAATGCTCTTTCACATTTTGGATTTTCTCCTATAGATCATGTGAGATAGGGGCATTGAAGTGTTCTGAAGAGTTTAACAATGAGATTGAATTTACGTTTGTAGAACTGCCTTTATGACCCACTGTATCTAGAAGGACCCGGCTCATCACCAGAAAGAACCAGTCTTTCTTGGAGCCAATCATGGGTATATTCAGAATCCAGAGGATGGTGTCCCAACTGTGGGTCCCATTTGTCCACAGAGAATTACCTTAGATGGGCTCTTTGGAAGTACACATTCTTGTCTCTTGCCCTCTTCCTTCCCTTCTTTCTTCCTTTCTTTTCTTCCTTCTCCCTCCCTTCTCCCTGCTCTGTGCATTTACAAGTGATGTTAGCCGCGTCATATGAGGAGTTTCCTTTGACATTTTCTTGTAAAATCAAAAAAGTGCCAGCATCAGAGTGTTTTATATTGGATGAAATATGGTATTTTGATTTAGTGCAGACGAAAGATGTCCTCTCTGGGGGTGAGGATGAGGAAGTATTAAAGAGATGAAGGGTGCAGGAACCTCGTTCTACTGAAAAGTCACACTGGCAGCTGGATGGGATAGGTATGGGGAGGGCAGAATGCAGGCAAGGAGTCCAGGAGAGGGTCTGAACTCAGCAGTCACAGTAGGGATAGTAAGAAAGTAGATTCAGAAAGTAGTTAAGAAGTCAGATCAATAGGAGTTGGCTGACAGTTTGGATTTGGGAGATGAGGACAAGAGCTGGCAGATGAAGCAGGTGGGCCGGAGCTCGGCAGACAATGCAGGGCTGTGAGTTCTTGGTGATGAAGAGGGAGTGAAAGGCCAAGGCCTGGATGGGATCACCGAGAAAAGAGTGGAAGGAAGGAGAAGATAAACAGAACCAAGCAGCAAGGGACAGGTGGAGGGACAGGTAGAGGGGACAGAGGAGCAGGCAGAGAAAGAGAGAGAGAAGGAAAACCAGAGGGAGTGGAACCGTGGAAGCCAAGGGTGGAGAACGAGGGAAGAGACAACTGTGCTAACCGTCTGCAGAGAAGGCAAGTAAGATCACAACTCAGAATGCCCATCTGGCTTGGCAATATAGTGTCATTTCTGACCATACTCAGAACAGTCTCAGTGCCACGCTGGGAACCAGAGAGCAGCGGATTGAGGAGTGAGTGGACCTCAACCCCTGGGGCTTCTTTCACACTGTTCTGTAGAGCTGTGCTCCCAGACATGTGGTCCTTGCCTAGCACAATGTGAATGGTGCCCCCTATAGGCCTGGATGGAAGCGCAGCTTCTTAGTGTAGATGAGATGCTTGGCTTTGGGAGGCGGGAAGGGGCAGTTGCTCTAGAGGAGTCTCACTTGCATTATTTTAACTTTGAGGAGATTTGAGCTATTGTTTTGGCACTGAGGAGGAAAACGTGGAGAAGAGGCTCCCGCTAAAGGTAGAGAAAACAGGGGGCAGAAAATTAACGAAAGGGGTAAGATCTAGAAAGAGATGCAGAAACCAGCCTTGTGCAGGAGGCCTGTCTTCCTTCAAGTCAGGAGGAACGGAGGTAAGTGCCCTTCCCATTTACTTAACCAACAAGTGATCCACTCTTTATGGGGCTCGGTCCTCAATGCAACACGCCGCTTAGATTTTGTGAGAGCCAGCGTAGGGTAACAGTCCTGGGCTCAGTGTTGATGAGACCACAGCCAGGCTTGCCTACGGGAGTCGTCAGTCTGCTCTCATTTCCTGGTCTTAGCTTCTAACACTTTATTCACTTATGTATTCATTAATTTATCCATTCCACAAGCACTCATTGAGCACCTACTGTGTTCAGATACTGTACTGAGCCCCGGTGGGTACCAAACTGAACACAACCCAGTTCCTGCCCCCATAGAGCTTAGCGTCTTGTGGCAGAAGCACACTGGCAAGCAGACAAAGTGCCATGGGATCGCGACTTTCATGTGGAAAAGTGCTGTGCCGGCAGCCCCTGCGCAGGAAAGAAAGGGCATGGTTGTGGGGAGGCTTGTTTACATCCAGCCCAGCGTTATTCCGCCAGTTAATCATTTGTCTGTCTAGTCTGTTGGGGACGTTCGAATCCATGCCTTATTGGTTCCTGTGTCCCCTGTGCCAGGCAGAGCTTGGTTCTAGGAAGATGTGTAACAGACATGAGTGCTTCATGAGTGCTTCTTTCCAGCTATAGCTATAGCTATGTCTTTGTCCGGTGTTTCTCAGCCTTTTAAATTCTGGGTACCCCTTTCATGATTTATCCTCCACCATCCCCCAAATCCTCCCTTAAAAAGATTTAGTCTTTTTAAACCATCAGTGTTTATTAATAGCCATTAATTCATGTAGCCATTTAAAAATTAGGCATTTTGTAAAATAATAAATCGCAATATAAAAAAGCAGTAACATTAAAAAAACACCATTGGGGCACCTGGGTGGCTCAGTGGGTTAAGCGGCTGACTCTTGGTTTCAGCTCACAGTTCGTGGGACTGAGCCCTTTGTCTGGCTCTGCGCTGACAGCACAGAGCATGCTTGGGATTCTCTCTCTTCCTCTCTGTTTGACCCTTCCCTGCTCTCTCACTCTCTTTCTCAAGATAAATAAGCATTAAAAAAAAAAAGGCATTTACTTAACCAGTCAGGTGGGGTTTTTGTCAACCTGTTGTGTTATGGTAGCTAAATGTCCAGATTTCTTTAGGGATTTGTTGTGGGTTCCCTTCCCTCCACCTCCAGGTGGCAGCATGGAGTAGTGGTGAAGCCCTTGCATTTTGGAATCCAGTTTTTCTGGGCTCAGAATCTTGGTACTGCCAGTTACCAGCTGTGTGACCTTGGCTGAGTTACTTAGTCTCAGTTTCCCCACCCATAAAAGGGGAATATAATCAATACCCATCTTACAGAGTTTCTCTAAGGATTTTCACGAAGAGCCTAGGATATAGTTGGCATCTCAGAAGTGTTTTCCATCCGGTGAGGTCTGTGCTCTGACAATCCAGTGACTTCTCCCCGGACTGCAAGAAGCCCCTGGCCATCCCACCCCTCTGCGCCGAGGGAGGAGCTCTATAGCTTTTTCGGTTTGCTCCCCGTGATTTCCAAAGGCAGCAGCATTTCTGAGCGGAAACCAATGCTGGCCTGCTGCTCGCTGGTTCTGTATGTATTGATTAGCATCGCAGGGGTGGGGATGGGGGTACTGTTCTAGAAACACTCACTTTGATTCCTCAAATAAATCCCCCCCGGGTCCTGCTAGGAAACTAATTGGGAGTTGATTCTGATGAATAAATGTGCTGCCGCCGCCTGAGGAATTGACCATGCTGGCAGATGGCTAGAGCATGAGAAACACTCTGTCGTGGCCTTCTAAGGGGCCCATCAATAATAGATCTGCTCCAGCCCTAGGAGGGGGAAGCATTTCTGCTGCAGGTATGAATTATGGATGCCGTTTAGGGTAATGCGGATCTATCTCAAAGGTTCCGCTCAGTTTATGTGCTAGTAAAAGCCGGCAATTTGCTTGTGTTCCAGCTATAATTTGCGCTACATTAAGGGACCCTCCTTTCCATAATGGATGTGCGGTTTGAACGCAGGCGCAGTCGGGCCTCGAGGGCAAGGCCCTGCCCGCCAGACGTGGATTTCGGCCAGGTGGGGCGTCCGCAGCCAATCGCAGGGCCCCAGAACCCGAGAGCTGTGCTGCCGAGGCAGGTGGAGGCCTCCACTCCTGCCCAAGGTCTTGGGAAGATGCTGCACGAAAGCCCAGAGCACTTCTGTGAGTCTTCCATCAAATGCACCGGCTGTATTTCCCGAGAGGAGCACAAAAGAAAACCTGTGGGCTGACAGTCTAGACAGAAAGACCCGGCGCTTTTGCAGGAGAAGCCTTAGGGGACATGGTTGAGAGCACAGATTCTGGAGCCGGACTGTCCCAGTTTGAATACTGACTTTGCCCCTTCTGAGCTGTGTGACTTTCTGCAAGTTACCCAGCCTTTCTGTGCCTTTGTTTCCTCCTGCCCCCAAATGGTACTAATAGTCCCTACCAGTTACATGCTAAAGCCAGAACAAGCTCTTGAAAGCCAACTGTTTAATTATCAGGAATTGTGTGAGCTGGTTGTTCAAAACAGCCATTACCAAAAATTAAACTCTATAAACTTGTACTTACAATTTATATTGAAACCAAAGGTAGTGAGTACTCAAAACTTATCGATTCCTTGCTATTTTACTCCCTTTTACTGTTATCTGTGCTCCTGAGGCTACTTATGTCTCTTATATCTGCATGGTGGCAGTGATATGGCGGTATGTCCCTGTGTCTCTCCTCCCATATCTGAGGCCTGTGACATCACAATGGTATCCTGAAATTGGCCCTAGTAGGAGTATTTACACCAGGGACATGGGCAAGCATTTCCCCTAGAGCTGTTTGTTAAACTTTTTTTTTTTTTTAGAGCTGAGTTTTTTTAAATTAATTTTTTTTTTTAATTTTAGAGATTGAGAGAGGGGTAGAGATAGAGATAGAGAGAGAGTGCAGGCAGGGGAAAGGGGTGGGGGGGGGGGAGAGAGAGAGAGAGAGAGAGAGAGAGAGAGAGAGAGAGAGAGAGAGAGAGAGAGAGAATCTTAAGCCGACTCCACGCCCAGTGCAGAGCCCAACTCGGGTCTCCATCCCACGACCCTGAGGTCATGAGCTGAAGTCAAGAGTTGGGTGCTCAACTGACTGAGTCACCCAGGCACCCCAAGATTTAGTTTTCTTATGTGCAGTACTGGGCCAGTAACACTTCTCAGTTGTTGTGAGATTAAGTGGAATAATGTACTTAAGGAGTTTAACACCCTACCTGGATATAATAGGTACATAATAAATATTAATGGTGACCATAGCTACTACCTGGTCCTCAGAGGTCTTTACTCAAAAGCAGTGCCTGGGAGGTTGTCTCTGGAGAGCAGGCACTATGGGTAGGAGCCTGGGAAGCCATGGAGGGAAGATACTCCCGAGGCTGGCTCTGGGGAGGGGGGGCAGTGGTTCCCTGGTGATCCTCCTACCCCCATGAAGCAGAGCAGATGGAACCCCTGGATGCTCAGTGAGAAGCCAACCACTGACCTAGGGCTTTTCAGGACTCCAGAAAGAAGGGGGGCCTGAAAAATGATGGAGTGTAGGATCAGTGACGGTTAACTTCTTGAGAACCTTCTTTTGTAGTACAATGTACACTGTAGTGGGGTTTCAGCTGGATTGTATTTGGTTTAGACCTTAATATTTGAGAGCAATTCATAGTTGTGACAGGTGTGAAGTGCGTGGCTTGTAAAAGAGGCTCAAGAAACAGTTGTTTCCTCTGTTTTTTTGTTTGTCTTTATCACATTTAATCTCAACCCCACAGCTGTTTAGAGGTTGAGACCTAAGCTTTAAAGCCAAATAGACCCAACTGCAAATCCTTCACCAACCACTTACTTGGCAGTGGGAACCTGAGTGAATCACTTAATCTGCACACACCTCAGTTACACTATCTATTCAATGGGCATTAAATAGAGTACTGTTTTTAAGAATGAAATGACCCTTAAACATAACAAGTACTAACTAAATAAGTGGTGGTTGTTGTTACTGTATGCTTTATAAGTCAAGTAGGAAAAAATAAATTCCATTAAATAAAGGAAGAAACGGAGGCCCAGAGAAGCCAAAAGTCTCCTCTGAGGTCAGGAAGGATTCAGAAGCCCAACTTGACTGTCTTGCCATCTATTCCAGGAGGGAACACTTTGTTCCCAGTACCTCTCAGAGCCAGGATTCCACCAACCTGAGTGTTCCATGCTCCCCAAAGCTTTCCAAAGCTATAAATATAGATGGAACTTTCTGAGAAATTTGCTGGATCAGAGCTTTTGTCTAAGCAGACAACTTTGGTTGGCCTTGGCTCCCTTTCCTGATTGCCTTGTTCCATGAATCCATTGTTTCAGTTCACTCTGTGGTTTCTACTGGAATCTTCCAGAAGCACTTTAAGCTTAAAGAGGAGAGGAGGGTGGGATGCCAACCTCTGGCATAACACAGACAGTGAAAATACTCAGTCTGATTTGCTAGAGTTGCCAATGAACCTGATGGGGCTGTTGTTTTTAAAATTTGAGTGGTATGTGTACTTATTTAGGTATTTTTAGAGCCAGTTTTCTGATTATAAAAGCATTATGGGGCAATTGTGGAAAAATTTGGAAGTCAGAGTTCCAATACTTTTTTTTTTCTTAAAGGTAAGCAGTTTAGTAAAATCCCAATTCCCTAAATCCCATTGGATTTTTAAAACAACACCTTATAGAATTTATAGCCTTTCCAATTAACTAATCAGTAAATCAATTAACCAGAAAAATCTTTATTGAGTGCCTTTTTTGTGTGTGCTAAGGTTGGTGCTGGGAGCTTGGTGAGATAAGAGAATGAAAAGCTCTGAACTAATAAAGGTTGTACAGTCCCAGAGGGAATCCAATCTAATAACAGTGCAATTAGTGATCAGAGTTTGGTCCTAAGGGTGGCAGGGGTTAGGACAGACAATAAATGCAGTATGAACAGAGACAAATGAGCCCCAAGGTGATAGGAAAGCTTGTTGAAAAATCCAGTGAGGAAATGTCCTGTTTCTTAGGCCAAAAGTAAAGGGAGAGGGAATCCTTCCCCCTCTCTCTCCCTCCCTCCACCCATTACCACCTATCTATCCATCCGTCCATCTATCTGTCCATCCATCCATCTACCCACCCATCCATCCACCCATCTACCCATCCAATGAAAATTTTTTTATTATACTTACCAGTCTTTCTGAGGAGTACTGGATATATAATAAATTGCATGAAGTGTACAGTTTGGGGGCTCAGTTGGTTAAGTGTCCGACTTCAGCTCAGTTTATGATCTTACAGTTTGTGAGTTCAAGCCCTGCATGAACTTTCTTTCTCTATCCCCCTCCCCTGCTTGTGTGCTCTCTCTCAAAAATAAACCCTTAAATTTTTTAAAATTTTTATTTATTTATTAAAAATTTGTTTTAATGTTTATTTTATTTTATTTTTATTTTTTTTGAGAGAGAGAGAGAGAGAGAGAGAGAGAGAGAGAGAGAGAGAGAGAGAAGGGCAGAGAGAGAGGGACACACAGAATCTGAAGCAGACTCCAGGCTCTGAGCTGCCAGCACAGAGCCCGACGCGGTGCTGAAACCCATGAACTGTGAGATCATGACCTGAGCCGAAGTCGGACACTTAACTGACTGAGCCACTCAGGCTCCCCTAAAAAATATTTTTTAAATGAAGTATGCAGTTTGATGTTTTGACCTACATACACACCAGTGAAACCATCACCACAGTCAAGGTAATGAACATGTGCATCACCCTGAGAAGTTTCCTGTGCTGCTCTGTAAGCCTTTCTACCCACCTTCCCAGACAACTCCTGATCTGCCTTCTGTCGGCGTGCATGAGTTTGCATTTCCTACAATTTTATAAAAATAAAATAATGTACTCTGCACTTTTTTTTTTGTCTGGTTTCTTTCACGTAGCATAATGACTTTGAGGTTTTTCTGTGTTGTAGCATGTATCAATGTTGCACTCTTTCTTATTGCTGAATAGTATTCCATTTTACACATGTGATAGTACACATAGTTTATAATTCACCTGTTGATGGATATTTTTTTTTTTTTAAGTTTTGGACTATTAAAAATAAAGCTGCTATGAACATAGGTACATATTTTTTATGGACATATCCTTTTATTCTTGGGAAAATATCTAAGAGTGGAATGGCTGTTTCATATGATAGGTACATTGTTACTTTTTGAGAAACTGACAAACTGTTTTCCAAAGTAACTGTACTATTTTATGTTCCCATTCGCAGTGTGTGAGGCTTCTGTTTTCTCCACATCTTTGCCAACCCTTGGTATGGTCAGTCTAAGTTTTAACCATTCTAGTAAGAATAGTAGTGGGATGTTGACTTTAATTTACGTTTCTCTAGACAGTAAAGATTGAGTTATTTTTCATGTACTTATTTTCCATCGATATGTCTTATTTGGTGATGTGTCCAGATATTTTCACTATTTTTTATTGGCTTATTGTTGACTTGTTAAGTTTTAAGATTTCTTTTTTAAAAAACAATTTTTTTATTAGAGAGTGCATGTGAGCAGGGGAGGATCTGAGGGAGAGAGAGAGAGAGAGAGAGAGAGAGAGAGAGAGAGAGAGAGAGAGAGCACGCTAGAGAGAGACAGGGAGAATCTTAAGTAGGCTCCATGCTCAGCACAGAACTCCACACAGGGCTTGATCTCACAACTGTAAATTTGTGACCTGACCCAAAATCAAGATTTGGATACTTAACTGAGCCCCCAGGTGCCCCCAGAGTTCTAAATATACTCAGGATACAGGTGTTTTATCAGCTGTGGGATTTAGCAGCTCTCTGATCCTCTCAGCCTGCAGCTTGCTTTTCATTCTTGTACAAGGTCTTTTGAAGAGCACAGGTTTTAAAATTTCATCAAGTCCAGTTTGTCCTTTTATGGATCATGCTTTTGATGATGAATCTGAAAAACCTTTCCCAGATCAGGGCTACAAAGGTATTCTCCTATGTTCCAAATGTTGTAAAGTTTTAAGTTTTCTATTTAGAGTTATGATGCATTTTGAGTTAATTTTATATCTGATGTGAGGTATGGATAGAAGTTCATTTTTCTTTTTGCATATAAGCACCTAATTGTTCTAAAACTGTGTGTTCAAGGCTCTATCCATTCTCCACTAAATTGTCCCTGTGCTTTTGCTGCAAATTGTCCATATATATGTGGGTCTATCTATGGACCTTTTATTCTGTTTCAATCATCTACTTATTTATTTTTCTATCTTTAGGCCAATGCCACACTGTCTTAATTACTACAGCTTTATAATAAGTCTTGAAATCAGATTGTGTTAGTACTCTACCTCATTTTTCCTCCCCCAAGGCTATTTTAGCTCTTGTAGGCCCTTTGCATTTACATATACATTCTATTTATTTTCAATTTTTTAATGTTTATTTATTTTTGAGAGAGACAGAGACAGAGAGTGAGCAGGGGAGGGGCAGAGAGGGAGAAGGAGACACAGAATCTGAAACAGGCTCAATGCTCCGAGCTGTCAGCACAGAGCCCCATGTGGGGCTCAAACCCAAGAATCTCAAATCATGACCTGAGCCGAAGTCGGATGCCCAACCGAGCCAGGCACCCCTTCATATATATTTTAGAGCTTATCAATTTCTACACACACACACTCACACACACACACGCACACACACACACACACACACACATGCACACACACACACAAGCCTACTGGGGATTTCTATTTGGATTGCATGGTTTCTATAGATCTAGTTGGGAGAATTTACATCATCTTAACAATACTGAATCTTTATGAACATAGTGTATCTCTTAATTTATTTAGGTTTTCTAAAACTTCTCTTAGTGATGTTTTGTAATGTTCACTGTATGAGTATTTCACACCTTTTGTCATATTTATTTCTAAGTATTTCATATTTTTTATGTTACTGTAAATGTAATTTTATTAATTTCAATTTCTGATGATCTGTTGCTGTTATATAGACATCTAACTTATTTTTTTAAGTTTATTTATTTATTTTGAGAGAGAGAGAGAGAGAGAGAGAGAGAGAATGAGTGCGTGGGGGAGGAGCAGAGAAAGAGAATCCCAAGCAGGTTCCACACTGTCAGCACAGAGCCTGATGTGGGGCTTGAACCCACAAACCGCAAGATCATGACCTGCGCCAAAACCAAGAGTCAGACACTTAGCTGACTGAGCCACCCAGATGCCCCTCCCTTTTCTATTTTCTAGAAGGGTTTATATAGAATTGGTCTTAGGTCTTCCTTAGGTGATCGATAAAGGTCATCAGCAAAGCCATCTGTACATCTAGTTTTTATCCAGGTAGTATAGCCCCCTGGGTCGTGGAGTTACACTGCCTTAGTTTGGGTCCTAGATCTAATACTTTGTGGTAGGTGACCTTGGGCACGTCTCCAGACACCCATCTGCAAAGCAGAGGAAAAACAGTGCAATGGTACCTACATTATAAGATTGTTGTGAGGAGTAAATGAGATGATGTGCATAGTCAATAAATTCTATTCATCATTATTATCATTACCATGTGCCATTGCCTCCTGGACAAGAGTGAGCTGCAGAGTAGGATAGAAAAGGACCTGGAAGGAGAGAGTGGGCTCTTTGTGTTTCTGGACACGGCCTCATCACACAGGCCTCTTTGTCCTTACTCCCTATGGTCACTGAAAAGAAAACTGGGCCCACCCTTTAATGTGTGACCAAATTAACTTCTCCTAGCCTTGTTTTCCTCATTTGTAAAAAAGGGGTATTAATAATAGCAAGTATTGGTTGGCCACTTACCATGTGCCAGTCACTGTCCTGAGCACGATCCATGTTGTCACCCTGTTACATCTCATGAGGTGGCTACTATTACAATCCTCAATTTTCCTGATGGAAAATGGAATGAAGCAGAGAGAGGCTAGTAACTTGCCCAGAGCAGCACTGCTAACCAGTGGCAGACTGGGATGTGAACCTAGGCTGTCTGGCTCCACGGCCTACCTTCTTATCCCCTACGCTTCTACCTTTTAGTCTGCTGTTGAGGGGGTGGTGGTTTCTGGGGGAGGTGGTGTGGGGCGGGGGTTGAGGATTAGCTGGGATGACCTGGGCCTCATGCTAGGCATCGATAAGTGCTACTCTACTTTCCCCAAGTTCTACAAAACTCTGGAGGGAATCCGTTTTCAACACGCCAGTTTTTGCTCAGCTGCTGCCCCCGGCTCAGCCCAAACCCAGGGCGGACTCCCAATTAGATGGGGCTCTGTTTCAGCAGAGAGGACGGGCTCCAATCCTAGAACAACTCTGACTCCTGAGGCTAACGGGCCAGCCATGGCCCCCTGGCCCCTTGCCACTCCAAGTGTGGTCCTTGGTTCAGCAGCATCCGTATCACCGGGGGCTCGTTAGACACGCGCAGTCTCAGGCTCCTCGACAGGTCTACCGAGTTAGAGTTTGTATTTTAACAAGACCCCAGGTGATTCGCATGCACATTAAAGGGTAAGAATCACTGCTTTAAATCAATACTTTTTCTGCTTGATCCTTTCAAGTGGTCACTCAGTTGATGAGATGATGGGGGTCCACCGACACATCCTCCCGACAGCTGTGATGTTTGTAGTGAGTACACATTTATTTCGTAGAGACAGAGATGCAAAGTCAAACGTCTTCAGCAGGCGAGGTGGGAACTGTGGCCAGCTGGAGCGCATGTACTGTTTAAAGCTGCCGCCTCACTCCAGACAATTGTTGTTAAATGGGAATGCAAGCCCAGTTTGTAGATCTTCCCTGTTTTTTTTTTTTTTTTAATTTTAGAGAGAGAGGGAATGCAAGTGGGGGAGAGGGGCAGAGGGAGAGAGAAACTCTCAGGCAGGCTCCACACTCAGTGCAGAACCCAACACAGGGCTCCATCCCATGGCCCTGGCCTCACCACCTGAGCTGAAATCAAGAGATGCAAACCAACCGAGCCACCCAGGTGCCCCTCCCTCCCTCCCTCCCTCCCTCCCTCCCTCCCTCCCTCCCTCCCTTCCTTCCTTCCTTCCTTCCTTCCTTCCTTCCTTCCTTCCTTCCTTCCTTCCTTCCTTCCTTCCTTCCTTCCTCCTTCCATTGATTTATATCTTCTGCTATTTTAATCAAAGCTGGACATCTGGATGTTTTTCTGAAACCTCTTATCTGTCAAACATTAACAACTAATTGGAAGTAATAACATAACTTGGAGGGTCAGACAGGTGTGTGTGCAGGCCATATTCCCCATGGGATGTAAATTTGTGACCTCTGACCTAAAAATGACTTCAGAGTAGCCCACGTTCTTGAACAAATTAAGTAGGTATTGTGCATGACCATCTTTGGAATGCTTGGAAGTTTTCACACACAAGATGTTCCATTATATGGTTGTTTCTAATGCCAGCCACACACAGCCACAAGCAATCGATTGCTGTTCCATCTTCTTTACTTTGGCACATATCTGTTCCCTCTGCATAAAACCAGCCATTCCCTGCAAATTGGTGCAGCCACTATGGAAAACAGTGTGGAGGCTCCTCAAAAAATTAAAAATAGACCTACCCTATGACCCAGTAATAGCACTGCTAGGAATTTACCCAAGGGATACAGAAGTACTGATGCATAGGGGCACTTGTACCCCAATGTTCATGGCAGCACTTTCAACAATAGCCAAATTATGGAAAGATCCTAAATGTCCATCAACTGATGAGTGGATAACGAAATTGTGGTTTATATACACAATGGAGTACTATGTGGCAATGAGAAAGAATGAAATATGGCCCTTTGTAGCAACGTGGATGGAACTGGAGAGTGTGATGCTAAGTGAAATAAGCCATACAGAGAAAGACAGATACCATATGGTTTCACTCTTATGTGGATCCTGAGAAACTTAACAGAAACCCATGGGGGAGGGGAAGGAAAAAAAAAAGAGGTTAGAGTGGAAGAGAGCCAAAGCATGAGAGACTCTTAAAAACTGAGAACAAACTGAGGGTTGATGGGGGGTGGGGGTGGGGGTGGGTGATGGGTATTGAGGAGGGCACCTTTTGGGATGAGCACTGGGTGTTGTATGGAAACCAATTTGACAGTAAACTTCATATATTGAAAAATAAATAAATAGGGGCGCCTGGGTGGCGCAGTCGGTTAAACGTCCGACTTCAGCCAGGTCACGATCTCGCGGTCCGTGAGTTCAAGCCCCGCGTCAGGCTCTGGGCTGATGGCTCAGAGCCTGGAGCCTGTTTGCGATTCTGTGTCTCCCTCTCTCTATGCCCCTCCCCCATTCATGCTCTGTCTCTCTCTGTCCCCCCAAAAATAAATAAACGTTGAAAAAAAAATTTTAAAAATAAAAAAAAAAGAAAAATAAATAAATAAATGATTATAGCAAAAAATAAAAATAAAACAAAAAAATAAAACCAGCCATTCCCTACCTTGCACATCCGGCTAACTTTGATTCATCCTTCAAGATCCAAATCAAGCTTCACCTCCCCTGTGAACATTTTCTGGTTTCCCCCTTTAGAATTGACCGTTAGTCCTCCCACCCCCATGCCTGGGCCATGTTCTCCTGGAATCACTTATTCATATCTTTCTTTCCTGCCTCAGTTCTCAGATGCCAGAGACTGAGTTTTATGTAGTCCCATATTCCCAACATTTAGGGAGTGTCAAGCATGAAGTAGATGCTTGTGCTAGTTATCTATTACAGCACAATAACTTACCCCAAAACGTAGCAGCTCCAAACAATATTATGTCCACTCATTACCTCCATTTCCAGTGGATCAGGAATCCGGACATGGCTTAGCTGAGTGCCTCTGGCTCAAGATCTCTCACATGGTTGCAGTCAGAGCAGGCTGGGGCTGTAGTCTTGTGTGTGTGAACGCCCACCTGGGAAGTGTCTGTTTCTAAGCTCACTCATATGGTTTTTGGCAGGATTCTGTTATTTGGGGGCTGTTGGAACAGAGGGTCTCTCTTTCTTGCTGACTGTTGGCCGAAGAACTTCCTCAGTTCTTTGTGACATGGGTCTCTCATTGAACAGCTCACAACATGGCAGCTGGCTTACCTCAAGAGTGTGAGAGATGGGTATTGAGGAGGGCACCTTTTGGGATGAGCACTGGGTGTTGTATGGAAACCAATTTGTCAATAAATTTCATAAAAAAAAAAAAAAAAAAAGAGTGTGAGAGAGCACTCCAGAGGGAAGACCCTGCCTCTTTGTAACCTAATCCCAGAAGGGACCTCTCCTCACCTCTGCTGCTAGCAGCCAGCCACAAAACACAGCCCACACCCAAGGGGAGGGACTTGCCCAAGGGAGGGACCAGGAGGCAGGGACCACTGGAGCCTTCTTAGAGGCTATCTACCTAATGCGCAAGTTGCTACTTGTGCCACAGTTACTTGCCCAGTTGCACCCAGGTTTAAATCCAGTCCCACCACTTACCTTGAACAAATTAGTAATAGGAATGGGCATCAAAGGCTTTCTGATCCACAGAATTATTATGGCAACTGTGGTTGAACAGTACCACCCTAGCTCTGAAAAGGTTTGCTGCAATTAGTGTTCTTACTTGGAAATGTTATTGAATATACCAGAGCAACATAGGTAAGAGATTGAACAGAGGAGAAATAGAATGAACGACAGAAATAGAAGGAAAACAGGGATGCCTGGCTGGCTCAGTAGAGAATGTGACTTTTGATCTCAGGGTGGTGAGTTCAAGTCCTAAGTTGGGCATAGAGCCTACTTAAAAAAAAAAAAAAAGAGGAGCACCTGGGTGGCTCAGTTGGTTAAGCTACCGACTCCTGGTTTCAGCTCAGGTCATGATCTCACCGTTGTGGGATTGAGCCCCATGTCGGGCTCTGTGCTGAGCATGGAGCCTGTTTGGGATTCTCTCACTCCCTCTCTCTCAGCCCCTCTCCCACTCTCACCCTCTATCTTTCTCTCTCTCACAAAATAAATAAATAAAAGTAAAAAAAAAAAAAAAGAATTAGGAAACGGCTCGTGAGATGCCCAGGTCGCTGAATCTCGCCCTCTCAAGGTACTCATTTTTAGACTTTTTTTCCCTTCCTCATGACCATTAGCTTGATCTTTGCCCTCATCTGACTCTCGCTCCCACAACCCTGGCCTCTCCTCTAAGTCTAGCGGGATCTCTCTACTTTGCTCAGATCCTGCCCCTTTCCCACACCAGACTGTTTTCACCCTTGCTATCCCCAGACCAGAATGTTCCCAACCGTCCATTTGTTCCTCTCCCATCCTGTTGCTGAGTGTGGGTGCTGACAGTGTGGGTGATTCATCACAAGTTCATCTCAGCTGGCTTCAACCAACCCCTTGTGGCCTCCTGCTCATTTTGTTGTTATTGTTTGTTTTGTTTTTGAAGCTATGAGACGTCTACCTGAATGGACATGATACCTCTTTCTGATTTCTCCCCTTGCTTCCTGCCTTTTCTCAGCTGATGGTCTTGTCATTGATTTTACTGAACTAGTAATAATACCCAGTACTTCCTGATCACTTACTATGGGTTGGTTGCCATGGAAACCCCTGAAATGAATGATCTCGATGATCATGACTCCTACGAATTGGTACTGGTGTTACCTCTATTTTACAAAAAAGGAAAATCAAGCTCAGAGAGTTGGGATCTGAATCCATTGTTAGACTAAGCACCCAGCAAAGCACAGACTCACTTAAAAAATTTTTTTTTGTTGCTTATTTATTTATTTTGAGAGAGAAAGAGCAAGTGGGGAAGGGGCAGAGAGAGGAAGAAAGAATCTCAAGCAGGCTCCATGCTGTCAGCTCAGAGCCCGATGTGGGGCTTGAACCCATGAACTGTGAGATCGTGACCTGAGTCGAAATCAAGAGTCGGACGCTTAACTGAGCCATCCAGGTGCCCCTCTGACTCACTTTTATTGAAAAAGTAGTTTAGACTTTTTGGTCTGCCCACTCCTTATCTCTGCTTAGCAAGCAGATTTGCGCGAAGCTTCCTTTCAACCCCCACGCTTCACTGACCTTGTTTTCCCCAGAGGCTCGGAGGCCACATTGCTAAATGTCCTTCCAACGTGACCCTTCTTTGGCATTCCAGACTGCCAGCTACCGCAGTCCTTTCTGGAGCGCTTCCCTGGCTTATGTGGCTCTGCACACTCCTGGCTCTCCCACAACTACCCAGGCTTCATACTGACTCTGTGTCCTCATTCCATCCCTTAAATGTCAGCATTTCCTAAAGCACTGACTCTCCTCGGAGGCTGCACCATCTCCCTGAGCTGACCTCGTTTACTCCTGTGGCTCCAACCAGCAACCCTCCATGACCTCGTTTACCCCTGTGGCTCCAACTGTCAGCCCTCCATGAATGATTTCTCTATTCATGTTTTAGTCCTTACTTTTTATTTGAAGCTTCCGATCTACTGTATTTCTTACCTCTTGGTTGTTCTGGAGGTATTTCAAAATCAGTTTGACTAAACTCAGTGTCAGCTTTCCCGAATTATCTCCTTTGCCCTTAACTACATGGCCCTGGCAGTATAACCTTCTCCCCAGTCTGCTCTTTAGTTACCAAATTCTATTGATTTATTTAAGTGTTACTAATAATGATTCCTCTGGAAAGACCCCTGCCCCAGCTCAGTTCCTCATGGCCTGTTGACTGGACTGATTCAGTAATTTCTTGAAAGTCTTCTGCCTTCAGTAACCCTACGGCTACCCATCTCCACAAAAATAGACCCATTTATGCTATTTTCTGGTTTAACTTTTTTCCACTGTGTACTTAGTAAATAGTGGATTTATCAGACTAGCATTCCGGGGTCCTCTCATGTTGCCCAAACCCACTTTTCTAAGTTTAATTATTATTAAAAGCAATATTGGGCAGTTATTAGTGTTGTAAATAACTCTTGATTTTTAAAGAATGTTGATTTATTTTTGAGAGAGAGTGTGTAAGAGCAAAAACTCCTGATTTTGTAGATTTATCTTACAACCATACAACATAGGAAATTTCCCCTCTAACTGACTGATATAGTGGATTACAGTGAGAGATACCGTGATCTTCTTAAGCCATGGTTGTGTTCCTATTAAATGGGTTGTATTATTCTTTGGATGAACTTATGGATTTAATTTTCTCACCACTTATTTAAAATTGTGTGTCTGCATTTATAAGTGAATTTGTGCATTGCTTTCATTTTTTAATGTTTTCTTTATCAGACTTACATAATGAGGCGATTCTGATCTCACAAAAGTAATACTATCAAACACGTACACATATGGGCCTGTTATGTTCTAGCCACGGTTCTAGGCTTTTTATATGTATACAGTCATTAAACCTCACAGCATCTTCTGAAAACCCACTCTTACAATTTATGTTACTTATGGGTCAGCGCGCCCTTTCAAGCCCAAGGCACAGGTCTGAATTCACGTTTGGGAAATTTTCTTCTGCAATGTTTGATTATTGCCCCCATTCATTTCTCTCTGTTCTCTCTGCTGAAACTAGATGGATTCCAGAATCCCAGACCTTCCACTTAGCAGTTGTGTGTATCAGTTCACCTCATGGTACCTCGGCTTGCTCACGTGCACGAAACGGGGGTAAGAATGAGCAGTTGCCTATGGGGTGGCTGTGAACACTCTAACACGTAGCCAGGTTCAGCTCCCTGGAAAGTGGTCGCTAAATGTCAGCTATTATTATTTGTCTTAGCATTACATTTGCATTTATGGTCCTTCTCCTTTCCATACATGGGAGTACAGGTCACAGAATAGCCCTGAGGACGGTAGGGATGTGTGATGAGAGGAATTGGCCAGTAGCTGGTGTGGATTCTCTGTGTCCGTCCTGGTTTTTGGTGGGGGGGGGGGGGGGGGTGGTTACTGGCTACATGGGCTTCTTCCTGCATCTCCAGCCCAGAAATACACAGGGAGCCGTGCTGTCCCACTTAAGCCCCATAGGTCTCTGGGTCCCAAACCATACAGATTTGGTCTGTTCTCCAGGGCCTGTGCAGTTACTTCCTTAAATGACTATCCTGTCAATCACATAACCTATTTCGAATACCATATAACTATAAATAAAAGATTCCCCCAAACCATAGACTCCTGCTTGCAATGAACATCAATCTCTTGAGCTCAGGTTCACTATAAAAAGTAAAAAAAAAAAAAAAAAAAATCCATGGTGATAGATTCATGTTAGCCTTTCCTATGGTTTTAATAACAACTGTCCAAACACCAATAAATGAAAGTATAAGCCCTTCGCAGTGCAAAGAGACCAGTTTCTTTTGTTTTAAAATCTAATTTCTCCCTGGTGGGATTTTTCTTCACCAAGTCTAAAGTAACTGTCTTTTTCTCTTTTAAATATTTCCGACTTGGAAAGCTAGTAGGTAACGCAGCTGCTGGCAGCCAGAACACACAGAACCTTTTCTTCATTCTTTCCATTGTTCATTCATTCACTTAAAACAGCGGCAACAATACAGACCACTGTGGGTGTTCACTGTGTCCTGCCTGTGGCAGAGTTGGGAGGGGTGTGGGTACAAGATGACTGAGCTCCTGACTCACCTGTGGTCACCCATGACTTTCCCTCCAGCCTTCTCTCTCCTACCCATTCACCAACTCCGAGTTCCTCCAAGCACCTAGTTCCTTTCTCCCAGGACTTTTGCGTGGAGAGTTTCTCTTTGCTTGGGAAGCTCTGTCCTTTCTCCTGTGCCATCCGGGCCTCCTCCTCAGGAAAGCATTCCCAAGACTCCAGGACCTTGCACTTCCTTCCCTTGGTGGCCTGTACTTCTTCCTCCCAGCACCTAGCTCAAGTGTAATTTAAGTAATGTAACTCTGGCTTACTGTGTGTCCCCTGCCTGGAACCTCAGTTCCATGTGAACAAAGGCCATTCTGTCTTTTTTGCCACTGTGTTCCCTGTGCTTAGCTTACTTAGCTCAGTAAATACTTGGGAGGGAAGGAATGAAGTCATGTTCTCTTCCTTGTGGTGTTTACAATCCTAGGGGTTTGGTAATCACCAGCTGAGTGGCCATGGATACTTTGCTGGCCGCTCTGTGCCTCAGTTTCCCCTTCTGTGAAGTGGAGATGACAATAGTACCAGTCATAGGGTTGTGAGAATTTAATGAGATAATACATGTAAAGCTCTTAGAAAGTGTCTCATGCATAGTAAGTGCAATGCTCAGTAAGTCTTAGTGGTGACGGTGACAGTGATGACAGATGCAAGGTGTTGTGTGGACACTGTTGGTTGGTGTTGAACTAGGCCTGGAGGGATTCACTAACAGATGCTGGAGCAGCAACACTGGACTGGGTGGTCAGCGGAAGGCTGCTCTGAAGAGGGGATGTTTGCGCTGAGACCTGAGTGGCAAGAAGGAGGGAGCCAGGGACGGATCTCCCAAGCAGAGAGAGCAAAAGGTGCGGTGGCCTTAGGAGGAATCAGCTCAGTTTGCTCACAGAACAGCAAGGAGGCCAGTGTGGCTGGGGCAGAGCGGGCCAGGGGGTGGGTGGTAGGAGAGGAGGTCAGATCATGCAGGGTCCTTTAAATCTTGGCACAGATTTTGGATCTTATTTGGAAGTGGTGGAGAGTTTGAAGAAGGGGCGTAACATGATCTGAGTTTAAAAGTGTCACTCTGTGGAAAACAGTATGGAGGGTCCTCAAAAACCTAAAAACAGAAGTGTCATATGATCCAGCATATGGGATAGGTATTTATTTGTCTGAAGAAAACAGAATCATTATCTTGAAAAGGTATCTGCACCCCCGTGTTCATTGCGGCATAATTTACAAGAGCCAAGACATGGAAACAACCTAAGTGTCCATCAGCAGTTGAACGGATAAGGTGATGTGTGTGTGTGTGTGTGTGTGTGTGTGTGTGTGTGTGTGCGTGTGCGCACGTGTGTGCACAGAAGAATATTATTCAGGTATAAAAAAGAAGGAAATCCTGTCATTTGCAACAACATGGATGGACCTTGAGTGCCTTATGCAAAGTGAAATAAGTCAGACAGAGAAAGACAAATTATAACCTCACTTATATGTGTAATCTAAAAAAACAAAGCAAAGAGGAAAAAGAAAACAGAAAAACAGACTCATAGATACAGGGGTAGGGGTAGGAGTGGATAAAATGGAGGAAGGTGGTTAAAAGGTACAAACTTGGAGTTATAAGATGAATAAGTCCTATGGATATACCGTACAGCATGATGACTATAGTTAACAATACTGTGTTGTTTATTTGAAAGTTGCTAAGAGAGTAGACAATAAAAGGTCTTATCACAAGAAAAAAATGTAACTACATGTTACTTGTGATAGATGTTTTATTTTAAGTTTATTTATTTATTTTGAGAGAAAAAGAGGGAGAGCACAAGTGGAGGAGGGGTAGAGATGGAGAGGGAGAATCCCAGGCAGGCTCCATGCTGACAGCAGGGCTCGATCCGAAGAACTCTGAGATCATGACCTGAGCCAAAAACCAAGAGTCTGCTACATCTGAACTAAACTTACTGTGGTGATCATTTGCATTATATCCATATATCAGATCATTACACTGTACACATAAAACAAATATAATGTTATATGTCAGTTACGTATCAGTTGAATGAATGGGTCACCCTGACCACTGGATGGAGAATGAGCTGTAGGGATATGTGAACAGCATATGCCGGGCAAAGAAGGGCATGTCAGTGGGAGGAAAGGCCACAGCCCAAGGATCGGACTTGAGAATGAACATTGTCTAGGGGAACAGAGAAATTTCAGGTGGAAGGAACCTAATGTGCTTGGAGGAAGATGCGTTTGCAAATGTGACTTGCTTCCAGACTTTCAAGTTCTGAAGGACATTCCAAAGTTTTTGAACTTTATCATGGAGAAAAGATTCTGGAAGGTTATTTAAGAAGGGGGTTGATAGAAAGTATCAATTGGTCAAGGTCCAACCAGAACGGCATAAACTTTTCTAGATACTTCAAACAAAAGTTGTTTAAGAGCTGAGAAAGCAACTGAGGGATGGGATAGCAGCTCACCAGTTACCAACAGCAGCTAGCCAGCACTTCCCTTTGGACTGGGGGTGGGGCACAAGGAGGGGGTGCTGTTACCAGAATCCAGAAGTTGGGGCTGTGCTGTGGGATGTAGGTCCATGTTGGAGGCTGTCCAGCTAAGCTCAGGCCATGGGAGAGGTGCAGAAGCCACCAGTCCCTGCCTGAGGCTGACTTCTTTCTTTCTCAACCCAGATATCCCACCAATGCTTCCCATTGACCAGAACTGACCAGAAATCAGCTGGCAAGGGAGTGTGAGAAACACAGCTTGGTGGAGAAGGGCATGAACAGATCTTTGGCCAACAGGACACGGCTGCCCCCTGGACCAGCTCTCTTTTCTAGGGAGAGTGCAGTAGCAGCTGTGTTGGGGAAGGGCTGGCTGGCATTAGGGAGCCGATTAGGAAATTACCATAAGACTCTACGGGTCCGTCCGAGTTGAGAATGTGAACTGGGCAGAGGGAGTGGGGATGGGGGTTGTGGATTCAAAGGACACTACCACTTGAATGTAGGGGGTGAGGAGGCGGAAGAGGGGGTGTTTGATGTGTCTCATTTGAGCAGCTATGCAGAATCCAGGCGGGGAGCGGGAGGAGTGACTGTGCGGAACTCCATTTGGGGTTCCTGCGGGTCACCCACAAGCAGACCTTGTGCTCACCCCTCAGAGCCTCGGTTCCTTTCTCTGTGTGGTGATAATGAGTAAAAGCAGATAGCATTTATTGGTGCTTCCTACATGCCAGGCTTGGCTCTAAGCACTTTATGTGTGATAACTAACTTAATCCTTACAGTGCACTTACGAGGTAGATGTTGCTGCCCTCATTTTGCTGATGAGGAAACCGAGGCACAGAAAGGTAATGCCTGACTAAACTCACCTAGCTTGTAAGGGCTGTAACGTAAATCCAGGCATCCTTGCTCCAGCCCACCTCAACTTCCCAGCGCCGTTGCGGGAATTGAGGTAAGAAAGCAATCGCATTCAATATTTTTTTTAAACAATTTTTTAAAATGTTTGTTTATTTTTGAGAGAGAAAGAGATAGAGCATGAGCGGGGGAGGGGCAGAGAGAGAGGGAGACACCGAATCCGAAGCGGGCTCCAGGCTCTGAGCTGTCGGCACAGAGCCCGACGCGGGGCTCGAACTCACGAACTGTGAGATCGTGACCCGAACCAAAGTCCCACGCTTAACCAACTGAACCACCCAGGCACCCCCACATTCAATATTATTGTCGGAAATATGTTTGCTTTTATGAGAAACTTTGGCCCACACTACCTTTAGAAGAATGAGTGATCTCCCCCAGAGAGGGAGGAGATGTGGGAGTTGAAATCACAATATTTGAGGTTTGATAGACTTGAATTCAAATGTGGTCTCTTTACCTTGACACCTCGGTGGCCCGGAACAAAGGCACACAAACTGTCTGAGCATTGGCTTATTCGTTTGTGAAACGGGCACAACAATGCCTCGCCTGCATGTTGGGAGGATTAAGCAAGGCTAAGGCTGTGCAGTGTTTAGCTCGGTGCACAGCACATAGTTAGGTGCTCAGTAGCTGTTAGGTCTCCTTTCCTGGGACCTCTCTTGGTCCAGCCCTCTAATCCTTGGTCCTTGGTCCGAATCCTGGCTCACTAGGGGTTTGTCTTTTTGTGAGCGCCTTCTCCTCTCACCCTTGGGTCCTCCTCGTCAAGGTGTCGGAACAGACCTCCAAGGCCCTAGCTCCGAAAGCCAGGCAGCCCACGATCTCATGTCCTCAGCTTTCTATGCTGTCAAATGGGCTCATAACCACAACCTCCAAAGCAGACTACGTACTGGGGGCCACGCTGAGAATGTGTCGTCTTTGGGCACACCAGTTCATCCTCAGAGGGCATGGATTTGACATCATGAGGACATTCTGAGTCTTTACTCAAGGCAAAGGAAGAAGGCCTGGGGACAGGATCCACACTGGCATAGTGTCTCTAAGAGTTTCAGGCATCTTAGAGATGGGCATTCTATTCATAAAATGGCATTTATTACTCTACATCTGGACATAGGGAAAAAAATCAAATTGCTCTTACCTTCATTTAGTTTTTCACCAAAAAATTACTGAGTACCTACTATGTGCCAACGCACAGTGAAAGGTGCTGGAAACACAGCAACAAACGGAACATCCTCTTGATGCTTACGTTCTAGCTGGGTTAAAGAAGCAGGTCAACCAATAAACTAGTAAACCGATGACTAAGGCAATTTAACTTGGTGATAAATGTTATGTGGGAAATAAGAGACACAGAAGTGTGCTGGAGAGACCGATCAAGGAGCCCTCTCTGGGAAGGGCGCATCTAAGATGAGACCTAGGTAGATCTCGCTTCTATTCCAGGTCTGCAGATAGCTATTGGAATTCTCTAAGCATGGAAGGGATGGTCTGGGTTGAGACTTCATTTACATTTCAAGAGTGCTCAGAAACCTTTGGAAACGATTTTCTCTGCTGACTTGAGAGAATTAATTAGTTAATACCTGAGTGACACTTGAAAATCTTGTAGGAACGGGAACACATTATTATTATTATTTCCCCATTGAGGCTTTCTAAATGGAGGTCTGAGTACCTGGGATTCTTGCCCAAAGGAGGCTGAAAGAGAAGGGCCCGCAGCCCCCTGCTAAAGAAACATTTCTTTTTCCTGCCCTGCTGGGAAATCTGACTTCCATTTTTATAAGGCCAAAGAGGGACTTGGAAACAGGGCCAGTTCTGACCCTGTAATTAATTTCAAAGAAAGTCTTTTACCTTCTCTGCCTATCAAAAGATTAAAAAATAACTTTTGTTTAGGTAATACCTTCCTCTAGAGAGTTCATGCCACTCGACAGCAAGGAGTTTGATCATGTTGCTTTGCTGTGAAGTAGGCAGGAAATCCACTGCATTTTCATTTTTATTTTTTAAACATGCAAGAAATTACACCACAGTTTCCCCAGCAACCTTGGGGGATCCAGCTGTCAAAAGCTGTACCTTTCGCTCTATCCCAGGTCCTTATCCTTGGCTCTGTTTGCTTCCTTTTGAGAATTTGAGGATTTTCACTGATAATTTTCAACCAGTTAATCTCTCCCTCTGCTTTTTCCTAATGATAGCTAATGCCAATCGTGCCCTTGCTCCAAGCCAGGCACCTGCATGCATCATCTCATTTAACTGCAAATTTATGGAGGTAGGTACTGTTGATCTAGCAAATGTCACGTATGAGGAAACTGAAGCTCACGGGAGGCAAGTAACTTCCTGAGATCCCGGTGCTTCTAAGCGGCAGGGCTAGGACTCGGACCCCGGCAATTTGACACCATAGTGCACACACAGAAGAAGTACCATGTACTGCCTCGTTTGAATTAAAGCCCTGAGAATCACTTGGATGTCTTTGCAGATTCTTTGTGCAGTACCAGATTCGGGGCACCGAAGGCATACCATTTATTTATTTATTTATTTTTGGGATGACAGTACAGTTTTTTTCTTTTTCTTTCTTTCTCTCTCTCTCTCTCTCTCTCTCTCTTTTTTTTTTTTTTTTTTTTTTGCATGTGAAGCAGTGTGGGTGGGAGGTGGGCGGTTGCAGAGTGGAGAGAAATGCCTTTTATGGATCGTCTGCTAAACCTTGTGAAGCTGTAGCCGCGTCTCAGTGCCAGACAACTGCGCCTGCTGACTTAATGGCTCTGAAGGATGACAAGGCTTAAAAAATCGCCTGTCACTGCAGAGCTTGGAACAGATTGAAATAGAGTGCTTGAGTCATCTGTTAAAGATGCCACTCTGGGCCCGTGTCATGCAATGCCCGGTTAGAGCCAGGAACACATTAAAAAAAAAAACCCACAACTTTGCTTCAGTTTCACGCCTAATGGTCCTGTCCTGTATCAGAAGACTGCAGGATGGACACCACGGCTTGGCACACATCTCATTTCTGGTGGTCACTTGTCACGGAACGGTGCAGCTGAGTTATTACAGGAAGGGCCTCTGGTTCAGCGATTAGTAAACAGTGAGGTTCCCAGTACAACTCCTGGCAAGGGTAAGGAGATAGGTCCCCTATTGCCTGCAATGTCCCTGTCGACTCTGCTTCAGTGACCCTGTGTGCCCCTGGCATGCCACACACCGGGTGCTCCCCTGTGTGTTCCCCGTGTGCACCTGCACCCACAGCCCCACCCATCCCGCCCGAACTGCACACCAAGCCTTATCTGAAACTCATCCTCACCTCCACTCTTACGGAAATTATTCAGAGCGTGGGGTTTAGAATCAGTGGAACCATAAGTAGAGGGTCCCCATCGTTTCAAACATGCATACGATGAACCCACGTAAACTAAGGAAGGCCTGACTGCAACCAATCAGGATGTCACTGGAAGGTCAGAGAAATACCTTAAGGGTTATTGTGAAAGGGGAGCGACGTGCATCTTGTCTAGCAAGGTGGACGAGGGGCTTTTGAAAGGTAGGGTGGGTGCACAGACATAATGGCAGGGAAGGCCGGAGGGTAGAGATACTGATACTGCTGACGGAGCGGACCGACTGGCTTAGAATCCTGGCTTCACTAACCAGCTGTGTTACCTTGGGCAAACTACTTAACCCCTGTGTGCTTTTGTTTTGCCAGCTTGAAAATGAAGATTAATAACAGCATCTGTTGGGTGTCACCGAGATTAGGTCGTGAAGAGCACAAGTGTCTGGCACTGTGTTAGTGCTCAGTGAGTTTTAGCTGAAACACAAAGCCGATAAAAAGGGTCCAGGATCTGTTTCTTGACTTGGGAAGAGAAAGAGAATTGGAACAAGCAGTGGGTCATCGTCCAGCAGGATAATGATTAAATAGAAAAGCCTGCAGGCTGGGAAATGGTAACTGCATCTTACAGAAGTATCATGACTTCCCCCACGAGTAGTACTGATAAGGAGGAGAGTCTGTAATACTGGAAGAGGAAAATGTATTAGGGTAAATGATGTGTACATAAGAAGTATTTAGTTTATATAGGTGTGGTATTATAAGCATATTTCATCTTTTTTTTTTTTTTTTTTTTTTTTTTACTTTAGAGAGAGAGAGAGCATTTGCTCCCTTGGTGAGAGAGGGGCAGAGGGAATCTTTTTTCTTTTTAATTTGAGAAAGAGAGAGAGAGACAGACAGACAGACAGACAAAGAGAGAGCAGGGGAGAGGGGCAGAGGGAGAGAGAATCTTAAGCAGGTTCTATACTCAGCGCAGAGCCTAGCATGAGGGTCGATCCCACGACCCTGAGATCATGATCAGAGCCGAAATCGAGAGTCAGATGCTCAACAAACTGAGCCACCCAGGTGCCCCAATCTATTTCATCTTTGTCCCTGGTCCTGGCACAGAGCTTCTCAAACCTTTGGAATTCCCTGAGTGATAGCAGTGCCTTTTTTACTTAAAAAAAAAAAAAAAAAAAAAAAAAAGAGCCCTTGATAGATCACGGAGTTAATGCTGATGTGGTGACTTAGGGTCGGGCCTCTAGATAACCTCAGGATGGGGCAGCTCACCAGAGAGGCCAAGTGATGAAAAGGTTGGAACTTCCCGTCCCACCCACTGGCCCCTCAGAAGAAGAGTCAGTGTATGTGTGTGGGGGTGGGGGTCTGGAGCATAAGCTCTGTAAAACTCTTGAATAACAAGATTTGCATAATTTTGAGGTTGGTGAGCCCTGAGTTCATGGGGACAGAAACTCCTGTATTTGAGACCATTCTGGACCTTATCCGATGTACTTCTTCATCTGGCTGTTCATTTGTATCCTTTATAATATCCTTTACAATGCATGGGTAATAGTAAAGTGTTTCCCTGGGTTCTGTAAGCCATTATGGCAAATTATCAAACCTGAAGAGGGAATCATGGAAACCCCTGATTTGTGGCCAACTTGGACAGAAGTGACTGGCACATGTCCGGGGCAGTCTCGTGGGACTGACCCTTCACCTGTGCTGTCTGTGTTGTGAGGAGTTAGTGTCAGAGTTGAATTAAATTGGAGGATACCCCGTTGGTGTCCACAGAGAACCGGAGAATTGGTTGGAGTGGAAAACCTACCCATTGTGTGTCAGAAGTATTGAGTGGGGAACCATTTTTCTTTTGAAAGGTTTTTTTTTTTTTTAATGCTTATTTATTTTTGAGAGAGAGAGCACGCGTGCATGAGTGGAGAGGGGCAGAGAGAGAGGGAGACACACAAACTGAAGCAGGCTCCAGGCTCTGAGCTGTCAACACAGAGCCTGACTTAGGGTTTGAACTTGGGAATGGCGAGATCATGACCTGAGTCGAAGTCGGACGCTTAACCGACTGAGCCACCCAGGCACCCTGACTTTTGACAGGGTTCATAAAGGTCTGGTGGCTTGGGAATGGTCTGTAATATAAGTAGAAATGGAATATATACAAAGTCAGTGGGTTTGAGAGGACAGGTCTTGACTGGAAAGATAGCTGGGGAGTCACATGAGATAAAAAGAAGGAATTCTGGAGTGTTTTAATGATATAGAAAGGAGTGAACCAAGAACACAGCTGGGGCTCAGCACAAGGAACAGAGGCACAGGTCATGTCCTTTGTGTGGACACCGCTCCCCGTGGCCTGGACCACAAGGCAATAAGCAGGGAAGGAAAGGTAAACTGTGGGTGGGACAGAATGTGGACCTGGCTGCCTCACCCGGAGTGTGGTTGGAGAGAGGCTTACGTAGGGAATGAAGAGGGGGATCGTTCCAGAAGAGCTAGTGCCATGAATAACAGGGATATTCTGAGTTCGTGTTTGGGAGAATGTCTTGGGCATTGCACCAGGCCATCCTTTCTGTTGTGGGGATGATTGCGACTGGCCTGTGGAGACCAAGGCTCTATCTGTGTCCTGCTGGTTGTCATTATTGTAAGTTTGGGAAACAGTGAAGGAAGCCCGGTGGTGTCAGCAGTCATGTCCAGCGGGGGAAGTTCACTGTCAGCCCAGATCACATTGAGAAGTGTCTCATCCAACCCAAATCTGTGAACACTGCTTCTGTATGGCAAGAGCTGACCAGAACACTTAACCTATAGACCAGGGAGTGATGTCTTGAAGCCGTAACCTGATGGAGCCATTTGCAGACTACAGGATAAAGCCATTTGCAGACTAGTGGCCTTCTGTAGAGCATCTTGGAGGGTAGCTTTGCTGGTGTCAGGTGTTGAACCCAACATTCCAGTAAACACACACACACATACGCATCCCTACACATATACATATACAATTAGATGTTTTGATCAATGTATTTTTTAATCAGCTACGTTCAGTGTTTTGTTGAAACTTTCTGGGATCCTTTTGGAGGGAGGGAATGCCTCCTTACAATACCATTAATAATCTTGGTACTTCATCAGACCTTTATGCAAGTGCAGGGGCAATAAGCAAGAATAGTTGTGGAAAACAATAAAGCCTGGATTAAAAGCAGACATGGCAGCTGCCTTAAACAGTGAAGTTGGGGATGAAGAAGCCGCGGAGGAGAATCTAGGTTGGATCTTGATCATAACAGTGGTGGGTCAGGTCATGCAGCGTGCCGAGCACTGTCCGAGCCTTTAATGCGTGCCAGTCCTCATAACAACCCAGTGACGTGGGTATGATGTCATCCTCAGGGTGTCATCGAGGAAACTGAGGCACAAAAGCTGATAAGTGGTAGAGTCAGAATTGAAAATAAGCCTGGGCACTGAGCATGACATCGGAGTCCTCACCGTTTCCTTTCCGGAGACGAAAATCAGAACTGCGGGTATAAATCATCCAGACTGTGTTGTTTCTAGTCATTCCTCCATTTGGAGTGAAATGTATATGGTTCCCATTCCTTGGTGGGGCTGTATAATTCTAAATAAATCTTTTTGTGGCCTTCATAAAGTCTTGAGCTGAAAACTTCCTGCACGTATCGTAAATGGTGAAGACGCTGGCAGGGTGGACCCTGCCCTCCTACTGCAGTGGGAATTCTGTTGTCCAGGCCACACATCTAAACAGCCTATGGGTCGGCAGAGATGTCCCAGGCACAGCAGATTAATGTGTCTGAAGCTGGACTGATGCTTTGTGTCTGAGTCTCTTTTTTCATCCTTCTGGCCATGAACCTGGGATCCTTGATTTCTTCCCTCTCTTTCAGTCCCAAACCTCCTGTCCGGTCAGTCATCAAGTCATCAGGTGCAGTTTCTTAAATGGTCCCCAAACACGGCCCTGGCTTCATCCCCACTGGCACTACTGGTGTGGGCCACACAGACTATTTTGTGACTATCTCAGTAGTCGTTTTCTACCTGCTGACCCTGCCTCGCTTTCATCATCTTGTGTTTAATGTTTCCCGTATTATTTTTTTTATTTTCTCTTTTCCTCCATAAATTGTTTTGATTTCTGTTATGTTTTATGAAAACTTGGAAGGCATATACCTTGACTTTAATTCTGTTAGTAGCTACCTTCAAGATCTGCAAAGGTATTCTTTGATTAAACCATCAGAGTCAATTCCAGAACTGCAATTTTGGAAAGAATGCTCCTTTTTTTGTGGAAGATGAAATATTTTATTTGTGATCTTTTTCCTGCCCCAGACTTTGTGAATTTAACACCATCACTTTTTTTTTTTTTTTTTAAGTAGGCTTAACACCCAGCATGGAACCCAAAGCTGGGCTTGAACTCACAACCCTGATATCAAGACCTATGCTGACATCAAGAGTTGGTCACTTAACCGTCTGAGCCATCCAGGCACCCCAACCCCATCACTTTTTTAATTATAAAAAGAAAACTTGTGGGAGGGGGACTATCAAGCTTGTATCCATACTAAAACAGTATTTCAGAGTTATCATTTCTATTCTGTTTCACTGGTTGCCAAAGGTACCACACGTCTTTGCCAGCCACTGTTTCCTCATTCTTGACTGTTTACCTCTGATTGCTATTTCATTTTTCCAGCATGGGTCTCCAAGTATTTTACTCAGGATGGGTCTTTGCGTGTTTGAGAAAATCTTTCTGGTGACTTCCCCCAAATTACATCTTGGCTGGATATGGGATCCTTTGGTCACAACTGCAGTGCTATATAACTGATGCTCCAGTGTTTCCCACCATTTAGTGCCCTAGAGAGCAAGTCCAAAGCCAACACAACGTTTCCCCTAGATATTTACAGGAATTTAAAAAATTTGCTCCAGTTGAGGCATCAGGGTGGCTCAGTCGGTTAGGCATCTAACTCTTGATCTCAGTTCAGGTCTTGATCTCAAGGTCATGAGTTCAATCCCCATGTTGGGCTCCTAACTGGACATGAAGCCAACTTTTTTTTTTTTTTAATTTTTAACGTTTTTATTTATTTTTGAGACAGGGAGAGACAGAGCATGAACAGGGGAGGGTCAGAGAGAGGGAGACACAGAATCCGAAACAGGCTCCAGGCTCTGAGCTGTCAGCACAGAGCCCGACGCGGGGCTCCAACACACGGACCACGAGATCATGACCTGAGCCGAAGTCGGCCGCTTAACCGACTGAGCCACCCAGGCGCCCCGACATGAAGCCTACTTAAAAAAAAATTTGCTCCAGTATTTCTCTGTGTGGATCATATTTGCCTAAAGTCCAGCCCCTACTTTAATTTTGTTTCATTTTTTTAATCTCAAGATGATTTTTAATTTGTTAATCAATTTTTAATAGGTTTTCTGAGCCAATGTTTTCAAGTTGGGACACAGTTCACATACCATAAAATTCACCATTTTATATTATAGCATGTAATCCAGTGGATTTTAGTATATTCACAAGGTTATGCACCTGTCACCACTATCTAATTCCAGAACATTTTCATCACTCCGTAAAGAAATCCACACTCTTTAGCAGTCACTCCCGATTCCCTTCCCTCCTCCCTTTTCCCCACTCCACCAGTCCCTGGCAACCATTAATCTGCTTTCTATCTCTACAGGTTTTCCTATTCCAAATACTTCCTATAAATGGAATCATACAATATGCAGCCTTTTGCGTTTGCGTTCTTTTATCTTAATTTTTATTTTTTTTTAATTTACATCCAAGTTAGTTAACATATAGTGTAATAATGATTGCAGGAATAGAATTTAGTGATTCATCACTTAGATATAACAGCCAGTGCTCATCCCAACAAATGCCCTCCTTAATGTCCTCGCCCATTTAGCCCACCCCCCCAACAACCCTCAGTTTGTTTTCTTATTTAAGAGTCTCTTATGGGTTGCCTCCCTCTCTGTTTTTATATTATTTTTCCTTCCCTTCCCTTATGTTCATCTGTTTTGTATCTTAAATTCCACATATGAGTGAAGTCATATGCTATTTGTCTTTCTCTGACTGGCTTATTTCGCTTAGCATAATACACTCTAGTTCCATCCATGTTGTTGCAAATCAGCCTCTGCTTTTAAATTTTACCTTTATTTGATCCCTGTTTCTTCTTCTATTCTGTAGTATGTCTGCTCCTTTCGAGATTTCTACTACTTTTTTTTGTTTGTTTGGTTGGTTGGTTTGCTTTCTCTCATGATTTTTATCACATTCCCATTTCCTCTGAGTTTAGTGGGAGAGGGAGTGCATTTTCTCAAGTTTTTCTTCTACTTCTACGACTCTGTCCTTGGTGTGGCTTTGTCTCCTAAGCTGCCTCCAAAGTGGCTTCTAACTTGATTATTTTGATTGTGTTTTTTATCTTTAGATAACACTTCCTAATCCAAAATTAATTTCTCATTGGGACCACTTGTCCCCATTTCATAGATCAGAAAGACTTCCTGGATCTTGTGGAAATCACAGATCAGATATCTTACTATTTTCACCTTCCCTTCCACTTCCCTTCTGCCTTTCCTTCCTCCTCCTCTTCTTTTTTATTTGGCAGTAACTTAATTTCCCCATAAATAAAAAATGATTATAAATATTAATATACAATTATTATAAAAATATTTTTGTATGCCTCATGCTGCTTCTCATATTTGCCAAGATTTTTATAAGAGGGACCTCCAGGTCCATACTGAGAAAAGGGAGGGAAACCCCAAAGACTGTCAGTCAGTGGCCAATTTTAGGGACCCAGAAGCTTGTGTGTGGGGGTGGGGTTAAGCTTGGGGATAATGGAAGGAATGGAGTCCCTGGGCGCCCCTGCACGGGGCTTTGTCACAGACACCAGAAACAAAACCCGAGTCTGTGGCACACCTAGGATCCAAGCGTATAATGTGTCTAATACAGGGTATAAGAGAAGGTAGAGACTTTTCCACCAGTATGAAAAGATCTCACTAAACACAGATCTGTAAGTGGACGGTTTTACTCTGTCCATCGCCTGTTGAGAGTTGGCTTGGCTAGGGAGTTCTGAGTTTGGGCTTTTAAATCCAGCCTCCCATCCCTGCCTCAGCTAGGGATGCTGGGTTCTAAGCTTGATCTTCACTCAAATTATCCTTTCAAAATAGGTTCAGTTACACTGTTCTAGGTGCCGGTGCTGCAGACATAGTCTTTGCTCTCATGGGATCAACAGTCAATTGGGTAGTCATCAGGTGTTAATCTAATGATCACGTTAATAAACACAAGCAGAGTCTAATTACAAACTAAAAGTGTAATGGAGTGGGGAGGAAGGCCAGGGATGCTTCCTGGAGGAGGTGGCATTTGAGCTGTGATCCGAAGGATGAAGAGGCATCAAGCAAGCCAAAGTGGGTGGCGGAAGAGCTTGCCAGGCAGAGGGCATGCAAAGGCTTTGGAAGCCTGAGCTATCTGAGGCATCTGAATAAAAATAAAAATATGGGGGTGGGGGTGAGGAGGGCAGGGCAGTTGAGGGGTAGAGGTGTGGAGCAGTACCAGATGAGGTCAGAAGGGTTGTCCTGGTCACAGTTATGGGCCCAGGCTTCATCCTTAGAGCAAGGGGAGCCCTGGAGGGATGTATATGAGGGGTGGAACTGGCAAGGGTGATGACGCCATCAGTCTGGCCTTTTGGAGAAGTAACTTTGGAAGCAGAGACTCTCCAGGTGGGGGCGGGGGGTGGTGGAAAGGAGTGGCAGGCATGATGGGAGGAGGAGTAGATAAAAGAACATCCACCAGGACCTGAGAAATGATCAATCCCAGCTCTTGTGAACACCTGAGGGTGTGCTTGCTATTGAAGGAGCCGTGTGTTTTTCCTTCTGCTGCTGTTTTCCGCGTGTGAAAACCAGCTACTTACATCAGGTGGTTTGTCCAAGTGTGTGGGGGGACAGATGGGGGAATATCAGTTACTTATTTGGGCTTGTTGATCTGTCCCTTCATAGGGAGTTTGAGGATGACCTCCCCTGGTGGGCTGCAGGGGGTGGTCCCTCCAGGTTGGTCTTAACCCAAGGGAGCCTGTCTTGCAAGCTGTTCTGGGGCCTGCGGAGGCGTCCAGAAAGGGACCAGGAGCCTGGTTTCAACCTGCTGATGCCTGGAGCCCATGACCCTCTGGCTTAGGGACAAGGGTGGGTGTGGGGTTCCTACCACCTTCTCCCCATGACTTCCCGAACACACCACCTTTCCAAGAAGGTGTCAGAACTCAGAGAACTCCTTTCACCCTGTCCTATCCATGCTGCAGAAATTTCTCAGAGCTCCTGATGTGTCAGTGCACCCCATCTGTATCCTCTATTAGCCACTGGTGAATGGAGGTGGTAGAAAGCCATGCTCACAACATTGAGAAATATGAATATAAAAATATTTCTCTCAAATCACACCTCTAAATAGCCTTTCCTAAAAGGTAAACCAGCTCCTTGCTGCTCAAAACAAGAAACAAAAAAGCCTGCTCTAGTCCTTCAGTAGAGACCTTTTTAAACATCTGGTGATTTTTTGGAGGAAAATGCCGTGTCTTGTGTGGCCTTGCATGCAGTTCTTTTGTGAGCTGGCTTATGAATCGGATTTCTTCTTTCATCAGTGTCTGCTCGGGTCACAAAGGGTTAATGTAAAATGGCCTGATTCCCCCTGCAGGGGAGCCCTTGCCTTAGAGATACAACCAATTGCACCAGCTCTGGGAGATCTCTGAGCTCATTTCCAGGTAGATCTGGGATGATTTTGAAAATAAACTCATTGCTGGATGACTTTTGCCAGAGAGGTGAGGGGAGGAGAGTGGTGCTTCCTCGGGACTAACTGGTTGTTTGTGTGCCGTGAGCAGAACAGCTCTTGGAATCTGTTCTGTTACACGGTTTTTCTTCTTTATTCTGTAGCCAAGACTTGTTATCACTAGAAAATTCAATAAATTAATGGACTCTGCAAATCAATAAAATAATTAGGAGGCCATTTCTAGGTAAAAAGAATTTTTTTACGTTGAAGTTAATATGACTGACTACAGGGGTCGGGCAGGTCAGGGAGGTGACGGGCAGAGGTGGGGCTGAGGAGAACTGGAAGCCCTCCCCCACCTCACGGGGATGCTACCACTCCCCTCCAGCTGACAGTTGCCATGTGGGAATGTGGGCTTCCAGTTTTTTCCAAAGAAGCTAAACATCTGGATTTTTACATGGAATTAGTTGCAGATAAATTCAAAATACCTCTGCAGGTCACACACGGCATGCACCTGTTTGCAACCTTGTGTCTAGATGGTAAAGGAGAAATTCTTTTATTTCAGTGATTTACATTTACTTGGGGGCCTCATGAAAAGAGGGTCCACGACCTTAGGGCTTTGCTTCTCTTTTCTTATTTGGAGGAGGCTGTTATTTCAGAACTTTGCTCCTAAAGGACTCTATTTTCAAAGTGGGGAAACATAATCCATGTCCAACCCATTGATCATCAGGGAAACCACCAAGTGAGCCATCAGGGCTAATGTTCCAGCCTATTGCTTTCTCAGCCCCACATGGAGTCCCATGGAAGCTGCCATGTAAGGCTGTATAGGTTGTGTACTGTTGAACCATAGAGGGTCTTTTTTGTTTGTTTGTTTGTTTATTTTTGAGAGAGAGAGAGAGAATTAGGCATAAGCAGGGGAGGGACAGAGGATCTGAAGCAGACTCTGTACTGACAACAGAGATCCTGATGTGTGGGGCTCGAACTCACCAACTGTGAGATCATGACGTGAGCCGAAGTCAGACACTTGTCCGAGGTGTCCCAAGAGGATCTTATTCACAGTGTAGACAACCCCTGTGGTTGTGCAATGTTATCACACGAGCCCTGTCAGAGATCAGATGTCACATATTCCAGAGTGGACAGTGCTGTACGTGTTTGGATGTGTGCTTAGTGTATCTGAAATTATGCAGACTTAACTTTCCACTTGACCATGACCTTCTTGAGGAAATTTGCCTTCTAGTTCCAGTAACTAGCACAGCGCCTGGCACATGGTAGACACAACTCCTTACCACCCCGCCCTCTCCCCACCCAGCCTGGATCAAATGTCCCGGAAGCCACTGGAAGTATCCTTATGGAGACTGAGAGAAAGGTTGCATTTAGAGATAGAGATTTGGGGGCATTAGTGACTTCTTGAAGTCACTAGAGTAACTGAGGTTGCTGGGGGAGAGTGGCAGAGACCTGGGCTGACAGAAGAAGGGAAAACAAATTCATGAAGAAGATTGAGGATGAATGGTCAAAGGTATGGAATCAGGAGAGATGTCATCACAAAAATCAGGCACCCACCATTGTGTCTCATGATCAGCACATAATGAATGTTGTCGATAAATATTTGGCAAATAGGGGCACCTGGGTGGCTCAGTCAGTTCAGCGTCCAGCTTTGGCTCAGGTCACGATCTCACGGTTCGTGGGTTCAAGCCCTGCTTTGGGCTCTATGTGGACAGCTCAGAGCCTGGAACCTGCTTCAGATTCTGTGTCTCCCCCTCTCTCTGCCCCTCCCCTGCTTACACTGTGTCTGTCTCTCAAACATTTAAATGAAATTTTTTTTAAACATTTATTTATTTTTGAGAGAGAGAGCATGAACGGGGGAGGATCAGAGAGAGGGAGACACAGAATCCGAAACAGGCTCCAGGCTCTGAGCTGTCCGCACAGGGCCCGACGCGGGGCTCGAACTCACGGGCCATGAGATCATGACCTGAGCTGAAGTCGGCCACTTAACCGACTGAGCCACCCAGGTGCCCCAAACATTTAAACGAAATTTAAAAAAATATTTGGGGGGCGCCTGGGTGGCGCAGTCGGTTAAGCGTCCGACTTCAGCCAGGTCACGATCTTGCGGTCCGTGAGTTCGAGCCCCGCGTCAGGCTCTGGGCTGATGGCTCGGAGCCTGGAGCCTGTTTCCGATGCTGTGTCTCCCTCTCTCTCTGCCCCTTCCCTGTTCATGCTCTGTTTCTCTCTGTCCCAAAAATAAAAAACATTGAAAAAAAAATTAAAAAAAAAAATATTTGGCAAATAAATGAACGAATGAGGTGGTGGGCAGTGGACATTGTCAAGTCCTGCAGAGAAATCATGCAGAATGAAGACTGAAGAGAGGCCATTGGGTTGAAAAGAGGCAATTAGACAGTTGTTAATTACTTTGGGAAGAGCAGTCTCAACAGAGCTGTCCTTTCTTCCAGGAAGCTTTCCCTGACTACCCTGTAACTGCCCCCTGCTGACGCTCCTCTTATTTCCTGCCATAATATCTAATGCTCCAACTTCAACACCTGAGCAAATGCCTGTTACCCAGTATTACATTTGTTTGCTTTTCTCTGTATTCTCCGTGCGCACATGGCTTGCAGACTCCTTGAGACCATAACCTGATTATTTTGACATCAGCCTGCACGGTACCCTCAGTAGCAGTGTATAGTAGGGTGTTAATAAAACCTTTTTCCTTAAACAGGAATAACTAAGGAAATAGGGAAAACTAACTTTTGTACAATATGATAAGAGTGGAATTGAGAAACGCACAAACTCAAATGGACACCTAGTAGAGGGAGAAGCAAATTATCCCTGGGAGGGGGGTCACTCAAGTGTCACTGGGGATTCATGCAGTGATCACTAGCATTCGGCAGGGCTGTAGGAACCAGGTATCCACGGTGGAGTTCTTGAGATGCCACTTAAGACAAAGGGGCATTTTTTCCTACTGATTTCAGGCCTGAGAACTGGGAAGAGTGACTGTTAGCAGTGAGAGCTCTCGAGGTGAGAGCAATGAGAGAGGTTTGATAAGCCTGACTCTTGATCAAAGTGGAAGGTAGACATCCAGCATCTTCCAGCTCCGTGTAGAGATATTTATCAAACATGTAAACACGTGTACAACATACTGCTAAAAGAAAAGCAGCTACAAAATGATAACTACAAAGTTTATTTCTAGGACAAATGTGTTTTTCTCCCGCATTCTAAAAAAGAAAAACAAAAACAAAAACAAAAAAAACCCGAGTTCTTCTTAGATGTAGGGGTGCCTGGGTAGCTTAGTAGGTTGAGTACCCAATTCTTGACCTTGACACAGTTTGTGATCTCGTGGATTTGTGAAACTGAGCCCCGCATGGGGCTCTGCCCTGACAGCGCATAGCCTGCTTGGGATTCTCTCTCTCTGCCCATCCCCCAGTTGCACTCTCTCTTTCAAAATAAATAAACAGTGGAAAAAAAAAAAAAGAAAGAAAGAAAGAAAGAAAGAAAGAAAGAAAGAAAGAAAGAAAGAAAGAAATTAACAGATGTATAGGAAATAAAAGAAAGGACATTCACTAAAATATTTACCTGTTTATAACTGACTTTTGTGCTTGGGACTTTTCTTTTTTTCTGAATTAAGAATTACTATGTGAGGGAGGAAAACGCACAATAAATAGAATTCCATATGAACATTCCCAGTATGAAGTTTTTGAATAACATGCTCAATGACAAAATGATGATGATGATATTTGTTAAGTGACAAAAGTAGATTGCAAAATGAATTACACATGGAATGATGCTACGTTGATAACACGGGTTCATGTTGGTCTGTGCATCTGTGCCCAGGAAGAGATACTGGTTGTCTCCTGTCAGCGAACCTCAGGGTGATGTTTATATTCCTCCTTTCAGTATTTTCTGTTATAATACCTATAATTAATGTCATAAGACAATTTAAAAAATTTATAAGAGGGGTACCTGGCTGGCTTAGTCGATAGAGCATATGACTCTTGATCTCAGGGTCATGAGTTTAAGCCCCACAATGGGTGTGGAGCCTACTTAAAATAAACTAAATTAAAATTTATAACAATTTCCGTTATAATATTTACAGGTTACTTTGTAATTAAAATTATTAATAAACACGAATATCCACAAGGACATCAGAAAAAGCATCCATGTCAGGAAACAGTTCTGTAAACATTCGGTAAGATTTGACAACTTGAAAATCAAAAAGTAATAAGAAAACATTGCTTGGATCATGTAGGCCCCCTCTCCCTGCAATTGCTTGCAACCCTTCCACGACTCCCTGTTGCTTTAGAATAAGGAACTTACCAAACTCAGTGTCCAAAAAACAAATAATCCAGTGAAGAAACAGGCAGAAGACATGAAGAGACACTTTTCCAAAGAAGACATCCAGATGGCTAACAGGCACATGAAAAGATGCTCAACATCACTCATCATCAGGGAAATACAAATCAAAACCACAATGAGACACCACCTCACACCTGTCAGAGTGGCTAACATTAACTCAGACAACAACAGATGTTGGCGAGGATGCAGAGAAAGGGGAACGAACACTTTTGCACTGCTGGTGGGAATGCAAATTTGTGCAGCCACTCTGGAGTTTCCTCAAAAAATTAAAAATAGAACTATCCTACAACCCAGCAATTGCACTACTAGGAATTTATCCAGAGGATACAAAAATGCTGATTCGAAGGGGCACATGCACCCCAATGTTTATCACAGCACTATCAATAATAACCAAACTATGGAAACAGCACAAATATCCATTGACTGATGAATGGATAAAGATGTGGTATACACACACACACACACACACACACACACACACACACACACACACAATGGAATACTACTTGGCAATGAAAAAAACAATGATATCTTGCCATTTGCAACTTATGTGGATGTAACTAGAGTGTATTCTGCTAAGGGAAATAAGTCAGAGAAAAACACGTATCATATGAATTCACTCATATGTGGAATTTGAGAAACACAACAGATAGGGGTAGGGAAGGAAAAATAAGAAAAACAGGCAAACCGTAAGAGACAAATACAGAGAACAAGCTGAGGGTTGCTGGAGGGGAGGTGGGTTGGGGGATGGGTTAAATGGGTGATGCACATTAAGGAGGGCACTTTTTGGGATAAGCACTGGGTGTTGTATGTAAGAGATGAATCATTAGGCTCTACTCCTGAAGCCAAGACTACACTGTACGTTAACTAACTTGAATTTAAAGAAAGAAAGAAAGAAAGAAAGAAAGAAAGAAAGAAAGAAAGAAAGAAAGAAAGAAAGAAAGAAAGAAAGAAAGAAAGAAAGAAGAAAGAAAGAAAGAAAGAAAGAAAGAAAGAAAGAAAGAAAGAAAGAAAGAAAGAAAGAAAGAAAGAAAGAAAGAAAGAAAGAAAGAAAGAAAGTCCAACCTCCTTGCAAGGGAACTGACTTGCAAGGCCTCTGATGAGCTGGCTTTGTGTACCTCTCTGTCTTCTGCTGCCTCCGCCCCCTTGTGCTTGTGCCACTCAAGTCCACTCACTCTGTCCCCAGCCCTCCAGGACTCCTGCACTTGCTGTCCTCTTTGCTGGGACACACTTCTTCCTCCATCCCCCCTGCCCACCTTGCCTGACAAACTGCTGCACAGAGTTGAGGTACCAGCTCAAACGTCACTTCCCTTTCAACTCTCTCTGCTCCCCCATTTAGTCATCCTTATTTATATATATTCTCCCAGCATGCTGAACATCTTCTTTTCAAGCACCCATGACACTTGTCATTTCTTGTTTCACTGCCCCCTTTTTCCCATTAGATGGTGTCTTGGGCCCCATGCCCGCTATGGTGCTCCTAATGCTTAGCACAGTGCCTACAGAACCAGAGGTGTCCCATGAAGGTTTGTAGAATGTGTGAATGCGTGAAAGCATGAATGTTCACCTGCAGGGGCGGCGCAGACAGCGGAGCTCAGAGCTTCCCGCTCAGCAGGCAGCCTGCAGAGAGGGCGTAGGTAGGTGACGGTCACCAAAATTTCCAAGGGTCTAAAGCCTGATAAGAAGACAAGCTTAGGAAACCAGTCTGCTCTGGGGGCCATGGCAATAGGCCTAGCAGTAGAAAGACAGGTGCCTGACTAGGTCATGTTCGAGTTAGTCCTTGAAAGAAGAGATCACCTGGCAGAGCAAACCCGCACAGGCATTAGCACATAGGCTGGCAGGTGCTTGCTGTCCGGGGTGGCGAATATCTAGAAGGAAGGTGGGGAGGAGGAGGGTGCAAAGGGGGAATCGGGGTTGTCGGTTGATGTAGGAAAGAGAGTTTCGGTCCAGACTGCAAAAGCCATCTAGTCCTCACCTCGGACTTAGGCAACATGGAAGCAGCCAAGATTGGCTTTGTTTTGCATGGATATTTAACCAGCAGCTTAATAATTGGAAACAATGCCAGTTAGCTCTCTGCGATAGCTTCCAAGTTGTAGCTGTAAATAAAACACACACAGATGTGCCATGATCTATGTCAAAGAAAACCCCAAACATGCAAACAGCTCATTTGATCTGAAATACTAAGCTATTTCATTCAAAATGTTGTGGGAAACAAGCTTATAAACGGTGTTTACAGGCAGTGTCATTGGGGAGCTAAAGCATTTCTGTTTTGCTGAAGCTCTTTAAAAAATTTATAGCAAGATCAACATTATAATGCCAATACAGGGAATTTTTTTAAACCCAAACAAATAAAGAAATGTAACCACCGGTTGAACACAAGAGGATGTAATAAGTCTTGTGCTAAAGAATACTAGCATGGAAGAGTGCATGTTCATTGTTTAAAAAAAAGAGAAAGAAACCAAGAAACAGTACAAAATAGATTTTAATGAAAAACACTAGTCTTTGTCCTCCTGCTTCCCGCCCGAAATCCTGTTTCTCAGAAGCAACCGGTTTTAACCCTTTTAAACTATTTCTTCTGGTGGTCACCTCCATATCTCTAAATAATATGCAAAAACTGCCGTTTCTTAGTTTATTAACGCGGACGCTATCCAGGATCTACCGACTGCCAGCGGTGACGGACAGGACTTTGACTTGCTTTTCACTACATCTCTCTCGCATCTTCCTGCCATCATTATTTTACGTACTTACCTTTGCAATTTGGGGAATGGGTTTAGGCCAGAATTCTAAATGTGAGGCCCTTGTAAATGTGAGGCCCTGTGACAGCCCTGGAAGGGAGGGCAGGTGGCCGGGGCAGGTGAGAAAGGACAAAGCTTGGGGGCATCCTGCATGCCTCTCTCTCTCCTGTAATCCTCACCCGAAGAAACACCAGCAGATGCGGCAGATTCCCCGGGCCCTGCCTTCACAACACAGCCAGAGTGGGACAGCGTCTCCCACTGCCTCTGACGCTTCCTTTCTGGTTGAGCTGCCTCTTGTCTTGCTTGGCTTATTGTACTTGCCTTGTGATGGGTCTCCTGTCTCTGCTCTTGCTTCTCTGCAAAAGGAGCCTTTTCAGATGTAGCTGGGAGTACGTGACTTCTCTGCTCAACAGCCGTCAACAGCTCTCCACTTTTTTCAGAGCCACAGCCAACCCTCCACCCTGTGTAGGCGCACCTTGTGCCCTGATTTCACCCCCCACCCCCATCACTCGCCCCTTTGCTCACTCTCCACACTGGCTTTGATGTTCCTCGACCATTCCAAGCATACTCTTGCCTTGGAGCCCGTGCACTTTGATCCTCTGTCTGGAATCTTCCCCAGCAATCTGCCTGGCTTCTTCCCTTTCCTTAGCTCCTCCTGAGGGAGTGCTAGTAAGTACGTGAAAGGCAGGGGCAGGAAGTCTGGCAGGGACCGAGGGAGGACAACAGGGTGCTAGGAAGATGCTGGACGCTGGATGGTGGGAAGCTTTTAAGACTAAGATGGCCCCAGGCATGACTTCTGAGGCTAGGAGTCTAGGAAAGAGAGAAAAGTTAATGTGGAGTGGATGTCCCTGAGGAGAGAGAGAGAGAGACAGAGAGAGCACAAGATCAAAAGCAGGAACAGATGAAACAAAATTAATTAACAAGTTCATGCCTGGAAGCCATCATTTTCTCTCTGAAATGGAAGGCAGGGTCCAATCCAAGAGGATTGGGCTAATTTAAGGGGCAAGAGGAGGTGGTAATGTGAGTGTGAAGCACCCCAGCTGCTGAGGGCAGCAGGAGAGGGAGGTGTAAAAGCCTTGCTCTGCGTGCTGAGGGCCAAACACAGCCGGAGACCTTAAATTTGAAATGCCCCCGTACATGCTTGTGCAACTTATTCCCCACCCCCCCCCCTCCCGGCAGTCCTTGTGTTGTGATAATAAAATAACAAGAATAACTGACAGTAGAGGATGGTCATATCTCCCATTTTTCAGACGAGGAAACTGAGGCACAGCCAGTTAGTGGTTACATTGGTCAGGGTTCTCCTGAGAAACAGAACCAATAAGATCTCTTTTTCTTGAAACTTCTCTCTTTCCTTCTCCTCCTCTCTCCCTCTTTCTCCTTCCCTCCCTCTCTTCTTCTCTCCCTCCCTCCTTCCCTTTGTCTACCCCGCTCTCCTTATCTCCTTCTCTTTCTCTTTCCCTCTCTCCCTCCCTCTCTCCCTCCCTCCCACCTTCCCTTCCTCTTTCTCTGTCTGTCTCCCCACCCCTCCCCCAAAGGGAAAAGTTCAGGGAAGAAGTAGAGGTGGAAAATAATGAAGAGACACATCTTCCAGATGAAGCAGGAAGGAATAGAACCCTCTCTCAGAGAGACAGAGAGAGTCAGAGAGATTGATTTATTATAACGAATAATTGACTCACATGATTACAGAGGCTGATGAGTCTCTGTAATCAGCCAGCTGGAGGCTTTAGCCAGTAAAGCTCAGGCTGCAACAATCATCCAAATGCTGGCAGGGTTGAGATCCAGAAAGAGCCAATGTTTCAGTCTGAAGACAGGAAAGAACCAAGATCCCAGGTCAGTGGTCAGGCAGGCAAGAGGAGTTCCCTCTTAACTGGTCAGCCCTTTTGTTCTATTCAGACCTTCAACTGATTGGACGAGGCCCACCAACATTAGGGAGGAGAATCTACTTTTCTCATTCTGCGGATTCAAATGTTAATCTCATCCAGAAACACCTGTGCAAAATATCACACTCAGAATAACACTTGATCAAACGTCGGGGCATCTTGAGGCCCGGTCAAGTTGATGCTTAAACTTAACCATCACAGTGGTGGAGCCTGAGCTAGGTAATCTCTGCCCACCCTGAGCTCCCCCTGGAGCCCAAAGTTGGAAATTTGCTGACATAACAGGCTGAGATATTGAGGAGTGCTTGATGTAATGCCCCAAGGAAAATATAACTGAGACATACTAATACTGATGGTATTGTTAATAATAATTAATGTTTATTGGGGCCCCTGGGTGGCTCACTCGGTTAAACATCCGACTTCGGCTCAGGTCATGATCTCAGGGTTTGTGAGTTCGAGCCCCGTGTCAGGCTCTATGCTGACAGCTCTGAGCCTGGAGCCTGCTTCAGATTCTGTGTCTCCCTCTCTCTGTGTCCTTCCCCTGCTCATGTTCTGTCAATCTCTCTCTCTCTCTCTCTCTCTCAAAATAAACAAACATTAAAAAAAATAATAGTTAATGTTTTTAGAAGTAAAGCTAGGACCAGGAGGTATGGGAAACCTCCAGTAGATGTATTATCAGTTAGGATATAGGCTCAGCTGTCATAACAAAGGGACCTAAAAATACGGAGCCTTCAATAGAATGGAAGTTTCTTTCTTTTTCACATAACTGTCTACAGGTGGGGAGGTTGGTTTTGTCAACACCAACCACATGGCTTCCATCTCTGGGTCCAAGTCGAACTTCTGGTTGTTACGGCCTCCCAGTCAGTGGGAAGAGGGAAAGCACGGGCAGTGTATGCCCAACCTTTTTAGGATCCATCACAGTAGCCACTACCATGGCTATTGAGCACCTGAAAGGTGGCTAGTGATACTGAGGAAGTGAATTTTATATTTAATTTTAATTCGTCTAAATGTAAACTAAAAATTGATGGGGCGCCTGAGTGACTCAGTTGGTTAAGCATCTGACTTCAGCTTGGGTCATGATCTCGAGGTTCGTGAGTTCAAGCCTTGCATGGGGCTCTGCACCCACAGTGCGAAGCCTGCTAGGAATTCTGTTTCTCTCTCTGTCCCTCCCCTGCTTTCTTAATGTCTCTCTCTCTCTCTCTCTCTCTCTCTCTCTCTCTCTCTCTCTCTCTCTCTCTCTCTCAAAATAAATAAAAACTTAAAAAAATTGATACTTTGTTCAGTTATTGGAAAACTTTTAGGTAAGTTTGGAACTACTGGGCTATCTGAATATACTTTTTTCACCTGAATTTATGAAATCTAAATACAGATCATCTGCTTCTGATGAAAATTTAGTGTCTTTACTGAGATGTGCTGTGGGTGCAAAAGAGCCATTAGAGTTTGAAGACTCAGTGGGGAAGAAAGAATGTAAAATATCTCATTGATAATTTAAAAATAATGATTACATGTTGAAGTGATAACATTTGGGATATGTTAGGTTAAATCAAATATATCCTTAAAGTTAACATAAACTGTTTCTTTTTACTTTTAAAAAATATGCTTACTAGAAAATTCAAAATCCTAGATGTGGCTCCCACTATATTTTTGCCAGACAGCACTGGTCTAGACTCTTGGAAAATGTATGCATCACTTAAGTGCACATCCCACTGGCTAGAAACCAGTCACAACATAATAATCTCCCAGTTTACTCTAGAAGAGAAACACACACACACACACACACACACACACACACACACACACACACTCCATTAACAGTACAGACACTGTTGCTAAGTTGCATCTTAAATTTTGATAGTGGATTAGAATTTCATATGTATCACATATGTATATATGAACATATCCATATAAGAACCAGCAGTTGGCACAGTGCCTGGCTTATTGTAGGTTTTGTTAAATAAATAAATGAATAAATTAGGCCCTTTAGATGAAGATAAAAGGAGATAGAATGCATAACTTACTCACTCAACAAATATTTGAGCACTGTTCCAGGCACGGGGAATACAGCAGTGAACAAAACACAAGAATTCCTGTTCTTGGGGCACCTGGGTGGCTCAGTCAGTTAAGTTTCCAATCCTGATTTCAGCTCAGGTCATGATCTCGTGGTTTGTGATAGAGCCCAGTGTTGGGCAATAGCATGGAGCCTGCTTAGGATTCTCTCTCCCTCTCTCTCTGTCCTTCCCCTGATCTCTCGCTCTCACTCAAAATAAATAAACAAACTTAAAAAAATGCTGTTCTCTGGAAGATTACAGTTTAAAATAAACAACAAGCCTATAATAAATAATATGACCTCAGTTCACTATAAATACAATGGATAAAAACACTAGTGAATGGAGAAATTGAGAGTGATGGGGTGGGGTACATTTCAGATTGAGTGACCAGGGAAGCATCTGTGTGGAGGTGACATCTTTCCAGAGACCTAAGTCAAGTGTCCAAGCTGGACATGGAGAAATCTGATAAAAGAGCAGAAGGAACAGCAGGTGCAAAGGCCCTGAGGGCAGAAAGTGCTCGTGTTATTGGAATAACAGCAAGAAGGCAATAGGGCAGGAGAACAGTGACAAAGGATAAAGTCAGAGCAGTGGGCAAAGGCCGAACCGTTTAGATTTCATCCTCAGTGGGACGGAGCCACCAGAACAGTGTTCTTGGAAGCTGTTTAAAGTTGTCACTGCACCTTTTGTAAGCTGTTCCTGCCACAAGAGGCAAGGATTTGTACAACATCACGAATACGGGGCAGACCCCAAGCTTTCTCTGACTTTTGCTAAAGGGCTTTCAGAAATTGGTTTACTTAGCTGTGTTTAGCAGCCCCACACTTTCTCTTTGACTCAGCGAAGAGGGAGCAAAGCGCTGTTTTGGGCTTCCTTCCAGACTTGGAATTAGTTTGTTTTCTATCTTTTATCACAAACATCCTGCTGCCCTTTGCCAGTATTCCTGGGTAATAGAACCTTTTTGTTTTGTTATATTTTAATCTGCTTAGTGCATGTGGCTTGTCTATCTGGCCCCACAAATCACCAGTTATCATCACAGTCAATGGTCTGTGTCCAGCCAATTTCACAGACAAACACCTCTCTCCTGGTCACAGTCCCTGACGTGGGGAAGTCTGATTTACAAAGTCAATAAAAATGCATTCAGGGAATTACTGGGCCTGCTGGCTTAATAGATGAGATTAAAATCTCCAAGTTTAGGACAATAAGAAGTCATTTAACACACATAAGGTGGCAAGCGGGTTATGGAAATGTCAGCTGGCCAGGGTCAGGCACCACTGGAAGGGAATTTATTGGAAGACAAAACAACTAATTGATTAATTGCCTTCAGTGCCTTTCCCTGAATGAGCCAGGGCAACAGATATCATAGTGCATTTTGTTGGTCACTTTGGAGAACAGACAACTTTTCATAGTGGAAAATCGACAACAAGAAAAGTAGGGCATTTCATAAGGATTTTTTAAAATTGAAACTTTTCCTCATTACCAAATGAATAAGTTTTCATTTCAGATGCTGTGGGTTGGCTCACCTGGAAAGTGGGGCTAGTCAGAGAGAGAAATCGGGCTATGATACAGTCGCAACAAAGGCCCCAGCCACTCCCATGGGAGCTGGGGAGCTGGGATTAAGACACCAGGCCTTTGTATGCCGGCATTGACCGGTCACTGGATGCAGATGTCCCCTGGAAGTGCATGTGTGACGTGGGTGAGGCCACTCCTAGAGCTGAGGACAGTTCCTGGAACGTATCTTGGAAGCTTGGAGGAGTGCCTCAGTGCTGGAGGAGGGATCTGGCGTTTTCGAGGATAGAAACAAGAAGTGAAAATCACCCCAGATCCCACCCCCCTCAGCAAAGAATTCACATTTTGGTATACATCTTCTCAACCTTCTCTATCCTACAGATCTGTGTATGTATGTGAGACGTGTATCGTGCGTGTGTATACACATACACCCACAGACACACCCACATGTGGCTGAGCAAAGATGAGTCACACTATTTTATATCTTGCCTTTCTCCAAATATAGCATAAACATTTTTCTCTGTGTTTATATAGATTAAAATAGACACATCTAGCCTTTCAGCAATTTCATATCAAAGAATTTTCATTAAGTAATCTGACATGGATATACAAGATGTTTATTACGGGGCACCTGGGTGGCTCAGTAGGTTAAGCGTCCGACTTCGGCTCAGGTCATGATCTCACAGTTTGTGAGTTTGAGTCCCACGTTGGGCTCTGTGCTGACAGCTTGGAGCCTGGATGGAGCCCGCTTCAGATTCTGTGTCTCCCTCTCTCTCTGCCCCTACCTTGCTCATGCTTGCGCGTGCTCTCTCTCTCTCTCTCTCTCAAAAATAAATAAACGTAAAAAAAAAAAAGATGTTTATTACAGCATCATTTATAATGGTTAGAAAACTCAGAATAACTCAATGTCTAACAAGAAGGGTCTGATTAAATGCAGTAGGAGATAGCTCTACCATGGCCATTATAATCAGAAGTCTATTTTATTTATTTTTTTTATTTTTTATTTATTTTTAAAAAAAATTTTTTTTTCAACGTTTTTTATTTATTTTTGGGACAGAGAGAGACAGAGCATGAATGGGGGAGGGGCAGAGAGAGAGGGAGACACAGAATCAGAAGCAGGCTCCAGGCTCCGAGCCATCAGCCCAGAGCCTGATGCGGGGCTCGAACTCACGGACCATGAGATCGTGACCTGGCTGAAGTCGGACGCTTAACCGACTGCGCCACCCAGGCGCCCCAGAAGTCTATTTTAATAATGTGAGGAACTGCCCCCAACATATGGTGAAATATTGGAAAAAAAAACAAAAACTGGGATACAAAACATTAGTATTTAGTGGGGAATAAAAAAAGTTTATGTACTTTGGAAAAAATAGTAGAATATCCACCACAATGTTAACAGTGGTTATGGCTGAAGGATGGAATCACAAGTTCCTTTTGCAAACAGTAGTTAGCGTATGTGGCCAAATAGTTGATAAAACAAAATGGTAGACAATGCAGAGTTAGCTCTGTCTTGTTCCAGAAACCTCCATCTTCCCCATTTCTCTCCCTAAGGAGCAACCACTCTGAGCAGTTTCTTTTCCTTCCTTGTCGGAATGTTCTATGTGACATAAACACCCACATACACACACGTGTGCGTGCGCGAAAGCAAGAATGTGCTACTCGGCATTCTCCCAACTTGGCATATGTTGGAGGCCTTTCTCAGTCACAACAGGGAGGTCAACTTCATTCTTTCAGCGCCTGAGTACTGTTTTCCACTCCCCACTACAGAGGGAGGTGGGTGCGAGTGGACGGCAAGTCCTGACATCACAGTTGACGTACAAGAGGTGTTTGTTGGGTGAACGAGCTTAGCCAAGAGGTGAGAGGGCTCCATTCCTTCCTGCCTCATCTGTAGGATGTGTCTCCTCATTATTTTCTGTCCCTTCTCCTTCCTTAGCCCTTTCCCTCTAGCCTTGAACGTGTGAGCATCTCACACTCGAAGGAAGGAAAGAAGGAAGGGAGGGAGGGATGGGGGCAGGGAGAAGGGAAGAAAGGAAGGAAAATTAAAATACGAAATCTCCCTTAACTTCTCTTCTTCACTGCCATTCCCGGACAACTGACTGATACACCCACTCTGTGCTAGGTGTTCGAGGATATTCCAGTAAACAAAAAAATGTAAGCATTCCTGCCCTCACTGATTATATTCCGGTAGGAGGAGATAGATGCTAAACAAGGGTGTCAGATGCTGGTGTGATGGCCTGCCTCTCTGCAGACTGTTTTCCTTATCTAAGTCTCCTTGAGAGAGTCTGTTTTCCTCTGAGGGCACAGGTGGGCATCCCTGCCCTGGCCTGCAAGTTGTGGGCCAGAGGTCCCTGTGTCTTCCGCATCTTCCACTGGACCCTCTGCGTCCTGTGCTCCCTGCTCTCCTGTCAATGTTCCTAGAGCGAGGGCTGGCATAAACAGTAGCTACTCTTTTTTTTTTTTAACTTAGAAAAAAAAAAGTTTTTAAAAATTGTTTATTTTTGAGAGAGAGACAGACAGACAGACAAGACAGAGCGCGAGTGGGGGAGGGGCAGAGAGAGAGGGGCAGTATCTGAAGCGGGCTCCGGGCTCTGAGCTGTCAGCACGGAACCCAACGCAGGACTCTAATTCACGAACCGCAAGATCATGACCTGAGCTGAAGTCGGGCGCTTAAAGGACTGGGCCCCCGAGGCGCCCCAACAGTAGCTACTAATTACACACCAAGTTCTACGTGCCTGGTGCTGCAGTAAGTATTTGACAAGTACGACCGTGCACGAACCTTTGGAGGCAGTACTATTATTGCTTCTGTTTTGCAAAATGAGAGAACTGGGAGCCACAGAGAAGAGGGGGGTCAGCATTTGAACCACGGTGGGCTAGCTTGGGTGTCCTTATCTCTCCTGGGCCACTATACGTAATTGTCCACAGGCAACCTTGCTCTTTCTTTTTCAAAGCTGGGAATCCTGCTTTTTTGGATAAATATTCCCAGGATCATTTATTATTTTTCACTCTCTGGCTCGTGATTTTTTGCACTGTTAAATTGTCATTTAGCGTATATTCCTAGCATCTCCTCTTTCCAGAAACTTTCTAGGCATTAAGGGACACAAAGATTAGGATGGACCAGTCCTCTAGTGAATCCCGAGGTGACGATGTGCACAAATGACCACAATAGACTGCAGATTGGGTTATTTAACATGTAGAGTAAGAATGACATAGCGGATAACATTTACTGAGCAGTAACCTTTACTGAGCAGTAGCAGTATTCTCGTCATCGTGTTAAACACTTTACAGGCCTTTTGCCTTGCATGAGTCTCCTAAAATCCTGAGATTTTACAGATGGAGAAACTAAGGCTTAGAGAAGATCAGTCCTCTGCCCGGGAAAGTGTTACTAGAATGTAGGAAGCCCAGTTAAATGTAAATTTCAGACGAGCATGTCCCATTCTTACTGTAAAAACAATTATTCATTGTTTATCAAAAATTCGTAGTTAGCTGTGTGTTCTATGTTTTCTTTTGGTAATCAAGCTCAAGGTCATCCAAGTGGCATTTGGACCCAAACCTGTCTGACTTTAGAGATGAATCAGGTACCGTAACTGAACGCAAGGTCAACAGGCAGCATGCTCCCAAATGCCCCCTCAAAGTCATATTCTTCAGACCCTACTGGCCTTTTAGGGCCAGGGTACCGGAATGTCACAGGCCCTCAGAGAGGTTAGCGGTGCATGTGCGCGTGTGTGCAAGCGCCTGCAGGGATGGACGCAGGAGGGAAGGGGGAATCTTCCCACCTTTGCCCTCCAGGTGCAAGAAGACAGCAGCTAAGCAGTGAAGTGAGTGGCTCATATCTGGGCTGCTCCTTCCAGAGGGAAATCAATGATTTAGTTAAAGGCTCACATGCCCTGTGCTGCGGATTGGGGCCATCCCGGTGGAGCTGCTCTGCAGAACCTTTTTATAAACCAGCAACAATTTACACTCCAAATGAAGTCCTAATAAACTGCCACTGCAGCTCTGCCAGGAGTAGGCCGGGTAAACACTTCCTTTTAATAAAACACACGCGCTGTGGTCTCAGCAGGGCTGAGACAGTTGTGCCTTGAGTATCCTGGCCTTGCAGCCTGGGCCCAGGGGGCCGGGCGGGGCAGGGCCTGCAGGTCCATTTGTGTCAGGGGTTTATCTGCTCTTATTCACTGGGTCTGTGCTCCTGGTCTCTAGGTTCCCAGGGTGGGAGGGGCCTCGATTTCAGCCAGGACAGTCACACACTAGGTAATGGAACTCCGGTGTTTCCCATTGATGCGCCCATGATTCCTCACTGCTGTTCCAGAGGGACCATGCGGCATGACTGTTAGGAACTCCGGCCTGGAGACAGACTGGTGGATTCATGTACCTTCTCCTGGCTGTGTGACCTTGGATACCTTGACTTAATCTCTCGGTGCCTCACTTTCTCATTTATAAAATGGGAATAATAATAGTGCCTACCATTCAAAGCTGTGGCACAGTGCCTGGCATAGAGTAAGTGCTTGATAACAACCGTTACTGTGATTTTATTATTAAAATGACAATATAGGGGTGTCTGTGTGGCTCAGTTGGTTAAGCGTTTGACTCTTGATTTCGGCTCATGTCATGATCTCACAGTTTCAGGGGTTCGAGCCCTGCATTGGACTCTGTGCTGGCAGTGCAGAGCCTGCTTGGGATTCTCTCTCTCTCTCTGCCCCTCCCCCACCTGTGCGTGCGCGCTTTCTCTCTCTCTCTCTCTCTCTCTCAAAATAAATGAATAAACTTAAATAAATAAAATGACCATATATATATAATGACTGTGCAGTTCTTAGCACATAATAAATGCTTAGTAAATGGTTTAATATTTGTACTATTATATTTAGGATGATTGTAAGTATTAATAAGCTATCAGAAAGACCTTTATAACTTTGAGACCAAATTACATTGCTGTAAACTCTACCTGTTGCCCTAACTCCATCCTCTTGAAGCTAAACAGAGTAAACTCAATCCTGACAACCCTCAAGTATTTGCCCTACTCGCTCCTAAATGTACGCCTTTCGAAGGGGCACTTTCAAGTAAAAGTCCACCAATTCCTTCAGCTACTCAACCAGACATCCTCCTTCCTTTCCTATGAAGGCCCATGTTTAAAATGGGGACTATAATGCTTATCTTCCAAGAGGGAATAAGTTCATGTGTCTTAAAGCTCCTAGCATGTATAGCACACAGTAGGTGCTGTTCCCTCCTGTCCCCCACCTAAGAGCAGAGTATCATTGTCCCACTTCCCAGGAGCCAGTCTCGCTAATAGCTATGAACACAGGCTCTGGAGTCAGATTGCTTGGGTCCGAACCTGGCTTCATCACAGCTGTGTGACCTTGGGCAAGCTACTTAACCTCTCCTTGACTCACTTACCTCGTCTGTAAAATGGGAATAAGAGCACTGTGTGCTTGTGTTGATTAACTGAGATGATCCAGGCAAAGCACTAGAACAGTGCTAGTATATAACAGGCGCTCAACCAGTAGTCTTAGGCTATATTCTTCCAGGCGAGCCACACAGAACTTCAGGTAGTATCAGGACCAGGCAATATTCCTTTGCTCTTTCTTTGAGCCCTGCGTCAGCCCACCGTCCTTGGCCAGCCCCTCCCGTAGTAGCTTATGGCGTTGTCCACACACGCTACCATTAAGCATCAACACTCTTATCTTAAAAAAAATTTTTTTTTAAACATTTGTTTATTTTTGAGAGACAGAGCGTGGGCAGGAGAGAGGCAGAGAGAGAAGGAGCCACAGAAACTGAAACAGGCTTCAGGCTCTGAGCTGTCAGCAGAGTCCAACGTGGGGCTCGAACCCATGAACTGTGAGATCATGACCTGAGCCGAAGTCGGACGCTTAACAGACTGAGCCACCCAGACGCCCCTACCAACACTCTTATCTTGTTCTTCACCAGCTGTTACTTCTCTTGGACTCATGTACAGGCCTTCACATTGATCCCTATTCATTTCCACCCTGCCAGCTCTGTGCTGTGATTCCAGTTGTTTAGGAATCTTTGGGGTGCTCAGTCTGTCATCCAACATGGGCCAGCGTTCCTCATATCCTGGCTTGTGGACAAAGTGGATGTTATAAAACCAGGAAAAAGAGCCAGAGCTCATAGTTGACTTAAGTTGCTCCTTGCCTCTGCCCAGAATTCATGCCCCATTTTTTGGCAACTGTATTTCAGTATTGCTTTTGGGAACCACCTCTCTGCCGCAGCATGTGGTTTTGGTGGGGTTGTGAATCAGGGTGTTGGTGAAGGGTACAGATCCCAGGCTGGGCCAGTCAGATTCTTTCTCTGGAACCTAACTATTGAGAATGACACAAGGAACCTTCCTACCCATGAAAAAGAAAAAGAAAGAAAGGAGAAGAAAAAAAAAAAAAGCTGGTTCACCCTGAACACAACGGCTTGAAGAGACTGTCTACTAGATCCTATTCTGTGGATCCTTAGCGCTACCTTTTCCTGTCCTGTTGGGAGTTTTTGAGCTTTTCCTTTGGCATATAGCCGATATTTATTGCCATAAGAATGTGGTGTGCCAAACTGTGACAAATTATATCCTCCCCAAATTCATAGAGTTCAAGTCCTAAGCCCCAGGACCTCAGAATGTGATTGTATTGGGAGACAGGGCCTTTAAAGAGCTGATTAAGTTAAAATGAGGTCATTACAGTGGGCCCTCATCCAACCTGAATGATATCCTTATAAGAAGAGGAAATCCGGGTACACAGAGAATCAAGGCATGCGTGTGCGCAGAGGAAAGACTACACGAGGACACAGCCATCCATAGCCATCTGCAAACCAGGGAGAGAGACGTGTGCTGACACCTTGATCTTGGACTTCTGTCCTCCAGAATTGCGGGAAGATACTTTTCTGTTGTGTAAGCCACCCAGTCTGTGGCAGGTTGTCATTGCAGCCCTAACAAGCTAATGGACAACCCGTCCCAAAATTCAGTGACTTAAAACACTAGGCATTTATCCAGCTCATGAAACTGTGGACCACATAGGTGGTCTTCCGGTAGAGACTCCTGGTAGTTCCGCTCCTGAATCTGCAGCTAGTTGAAGGTTCACAAAACAACTACTGGTGCTTGCTGGACTCTCATATCTCTGGGGGGGTCAGCTGGGAACTGATTGGGTTCCAGGTGGCTTCTGTGGGACAAGTGGGGTGACCCAGCTGTATCCAACATGTCTCATCCTTCAGCAAGTCACCAGGGCATGTTCTCAAGATAAAGACAGAGGAGCAGGGGAAAGAATGGGAAGTGCCAATGCTTTTTCAAGCCTCTCTTCGTGTCACAGCTGCTAGTGTCCATTTGGTCAAAGCAAGTTACAGGGGCGGGAGGAGCCTCATATTAAAGAGTGTGGATACGGGGAAGGGTGAAGAATCAGCTATTACTGAATCAACTGCATGCCATGAACTAGTTCAGAGCCTTCTGATGAGTTTATTTGCCCCTCAGAGTTGGTTTTTGTTGCTGGAGATTAAAGAACTTTCACTGATGCAGAGCCGGAAGGTAGAATGGACGTGTATCTACATCCAAGTCTTGGAAGCCAATGGAAGAGAATGGTTCAAAATGGAAGCCAAACGTTGACTGGAAGTCAAGTGATAAAAGGACTAAGAAAGGCCCATTGCATTTACGAGCCAGTAGATTATTTGTCACCTTAGTCAGAACCGTTTCTATGGAGAAGTGGGGGCAGAAGCCAGATCAGCGAGGGTGGAAGGTTAAGAGGGGGATACTGTGAGTGTGGACAACTTTTTAAAGGATCTCATGCCATATAAAGTCTGGAGGAGGATGTGGGGTTATGGAAGGTTTTCAAATTTGCTTTTATAGAGGAGGAGAAATCGAGAAAGGAGCCAGTGGGGTCCAAAGTCTAATTCTAAGCAAGTGAACTAAGGGTGAACTAGCCCAGCCTCCACTGGAGCAGGTCCATGGATACTCGTTACTCCAGTCAGCTTTGACTTCCTTGTGTCAGCATCTAGGAGCCTGTCTGTTGTCCTCACGGGGACGGCCTATCTTCACCACGGATCTCCTCTGTCTCTGTCATATCGCACCATGTGAACATTGTCCCACCTGCCCCTTCACCACCCCCAGGAGAAGCCCCCAGAGATGGGATCCAGGATACTAATGGAGTGGTGGTCACATTCTTATGCTCTAGAGGGGGTTATTTGAGGTGATTTGACTTCCAGCTTGAGACTGCCCCCCCATCATCCATCCAGTTGAGACAGTCATCACTGACACTTCAGTTACATGGAAATCCTGGTAAACTCAGAAGATCAGGAAAAGAAAACTTACCTCTTACATAACTAAATTATATCTGGGGCACACACAGCCTGTCTTGAGGGTGAGGTGGAATGGAAGCCAATTCCAGGGAAAAGAATTGCGGAAGGAAGAATAACACCCTAATTGAGTCTTTTGCCAGGGCTGGAGTCAACTCAGGGAATTAATAGGGACTAATCCAATTCTGCCACTTGCTGTGTGACCTTTCACAGGTGAATTGACCTCTCTGGGCTTTCTCTTCATCGGATTATGAGGATTGAGTACAATTCCATTTTGTAAGGTAGCACGATGCCTCCCGAATAAATTCCTTTCTCTTCTTTCATCCACTGTGCAGTTGTTAAATTATTGTCTCTCACTTCCAAACCCAGCCCTCTCTATCCCTGTAGTGCTGGGATCAGGACTTGGTCACCACATTTCTGCGGTGCCAGCTGCTCCAAGTTAGGCTCTGTCCATAGGGGGCGCTAGAGGCGGGGGGGGGGCGGGAATTGAGGAGCTGGAAGAGGGAAGATCAGACTTGCTTCTTCCTGTTCCCTTGCACATTTCCTTAACAATACTTCTCTGGCCGGGATCCAGTCTGTAGCTTTTCACGGAACCAGTCTGATCTGAGAGTCCACTGACTGGCCAGCATCCCAGATTTGGGTTCCAGAACCATGGGGTCCTCCCGAGCCTGCTGAGCCTTAATAATTCCAGCCTCTTCCCTTGTTGCCCCAACTGGAGTGGTGGTGGCTGCTCTCCTGCGGCAGATGTCTCTGTAATGCCTTGGAGTTAGCTTTTTCCTGTTTCCTAGTTTCCCACTTTATGCCTCTTTAACAGTCCTTATCCTAAACCCCCAGTCACTGGTCTGGCTCCTGCCTTCTGACTGGACCCTGACTGATAACCCCCCCCTCACAGATCCTCATCCAAAGTGCTACCACGGGATCAGTCCCCTTGTCCTGAGTTGTCTCTTCCCTGGTACCCCCGTCAGTAGGATTTCTCCCATTGTACAGATGGCTGGACCTGGCTGTGTCTGAATGCACTGAGGCCTTTGTTAAGACACTTTGTGGGGGCCCCACCTCTAGAGAATCTGACTCACTCGGAAATCCTGAGGTGGGAATCTGGGATCCATATTTTTAATAATTGCTCCTGGTTTGGGAAATCACTTTTGTGCAGTCAGGGACCAGGTGTTTTTGTTTGTTTGTTTGTTTGTTTGATTTTTGTTCCCACGACCTTGGCCCTTTGCAGGCCTCCACAGGAAAGCTTGTTGAATGAGTGGATAGATGTGTGTCTGCACTATTTGTAGCCACCTCCTCCCCATGGGATCAAGGACCAAGGTGAGTTGCAAATGATTTTTGTTTTTCTGTTAGGTGCAAGAACGTGTAATGGTGATCAGTAGAAGAGAAAGCATGCTCAGTCCCGGTTGCTGCTCAGGTAAGATAATGGACGGAAGATGCAATCCTGAAATGTCTTAAACGTAAAGTTAGCAAATATTTTGAGAAGGTCTCCTATAAAATAATGAATCATGTTTTCAGGAAGTACTGAGGTCATCCCTTTAGATGGCAGGCTATGCTAAACTTGTGCTTCGTGAGCTGATGTGAACAATTTGCGAAGTTTTAAATAATTCTGGTGCAAAAGTTTTTTTTTTTTTTTTTTTTTTTTTTTTTTGTCCCTCCCAGAGTTTTATTTCACCTGAGGTACTGGATCAACTGAAAATAGATTACTAGTCCCTTCATCAGTAAAAACTGGTTTGGAGACAGCTGTTGGAAAGCTCATGATGGCGTATGGGGAAAGAGGATGGGTTTTTACTAGTTTACTTCGAAGAAGGGAGAAAAGCCATGAAGGGCTAAGTCTTAACCAATATATGATACTTATCTCCACATTAAATAGATAATGCTTATGCAAGACTTGTTCTAGTTATATTAAATTACATCAGTAAGAAAAAATGGCTGTAGTGGTGTTACCATCCTCAGAAGGAGTGGTTCCTGAAGATATAACCTGAAGATATATCCTGAAGATATAATCGTGCAGATTGGTCTGAAATTGGTCAACCCCAGAATGCAGAGCCCCAGGAATAATTATACTAGTTATGGGTACCTAGATAGTACAAGGGCAGAAATTCTCAGTTGACGTTAGCTAGAAAGTCTCTACTTAGCAAGCTTGATGGGAGGAGAGACATGCGTTAAAGCATATTCATTGACCCATCTATTGGGCCATTGACCCAAGAATCAGTTTCTTATTGCAGTGTGCAGTTTCCTATTGGGAGGAGGCTTAGGACTACAGGACTGTGGTCACTGCCTGAGGGACACCACGGGAGTTGGGGAGGACACAGTCTTCTGAATGGAGCTAAGTCCACATGGCCAACCAAGTCAACGTGTGGGAGAGTCCATTGGGCTTTTCTGGCCTGGCTGTGTGCATAAGAGAAAGCTCAAGGCGAAGCCAAGAAAAAGGAATGTATAGTATGCTTGAGGCAGAAGAAAGAAATGGTAAGAAATAGCCCAGGGCCCAAGCCTTTGGCTGAGGGGAAATCTGAAAGGCATCATTACCCTGAAACAAAGGAAAGGGGGAATATGATCAGTTAGGGGCAAGATAGTTGGGTAGACTCCACAGGTGGATGAAGGGTAGCACATCATTAGGCTGTAGAACTGGCACAAAGGCCTAAGTCCTCTTAGACAGGATTTAACCTACAATGTAAGGACTCATGTTTGCTTCTGGTAACAGTCTTTGTCCAAGCAAAGGAGTGTGGGCACAGCTGGCTCTTCCCTGAGGCAAAACAAGGGCCTGACAACCTGCTCCGGCCCCAGAAGATGATGCTGTTGCTCTAGACTGGTCTCAGTTTGCAGTTTGCCTACATTTGAAAACACGAAAGTTCCTGTGTGTCAGTACTTCTGAGGGATGCCTGTCAGGGGGTGGTGGGAAACAGTTCAGTTGCAGAAGCTTTTGAGCTGGGCATCGCTGAATATTTACTTAGAACAAACAAAGCATTTATGATGCAGACAAAACCAAACCAGAGGCATGAGCTGCGTGACGCTGTGGCCACTGTGAAGTGGCCTCCCTGCCGGGCTTGGGCGTGGAGGCTCACAGATCCTTCCCACCAGACCTCGGTGACTTCCTGGCCCTGCCCTGCCCATCCCTATGCGACCTGTTCATTTCTACCAGCTCACAGAATCCGGGCTCCAAACTGCAGGAGTAGTTGCCATGGCACTTTACCAAGGAACACAGATCAATTTAAGAAAAGCAAATTACCTGGGGGTAGTGAGTGATAAGAAAATAATAAGGTTATACGTGTAATTGGGCATTTTTACTAGCTGATGCTGGTGCAGAAAACACTCAGTCTCTCCCTAACCACCTTGTGCCTCCTCCTTGCCCCGATCTCTCCATATCCAGTCATACCCATAGAAGCTTGCTCTTAAATGGGAGGAGAAAGGAGTGTGGTAGGGGACAATGGAGGGAAGAGAAATCTCCTGTTCCAGAGTTAGGGGTTGGATTTAGGAGCTGACAGAGCTGTGGAAATGACAATTTAAGAAACTCTAGGCTGAAGCGTATTTTCTCCAAGTCCTCGGGTCACAGGGTGTTGCCTAGAGAATTGGGAAGAACCCCTTCCTCTTTATTCTTGCAAAGAACCCAGAACCACCTGGGACCCTGAGTTTTGGAGGTGTTAGATGCACCCAAAGACAGCACACTTGGCATGGACATTTTCGGGTGGGGAGACCCTTTCAGGCATCTCTGTTGACACCAAATGTGGACACGTGGGAGCCACATGGGGAGAAAGAGGACAGCAGATCTGCAATGGAGGTGGGGGGGCATCCCACCAGGGACCCCGAGAGAGAAAGGACAAGAGAATGAAGTCCTGCTTTCACAAGCATGGTGCTCTTGAGCCAACTGATGCCCATGCCTAAACTTTTATGAACTGGAGGGACCAGGGCAGAGCACATTAATTAGATTATACAACAAGACACAATGTGTAACTTGTGACCCACCAGTCCTAGCCAGGCCTGGGCTCGTTCAGTTGTCTTTGGAAACGGAAACTGAACCCCACGATCAAGTAACAAGGTTGAAGCTCATTCCCATGAGGCCAGGTTGAGTTGCTCAATACGAGTTTAGGGTTTGGTTTGTACGGGGTGCAGTCACCCAAATCCTGCTTGTGGAATCTGGGCATACCCGGACACAGGCCAGATGTTTGCCAAACACCTGTGCTGTGGATACTTCTTTTCTGGACTTCCCTAGATCACTTATTCAGTCCACAGAAGTGGCTCTCAGCAGCCGTGTTCCTGCCTAGTGATCCTGACCCCCCTCCCAGCAATAGCTGATAGTCTAGGGGTGGACACTTGCCCCAAGCTAGACCAATCAGCTTCTTCCTCTGGGAGTTTGGAATTTTCTATGGACAGAGGTCAAAGGTCACACTCCATTCAGGGTAATGCTCTTCTTGCACACCAGTCAAACGGGGTCTTGGGGGTCTTGTTCAAGCGCAGCTTCTGGTTTAGAATGTCAGGGGGTGGGGGTGGGGGCTGAGGTTCTGTGTTCTAACACTTTCCAGGTGACACCTGTGCCGCTGGCTCTCAGACCACATTTTGAGCAGCAAGGACCTAGATGGCATACTCTTTTTTCCAACAATTATTTTGATCATATACTCCAGTGGGTGTGCATTTATTTATTTATAAATTACACAAACATAATAGTGTTATGTGTATTGTAAAGCAAATAAAAATAGGAAGAAGTTAACATGAGATAAAACTAAATAGAAATTTGAGTATTTTCTTCCTGTATCTCAGGGGATGGACTTGTCACTCCCAAAGGTGTGTACACACCATTTTGGGGGGTCACTGCTCCAGGGGAAGGTACACATGCCCACTTCTGGGAGCCCCCAAATGTTCCTGGTTCCTGTCCTTGCCAAGGACTGGATACCCAAAGCCTCCATTGATTCCCTGATACCCCAGCAGCTTTCCAGTGACTTCTCTAGTGTGTTTCTGTTACTTGTGCGCCCCCCAAATTAATATGATGAAACTCTAATCCTCATGGTATTGGGAGGTCAGGGTAAGGTCCAAGAGGAAAGGTGGGGCACTTGAGAAATGGAATCAGGGAGCGGATGGGCTGTGGAGCATGAAATTGGTCAGGGCCAGCAGTTTAGGGCTGGGGCCCTGGACAATGCGGGATGTGCGAGGCCTCTTTTCATGCTTTGTGCTGCGTATGGGGATGGACAGCAGCAGCAGCCAGCAGGGGAACCTGCCTCTGTTCTACAGGACACCCCTAGTGCCAGCCCCCTCCTTTTAGCCCTCATAGTCAGGGAGGAGATATGGGAAGACCCCCTCTCTAATAGAATTCTCTGGAAGGGCGCCTGGTAGGAAGGGACATTAATTTGGTACTAATTCCATAGGAGGCAGACTGGTATGAAAGAAAATGTGAAATCTAAAAGGTGAACAAACATATGAAGAGATTCTCAAATTCACTTAATAATAAGAGAAATGTAGATTAAAATAATAAGATATCCCTTGACATCTGTGGACTGGCAAAATTACAAAGCTAGATAATGCCAAGTGTGGGTGGGGAAGGGTCGATCCAGGAGCCTTACGTCCTGCTGAAGAAAATGCACCTGGCAGCATCATCAGGTGGAGTGTTTGTACCCTACACCAGCAGGCCTGCTCCCAAAGGAGGGGACATGGACGAGAAGGTTCCCCACAGCATTAATTGTGGTGGCAGTCTCCATGTCTGTCACTGCGAGGGTGGAGAGGCAAAGCCCAGAGACTGTGCATCCCTGAGATCACACAGAAAACAATACGGAGGGATCCTAAAAACACGGGGCTGCGTTGTCTATGGCGTGGGGGAGGGAGTGGGCTTCAAGGAGGACAAGGTTCTCTTCATGAGAGCCAGGGAGGGCCTACACAGACCAGTGGTGAGCACAGGTTGAAAAGAAAAGAAAAAAAATACAAGAAAAAAGAAAACGTGTTTGCTAGCTGAGACCTCGTTAGGTGTTTCTTTTATAGAATAATAACGGTGAGCATTCAGAACGTTGCCTCTTGGTTCAAGGTAAACCCGGAGAGTAACATGATGGCTGAGGGCTTTCTCTGTCATCACCTTTATCCCCCTCCCCCTGATACACACACACACATGAGCACACACTGTTTCTGGAAAGCTACGGCTTCCTAGCATCCCATCTCTGTCCTAACACATGATGTGGACTTGTCTTCCTGGGAGAGAATTCTGACTAGCCAGTCAAGTAAATCAGTGGTCCCACTGGATACTGTAACTGTGTCTGTTCCCAGGGCCCTCCCCAGACCTGTCTTACCCTCATCTTTCAGAGCTGAGGACTGGGAATCTGCATTCTTGATTGGTCTAGATGGTAAAATTAGTATTTAGCATCGCAGGTGATTCTGGTCACCTGGTAGGTTTGGAAACTAAGGAACTAGCCCAGGCTTCTCAACCTGGGCTGCCCAACAGGATTACCAGGAGAGCTAAAGACCAACGAACAAAACACCACCACCAACAAAAACTGGTATCTGAGCCTCGTACCTGACCAATAAATAGGAATCTTTCTGCTATTTGTGGGGCTCAGGAATTGTGTCTTGAACCTTCCTAGTGGATTCTACTGTGCAGCCAGTGTTGGGAGCCACTGTCCCTGGGCACTGTTTCATTAACTTCCCTGCTGGTGTGAATCGTCTGGGGGGCTTGTCAAGCATATAGCTTCCCGGGCCCTTCCCCTAGACATCCTGATACCTGTGCATCGGGTTGCAGCCCAGAAATTTGTGTTTCTAACAAATGAGTGGCTTGACCTTACGTACCTTAGTGGGACAAACAGTCCTTTTTGTTCTCTGTATGGAAAGGAGTTCCCTTCATTTTTCCCTCCCCCTTCTCCCTGTTTCCAAAATCCCTGGACAACAGCCCTCACTTGGAAGAAACAGGCACAGTTTTGGACACATGTTTTGTAGTCCGTGTGCCCAAGTTCCTTGCTGAGTCCCAAGTACCTAGTCATCAGAGATGTGCTTCTTTCTGCAGCTTTGTCTTTGTCCTTTGCCTGTAGCGGCCTTCCTCTGCATTTGTCTCCCACACCAGGCCTGCATTCCCTGGAGCTGCAGGGGAAACGCTCCTGACCTGGAGATCTCCCAGGCATGGAGTTTGGGAGGCAAGGTGATGTGTGGGGACTATTGCCACATACTGGGGGGTTCCCAAGATGCTCTCTGTCTAGCCCTCCTGGTTTGTACGCTGTCATCCGTTCTTCCTTGAGGCCATCAGGTGAGGGCTCTGGATCGAACACATTCTCATCAACCAAAGCATCTGAGAGATCCTGTTGTTTCATAGGACCAGAGACCCTATTTGAGGCTCCTTTTGCCATCATTTGCAGTATCTCTTGACTTCATTTCAATTTAGGTTTTCAGTATGCATGATACGTACAGGGCTGCTCCCTCTCCCAAATGGGCAAAAGACACAAACAGTCAAATTATATGAGACAGAATACAAGTAGCCAATAAACAAATAATAATACTACTAATAAATGCAAATAAAATTATAATAAAATGTTAAGTTTTTACTTGGTCTGGCAAAGATTAGAGAATAATAACAGTACGTGTAGTTGGCGAAGTTGTTGTGAAACGGGCATTCGCATTAGTGGGGACCATGAATTGGTCTGACAACTGTAGAAGACAATCTGGCAGTAGCTTTCTGAATTTAAAATATACATATCATTGAGAAAGGAATTCTATTTCGAGTAATTTACTTTATAGAGCTATTCACAAAGGTATGCCAGCATATCTTTATATGTATCTTTATACATATCTATCCATATCTTTATCTGTATGTGCATCTGTATCTGTGTGTGTATGTGCAACTGTATGTATCTGTGTGTGCATCTGTATCTGTCTGAGTGTAGATACAGATGTGGGTATTTAGTACAGCCCTTTTCAATAGTGAAACATGGGGAAGCAACCTAAATGTCCAGCAGCAGATACCGTGCATGTGTTAATGAGGGGGAGGTGGAATCCGTATGCACTGCTGTGGAAAGATCGCTGTACCATTATCTAAAGAAAGCAAGGCTTACATTAATTAAACAATGAGTCCCCAGCTTGCTTCTAACTTACCCTCTGTTCTGAGGTCGTAAGAAATAAAGAGGAAAAAGCAAAGACTTGACTCTCGTTCCCATCATTTATGAGCTATATAATTTTGGCCAAGTTACACAACTTCTTTGAACCTTTGAACCTTTATGTCTAAAATGGAAGCCATCAGAGCCATGTCATAGAATTCTTATGCTGTTTGAAAGGTTATAATGTATTAAAACTCAGTATGTGTTAATTTCCATCTCCCAAAAGGTAAAAATGAAGGTGACATAAATGAAGGTCTGTATATAAAGTAAGACTAGATCAGTTTTTTTCATATTTTTATTTTTTTTTTATCAATCTTAGTTTTGTCCTGTAAACTCTGACTAACTTTGCTATAATTGGCCTTTTTTCTTGGAGTCTGAGTTTCAGGGAGGCTGCAGCCTGGGGGTGGTGAGGGCGGGGGCAGGAATGAGAAGTTGGAGAATATCACGTGCACTAGTCCTAAAATCCACCAAGCCCACCTGTGCCTAATTCAGTCCTGATTCATTTATTTTTCTCTCTCAGTCTGAGTTCTCGCTTGATGACTTTAAAACTGAGATTTAGCTAAAGCTGTATTTCAAAGCCGACAAATGCTTACCTGAGTTTGGAAGGTAACCAAAAGGGGACTCAATATTAAAAAGTAGGAACAGTCTTGATTTCTACAAATAAATTTGCTCATGTCCTGCAGGCCAACTACCAAGAAGGTAGTTGAAGGCTCTGTGAGCCCGATGTGGCCTGAGGAACTGAGTTTGCAACCTTGATGTTAGCTTCTTCACAGACAGTAATGGGGGAGAATGAAAGGAGAGGGGGTATGTCTCTTGGGTTCTGTTCAGAAAAGAGATGGTGCATTCAAACTGGTACAGTTTGAGAAGGCTTTATTAAGAAAAAACCTGATTGAGGGGTGCTTGGGCGGCTCAGTCAGTTAAGCGTCTGACTTCGGCTCAGGTCATGATCACAGAGTTCATGACTTCAAGCCCTGTGTCAGCCTCTGTGCTGACACCTCAGAGCCTGGAGCCTGCTTCAGATTCTGTGTGTGTGTGTCTCTCTCTCTCTGCCTCCCCTCTCTCTGCCCCTCCCCTGCTCACCTCTGTCTGGGTCTCTTTCTCTCTCTCTCTCCCAAAAATAAACAAACACTAACACTTGCTGGGGGGGGGGGGGGGGAGGAGGGAGAGCTGCCTAGGGTGAGGCTCTTCCAGAGGTAGAGAGGTACCTTCCGCTGAGGGACAGAGCCAGACTGAGCTTATCTGTCAGAGGGAGCTAGAGGAATAAATGTCCTGCCTTTCTGCCCTCCCACTCCTGGTGCCTCCCCTGGACCAAACCACCCGGGAGCAGAGGACTTGGAAACTCATAGATCTAATGCATCCAGCTCATTCTTTAGGAGCAGGGTAGAGGGGAGTGGAGACAGGTGACCTGGAGGGACAGATGGGGTCATCTGGCATAGGGGATGGAAGCAACAGACATTTGGAGGTTTTTTTGTTTTAATGTTTATTTCTTTTGGAGGGGGGAGTGCGTGAGCAGGGAGGGGCAGAGAGAGAGGGAGAGAGAGAATCCCAAGCAGGTTCCATGCTCGAGGAGCCTGATGCAGATCTTGATCCCATGGCCGCGCAATCACACCCTGAGCTGATTAAGAGTCAGACACTCAACCGACTGAGCCATCCAGACACCCCGACGTCTGAGGATTTCTAAGGCTTCTTTGGGTCAGGCTTCTGTTGGGTGCTGTCCAAACTCACAGAGTTGCTTTCCACACAGTCAACTCACTAGCCCTTCCCACATTTTAACTAAGGAGGAAGAGAGCCTGGGAAGAACTGGAGGCAGCCCAGCGCCCCGCTGCAAGGGGACTTGGCTGGGCGGGCAGTTCAGGCCCCTGGAGAGGGTCCGTCCTCTGCTAAAGGGACAGAGAATCGGGAGTGCAGGAGGCTTGCTGGCAGCTCCACAAAGACAGGGAGCTGACTCTGCTCTGTTTTTTGATGCATCCCAAGCACCTCCGGCGAGCGCCTGGTGGACACAGATGCTCCACGAATCCCTGCCGCATGAATGAGATGTGTGGGCAAAGTGCAGCAGTCAGCCTGCGTTCTCCGAGTGAGACCATCTGGCCGTGCTTCTCGGCACCTCGGCCGCCTGGGACTATTGAGGTGTCCTGGTCTTTTTAGGAACTGCTCTTGGCGGCACCCCAACATCAGAAGGGTCTGAGCGGGCGGAACCACGTCCCAGTGTCATTCTGGGGCTTCCTGGTTCAGAGAACAAAACCAGAAGCCTCTTCCCCAGCTGCCTCCTTCTCACCAGCTGGAAATATCTCTGAGAATGAGTGGCTTGTGTTTCTGCATATTTCTCACTTGGCAAATGAACAAGCAGTTGGATTAGAGGATTAGGCACTAAATGAATGGCTAATGGCTTCTGTGAGGACATGACGCAGGTGGCAGAGAACATGCTGAACTGGAGGCTTTACTGAGGCAGGTCTCAGCCCTGAAGACGTCCTGAGAAGGGACGGGAGGTCGATCTATTTCTCCTTCTCAAGGTCCAGCTTGGCTGATATGTTAGCCTCTGTCCCGTGGATTGCTGAATCAAAACAAAGGGCCGGAGGCTTGTTCGCATTTCGTCAACTAATATCTACTGAACACTGGCCCACTCCAGGAAGCCACGGCGCTGAATAACACGGGCACTTTGCCTCCCCTCACCTAGCTTACAGTTGAGAGTATGTATCAGAAGCACGAGGAATTTGTTCTCATGCAGGCTCTGGGGCCACATGCCTGGATGTTCTGACCTAGTAGGTCCAGAGTGGGGGCCAGGAAGCTGCATTTTGAAAAACAAGCATCCAAAGCAATTCTCACGCAGTTGGTTCCAGCCATATGTTGAGAACCATCTGGTCTACCAAGAACCTCACACATTGAGACAAAGGTCCCCAGTCAGTTAGCACCCTGCTTCCCCAGACTGGAAATGCTGCCTCGCCTTAAGGACATTAGGTTCTCAAGGAGGCAGAAAAGGAGAAAAATCTCACATTGTCGAAATTATTCTTGAAAGTGCTTAGGAAGGTGCCACATTGGAGGCTGTTACACCATCTTTTTTAGAAAGGCCGGCCCAGACGGTTTTCCTCTGCTATGGGGAGACATCTCTGTTTCTTCAGGGGGCATCTTGAGGGTTCTGCTGGTCAAAAAGTACAAATCTTTAAATTAAAAAAATTTTTTAATGTTTATTTATTAGAGAGAGAGAGAGAGTGCAGGGGAAGGGCAGAGTGAGAGGGAGACACAGAACACAAAGCAGGCTCCAGGTTCTGAGCTGTCAGCATAGAGCCCGATGCGGGGCTTCAACTCACAAACTGGAAGCTCATGACCTGAGTCGAAGTCAGATGCTTAACCGACTGAACCACCCAGGAGCCCCGAAAGTACAAATCTTTAAATACTCCACATGGCGTGATATGCTCTTTATAAGAGGCACACGAGTAGCAGATTCAAGTCCCCATTTCAGGCTTGCTCCGGGGTGTGCATTTAATGAAGTGGCGGGAAGAATCGCCTGTACTATTTAAGATTACTATTTCTTTTTCTTAATTTTTTTTTTTGAATTCAGGGAGTTAGATTTGCAGAAATTAAATGTGTATGTGATACCAGGTCCATTGCACTAGACAGACCATGAAAGGTCCCTGCCACTTGCACCTCCCCATCTCGAGAAAGCTCAGAGCACTTCCAAGCCCACCACTACCTTTTGAGGAATTCTTCATGATTAGGCCCCTATACTTCGCGCCATATGACCCACAGATTATTGTACCCACATCATGCACTGCACAACCTTTAGGGCTGCTATTTACACAGACTACAGTGTGAATTGCACCCTGGAGTTGTGGAGTACACGACCTGCACAACCTGATGTGAGAGCACTAATTGTACCCAAAGGCAGTCGGGCAACTTCAAGAATCTGCACCAGGCCTTTGATTGGGTGGGTGGGGAGTACACTTATTTTATTGTTTTCAAATAATACAGCTGTGAAAACCCAGACAAATGAAACCCTCCAGAGAATACGAGTATCCGGATTTCCAATTACATTGAACACACATTCTTCACCCACATGAGTGCCAATTTGTATTATTCTGAGTTCCACTGAAATTGGCCCAAGCCCCTGGGGTGTTTCTTGCCTAGTTTCACTTGTTACCCTGGGATAATTGGTTTAAAACTGATTACTGGGTCACTAATTATGGGGCCTATTGACAGTGTATTTCAGCTTAGGGAAGCAATTAAAAAGTTCACCCTAATTAATCAGGGGTAATTAACAGGTCTTAAATTTTGTCAAGAGATTAATTATCAAGAAATCCAGAACAAATCAATGTGCATTCCGGTAGGGTGAGAGAGGACTCAGTCATTGGAGCTGGAGGTTATTTGGCCCATTTATTCATTCATGTATTCATTCAAACACAGATGTTTACTGAGCAGCTACGTGATGCTGAGCACGGAGCCCGGGGACGCCAGTGGCTTTACCGAAGTAGCTTCCCATTGGACAGGGTGGTCAGGCATGCGACCAGGCACTTTTTCAGATGGCTGCAGAGAGCCTCTCTGAAGGCCCCAAAACAGTCATCCATATTCCTAGCTAATTGTTCTGAGTGCTTACTATGTGCCACGTGCAGTACTAAGAGCTTATGTGGTTTATTTCATTAAGTGTTTACAGTGACCCTATTATGTAAATACCATTGGTCATTTAACAGGTAAGGAAACTGAGGCCCAGGTAGGTTAAAAAACTTGCCCGAGGACACCCAGGACTATGCTTAGGTGCACCTCTCCATGTGAGTGTTCTGAGAAGAGAGCAGGTTCGCTGAGTGTGCCTTCCAACGGGAGCTTCTAGGGAGCTATTACAGCGTAATGTAGTGAGGTTCAAGGGCTCTGGAGCCAGGCTGCCTGGGTCAAATCCTGTTGCCACTGACTAACCATATGAGTGCGGGCAAGTTTCCCCCCACCGCTCTGTGACCCCATTCTCCCCTTCTGTAAAATGGGCGTGTCATAGTACCTACCTCCCAGTACTGTTTTAAGAGGATTCATGTAAAACATTTTAAATAGTTCCTGGCACATGGTAAGTGCTCGCTGCCAGCCGTTGATATTATTACCTTCTTACAGAACCAGCAGTTCGTTGCTTTAGCTCTTATGTCACCAGCTTGTATTATTCTGTGGGGTTTTAGGAATGAATTTCTATTTTGTTTGGGAGTGTGCTATGGACTGAATTGTGTCCCAAGTTTATATGTTGAAGCCCTGCCCCCACCCCTCTGCCAATGTGATGGTGTTTGGAGGTGGGGCTTTGGGGAGGCGATTAGGTTTAGGTGACATCCCGAGAATGGGATTAGGGCCCTTACAAGAAGAGAAGGAAGAAGAGACAGCTTGCATTCTCCCCCACCCCCTCCCTGCCCCTCTCCCTGATGTGAGAACACAGTGACACAGTGGCTGTCTGTGAGCCGGGAGAGGGGCTCTCCCCAGAACCCGACCACGCTGGCTCCCTGATCTCAGATTTCCAGCCTCCAGAACTGTGAGAGATGTCTGTTGTTTAAAGCCAGCCAGTCTGTGGTATTTTGTTATGGCAGCCCAAGCTGACTAATACGGTGTTTACTAATTTTCTAGAATTGATTGATTGGGGCCACTTGGGAGGTTAAGTGCTGTGTAGCGAGTGTCAGTCCCGAGTTTCTGATACAAAAATGCCCCACTGCCTATAACACAACATTGATAGCAAGGAGGATGACAGCCCTAGAGAGTGGGGGGTCCCATAATAAATTCTACAGTTGCATCTTTCCTGGGATCTGCATCTGATCTTTTCATAGATAAAGTTAGTGATGGGCCCATCAGGCTATGCCCAATGCAGTGGTGATGTCCAGGGACCTGTAGGGGTGAGAAATTGACGCCCAGATGGTTGCAGTGAGGAAATGTGGGCTACAAAACAGAGCTCAGCTGTCACCCTGTGCTTGCCTCAGTCACTACAAAAATAAGAATGCGTTTCCTTCTATGTCTCACTGCTAGCCACAGGAAGCCATTAGGTATGGTGGTCAGGAGTGTGGAAGCTGGAGTCAGAGGGCCTGGGTTCAAATCCTGTCCCTGGCACTAACTAGCCAGCTGACTTTGGGTAAATCACTTAATTTCCCTGATTTGGCGTTCTCCCCTACTGAATGGGGACCACAGTAGGTTGTCATGATGATTCAGTGATGTCGTGTGTGTGAAGTGACCGACCCAGTGCGTGAGCATAGTGAGCACCCCCAAATGGTCTAACTCCACGCACCACTTGCCAAGATGAGGAGAATGTTCAGTTTGTTCCCAGGGTTGCTTTCCCAACACATGCCCAAAGGCCCTTAAGGTCCTCTTCCTGCTGTTCTCTGCCTTATGCACCAGGGAAAGGTAGAAAAAAATGCTTATGAGCACAGAAGGTCAATAAGCGTGGACTGACCTTAAATTCTGTAGTCTCTGAACCTTTGCTCTGATCCTGTAATGGAACAGTTCCCCAGCTTCTCCTTCCTCTCTGCGTAGGTGTTTTATACGAATATGGTTACTAGATTGAATTTAAGCATTGTTGTAGGCTGAGCTTTGGTAGGACATAAAAGTCCTTCCTTTCTGTAGAAGCAGGGGGTCTAGTTATAAGATTCTCTGGTGCTATAAGCTCAGGAAAGAGGGTGTCTTGCCAACCAGAACAAGAAACTGGGAAAGAGCTGCGAGGGTCACTCTGGGTTGGGCTCATGCTCTCTTGTTACGCACAGTGAGAATGCCTAGCAGGAAGCTCCTTGGTGGGGCAAGGGATGTACCAAAGGGCGAGTCCAAATTGTACCAGCCTTTGGGGGCTAGAGCATTGTCAAGACAGCATGTACAATGGGACAAGGCTTCACAATTCTGGAAGCAAGATCAGTGTGGCAGGATGATAAACTTTGCTTGGTTAGCTTCTGTGTTTGCTTCTCTTTTGTTCTGTCTTAGCCTTTATCAATTTGAATATCCTAGCTGCTTTAGCTCTGCTGTATACAGGATAGGATGGAAATATTCATGTTGAAGGAAAGCTTTAAAGGGAAACATGTTTCTTCTGACTGGAGGTGAAATGCATTAATTCATGCTTCCTTCCTTCCTTCCTTCCATCCATCCATCCATCCATCCATCCATCCATCCATCCATCCACCCATCCATCTATTCAGCCAGCCAGCCAGCCATCTACCCACCCATCCATCTATTCATCCATCCATCCATCCATCCATCCATCCATCCATCCATTCATCCATCCATCCATCCATCCATCCATCCGTTCATCCATCCACCCGTCCATCCATTTATTAACCTATTCATCCTTACTTTCTTCCACCCATTTATCCATCCTTTTATATATCCCTCCATCCAGCAAATACTTACTTAGCACCCTCTGTGTGCCAGACACTGTTCTAGGCATTGGAGACACAGTAATGAATGAGTCAGAGAATTGCCTTCAAGAAGCTTACTTCCTAGTGGCAAAAGGTAAGTACCAAACAAAGTAAAATATATAGTATATCAGTTGCTGTTACGTGCTCTGGACACCGTGAATCAGGAAGGAGAAAAGGGAGTGCTTTTGAAAGGGAAAAGTGAGCAATTTGAAAGGGAAACTAGGAAGACAAAACCAGGGCTGCAGGTCCCAGCCATCCTTCTTCACAAAGAGACTTTCAAGAAAATATGACAGCACCTTAAAACCTCCCAAGGCTTACTGCATTGTAGTGATTGAGGCAACTCAATGGCAGGCAGCTGCCCACTCCTGGAGTCATGTAGAGCGTGCACATATCCTTGAGGAGGGTGTCCCTTATCTCTGCCTGTGTAGCATCAGCTCTCCTTAATCCTGGTTTTTCCCTTGGGGAGCCACCCTTCCCCCTTTCTCATGTTCCTTGGTTTAGGGGCTGATCTCCCTCCAACTCCATAGTGAACATGTGACCCAGGTCTGGCCAATCAGCTTATCTTTCCTGGTGACATTGATGGGTTCAGACACAAACACCTGAAGATGTGGATCTAATGAGAGCCACGCCCTGGACTTTGCCTGGTGCCATTGAGGAAGAGGCGCCCTCTTTCTGGATGGCTATAAGGATATAAGGTAATGAGGTATAATTTAAAAGTCTACAAGACCAGTGGCCACCTTTGCCTTCTGAAGAAGACTCTACCTGAGTATGAATTCAATACAGAAGAGACCTGAGAGATAGAGATTAGGTCATTGGGTCTCTGGATCCAGTAGAGCCTGACCCACTAACCACTAGATCACCAGCTTTGTGAGTGAAGCCCTTCTTCAAAAAATGAATTTAGTCATTTTGATTTGGGACTCTGTCACATGTAACCCAAGAACCCTGATTAACATGTGCTCAGTGAATATTTATTGAATGGATAAAAACGTCAGAACTTTCTGGAAGGAACTTTAAGAAACCTAAATCCCACCCACTTTGTTTCTAGAAGTTCAACATGACACCCAATGTGACATGTGCTGGCTCTCCTTACGTTTGCAGCTTTAAAAAGGAATTTGATGTATGTGCAGAGTCATAGAGCATAGGAAGTAAGACATGCCTTCTAAGTATGTTTAGATACTGATGTTAGCATGTTGCAAAAGTAATACATGTTCACTCTAGAGAATACTAAGAAGAAAACAAAAATTATGGAACTACTCATAAGTAAATATCTTGGCATACTGGTTGTTTCCCTTTGCATTTGCATGTTTGAAATAAGATACTCTTGCAATTTGTTTATTTTCATTAAAAATATGTTTTGACTATTTCCCCATGCCAACAATTATTCTCCAATAACAACATATTTGACCACAGTCTGGAAAGAATTTAAAGTTACAGAAAAGTACAGAGAACAACATAATAGACACCTACACTCCCAACATGTACAATTAACAACTGTCAATATTTTGTTATATTTGCTCTCATTTTTTTTAAAGAAAAAACATTATGTATGTAGCCAACTTCTCCCAACAGCGAGCCCTTTTTTATTTTCACCATGGTGAAAAGCACTATGAAGAATATCATTATTGAACTATAACTTTGTATACATCCATCATCCTCTCAGGGTAGAGTCTTAGAAATAGTGAAACTGCTCGATCAATGAGTCTATTTATATTTCTGCCTCCTGTAAATGGTAATGCCTCTGTCCTCACATCCCAGCAAACACATCATTCCCATTATTTTTAACAATTACACTGGAGAAAAGTGGCATTTGGTTATTGTCTTAATTTGTGTTTCTTTGATTCCTACTGATGTGATCTGGGTTTTTTATGTGTATCAGTGTGTAATTTTTCTATTGTGAGTGACATCTTCAGGTCCTGTGTCCTTTACTCTGTTGGGGTATTCATCTTTACTTTTTAAATTGAAGAAGCTGTTTCAATATTAAGGGTATTTTCATATTTAGCAGAGATATTTGGCTATGTATCCTCTGCCCTTCAGTTTTATTTATGGTGGTTTTTGATGTACGTAAGTTCTTTTTCTTTCTGTAATAAAAATTGTCAAACTTTTCCTTTATGTTTTCTGCCTTTTGTTATGATTAGAAAATCTTTCCTCATTTCAAATTCCAAAATTATTCACCCAGAATGTTTTCAAGTGGCTTTATGGTTTTTCTTTCATATAAAACTTTAAAAACTACCTAGAATTAATTTTGGGGTATGATGTGAGGTAGGGATATTATGCATTTTTCTAAATGATTATCACATGTCTTATTTTTATTTTTTAATTAATTTTTTAATGTTTATTTTCAAGAGACAGAGAGAGAGAGAGGGAGAGAGTGCCTGAGTGGGGTAGGGGCAGAGAGCGAGGGACACACAGAATCTGAAGCAGGCTCCAGGCTCTGAGCTGTCAGCACAGAGCCTGACCTGGGGCTCGAACTCATGAACCGCAAGATCATGACCTGAGCCGAAGTTGGACACTTAACCAACTGAGCCACCCAGGTGCCCCTATCACATGTCTTAACATCATTTATTGAATAAACTCTCTATGGAAAAGTTCCCATTTGACCACATGTTATATCGCCTTTTGTATGTTTATATCAATTTCTGGAAATTTTATTCAGTTCCATTCATTTCTATGTCTTAGCTCCATTACAGCTCCATTAGTATTTTAATTATTGTGTCCTTTAAAAAATTTATTTATCTTTACTTTTTTATTAAAAAAAATTTTGACGTTTGTTTATTTTCGAGAGACAGAGACAGAATGCAAGCAGGGGTGGGACAGAGACAGAGAGAGACACACAGAATCCAAAGCAGGATCCAGACTCTGTGCTGACAGCTCTTGGAAAGAGACATGGGGCTTGAACTCACAAGCCGTGAGATCATGACCTAAACCAAAGTTGGACGCTTAACTGACTGAGCCACCCAGGTGCCCCAGTTCTTTTAAAATTTTAAATTATGATATCTTTATAATATAGTTTCCTATATACTCTAACAAGTGTCCCTTCTTCTTCACTGCATATGGCCACAACATTCTTTGCAGCTAGGCTGTTGCCTACCTCTCTAGTTTCATTTACATTATTTTCTCCCTTGTCTGTTTTTCAGGTACATTGTTTTTTCTTTCAGCCTCTCGAATTCAACACATGTCTTTCTGTCTCAGGACCTTTGCAAATGCTATCTCCTCTGCCTGGAATGTTCTCTTTGCATTCCTGACCTCTCCTCTCACCTCTCATCCACATACTCGAACTCCTTGAACAGGTCTCTGCCCAAGTGTTGCTGTCTCTGGGGAGGTTTCCTGAACTAAGTTAGAATGTTTGATACATACTTTCAAAACTTTGGTACCCACTAGATGCGGAGCCAGGAAGTGAGGGACTCACTTCTGCCTCTTTCCTTGGCGTGCTGTTGGAAAGAGACTGGCCCGAAAGCCTTGGCGAGCTGGCTAGATGGGGTACAGTCAGATTCTGTATATGTGGTGTGCTGCTTTCCCTTAAAACCGAGCCCAGACTTTTTGAAAATTCTGCTCTGTTTTCCTTAGCCTATGCTAGGGCTGGCATTTAAAAGGAAAAGCAGCAAGAGCCAGAATCAGAGGGGCTCGGATGGAAAGGGAAATCTAGGAGGATACCTCCAAGGGCTCTTGATCAGACATCCTTCTTAACCAGGGATCGTCCTCCTCATATTAAATCACAGAGATTCAGCGTTCCACGCTACTGAATAATCACAATATAATGACAGCAGTAATGCCACCCTTTACTGAGCATTTACTTTGTAACACTGCGCCCTGTATTCGCTTGCCTTATCTCACTAATCCTCATATCAGCTGTAGGAGGAGGAATTATCATTTCTCTCTGTTGAGGAGACTGAGGTGCACGGAGGTTAAGTAATTTGCCCAGGATCCCACTTGTAATTAGTGACAGAGCTGGGCTTTGAAGCAGGGCTGTCTGATGACAGAAGTAACCAGGCCGAAGCAGCCCGCACCTTGCTTTTTGGATGTTGCCACCTCCCCCCATCTCTCTGAGGGGCCAGAACCTCCAGCCCGAGCCCAGGTTCCTCAGCAGCTCTTGGAGACCCAGCCTCTGCTGCTGTTCCATTTGCCCATCCCCCACGGAGCCTTCCCCCTCCCGCCAGCCCCCCACTCCCCCCACTGCTCAGGTCCCAGCATGCCTCGGGCTGCGGCCGGCCTGAGTTATGACATAACTCTGCCTGAAAATTCCCCTGTAAAGGGAAAGGGGCCAATCAAATGTGAGTTATTCTTATTGTAAGCTCCCCAAAGCCAGGGACCTTGTATGATTTATCTTGGTATAACCCACAGCACTGGGAACAGGGCCTGGCACATAGCACACAATAAATGTTTATGGAATTGACTGGAGTTTTCCAAGAGATAAGGGACCAAGCACACACACACAATTGTCCACACACAAGTACACAGAAACTATACCTACACATCCTCCAGACACACATGCCCACTCTCTCTACCCGCACAGACATGCTCCCTAACACACACGCGCACGCGCGCGCGCGCACACACACACACACACACAAGATTTTTGTTTCTGCAAATGGGAATGTGTGTCTGTGATTTTTGGTTCCCTACAACATGTTACATGTATAACCCCATCGCTCATTTTAATTACATTAGTGTGGGCTCTGTTTGGCCTTAGGCTATTTTTGAGACCAAATTGGAAAATTTAAAAACAGCCATCTTTCTTCCCCGAGAAACTTCCTATCAGCGATTGCCGTGGGGTTGGGGAATGGGGACACGGGGTGGGGGTGGGGGACTGACTTTTCACAGGAGTCCCTTTTGTTCTGTTCGCATTATTTTTAACCCTGTGCATGCGTTATCTTTTCAAAGCACAAAAAATGGAGACCTTTAGAAAATAGCCACCTTGCTTCAAAAACAACCGCTGACTTACATCAAAGCTTTTATAACTGGGTTAGTTAGAGATTAAAGTGGAGACCCATTCTGGACAGGTTCACAGGCCCCCAGGGACACGCTGTCCCAAGGGGGCAGGCAGCCAGCAAGTGGATGACAGCCCTCTGGGGCCTGGGCTCAGGCCGCCATCCTCCTGGATGAGCCTGGAGGAATGCTTCCTCTGAAGTGCCTTCCCAGAAGCCCCTCAGTGCAGACCCTGCATGTTCGTTCGCTTATTCTCTTTGCTGGGTCAGTGACAGATCCGCAAGGATTAGGTGAGGTAAGCTCTGAAATCTACTCAGTAAGATGAAAATCTGTCCCTTCATTCTCAGGCTCAAGTGGAAATGATTAAATCTGAGGAGTCGGGCTCAGGGGGCAGGGGTGGGGGGGCGGGCTGCATCCTTTCCCGTGACTTGAGATCACTGGCCTCTGATCCCTGGACTCTCAGGCAGCTAGCTGTTTGGAGCCTTGGAGTCAAACCCAGGGAGGACTGGGGCCTCCGAGGTGGCCTGAGTCCTTAAAACCAGCTAATGAGAGAGCCGGGGCTTTCTTCTGAGTCCAAGATATTCCTGGAGGGATTAATTTTTATCAAATGACTTCTTAATGAGAGTCTGCTTACCTCCAAATTTGGAGACTTTAAAGCTCCTGAAATTTAAAACTAATCAGCAAGCTGGACTCCTTTGAATGTGAGGAGTTCACACAATCAGAAGCTCGAAAGAGAGGAGCATGGGTTAGTAACAGCCAGGAGCTAGCAAAGTGGAAAATGTTAGCTTGAAATTCAGCAAATGGCCTTGCTTGGTGTCCCTGAGCACAGAGGTGCCAGCTTGGCGTCTGGAATTGGTGTCTTAGGGCTGGCCCTGACTTGCAGATGCGTTTTGTTTAGTCCACAAATGATTTTAAATTGGGGGAAATTTCCTGTACAGATGTGGTCGGGGGCTCCTTTGTAAAACAGCAAACTCTGGCAGCAGGCGAGGAATCTCCTTCAGCTGCATGGCGCCGGCCCCTTTGCAAAGGGCCATGAGGGCTCGTTGGCCGCAGTCCCCACCTTTCCCCGTGACCCTTTCAGCCGTATGTATTATGTTATCTGCCTGGCCTTTGTGGGTATTTGAGTTAGAGTTTCCTGCCTCAGACAAACCACACTCATCCTTAGAAAGACCCACGGAATGGACCATTTTACGAATTTGGGGATCACTGGATGGACAAGTGAGGCCAAGACCACTCCACCGGGCTCAGCTGGGGGGATTCCTTCACTGTGACCCACGTTGCTCGTGCCGATTTAGCTGCCCTTGTGGCTCGACTTCAGTGGCCCAATGTTTCTCTTTTGTACCCCGTGGTGGAAGACACTAAGATGGTCCCAGCTTCTCCCTGCCGCCCGGGACTCATGTCACTGCGCAGTCTCCCCTTGAGTGTGGGCAGGACCCGCAACTTAATATCTCAGCAGAGGCATCAGGATGCCACTCCCACGATCACAGTACGTGAGACTGTCCAGTCTGTCTTGCCAGCAGACTCGTCTTCCCTTCCTGGCTTGGGTGAAGCGAGTGGCCACCCTGGGACCCGAGAGCAACTGCTGGCCAGCAGCCAGGAAGAAACTGAGGCCCTCAGTCTGACAGCCCCTAAGGGCCTGCAGCCTGCCAACAGTCATGCGCACTTATTAGAAGCTGACTCTGCCCCAGATGAGCCTTCTGGTAAAATCAGGCCCGGCCGACAGGGCTGATCGCAGCCTTGTGAGACCCTGAAGCGGAAGACCCAGCTAGGCTGTGCCCACGCCCCTGGGCCACGGAAAACCTGCAAAGTAACACATGTGAGTTGTTTTAAGCTGTTAAGTGTGTGGTGGTATCGTTTGTTAGGTATCGATAGAGAACTAATACGCACCCCCTCTGGGTTTGGAGTTTCAACTGCAACATTTCTTCTCAGTTGGATCCTACCTCTGCCTCTTGTCTTTTTACTCGTGGTGCCGTTGCTAAAGGCTGCTACTGATTCTCCCAAATCTGGGCCGCTTGCCAGAACCGACATTTTTTTGAGGGGGGGGGGGAGGAGTAGAATATAGCCACACTCAGTTCACAGCTCTTTTGTGTCATTCACTAAATGTATTCCATAGTAAAATGTGTGTCCCTTGATGGGAGGGACTCTGTTTTATTCATCTTGACATCAGTGGTACTAACTATAAGGAGTATGTGGTCAGGAAATAGTTGTTTGATGAATGAACATAGCTGAATGGCTGGATTATCCATTGCAGGTACTTTCTCCCTCCCATTTCAACTTGTTAAAGTTTCTTTATTTGAGAGAGAGAGAGGGAGGGAGAGAAAAGAGAGTGCATGAGTGTGGGCGGGGGGAGAGCAGAGAGAGAGAGAGAGAGAGAGAGGGAGGGAGAGAATCCCAAGCAAGGTCCACACTGTCGGCACAGAGTCCGATGTGGGGCTTGAACTCATGAACCATGAGATCATGACATGAGCCCAAACCAAGAGCCAGTCGCCTAACCCGCTGAACCACCTAGGTGCCCCTCTCCCATTTCAATTTTAAATGACTAGATCATCTTCTGTCATTTGAAGGTACTGTAGTTTAGAGAATTAACTTCTTTTTGGCATAATCTTGTTTCCAGATTTTTTTTTGTTAATACAATCAATGCTTTGAGTAAGCATTCTAATAGCCAAATGTTTGTGCCCATTTGTGATTATTGATGGGTTAAAGCATATGCACAATTACAGTTTTTAATATTTACTGGAAAAGTATTTACACTCCTAAAAATGTAGTATATGGGAATGCTAACTTTTCCTGCACACTTGCCAATACTAAATAATATTTTTCTGAGTAACTTTTGTCAGTTCAGTAGCTGGGAATAGTATCTTACTGTTTTTGTTTGCATCTATTTGCTTATGAATGATGTAGAATTTTTAATTAGCTATTTCTATGTATTTGTAAATTTATATTTCATGTACATTAACCATTTTTCTAATGGAACAGTTGATCTTTTATCTTTTGTCAGAGCTCTGAAAATTTTGTCTTTTTAAAAATATGTTTTGGAACACATTAAGAAGTTTTTCTTTGGTGAAATTTATCAGTCCTTTATTTTATAGTTTCTGTCTTTGTTACCACACTTAGAAAGTCCTTTTCCACCTTCAACATTACATATTCATTCTCCAACCTCTTTTCTAGCAAAGTAGTTGATCTTCAGAGGACTTACTTGTTAAGTTTGACAGCTGATCCATGGGCTTTCTCTACATTCATGATATTTTGGTCAAGCATAATTGAATTCTAGTCATGTAGGATAAGATTTGGGCCCCCAGCAGATTCATACTAATAGATTTTTTTTTTTTTTTAATTTTCAAGTTAGTTAACATGCAGCGTAATCTTGGCTTCAGGAGTAGAACCCGGTGGTTCGTCTTTTACATATGACACCCAGTGCTCATCCAGAAAAGTGCCCTCCTTAATATCCGTCACCCATTTAACCCATCTCCCCCACCCCACCCCGCACTACCTCCTCCAGAAACCCTCAGTTTGTTCTTTTTATTTAAGAGTCTCTTATGGTTTGTCACCCTCTCTGTTTTTATCTTATTTTTTCTTTCCTTCCCCTATGTTCATCTGTTGAGTTTCTCAAATTCCATATATGAGTGAAATCATATGTTATCTGTCTTTCTCTGACTTATTTCTCTTAGCATAATGCCCTCCAGTTCCATCTATCTTGTTGAAAATGGCAAGATTTCATTCTTTTTCATCCCTGAGTAGTATTCCATTATATATATATATATATATATATATATATATATATATATATATATACCACTTCTCCTTAATGCATTCATCAGTTGATGGACATTTGGGTTCTTTCCATACTTTGGCTATAGTTGATAGTGCTGCTATAAACATTGGGGTGCATGTGCCCCTTGGAATCAGCATTTTTGTATCCTTTGGATAAATTCCTAGTTCACACTAATAGGATTTTTAACTAACACCAATTTCTCTACCCAAGACTCCTGAGGCAATCTTCCTCTTCCAGTGGTGGAAGCCACTTTTTACTTTGAGCTAAGCCCTGGGAATACACAGATTCCTTGGTAGACAGACCCAGCCATGACTATTAGGGGACAGAACGGGGTTAGTGGCGTCATTGGACAATAGGTGATAGATTGGACAATCAATGTTGAGGGGCCTATAGGACATGGGAGTGTCCTTATCAGTGATCAGAACATAAAATGGTATCAGGCACTGATTGAGTACTGACTCCATGCCATGAGTACCGAGGCAGAGTCTTAACCATCATTGTCCTTCAATCCTCTTAATAACTCCACAGTAGATGGGTGGATATCATTGCCCACATTCGGAAGATGAAGGGACCGAGATTCAGGATCCCGAGTCAGGTTTGTCTGACCTGAAGCTCTTTGCACCACCCAAGACTGCCACATTGCGTTTCTCCACAAGAACCTAGTAATATTCAAGGATGCAGGCTGGTGGCAGCATCTGGAGCAAAATGGCTAAGCTGCGGGACTCGGTTTCCAGTGGGACTGGCGATAAAGGTGGACACAGAAAAAGGAGGAATTTGTGTGAGCCTTATGAACGCAGCCCATGGCAGAGGTATACCTTCCGCTGCTCTGGCCCACTGAGGTTCTTGCTAGAACTTTCCTACACTTGGCATTTTCTTACCCAGGTATAGGATCAGCCTGTGTTGACCTGCATTCTTTGAGGCGAGCTTCCTTTCACCTTCCCCCTCTTATGTCTGTAGGATTTTATGTAATTTGTCTCATCCCTTGGGGATGACCTAGAAATGTACCCTTAGTGTTGAGCATTAGAAGTGCTGTGGCGTATCTGCCACTTTTCTGGTGCTTATAAGCAAGGATTTCACACCCCAAGATTGTAGAGGGATAAGAAAAGTTCACCACGTGGAATTACCGAGAGCAAATGCCTCTGAGACCACATTTCATTAATGTATTCCACCAGTACTTACTGAGCACTTATTATGTGCCAAGAAAAGCATCGAGTGAACACACGCTTATAGGATGTCAAGTGAACCAAACTGAGAAGGGACCTGTCCGCAAGGAGCTCACATTCTAGCAGAACAGAGAGAAAACAGTACGGAGGAGATGGGGTCAGAGAGGGAACGGCGTGGGAAGAGCAGGCAGGACCTTGTAGGCCATTGGAAGTATTTTGGCTCTTCCTCTGAAGGACATGGAAGTCCATGACGTGGGCTGACGTGGCTTTTATTAGGTCTGATGGCTGCTGTGTTGAGAGCAGACTGTAGTTAAGCAAGAACAGAGGCAGTGAGGTCAGTGAAGAATCCAGTGGAAAAACCCTAAGGGGACAGTGGCTCCACGCGAGCAGGGCTGTAGGAATAAAAGTGGTGCGTAGTTGGCTTCAGGGTGTTTCCTGGAGGCAGCGCCAGTGGGTTCTGTGACGAACTGGCTGTGAGATGCAGGAGGAGAACAGTGGAGGTTGCTGTGAACGAGTCACAGGGTGGAGTTGCCTTTAACTTAGGTGAGCAGGGCTGTGGGCAGGTTTTGAGAAGGAGGATGAGGGACTTGGTTTCCGACATTGGAAGGCTTATTTCTTACGCTTCTCATAACATCCTGGGAGTCGTCATGGAATGTGGCTTGAGGAGATGGGAGCTGAGAGAACCCAAGAGGGAGGTGGGGAAACGTGCAAAGGAGAGAGGGGGGCTGCCCATCTAACCGTTCCCTGAAAGTGCGGCACAAATAAATTGTGAGGAAGCCCACAGCACTGCTTCATAATGCCGGTGGGCTTCAAAGGCAATAGGGTTTCCTGAGAGTCTTAAAGCCACACTGACCTCTGTCCTTGCTACTTACTAGCAAGAAATCTGTGCGGTTTCTAGCATGTGGCAGGGGTGTCAGTGAGGGAGCAAGAGAGGACCAAGTGTGATTTGGGGCAAATGATTAAGATAGAGGCTCGGGCACTGGGACCAAGACTGAGATCCAGGGCTGAGAAGGGCTGGACCAGGACTCGTATCCAGGGGTGCGAAGGGCGGGACCAGGACTCGGATCCAGGGCTGAGAAGGGCGGGACCAGGACTCGGATCCAGGGGTAAGAAGGGCGGGACCAGGACTCGGATCCAGGGCTGAGAAGGGCGGAACCAGGACTCGGGTCCAGGGGTGCGAAGGGCGGGACCAGGACTCGGATCCAGGGGTGCCAAGGGTGGGACCAGGACTCGGATCCAGGGCTGAGAAGGGCGGGACCAGGACTCAGGTCCAGGGGTGGGAAGGGCGGGACCAGGACTCAGGTCCAGGGGTGAGAAGGGCGGGACCAGGACTCAGGTCCAGGGGTGAGAAGGGCGGGACCAGGACTCAGGTCCAGGGGTGAGAAGGGCAGGACCAGGACTCGGATCCAGGGGTGAGAAGGGCAGGACCAGGGCTCGGATCCAGGGGTGAGAAGGGCGGGACCAGGACTCGGGTCCAGGGGTGAGAAGGTGGTCTTGTGCTGTGGGGGGAGACTTCGAGTACTGACTCGTTCTCCGGGGCACACTGGACGATGATGCACACCCACCCCCGTGACACTGGGCCAAAGTGGAAGTGGCCTGTGTCACTTATGGGCCAAAGCATCTGTCATGATGATTCTGTTGTGGTGACCAATGAGGTCTCAGTTCCAGATGGTGCAGCAAAAAGATGTCAGAGCCTCCACCATCCTGAGACCCTCACTGACTCCGCAGAGAGCAGGCCCCCAGTGACCTTGCTGCACATGCACCTTGAGAAGGAAACAGAACTCACCGCATTAAAGCCACTGCGACTCCAGAGTTAATGTTACCCCCGCAAAACCTAGACTATCTCGACTAAAACACCTCTTAAAGACAGAAGCAAATTACACCTTACTCCATTTCCTCTTTCATCTCTTATCCTTTTAAGAAATATAAAAGCTGTTAACACTCTTCTGACGCTCCTGAAAATATATCAGTATATCAGAACTCCCACTCATCCTTAGAGACTCTGCTCTGCACGAAGCCTTCCCACCCCCAGCCCCAAGCGGAGTTAGACGGTTCCTCCTTCCTGCTCCCACGACACTCTCTTATCATACCTATTAGAGCACTTACCACATCGTGTTGAAACGATTTGTGTATGTCTGCCTCTCCCTCTAGACTGTAAGTGTCAGAAGCCTCCTCTATTTCCTTCTCAAGAATCGAGGGGAAATACACCAAAGAAATGGTAAATACAGATAAAAGGCAGCTACACTGAGTCTCTCCTCCACCTTTATCTGGCAGTGTTTTAGTTAAGGCTCTTTTCAGTGCAAGTAACAGAAACCTAATCTTGCTAGTTTAAGTGAAAGGAGAAATTTGTTGGAAGGATATAGAAGGTTCTCAGAATCCAAGGAGAAAATGCACAAGAAACTCAAGGAACTGTGGGCACCAGGATGGCCCCAGGATGATAAAGCCGGTGACGGGAGTTTATCAGCCATTCCTCTACACCTCTGCCATGGCCCAACACAATTTCCAGCTCCTGGACTCTGCGTCCCTCAGTTAAATGTTTTAGGGGACAGAATCTGATTGGCCCAACTTGGGTTAAGTGTCTGCCCTCGGCCCAATTGCCAACGGCCAGGAAAAATGTCATGCAGGACAGACACAGAGCTGTGGCTTTGAGCAATCCATATGGGTGGTTCTCAGCAATAAAGGGCTGGCAAATCATCTAACAGGAGCTCGTGTCAGATGCTATCTTTTCTAACCTTCCGGAAAGCCATCTGCTTGCCTCACAGACCTCTCTTGACACTTCCTGATAAATTCCCGTACCTGGGCACGCAATCTCCATCTAGATACCGGGTGTGCCCGGAAGTCTGAGTGATCTTACCTGCCTTTAGCTGGCTGCTGTGTCGCCCCCAGTTGCTTTTGTCCTTAATGGTTCTCAGCATCCAGGACACCGGGCTCCACTCACGTACTGTATCGGCCTCAGCCAAGCTTGACTCTTGGCTCTGAGAATGGACAACAGGCCCCAGAAACAGGCCCATAGCAAGTGTGGAATTAAATGAAAACAGATCACTAAAAGCTAGATTGGGTCTCTTACCAGAAGTGAACTGGAGCCCTGCAGGTAAGAGGGGGTATGGCATCAATTCTGGAAACAGATCACCCCCAAGTCCTGCCCATCCATTCCCATTTAATCATTCCACAAGCAGCTCTGGGTACCTATGATGTCAAACATTTCTCTAGGTCTGGGATATTAAAATGAAAAAAACCTTATCTTGCCATTAACTCACGTGTAGTGTATGTTTTGGGGGAGGATGCAGACGTCTAAACAGACAGCTGAAATTCTGGGCAATAAAACACGCAGTCAAGAGTGTGCATTGTGGAGGGGCCTCTGTGTGAACTCTGCTTCACCACTTCTTAGTTGCATGACCTTGGACAAGTCATTTGACCTTTCTGGATCTTAGTTGCCTTATGACAAAAGTTGGTACTATTGTTCTGATTAGTATAGTATCTAATTTATATATTAGATATAATATATAGTTTCTTAGTATATGATAGATTGCCAATAAATAGTAACTATTGATATCATTACAAAACCCAGGGTTTTTTTTTTTTTTTTTTTTTTTTTTACTTATTTTATGCTTTTTGCATAATTTCTGGGGTCATGTCGGGCATTCGTGTATGTACCTATAAAATAACTTTTAATTTAAAGAAAGGCGGTACAATGGAGAAAACTTCCATCCTTGGTGTTAGAAATATCTGTGCTCTCAGCCTTACTGTGAATTTGGACTCTGTCTCAGGTGGGGTCCCTAGAGGCAGAAGCTGAGAAGGACCTTCTTTGGCAAATGGTGAGACTCTTCTCAGGAAAAACTTGTTAAAAAAAAAAAAGCAACAGAGGCAGGATGAAGCAGGATAAGATGCTAGACAACGATATGGTGGATTTTGGTGCCTCCCTTCAGGCCTGGAAAGAGCTCTGGAGAGTGAGTTCTCCACAGAGTCAGTACTGGCCTGGCTTTTGTCCCCCCACCCATGTCAGTCAGCTGTTGGCTGCAAGTGACTCCTGGAGAGGAGCACTGTCATCTTGGAAGTGCAGGCAGGGGGGCTCCAGCTGACCTCAGAAAAATGCAAGTATGAGGCCTCAGCAGTCACCACCAGGAGCCGGGTACCTAGAGGGGACCTGGTGGCTCTGGGCTCGTGAGGACTCTCACTCTCCTTCAGAATGGTGCCCTTGAAACTCACAGCACACGAGGGAACTGAGCCTCAGTAACTCATCCCAGATGACCTAGCTCTAAGCAGAAAGTGAATCCTAACGACGACTATGTGTTCGTAAGAATAACTGCCAGTTATTAATTAAATTGCCATGTGCAGGTAGTGAAATAAATGCTTTACATCCACTATCTCATTTATTGCTCACAACGAATCTACGGGGTAAGTAATCTTACTATCCCCCAGTGAAAATGAGGAAGTACATGTCAGAAGGTGTTAGGAAACTAGCCCCAAATCACATGACTAGCAGTGGTGTGACCAGAATTTGAAATCAGGTATGTCAGACTCCCCAACCAAAAAAATTGTAACTACAACCCTAGGGGAATATTTAGAAGTATTAATTCTTTTTCTCTTCCCACACATTTCCCTTCTTCTCTGTATTCCTATTTCCTTCCCTGTATTGAAGGAGGAGGCAGCCTCTGAGACCCTTTCCTCATGGGGCATCTCTAGCGGAGTGGAAATCGGAAAAGAAGGTTTCCTTTTGGCCTTTTCCTCCTAAAGCTTACAGCTTCAGGGAAAAAGGATCCAAAAACACTGACAGAGTGTGCTGGCTTGAAGAAATGGCAAGATTTATTCTACTAGAATTAGGATCTGCTAGACTGGAGGAGGAGGGAGAGAATGAGCACAGTGGGATGGGGGCAGAGAAGGGGAGAGAGATGGAGGGAAGGAAAGAGAACGGGACCGCACGCTTTGAGTCCCTGGGCAGGAGAGAATGAGCCTCACCCTCCAGCAGCACCGCTGGGACAGATCACAAACCTCGGAGAAGAAGAGCTTTGTGACGCTTCTAGGTAGGTGGGACCACAGGAAGCGGTGTGGGGACTGGATGAAAAGAAGGGACTTTTTTTCCCTTTACAAAGAAAGGGACAATGGATGCATCATTGGCAACCTGTGTAGACAGATGACTGAGGACCAAACACAGCCAGTCTTTGGGTGCAAAACACATGGATGCGAGTGACCCAAGGAAGGACCAAAGTTGATCTTATCCACAGATCAGAGGGATAGACAGCAGACAGTGGGATAATCAAGTTAAGCTGGAAGAAAAGGGCGTATTTATTGCATATCTGAATTTGAAGTTTGAAATGTATACCTGTGACCCGCAGAGAGAGAATTGGCTTGGGGATTGTGAAGACAGTGGCCTGTGCTATGGTGAGTCAGCATCACTGATCACTGAAAGTTAAACCCTTACCTATCAATTTGGGCTGCTCTATCCACTGTCCCTACCAGGAGGGTGGGAGGTATTGAGAATTGAGGTCTAAGTAAACTAAAGCTGGAGCCCTGGTAGGGTTATAGCCTTAGTGAAAGGGATTTAGAAAAACTGTGCCCATCAACCCAGGGAAGCAACTTGGGCTCTGGGTTGGTAACAAAACCAACTTGCTCATGAGAAACTAAGATGCTAAGTCTGTACTTCATGGTGATGTTGAAAATCAAGTTTACACTCCTAGTAAGTATCAGATTTCTAAAGTTATGAGTTCACATTCAAAATTTGTTCTAGACTAGTGAAACCCCCAGGGTTCCCTGCATACACAAAAACAAAAGTACTCTGTGTACTATTACCATAACCCTAGGTTCCATAGGACTCCCATTGTATAAACAGTCCCCATGGGATTTAGCTATCATTAAAAACAACAACAACAACAAAAACTACAAGCCACAGGAAGAAATGGTCAACCATGAGGAAGAGTCAGCAGCCACCACAGGCAGTAAAATTAGTGACCTCAGGAACTTTTGACAACAGAACAACAATCTGAAAGACACTGTGGGTCTGTTTAAGACTTTTAAAGAGATAAAAAATAGAAATCATCCCAACAGCACAAAATAACACGAAAATGATAACCAGCAGCTTTGAAAAGAGAAGCAAATAGAATGTCAATTAAAAATGTGGGCACAGAAAATAAAACCTCAATAAATGTGTTAGCAGATTAAACTGCTGGAAAAGAGAATACTGAAGTAAAAGAGCTGAGGACATCATCCAGAATAAAGCCCACAGAAGAAGAGATGGACAAGAAGGATAAAAGACAAGGAGAATAGATGTGAGCAGAGTTCTGGTAGCAAAGAATACAGGGAATGGGAACTAGGCAATATTCAATAACAATTTTCAGAATGCACACTGAGTTCTGCACAGGGTATGGACACGTAGGGATCCATGAAGTTGAAACTGAAGAGTAACAAAGACAGAGAATATTAAGGGCATTGAAATTATCTGCAAAGGAAACACAGACCAATGGCCACAAGAGAAGCCCAGAACAATGGAAGAGTCCCTTCAAACTCCTGCAAAATAAAACTATCAATCTAGAATTCTATACTTTGTTTAAACATTGGCCTTGAAGGTCATAAAAAGCCATCTCTAGGCAGGAAAGGTGGAGGGAGGTTAATGCTCCAGGGATGTATTCTGGTAAAAGGATATTTGACCACAGAATGAAGGGGTAGGCAGCCAGAGGCATTATTTAGCAAACAGCACTGCCTCCATCTACCCCTAATTAAGCAAGCATTTCTCTTAAAAAATAGTAACTAATATTGGGGGAGGTGGAAACAAAATGACCAGTTAACAAAGATGAATGCAATGAAGGAAAGCAATGAGAGCTAATTCTCCCAAGGTCTGCATGTGTTCTGGAGCAGAGCAGAAATAGCAGTCACCTACAGGGATGAAAGTATGCAGATTTAAAACTTAAGGGAAACTACTAGAAGAATAGAAATAGAACACATAACTTCCAAAACAGTAGAGAGGAAAGAATACCTAACCCCTTCAACACAAAAGTAGGAAATATGTACTATATAATATCAAACAAATTCACAAAATAAAATGGGCCAAGTAAATCCACATGTGCAATCACAATAGATGTAGGTGGACAGTTGTCATCAGGTAACACATGGGGATTCTTGCCCCGGACAAAAAAGTATCTATATGCTATTTATTAGAGACGCCTTAAAAATAATTTTAAGTACAAAAAGTAATTTTGTAGGTGATGGGATTGAAAAAGATATCCTAGGTGAAAGGGGACCAAAAGAAGGCTGGTGTATCAATTAGTAGCATCAGATAAAACATTATTAAAGATAACAAAGCATAATTAGGGATAAAAATAACCACTATGTAATTATTAAAGGGAAAACTCACCAGTAAAATACAAACACTGGAAGCTATGTTCAGCTAACAACACAGCTTCAAAATAAAGCAAGTATGACAGAATGACAAGAAGAATTTGATAAATCTACAGTCATGGAAGGGGATTTTAATCAACATTTTGTAGACACTGATGTGCAAAGGAAATGAAAAATAAGGATATTGAAGTTTTGAACATCACAATTAATAAACTTGGTCTCACAAACGTGTTTAGGATATAGAACCTCAAAATTAAAATATATTCTTGTTAAGCACTTGTAGAATATTTATTAAAAATCTCCAAGTAAATGCCAAAGATTCAATTCCTGCAGACCACTTCCTTGCTGGTGCCAGAAAATTGCAACAGAAGGGCAGGGGCGCCCAGGTGGCTCAGTCAAAGTTAAGCATTGGACTTTGGCTCAGGTCATGATCTCACAGTTCTCAAGTTTGAGCCCTGCATCGGGCTCTGTGCTGATAGCTCAGAGCCTAGAGTCTGCTTCGGATTCTGTGTCTCCCTCTCTCTTTGCCCTCTCCCCTGCCCACGCTCTGTCTCTGTCTCTGTCTCTCAAAAAGTTATAAAAATTTTTTTTTATTAAAACAAAAGAAACAGAAGGGCAGAAAAGCAGTCAAAGCTTCTCACTCCCTTGGGAAATGATTACACTTCTTTTTATTTAATTTTTATTTATTTAAAAAAAATTTTTAATGTTTATTATTTGAGAGAGAGAGAGAGACAGAGAGCAAGCAGGGGAGGGGCAGAGAGAGAGGGAGACACAGAACCAGAAGCAGGCTCCAGGCTCTGAACTGCCAGCACAGAGCCTGATGCGGGGCTCGAACCCACATGCCATGAGATCACGACTTGAGCTGAAGTCAGCTGCTTAACCCACTGAGCCACCCAGGTGTCTCTATTTAATTTTTATTTTTAAAAGATCTTAAGTAATCTCTACACCCAATGTGGGGCTCGAACCTACAACCCTGAGGTTAAGAGCCACATGCTCCACTGACTGAGCCAGCCAGGCACCCCTCCTTTCGGAAGTGCTTACACTCTTAAGCAATTCACATGTCAAAGGAGAAATCTGATGGAAATTAGAAGAATTTTAAGCATAAGCAATAATGAGAAACACTTCCTATTAAAACATGTGGATGCTGATTCTAAAAATCATACGGAAGAGGAAAGTGTCCAGTTCAGTGGAAATGGGGGAAATGCAATTTGAAGCAAAATGAGATTCTGGTACACCTATCAGTATGGCAAAAATTTTTGGAAAAGTCCGACAAGGACCAGCATCTGCGTGGGTACGAGGTGGCGGGAACCTCCAGCATGGCTGCTGGCAGGTCTGGGGAAACTTGTCAGCAGCTAGACAAATTAGTACCTGCAGCCCCCAGACTCAGATGTCTCTGGGCACATGCCCTGGCCTGGCTGCCACCCATTAGGGGGTCATGGCATCAAAAGGTTTCTAACAGCTTCAAAGCAAATGCAAAAGAAACAGAAAATATCTAAGTGTGTTACCCATAGTAAGATGAGGTATTGGTTTTGTAAAAACTGTGTCTGTGTTGGTGGCTATGTCAGTGTATGCTTTCTGAAGGTCATGGTTAAAAAAAGAAGAAGAAGAAGAATTGAACAGACTCTGCCATAAAGAAACCCATTTGTCCACAAGGAGGTCGAGATGAGCATTCATTGTAGAGTTGTTGGCAATAGTGATAATGGAAAATAGCCTAAAGTATAGTGAAAAAAAAGAAAAAGTTGTATTTATCTACTTAGTGGAATCCTATCTTGCAATTAAACTAACTTAAATCTATATTTTTCAGTGCTGAGAAATCTCAAAATCCTAAGGTTGAAGATAAGGAGAGCACAGTGTTAATTTCTCTGGTATAATTTTTTAAAAATGTTTTTATTTATATTTGAGAGAGAGAGAAAGACAAGTGAGCAGGGGAGGGGCAGAGAGAGAGGGAGACACAGAATCCGAAGCAGGCTCCAGGCTCTGAGCTGTCGGCACAGATCCCAACGCGGGGCTTGAACTCGGGAACCATGTGGTCATGACCTGAACCAAGTCATATGCTCAACTGACTTGAGCTACCCAGGCGCCCCTCTCTGATATAAATTTAAAGATACATCTATATGCAGTGGAAGCAATGAAACATTCATGGGAAGGATACACAGGAGCTTCAAGATTTGTTTCCATCTGGAAACAAAGAGGCTGGGAGAACTGGGTGGAGCATGTACCTTTGGGAAGGGGGATGTCTTTTGTTTTACCTGTGACGTTCTGTGTGCAAATAATGCATACATATTTGGGGGCAAATCTGGGAAAATGTGAACAAACTGTACAGTTTGGGCTCTGGGTACATAGATGTCTGTTGTTGTTTTTTTTTAATACTGTATGCTTGAAACAATCCATGAGTAAAAATCTAAAAATTAAAATGACCACACTAAAAATATCTTCAGAGCATGGCTTATCCCGCACGAGCTCTCAAACCACAGGGCCAGCTGAATGGCCAGTGTTCTTGGCTGTTGGAAGGGGACTCTTGCTGGCATTTAGCTTGGGGGCAGGGAGACAGAGTGTAAATTTATATCACACACTCCGACAAAATCAATAGAGGTAATTTCCTGATCCAAACCCGTAGATGTGCACAAAACCACCCAGATCTATGGAGAATGATACGCACAGAGAGGGAGCTCAGGGGGTGATTGGAGACCTGAATTATTCAGGGTCTGTCTCATGTCCCTGTCAGTTTGGGCTTCATTTGGGGTGTGGTGGGAAACGCACGAGTTCAGCTGCCAGCCTGGCCTCAGCTCAGATCCTCTGACAATAACAGACCCGTGATGAATGATAATTGTATTTTCTCCACATCAGTGTATGGAAATCTGTTTATAGACTTGGATTACAGATTCTGGAAGCTTTATATGTTTAATGATTTTTTACCAACCTTAAAAGGCTCTGTACTATTTCAACCATGACTCTGCCTGAATTTTGGGCATTGTAGAATGAACCCTGATTTCGCCCTGTGGAATTAACTTTTGCAATTAAGAAACACTTGACGTATCACTTCTCCCACCCCCAAGTTCCTTGTTTTATTCAGAAAAAAAAAAGGCGGGAAAGGGAAAAAGCAGGTAAAACCTTTGGAAGAGGCTTTAATGAATGGCTGTTTTTCCCTGCTAAGCTTATAGGACACCTGTAATCCAAAACTTCATAACTGAAATCCCTGCTGGGTGGTGAGGCAATCCATAGGGTCTCACGTGTGCCTCTAGAAGACCAAAGCAACTGGCCATGAAGTTCATTTCTAACAGGATTAGAAAATACGGCAGCAGGCGGATGGCCACAAAATCAAAAGGTGCTGAGTGACATACACATTAGAAAAAGAAAATTGAATTAGCAGTGACATTTTTTGGCCTGAGGCCTCTTTTTTTTTTTTTGGCTGTGGAAATAAAGACAAACTTTGATCTATTCTGCTTAGAACCTGACAAAGACATCAAGGCCAGAATATTACCTCTAATCTTATTTGCTGTTTCCAGACTATATCCCTTTGGCTCCTCTGCTCCTTGAGGATGGGGCTGTGTGTATCTCCGAATGGACTTTTTTTTTGAAAGTTTATTTATTTTTAGTAATCTTTACACCCAAAGTGGGTCTCGAACCCATGACCCTGAGATCAAGAGTCACATGCTCTTCCCACTGAGCCAGCCAGGTGCCCCACAATTGGACATTTTCATGTTTCGGTCACAACAACCCTATAAAGGAAGTTGAGCCAGATACTTAAAAGGTGTCCCGTGATTGTTGGGGGCAACCATTGGTCTGGCCAAGGATCTTCATTCATGAGATTTATGTGTTCTTCTTCAGCATTGGAAAAAGCATAGCTAGCAGAAGTAAAATATAAAAGAGGGCAGGGAAACAGCTGTACAGCAGGTTTAGAATTATGAAAGACATAATAAGCAAAAACTTCCTGTTCTTAAGTGAAAAAATTCATTAGTTTTTCAGGAAAAAAAAATAACATTAATGGAAGAAGACATGCCACTAGAGACGATCTAAAAATGTCTCTTATGTTTTGAAGGTAAAGAAATTAGGCTGCAAGCATCCAACCGGGAAAATAATTATCTTCAAAAACAAACACAAACACAAAAGGAAAAACAAAATATATTTTAAATTTTAGAATTTAAATCCAAGTTGGTTAACATGTAGTGTAATCACAGTTTCAGGAATAGAATTTAGTGGTTCATCACTTACATATAAGACCCAGGCCTCATCCCAACAAGTGTCTTCCTTAATGCCCATCCCCCATTTAGCCCATCCCATCAGCCAACACCCCACCAGCAACCCTCAGTTTGTTCTCTGTATTTAAGAGTCTCTAATGGTTTGTCTCCCTCTGTTTTTATATTATTATTAAAAAAATTTTTTTAATGTTTATTTATTTTTGAGAGAGAGAGAGAGACAGAGTACAAGCAGGAAAGGGGCAGAGAGAGAGGGAGACACAGAATCTGAAGCAGGGTCCAGGCTCTGAGATGTCAGCACAGAGCCCGATGAGGGGCTCAAACTCATGGAGCGTGAGATCATAACCTGAGCTGAAGTCGAACACTTAACCGACTGAGCCATCCAGGCGCCCCTGTTTTCAGAGTATTTTTGCTTCCCTTCCTTATGTTCATCTGTGTTGTATCTTAAATTCCACATGAGTGAAATCATATGATATTTTTCTATCTCTAACTGACTTATTTTGCTTAGCATAATACACCCTAGTCCCATCCATGTTGTTGCAAATGGCAAGATTTCATTCTTTTTCATCACCGAGTAGTATTCCATTGTATATATATACCACATCTTCTTTATCCATTCATCCATTGATGGATATTTGGGCTCTTTCCATTCTTTGGCTATTGTTGATAGTGCTGCTATAAATATTGGGCTGCATGTGCCCCTTCGAAACACCATTCCTGTATCCTTTGGATAAATACCTAGTAGTGCAACTACTGGGTCGTAGGGTAGTTCTATTTTTTATTTTTTTGAGGAACATCCATACTGTTTTCCAGAGTGGCTGCATTCCCACCAACAGTGCAAAAGGGTTCCCCTTTCTTGCATCCTCGCCAACATCTGTTGTTGCCTGAATTGTTCATTTTAACCATTCTGACAGGTGTGAGGTGGTATCTTATTGTGATTTTGATTTGTATTTCCTTATGATGGGTGATGTTGAGCATTTTTTTCACATGTCTGTCAGCCATCTCGATGTCTTATTTAGAAAAGTGTCTCTTCATGTCTTTTGCCCTTTTCCTCAATGGATTATTTGTTTGTTGGGGGTTGTTGAGTTTGATAAGTTCTTTATAGATTTTGGATACTAACCCTTTATCTGATATGTCATTTGTAAATATCCTCTCCCATTCTGTCAGCTGCCTTTTAGTTTTGCTGATTGTTTCCCTCGCTGTGCAGAAGCTTTTTATCTTGATGAAGTCTCAGTAGTTCATTTCTGCTTTGGTTTCCCTTGCCTCCAGAGACGTGTTGAGTAAGAAGTTGCTGCAGCTGAGGTCAAAGAGGTTGTTGCCTGTTTTCTCCTCCAGGATTTTGATGGCTTCCTATCTTATGTTTAGGTCTTTCATCCATTGTGAGTTTATTTTTGTGTGTGGTGTAAGAAAGTGGTCCAGGTTCATTCTTCTGCATGTCGCTGTCCAGTTTTCCCAGCATCATTTGCTGACGTGCCTGTCTTTTTTCCATTGGATGTTGTCTTCTACTTTGTCAAAGATTAGTTGGCCATATGTTTGTGGGTCCATTTCTGGGTTCTCTATTCTGTTCCATTGATCGATGTGTCTGTTTTTGTGCCAGAACCATACTATCTTGATGATTACAGCTTTATAATATAATTTGAAGTCCAGAATTGTGATGCCTCCAGCTTTGGTTTTCTTTTTCAACATTGCTTTGGCGGTTTGGGGTCTCTTCTGGTACCATACAAATTTTAGAATTGTTTCTTCTAGCTCTGTGAAGAATGCTGTTGTTATTTTGATAGGGATTGCATTGAATATGTAGATTGCTTTGGGTAGTATAGACATTTTAACGATATTTGTTCTTCCAATCCATGAGCATGGAATATTTTTCCATTTTTTTGCCTGCAGTTTCTTTTATAGGCTTTCTATAGTTTTCAGTGTATAGAATTTTCACCTTTTTGGTTAGGTTTATTCCCAGGTATTTTACGGGTTTTGATGCAATTGTAAATGGGATCGATTCCTTGATTTCTCTTTCTGCTGCTTCATTATTGGTGTTAGAAATGCAACCAATTTCTGTACATTGATTTTATATCCTGCAACTTTGCTGAATTCGTGTATCAGTTCTAGCAGGGTTTTTTGTTGTTGTTGTTGTTTTGGTTTCTGGTTTTTTGTTTTTTTGAGTCTCTTGGGTTTTCCACATAGAGTATCATGTTGTCTGTGAAGAGTGAAAGTTTGTCTTTCTTTCCCCTTGCCACTTTGGATGCCTTTTATTTCTTTGTGTTGTCTGATCGCTGAGGCTAGGACTTCCAACACTATGTTGAATAACAGTGATGAGAATGAACATCCTTGTCATGTTCCTGACCTTAGGGGGAAAGCTTTCACTTTTTCCCCATTGAAGATGATATTAGCAGTGGGTCTTTCATATATGGCTTTTATGATCTTGAGGTATGATCCTTCTACTCCTCCTTTCTTGAGGGTTTTTATCAAGAAAGGGTGCTGTATTTTGTCAAATGCTTTTTCAGCATCTATTGAGTGGATCATGTGGTTCTTATCCTTTCTTTTATTAATGTGATGTATCACACTGATTGATTTGCAGATGTTAAACCAGTCCTGCATCCCAGGAATAAATCCCAGTTGATCATGGGGAATAATTCTTTTAAATTTTTTTAAATGTTTTATTTATTTTTGAGACAGAGAGAGACAGAGCATGAGCAGGGGAGGGGCAGAGAGAGAGGGAGACACAGAATCCGAAGCAGGCTCTAGGCTCCGAGCTGTCAGCACAGAGCCCGACGTGGGGCTCGAACTCACAAACCATGAGATCATGACCTGAGTCAAAGTCAGACGCTTAACCGACTGAGCCACCCAGGCACCCCGGGAATAATTCTTTTAATCTAATGTTAGATCTGGTTTGCTAGTATCTTATGGGGAATTTTTGCATCCGTGTTCATCAGGGAAATTGGTCTGTAGTTATCCTTTTTAGCGGGGTCTTTGTCTGGTTTTGGAATCAAGGTAATGCAGGCCTCATAGCCTGAGTTTGGAAGTTTTCCTTCCATTTGTATTTTTTTGGAACAGTTTCAAAAGAATAGGTGTTAACTCTTCTTTAAATGTTTGGTAGAATTCCCCTGGAAAGCCATCAGCCCTGGATTCTTGTTTGTTGGGAGATTTTTGATTACTGATTCAAATTCTTTACTGTTTATGGGTCTGTTCAAATTTTCTATTTCTTCCTGTTTCAGTTTTGGTACTTTATATGTTTCTAGGAATTTGCCCATTTCTTCCAGACCGCCCAGTTTGTTGTCATATAATTGCTCATAATATTCTCTTATTGTTTGTATTTCTGCAGTGTTGGTTGTGATCTCTCCTCTTTAATTTGTGATTTTATTTATTTGGGTTCTTTACCTTTTCTTTTTGATTAATCTGGAAAGGAGTTTATCAATTTTGTTAATTTTTTGAAAGAAACAGCTCCTGGTTTCATTGATTGGTTCTACTGTTTTTTTGTTTTTGTTTTTTATTTCATCGTCATTGATTTCTGCTCTAATGTTTACTATTTTCCTTCTGCTGTTTTGGGGCTTTATTTGCTGTTCTTTTTGCAGCTCTTTTAGGTATAAGGTTATGTTGTGTATTTGAGACCTTTATTCTCTCTTTAGGAAGGCCTGGATTGCTATATAGTTCCCTCTTGTGACCGCCTTTGCTGCATCCCAGAGGTTTTGGGCTGTTGTGTTTTCATCTTCATTGGCTTCCATGTACTTTTTAATTTCCTCTTAATTTCTTGGTTAACCCATTCATTCTTTAGTAGGATGTTCTTTAATCTCCAAGTATTCATGATCTTTCCGATTTTTTTCTTCTGGTTGGTTTCGAGTTTCATAGCATTGTAGTCTGAAAATATGCAAGGTATGATCTCAGTCTTTTTGTACTTGTTGAGGGCTGATTTGTGACCCAGTATGTGATCTATTCTGGAGAATGTTCCATGTGCACTCGAGAAGAATGTGTATTCTGCTGCTTTAGGATGAAATGTTCTGAACAGATCTGTTAAGTCCATCTGGTTCAGTGTGTCATTCAAAACCATTGTTTCCTTGTTGATTTTCTGCTTAGATAATCTTTCCATTGTTTGAAGTGGGGTGTTGAGGTCCCCTACTCTTACGGTATTATTGTCAATGAGTTTCTTTATGTTTGTGATTAATTGATTTATATATTTGGGTATCTCATGTTGGGAGCATAAATGTTTACAATTGTTAGATCTTCTTGGTGGATAGCCCCTTTAATTACAATATAATGCCTTTCTTAATCTCTTGTTACAGTCTTTATTTTAAAATCTAGTTTGTTTGATACAAGTAGGGCTACTCCAGCTTTCTTTTGACGACCATTAGCATGATAGATGGTTCTCCATCCCCTTACTTTCAATCTGCAGGTGTCTTTAGGTCTAAAATGAGTCTCTTGTGAGCAGCATATAGATGGGTCTTGTTTTCTTATCCATTCTGATACCCTATGTCTTTTGATTGGAGCGTTTAGTCCATTGACATTTAGAGTGAGTACTGAAAGACATGAATTTGACGCCATTATGTTGCCTTTTGAGTTGATGTGTCTGGTGATGTTCTGTGGTCCTTTATAGTCTTTGTTGCTTTTGGTCTTGTTTATTTTGTTTTCTTTTCTCCACTCAAAGAGTCCCCCTTAAAGTTTCTTGCAGGGCTGGTTTAGTGGTCATGAACTCCTTTAGTTTTTGTTTGTCTGGGACACTTTTTATCTCTCCTTCTATTTTGAGTGACAGTCTTGCTGGATAAAGAATTATGGCTGCATGTTTTTCTGATTCAGCATGTTGAATATATCCTGCCACTCCTTTCTAACATGCCAAGTTTCTGTGGATAGGTCTGCTGTGAACCTGGTCTGTCTTCCCTTATAGCTAAAGTACTTGGGGCGCCTGGGTGGCTCAGTCAGTTGAGCGGCCGACTTCGGCTCAGGTCATGATCTCGCAGTCCGTGAGTTCAAGCCCCGCGTCGGGCTCTGTGCTGACAGCTCGGAGCCTGGAGCCTGTTTCAGATTCTGTGTCTCCCTCTCTCTGACCCTCCCCTATTCATGCTCTGTCTCTCCCTGTCTCAAAAATAAATTTTAAAAAAATGTTAAAAAAAATTTAAAGGACTTTTTCCCTTGCTGCTTTCATAATTCTTTCCTTGTCTGTGTATTTTGTGAATTTGACTGTAATGTGCCTTGGTGATGGTCGGTCATTTTTTGTTGAGTCTAATGGGTGTTCTCTGTGTTTCTTGGATTTTCATGTCTGTGTCCTTCCCCAGATGAGGAAAGTTTTCTGCTATAATTTTCTCACATAAACCTTCTGCCCTTTTTTTCTCTCCATCTTCTGGGAATCCTATGACTTGAATGTTATTCCTTTTTAATAAGTCACTGAGTTCTCTAAGTCTTGTATTGTGATCTTTGCCTTTGTGTCCTTTTTTTCTGCTTCATTAGTCTCCATATTTTATCTTCTAAATCGCTGATTCACTACTCTGCTTCATCCATCCTTGCTGTTGTGGCATTCTTGAGATTGCATCTCGGTTTTAGCATTTTTAATTTCGTCCTGACTAGATTTTACCTCTCTTATCTGCACAGAAAGGGATTCTATTCTTTTTTTAACCCCAGCTAGTATTCTTATTATCATGGTTCTATATTCTATTTCAGATATCTTGCTTATACTGTGTTGATTAAGCCCCTGGCTGTCATTTCTTCCTGTTCTTTCTTTAGGGGTTAATTCCTTCATTTTGTCAAAAATGACAAAGAAAGGAAGAAAAACTTAATAAAATAAAAAATTAATATTAAAAAGTTAAAAACAAAACAAAAAAATCAAGTAAAGGAAGCTATGTCCTAGGTGTATTTTGGTCTGCTTGTTGAAGGAATCTTGATAGAATAGAGAAAAAATGGGAAGAGAAGGGGGAAAAAAAGTAAGAAAAAAATTTAAAAATTTAAAAAATATATAATAAGATAGAATAAAATGAAATAAAATGAAATAGAATAAAAAAACTTTTAAGATACAAAATAAAGTAAAAAATATATAAAAACAAAAATAAGTTTTCCTCCTTCTGTATCCAAGAATGAGGAAGAAAAGAAAGGGAAAAAAAGAAAAAGAAAACAATTTAAGCAAAAACAGAAGCAAAGAACATAAATAAGTGAACCAGCAAACAGAATGAAACCCTAATGAAGCTATATCCAGTTTCCCCTAGAACTGAAACTATGAAGCACCCTCTATAGTCCTTACACTAAGTGGGTGGAGTGACTTGTGCTGGTCTTCTAGGGGATGTTCTTGGAGGGGCAGTTGGGTGGGGCTTGGTGTAATGGCTTTGTTCTCCACTATGTGGCGTTTCTTAGCTAGGTGGAAATGGTTTTATCCAGCTCCCTAGTCTCTGACGCAGGAACTTCGTGCACTAACCGACCCACAATCAAGCACCCTTCCTTTGTCTCAGGCCTCCATCCACTCCCTGCCTCTACCTTGTGTCCAAGCTGTCCACCTGCCAGGCTGCACCTGCCTCTAGAGTTTTATCTCAGATGGGATTGTGTTCCAAAACCCCATACCAGAGACCCCAGTGGGTTGGACCTGGGCCAACTTTCTGGAGGACGGTCTTGCTGAGAATGGCTGGGTGCTGGCTTGCCCCAGAAAACTTTCATGTGATCGTGCAGCAGCAGAGGTTCAGAGATTGTGGCAAATCCCAACACACAGCCAACATCAGGTTTTGCTGCACTCTGGTGTCACTGTCCCAATACCTGCAAACATGGCTGTTCTCCAGGGTCCCCTGGGACCTTTGCCTGTGGGGGGGCCATATGGCCTCTACCAAATGCACTTCAAGCAGGGGAACTACTTCTCCCCATGTGGCACACAGACCCCTCATACCCCACTGCCTGCTCCTGGGGAGTTGCCCTGCTTCCTCACCAGAGAACCATCAGGCATTGAGCGCTGAAATTTCACTCTGCACTCCACTGTTTATAGAATCCTGGTGGCTGGGGCGCCTGGGTGGCGCAGTCGGTTAAGCGTCTGGCTTCAGCCAGGTCACGATCTCGCGGTCCGTGAGTTCGAGCCCCGCATCAGGCTCTGGGCTGATGGCTCAGAGCCTGGAGCCTGTTTCCGATTCTGTGTCTCTCTCTGCCCCTCCCCCGTTCATGCTCTGTCTCTCTCTGTCCCCCAAAAAATAAATAAACGTTGAAAAAAAAAATTAAAAAAAAAAAAAAAGAATCCTGGTGGTATTGAAACTCTCTCCTTTCTTCCTGTCAATGGTTTTGGGAAACAGATTTCTTGTTCAGTTCCCCTGTTTTCACTCTTTTTTTTCTCTCTCTCTAGCTACTTTAACAGGAGTGCTTTTCTTGCGCTCCCGATATGCCACACATTCCTTCTTTCTCTCTGTCCTCTCTTTGCAAAAAGAGCTCCCTACCTGCTGCAGCTTTTCTATTCCCCAGCTCATCTCTCTGCACTGCCTTCCTGCTGAGTTCTATGGCTCAAGTTATGCAGATGTTGTGTTAAATCTCAGATCAACTTTCTAGAATGTTCAAAATGGTCTGGTGCTGATCTAGCTGTGTTTCAAGGATGAGACAAGCTCAGGGTCTCCATGGTGCTCCACCCTATTTTAATTTTTTTATATGTTTATTTACTTTTGAGAGAGAGAGATGGAGAGGCGGAGCATGAGGGGGTGGGGCAGAGAGAGAGGGAGACACATAATCTGAAGTAGGCTCCAGGCTCTGAGCTGTCAGCACAGAGCCTGATGTGGGACTCAGACTCACAAACTGTGAGATCAGTACCTGAGCCAAAATCAGACACTTAACCAACTGAGCCACTCAGGTGCCCCACAGAATATTTTTTTAAACAAGGATGTGGGTGGCTCAGACCTTTCTGCTTCAGCAATAAATGCCATGATAGACCCAATGGTGCGTTCTTGGAGGAAAGAAGACTAAGTCACTGTGCATCCAAGTTGGTGTTCAGGTATGAAGACAACAGTTAAGCATGTCAGAGATCCCGGCAGAGGGAACAGTATTGCAAAGATCTCCAAATGAAGAGATGCAGAACTTTGGAACTTGCAGGAGGAGCTGAACTTTTTTTTCCCCTAAGAGTTTTAAGCAAAGAAGTGGTGTGACTTGATGGATGTTTTTTAAAAAAGATTAATCTCTAGCCTGCTGTGTGAAGAACAGATTAGCAGGCCAAGGTGGGGAGGAGACATGAATGAGGAGAGTTTTGCATACCGTGGGCAAGAAATGATGAAGTCCTGGACTGGCACATGACAGTGGGGAAGAGAAGTAGCTGGATTTAGGATCTCTTACAGGAGGATGACAGAAGAGGGCTTCCCGACAGATTGCACTGGGGAAGGGGTGGAGAAAGGGAGGACGGAAGAAGGTTCCAGGTTTCAGGTGTGAATACTGGCAAGACAGTTGCCACTTACTGAAGTGAGAAACAATGGCAAGGGCACACATTTGAGGCTGAAGATCAGTGGACTGGTGTTGAGCCTGTTCAGTGTGAGAGACTCAGACCTCTAGATGCTATGGCCAAGGAAGCAAGTCTGATCAGTATGCGAGTCTGAAGTCATGTTCTCAGCCCCATACTTCTCCACGCCTCCTACAGCATTCTCTCAAACCTTTCCGTGGACCTTCTGGAACCCCTATCCTGTGATCAATAGATGCCTCTATATCCTCAGCCTCCTCTGCCCCCAACCCTACTTGCTCCTCCTTTATTTTCCTTATCCCAATACCTGATACGTCCACACTGGCTCTTGCTCCCCATGCCCACTTCTTTCCTCCACAATCCTTCCCATTCCAATTAATGGCACCTCCAAACTTTCAATTGTTGAATTATCACTGACTCCTCTTTTTTGCTAACACCCCACATCAACTCTCTAGGAAGTCCAGTGGCTTTCCGTATGCCTCAGAGTAAAAACCAAAGATCTTACAATAACCCATATAATCCTACATGACTTAGAACCCTCTGATGTTATATCTTGCCACGCTCTCTCTCACTTACTTTGTTCCAAACACATTAGCCTCCTTGCTATTGCCCAAGACTCCAAACACATTCCCACCTCAGGGCCTTTGCACTGGCTCTTCTACTGTCTGAAACTGTCTCTCCCCACTTATCCACATGGCTTCCTCATTTCCTTCACATCCTTCAAATATATGCCTTGATCTGATATAGTATATGTGCTGCCAAAGCGAGCACTGCCTTGATCTGATATAAATCAACATCCTTTCTCTTCTTATCACACCTGGCATTCTCTCTATATTTACTTGTTTACTGTTTGTTCTTCTCCACTATAATGCAAGTTCCATGAGACCATTGTTTAGTTTTGTTTGCCTCTGGATCCCCACAGTCTAGAACAGTGCCCAGTCCATGGTAGGTGCCCCATCAATACTGTTGTTGTGTGGTTTTGCATGTGTAACCTGAGGTGACCTCCCCGAGATTCACCTTTCCTAGCTGGGAGGTGAGGATATTAATATCTGGCCTGCCTAGCACATAGGGCTGCCATGAAGCCCAAATATGTTACTGTACCCTATGGCTTATCTGTTCGATCTAGACAGTTTCATAGGCCAGAGTCCCATGGCCAAAAATGCAAACCAGAGTATGTGTAATTCATATAAAAGAATATTTAATAATTTTCTATATAATTCCTATGGGGGGGGGGGAAGGTGGGAAGAGATAGGCCCTAAAGAAACTAGTGTATTCTCCCAGGGAATTCGCTGGCAAGTCCTGATCATTTTAAGATCAGTTCATAAAAATGGAAAGACAGGCACAAAACCAAAGATGAATACAAAAGTTGTTAAGCATGGATAAGAACGGTTTCAGGGAGGCTGGTGGGGAAAAAGAGCTAAGGTTTGCAAAAATGTTAAGGATGAGAAAAATTGATTTGGGGGCACTTCTGAAGCAAGGAGATAAATGACGGGATCGTGCCAACAGATGACAGATTAGAGGTAGAACTCAGGTCTTACTTTGTTTCCAACAAAGAAAATTGTCTTCAGGTTTAAAATAAGGAATCGTTAAAAATGAAATTTAAAGAGCAACAGACGTATGCAAAGAGAACCTTGCGTTATTAAATGATGTTGGGTCCTCAGACCCGATGTAATTGTCAACGCCAGCCCCTCGCTTCGTTTCATGGGTCTTTTTGTACCGCACCAGCCTTGGCAACCAGGTTATGCATCCAAGCTTTAGGCACATCCCCCCCAACCCCCCGGTTCCCAGTGCCATCTGATGAAGGGAGCCCTGTCAGGTGGGTGGAGGAGTTTCTTCTTATCCATGACCTCACTGGAAGGGCCATGAGCAGGTGAACACCCAGGTGCTTAGTTGTGTGTGTTGTGTGTGTGTATGTGTACAAGTGAGTTCCTTCACCAGGGAGGTCGGGGTCGGGGGGCATGTCTCCCGATGACCATGAACTAATGGTTTATTGTCTCCAGGGATCTCCTCCACCAGAGGTGGGACAGTTTGGGGAACATAAGGGCCATTGCTCCCCTGCTGCCAACAAGTACAACATGTGTCATACTTTGGATTTTCATGCTTCCTATTAAATACTCCAAACAGCTTGTAAGACCTTACTTACCTTGTCTTCTGGAAGCCCACGAAGTGTTCCTCAGGTGCAGGAAACTCTGGGCAGGTTGCATACCTCATTTTTTAAAAATATTTTTTTAATGTTTATTTATTTTGGAGAGAGAGAGAGAACATGAGCAGGGGAGGCACAGAGAGAGAGGGACACACAGAATCCAAAGCAGGCTCCAGGCTCTGAGCTGCCAGCACAGAGCCTGACGCAGGGTTCAAACTCACCAACCGTGAGATCATGACCTGAGCCAAAGTCGGACGTTCAACCAACTGAGCCACCCAGGTGCCCCTACTATATAACGTATCTTGTTATTTTTGTATTGGGGTGAAATATATAGAACATAAAATTTACAACTTTAATCATTTTGGTGTATATTTCAGTGGCACTAAGTACATTCACTCTCCACGTCCAGGACTTTTTCATCTTCCCGAACTGAAACCGTACCCATGAAACACTAACTCGAGGGTCCCCTCTTGTCCCCGTCCCTGGCAATCACTGTTCTACTTTCTGTCTCTGTGACTTTGACTGCTCTCTGATTCTAAGAGGAATCCCATAGTATTGGTCTTTTTGTGACCGGCTTCTTTCACCTAGCATACTGTCTTCCAGGCTCGTCCGTGTTGCTGCATGTGTCAGAATCACTTTTCTTTTAAAGGCTGAATAATATCATATCTCAATTTTAACGGGTTAAGTTTTCACCTGGTATCCTGTGGCTAAATGGCAGGAATGTGCAACTGAGGGATGGGATACTGAAATCTTACTGAGCCCATGTCATCTGGGAGGAAAGCTGTCTCAGGAGTTTCCACAATATTCTTGCCCAGACTGCCCTGGACAAGCTTAATAACTTGTGAATGACAGAAAATGGGGCATAACAGCTCTTTTGTGGAATGATGAATATGGATTCAAAATATTTAGTATACTAGAATGATACACTGAAACCAAGGAGGTGAAATTTAACAACAGTAAATGCAATATAGTAAAACTAGGTTAAAGTGCATCTTGCAAGCGTACGTGCATGCGTGTGTGTGTGTGTATGTGTGTGTGCATGCACACACACATACACACACACACACACAAATGCAGTAGCACAGGATGGAGTAAAACTGGCCTAAGAGCAGCATGACCAAGAGTTGTGGGTTTTAATTGACCACAAGCTCAGCCTGAGTCAACAGTGGGATGTGGTTGCCAAAAAAACAACTAATGTGATCCCAAGATGCATTAATAGAAGCACAGTGTTCGGAGCAAGGCAGGAAATAGCTCCTATGCTGGCCTTGCTGGTTAGCCTGCACCTGGAATGTTGTGTTTGGCTGGGCACCGCACTTTACAAGGGATATCAAAAACCTGGAGGGCATTTGGCAGAGGGCAAAGTGTCTGGAAAATGTGCCTTGTGAAACAAATCCAGGAACTTAGCGGGAAGGACAGAAGACTCGGCAGGGGAACACAAGAGGCAACTTGAAAATTTGGAAGGCCTGCTTCTGGGTGGCATTGGAAAACGGAACTATCTATAACCCATGGATGGAACTTATGGCGAGGTAAGTTCCACTGAGAAAAATAAACAACTTCCTTATCTTAGACCTGTCAAACAATAGATGGGTGGCTTCCGGAGTGAGTTCCTCATCACGGGAAGCAATCAACCAGCATCGGTTCAGAAGAGTGGTTCTCAGGGGCAATTCTGCTGCCCAGGAGAGAGAGATGTTGGGTGTCACCAATGGGAGGAGGTGGGGTTGCTACCGTCATTTAGTAGGTAGAGGCCGGGGGTGTTTGTAAATATCCTACCAGTGTGCCAGCCAGCCCTGAGAACAAAGAATTATCCAGCCCCAAATGTTGATTGTGCCAAGCTTGAGAAACCTCAGAAGGAATTCCTGTGCTGGAATGTTTCAGAGCAGAGGCCCAAGCCCACTGGCTGGACCTGGCCTCCCAGTGCTTTTCTTTTCATATCACTTGCTCATGTTTAAGAATCCTAGGATTTCACATAAAGATTTGGAATCCCAGCCTTTCTTTAAAAAAAAAAAAAAAAAAAAATTCCTACATTTTACAACACTGGGCCCACCTTCCTGCACGGCAACAGTTGCCTGGAGCTGAGTAGCTGAGGTCCCTTCTGGATGAATCTAGAGCTCTCTAGCTCACCACAGTCCCACTTCATTGCCTGCCTGACCACTGTAGGCATTTCCATTTGTGACCCCCTCGTCCCTTCCATCCACTGGTGCTCAACTTTGCCTTTGCATTCAAATCGCCTGGGGAGCTTCACGGGTACTAACACCGCCGCACCCCACACCAGTATAGCAGACTCTCTGGGGGTGGGACCCGGGGAAGCACATTTTCTTACATCTCCCCAAAATGGGTTAAAGGGGTAGTTAAGGGCAAGAACCATGGCTTTATCATGAAACAATAACCTGTGGACAGTTCTAAGGCAAATAAACTCATACCCAGTAGAGAAAACTTTCTGTGGTCAAAGAATTTGAATGGCTGAATGGGCTGCTTCAGGACTGAGCTCTACGTGAGCTCTGGTGGTAATCAAGAGAGTTTTTATTAAAAAAAATTTTTTTTTAAGGTTTACTCATTTTTTGAGAGACAAAGAGTGTGAGCGGGGCAGGGGCGAGAGAGAGGGAGACACAGAATCTGAAGCAGGCTCCAGGCTCTGAGCTGTCAGCACAGAGCCTGACGTGGGTCTTGAACCCATGAACCGTGAGATCATCCCCTTAGTTGCTCAACTGACTGAGCCATGCATGTGCCCCAAGAGAATGTTTAAGAAGAAATCCCTACTTTGGAATACTTGAAAGGGAGTGAGACTGGATCACAGCAGGGGTGCTGCAGTCCAAGTGTGGGAGACAATCACCTGAGAGGCTTCCCCAAGCACACAGGTCCAAGTGCCATCCCAGAAGAGTATAATCTAGAAAGGTCAGGCAAGGGCTGAACAGGTACAAATTGAAAAGGCCCCCCTGATGATGCTGGTAAGCGCTCCCGGGGAAGAACCACTGAGCTAGATGGATGACCTCTAAAGCCCCAACCTCAACATTGGCAGTGACTCAGGTCCTTTTAAAAAAAAAATCTTCATAAATCTTCAAATACACACTGAAATAGAAACATAAAGGGCATGACCACCATGGGTTGGGGAGTATTTTAACACACACAAAGATGAGGGTAAGCCTGAAGCTCAAGCTTCTCTGATTCACTCAAACACCGAGGCCCAAAGGATTCAAGGAAAGAACTCTTTTCGAGGCTGTAGCACGTTCCCTGACATATTTGACACGTGACGTTTGCTTAAATAACCTCTTGGAAAGCCGCTTATATGCTTGTGTGAGTTTTTAGCTTCAAGCAACAGATACTGATGCTGCCTGCTTTAAGCTAGAAAGAATTCCATTAAATGGGTATTAGAACAGTGTAAGAAGGTTTTAAAATATGCCTGCCTTAATAAAGCATGATACATCAGCGCAATGACTTATTATACGGCCTTTAGAAACTATCACACAGATTAAAATGGATACATTTAGTGGGTGTGTGAAGATGTCCACAGTATAGGCCTCTGTGAGAAAATTAGGCTACAGAACAGGATGTAAGATAGGATGTAACTCATTTTCATAATAACATGTTTATATTAGTATTTACATACAAAATCTGGGGAACATCTGAACCCTGGCCCAAATCTCATATTTTATAGAAAAACTTACTAAAAATGGATCATCCAAATAAATATAAAATGTAAACCTACAAAACTTGTAGGAAAAAAAACCCAAGAGAAAACATTCTGGATCTAGGGCCACAGGGTTCTTAGACATGACACCAAAGCCAACTCTGTAAAAGGAAAGATTGATAATTTTGACGTCATTGAATTAAAAACTCCTGTGCCGCAAAGAAACTGTGGGAAAAAAATGGAAAGAAAAGCTGCAGAGTGGGAGAAAAGATGTGCAAACCACAAATCCAGCAAATGACTAGTATTTAGACTATATAAGGAACTCTCAAGAGTCAGTAGTAAAAAAACAGACAAAAAAAATCAGAAAGTGGGCGCAAGACATGAAAAGCCTTTCCCTCATTAGGATATAAAGATGCAAAATGAGCCCATGGAAAGATGTTCAACATGATTAAGTATCAGGGAGACGTAGTTAAAACCACAATAAGGGATCACTAGGCACTTATCAGAATGGCTAAAATAAAAAACAGCAACAACACCCGATGCTGGTGAGGATGCAGAGAAACTGGACGGCTCACATAGCATAAGACAGTATGGCTAGTCTGGAAAACAATTTGGCAGTTTCTTAGAAAGTAAACAGGCAATCATCATTTGATCCAACAGTTCAGCTCTTGGGCATTTACTTATCCCAGAGAAATGAAAAGGTATGTCCACATAAAAATCCATTCATGCATGTTCCCGGCAGCTCTATTTGTAATGGGCAAAATTGGAAAACAACCCAAATGTCCTTCAGCGGGTGAATGACTAAAGAAACGGATACATCCATACTAGGAAACACTAGTCAGGCTCACTTAAAAAATATCTAAGAATAAAGGAGGGGTGACATAAAGAAATTTTATAGAAGTAATCCTATTGGTGCACGGACGGGTAGGGCAGAAATTATGAAGATGCCATGTAAATGACTGAAAGTCAAAACACACTGTCCTGGAATGTGCCCAATTCCCTGCTCTCTCTCTCTCTCTCTCTCTCTCGCTCTCTAAGGAACCCAAGCACAGTGGAAAGGGCACAGAAAATTAGAGAACCCCAATAAATGCAATCCACATCTTTCCCCCTTCCCTTTTATTGACTCATACTTAGAAGTGGGGGGGGGGGGCGGATTCTAGACATTAATGCATCACCTCCTTTATATGTTAATAAATGATCTGAAATGAGTGATGGTCCTTAGAGCTCCCAATATCATTAGACAGGGGTTAGGGTGGGAGGCTGGGGGAGGGATGAGGGAAGAGGCAGTCACTGATGAAAATAAGCATTTTCAAGGTCTGTAGCTAAGCCTCAAGCCATCACTGTATAAGCAAGGAAGTGTTAGGAAGTTGTTTGTGTGAAATGGAGTGTAAACTGCAAACATGTCATAGAGGTGGAGGGGAAAGGACAGAAGGAGTCACCCACAGAGGAAGCATTAGCCCCCACCCTAAGTGGGAGACCGTAGGAGTCTGGCGGTCCTTATTTATATGATACCAGATAACACTGCAGCTCACACTCTGTGTGTTTGCCGCCGCGTCTCCACCAACAGATGGAGGTAATAAAGAGGCTAAAAATGGAAACACGAACTGGTGTGTAGCTTTGTTATGGCAGTTTGTCACAGAACAGTCAAGAATCCCGCGCCGGTAAGTGTGTTTGTCAAGGTCACCCGTGACCTCTTTGGTATTAAATCTAACCGACACTTGGCTGGCCGGGCTGTAGCAAGGCCAAGGAGGCCCGTCTCTTGGGGCATGAGGTTGGCCGCTGCCCACTCGCGATCGGCCGGGCTCAAGCAATGGTTTGGCTTCCCTGGGGCTTCTGGAGGCTGTTAGTTCCAGCTTTGGTCAATAGCCTATGTAATTAATCAACTTAAAGGGAGTGCTGGTTAGCAATGGTTCTTGACCCCGGCTGCACACTAGAATCACCTAGGGAGCTTTAAAAATAATACTAGGCCTAGACCTCACCCAGAACCAACCGGTGGGGCTGAATATAATAAGCAAGGTGATTCTCACGTGTAGCCAGGCTGAGAGCCAAGAGGCTAGATCATTAAGGGGCCAAGTTCAGACACATGGGAGATGCCAACCTTGTTCCTTCTCTATTCTATGACCTCCTACCTCTTCCTAGTATACTTTGAATTGGGGTGGAGATATGGGATTGGCATTGAGAGAGAAGGGACTATAATTTATGTAAGCGAAAACCAACGGGATGCAGTTTTAAGAGAGCTTCTAATTCTTATAAAAAAATGCTCTGATGAACTAATCACCTTACACGCAAACCTTCGTAAGTATCCATAATGTGTTTTCTTGGGATAAATTCCTACTCTGAGTTAAAAGGTATGAACACTTTCTAAAGTTTCAATAATTCAAAAATTCAATAATTCAAAAAAGTATTGGCCATCTTGGTTGGTAATAAGTTCTAGTTAATATCATTTTATCATTTGTTATTTTTCACTTCTTTAATGTTCATTAATTCCTTTTGTATATTAGTCATTTGTATTTCTTCTTTTCTGAAGTGGCTATTCATGTGCTTTGACCACTTTTCCATTGTGGTGGTCATTTTTTCTTATTGATTTTTTAAGACTCTTTATATAGGAGTGTATTAAACTTGTATGTCACATACATTGCCAATACTTTTCTTGATACAATATTTTTCTTTGTTTTTAATTTTATTTGAGACTTTTAGGTATACAAGTGTAAATTATGTATGTAGCCATGCAGCCAAATTTACCAGTCTTACCCTCCATGGTCTCTTCCACTACTTTTAGGTTTATTAAGTTTTTTATTGCAAATTGTTCTTGTAATTATTTTATGGCCTAATTTCCAACATTAAATACTTTGTTCCATCTGGAATTTCTTTTGGCAAAGAAACTGCCTTAATTTCAACAGCCAGATGGCATACCAAACACGAGGGCCCGGGTGTGAGCTTTCTCTTTCACTCCACTGATCATTCTGTCTGTCCTGTCTTGAGCTAACACCACACTGTTTTAATACTGTAACTTTATCATTTACTTTAAGATCTTGCAAAAAGTACAGTTGACCCTTAAAATAACACAGCTTTGAACGATGCACGTCCACTGACAGGTGGATTTTCTTCCTGATGAATACAGTCCAGTACTGTGAACATATTTTCTCTTCCTTATGATTTTCTTAATGGCATTTTCTTTTCTCTAGCTTACTTTAAGAATACAGTACAGAACACATATAATGTACCAAATATGTGTTAACTATGTTATCAATAAGGATTCCAGTCATCACTAGGCTATTAGTTGTTAAGCTTTTGGGGAGTCAAAAGTTATACGTGCATTTTCGACTGCGTGGGGGATTGGCACCCCCAACCCCATATTGTTCAAGGGTCAAATGTGTATCATTCTTATTTTTATTTTCCAAAAGCATTCTGCCTATTCTTTGATTCTTGCTTGAATATTATTTTGGAAAAGCCTTAAAATTATTACAAAATTAATGCATATTAAGACAATATTGTTTGCAAATATTGACAAATAGATCGAAGGAACCAAAGAGAGAATCCACAGATGGGAAATATAGTATTTTATACCTGCAAGAGAAGAGGGGACTATTTAGTAATTGATTTCAGACATTTGCTTATCTAATTGAAAATAGAGCGCTACGTCAGATTACATACAAAAATAAATTCCAGCAAAATTGGCAAGCTCTGTGAATAGTCAGTTTATAGACAAGGAATTGAAATAGCCAAGAAACAAAAAAGAATCAGGGGAACGCATATAAAAACAATAACTAGATATCATTTTTCTTCCATACGAACTGGCAGAATTATTTTTAAAATATAATATCTTAATATGTAGAGGTGATGAGGTTGAGGGGAATTGCTGGGAGGGTATGGATTAGCATAAACAATTTGGGAGCATCTATTAAAATGTAAAACACACACACACCCTACGACCTAGTGTATCTACTCAGAGAAACACCAGCACGTATACATACTAAGGGCAAGTGTAGCCAGGACTCTACCAGTTGCTAAGATACTGAAATACTTCTCTTTTGGTTGGGAGACAGCCCCTACCTCAAGTCCTGCAAGCGCCCTTGACTCCCACTGCCCAGGCCACTTTAACCTTCTCCCCTCTGCCCCATACTGTTCTGTGTTCAAGAGTTAATGAGTTAATTCCAGACAGAGGTTAGCTCCCAGATCCCCTGGCAGCTCTGGAAGCTATTCTAGTTGGTTGGGGATATTTGACTGTGATCCCCGTGTTCAAAGATGTTCGTTGAAGCATCGTTGTACGAACAGACTGGAAACGACTTGAAGCAGACACTGCTGACTGCCTGCCAAATATCCACCTTCTCTCTCAAACCAACAGAACCTAGTAACATTTCCATCCATCCACGGCTACCCCTTGCTGCCAGAGGTAGCCGTGTGATTGAATTCCAGCCAACGAAAGGTGCACAACATTCATGTGGGATTTCTCGGAAATCTCTTCCCCTTCTTCCATGCAGTTGCTGGGATGGAGATGTGATGATTATGGGGACCGCAGCACCCAACTTCAACCACAGGAAGGTGGGACACACCCAAGGTTACCAAGAGCCCAGGTGGCTGTTAACTTCATGGAACCCCCATGCTGATGATTCAGACCGCCTCCTTCTGGACTTCCTTTAAATGAGACAAATTAATATCCTATTCAAACTGCTGCTACTTTGGGTTTCTTGGTTATAGGCAGCCAAGTTTAATCACAATGGATACAAACCTAAACTCCTATTAACAGGGAAATGGCTAAATCAACCATGATATATAAACAATATAAATCGTAAATAAGCTGAGACATCACGTATTTGATGAAATACTTGGCAGGGACCGAGTTAAATCTACAGGCATTTCCATGTTGAGTGGGGAAAAAAAAAAAAAAAAAAAAAAAAAAAAGCAAGGTGCAGAATGTCTTCATCGTACATGCCCTCTCCACTCCAAACCCCTATTAAACTCTGCTGGGTTTTCCTAGTTTTCATGAAAGCACAGAAGAAAGACCGAAAGTGTACCTCACAAACTATGCTAACATTAGGAACTTTGGGGGAGAGGAGAAAAATTGCTGGGGGGTGGCCAAAGGGCCTCTTATCTTGGCCGCACCCTTGTACGTTCCTACAAAAGGGGTGATTCCTGTACTACTTGAATGGTACAAATTAATTAGGTTTTCCACCTACCCACCAGCTGACCTTCTCCAACTGTTTACTTGCCTGCTGCTTGCTGCCTGCAGTGTCCATATTTGAGAGCTGTCAGAGCTGAGGGCTCAAACCTGGAAGAGCAGACTCGTTGGCACATAGAGATTAGCTTGAGAGCCACCACCTGAGTGCTTTGTGTTGGAGAAGTTCAAGGTTCTTTCAGAACGCCCCGTCACACAGATTGTATACCATGGCGTCTGAGGGAATGAAATACAGGTGTTAATCCTCAAGGACAAAGAAAGTAAGAGGACACAACAGCTAATGAGAAATGACAAGAAAAAACCAGAAGCACTGCTTGACACAGCAGAGCTGAGAAAGTTGAACTGAAGAGAGGAACAACTGCCAGAGGGAATTGTCAACAGCTCAGTACTTGGAGGCATCGGGGGCCTCAGAGGGCAGGGGACAGGTGCAGGGGCTGAGCAGCCGGCCCCTGGGTACCACTTGCCAGGCATACCACTGCGAACCCGTACTGTCCACCCTGCAGTCACTTGTTTTATAGAAAGCTTGACTAAGATGAGCTCCAGGCAGGGAGATCTCAAATGGAGTAGAGAAGAGAGGTGTGCTGGTATGAACCAAGGGGAGAAGTTAAAGCCACCCACTTATGGGGTATTTATTCCTGGGTCCCCTGCCAGAGTCCTCCGATTAGTTCTCGTTTTGGAATGAGGCCAAAATGAGATTCCTTGTTGCTGGAGAATAGTGGGGCGAGGGGGGCAGGAGGGAGGGGAATGGTCTGGGTAGTTGGCAGTTTTCTTTCAGGCTTATTGTCTCCAAACAATTCTTACCATCTTGACAATTCTTTAGCCCCTGGGGTGGGTCCACCGTCTGAATGAGCTGAGAAGCCACAGACAGCTTTAAACAGAAGGGTGACCCTCACTGTTGAGAATGTTTTAGGAAGGCCAGGTGGAGACTGTATTGATCAGTGTCTCATCGGGAAAACAGAAACATCCTAGGTATTTCAGACAGAAATTATTCAACATGGGAGATTGGTTCTAAAAGTGACAGAAGGGTGGATGGAGCAAGAAGGGGAGGGTGGGGTTACTCAGAAATTAGTAACTGCAGGAGCCAGCCCCAGGCTGTGGGAGCAAAAGGGAAAATGTTAGCAGAGCCCGTGACTGCTCCATCACTGTGGGTTCTGGAGGACCTGTGACTGTCACTGCTGCCCCAGGGACCACAGCCACACCCACCTGGCAACAAGCCAGGAGGTCACACTCCCACTAATACTGCAGGATCCTCCAGGCCCCAAAGGTGTCCATGAGGTGGAGGGTCTGCTACACCTGGGAGATCTGTGCTGCCGAGGCCACAGGGGTGCCCACTTCAACCTCCACGCTTCACGAACACGTTAGAAGCCAGAGCTAGGATGACAGCTGTGGAGGTGGTGAGAGGCAGTCAAGTTCAGTATGCATTTTGAGCAGGGAAACAACAAGGATTTGCTCACAGATCAGATGCGGGGGATGCGAGAAAGAGAGGTCAAGGCTAACTCTGGGTTATTCTTGGCTTGAGCAAATGGAACAGGAGAATTGCCATTTACTTGGATGACCAAAATTATGGTGAAAGCAGGTTTTAGGGAACTAGGAAGAGTTCAGTTTGGGACACATTTGGTTGGAGACCCATCGGCAGACACTCCGGGGGAAGGAGCTATGAATTTGAGATGCAGCAAAATGCGTTTGCTACACCCCTATACAAGGGGTGTAGACACCAGGAGACCCAAGGTGTTGCTAAGGGAGGGAGTGTTCACAGGAAAGAGATGATGTTCAAGGACCAATCTCTGGGATAGTCCCAAGTGAGCGGTCCTGGAGGTAAAAAGAAGCCATCAAAGGAAGCTTAAGAGAAGCAGAAAAGTGAGAAAAACACCAGAAAAATGCAACACCTTCAAATCCTGGTGAACAAAGTTTCAGGAAGCAAAGGGCATCCGCTGTGTCACATGCTGTGCATGGGCCAGGTCCCACTAAGATGAAGAGGTGTCTTGAGTTTCGCACTATGGATGTCACTAGTGACCTCAAGAATAACTGTTTCAGAGGAGAGGAGGAAGCATAAGCCTGACTGGGATGGGCTCAATGGTGAGTGGGTGGAAAGATTTGGGAACCAGGGAGTAGAGCACTCTTGAGGAGCTGAGCTATCGACAGGGATGGTGTGCCAGTCGGGCTGAGAAGTGAGGTCAAGACAGTATTGCTTTTCTCTTTTCTAAGATGGAAGAGATATCAATTCATTGATATGATGATGAGAAGGACCCAGTGGAGAGGGGACACTGATCATGGGGGAGGAAAAGGGAAGGCTTGCTGGGGCCATGTCCTTGAGTGGGCGAGATATAGTACACAAATGGAGGGGCTGGCCTTATCAAGAAAAACATAGACCATGAACATTAACAAGAGAGAAAATAAAGCATGTGAACATAGCTACAGGCAGGTGGGTAGAGGTGATGGTAAGAGTTCTCTTCCAGTTGCTTCTATTTACCCATGAAGTACAGAGGAAGCGAGGCTTGATCAGGATGGGGAGGAGATGTCTGAGGTTCAAGAAGAGGAGAGAAGGAACCAAATTGTTACATAGGAGAGTGAAGAATGAATGGACGCGGGAAATGGAGCATGATTGCCAGGAAATGTGAAGGGTCCACTTGAGATCCGGAATGATGAATTCTAAGTGAGATTAGTCACCATGCTTGTGCGTTTGCTGTGCTCAGCTGTGTGGGTGCAGGCACCGGGCACTGAGTGGGAAGAAAGTCGACTTTAACCAGAAAATACAGCAGTGAGAGAAGGTCAAGGGAGTTGACAGTGTAAGTGCAAAGTGACTACGTATCATGTTTATCTGTGCAGAGAGGGCATGAAGGGGGTGATCAATGAACAGAAAATTCAGTCTTTTAAGGTACGTTATGCTCTATCTTCATGCTAAGATTGTTGTCCTCCAGGCAGAGGGGTCTTCGGGGGTGGTTACCTATTTATTTAATATTCATTTACTGAACACTTGCCATGAACTAGATCCAGGGTGGATAGGTGGTTACTTTCCTAGAAGCATCTAAAGTATCAGGTAGATAAGCTCAGGATCCAAAGCAGGAGTGTTAGGGGATTGCTGAGAACAGAGGTTGACTTTATTGTACTGTCAATAAAATTTTCAAGTAGGTTGAAAGATGCAGATCTAGTTGAAAAGTACATACTCCTATCAATCAAAATAAGTAAGCAAAAAAGAATTTATGGATGCATGTAATTGAAAAGTTTGCAGTATAATAATGGCTGATGTTTACTGAGGGCTGTTAGCCAGGTTCTATTCTAAGTGCATTACATCTATAATCTTTTTTTAGTCATACTAGCAGAGCCAGAATTTGAACTCAGGCAGCCTGCTTCCAGTCACTGAACTCCTAACCACTATGCTTTACTATCTCTTGAAGAGACAGCTTCAGGCAAAGCTGGATCTAGGGAGTCAAGCACTATTACCGGGACTCAGTCTTTCCCTTTCACTCTGCTTACTTACATGCTGAACTAGTTCACATGTGTGTTAGGTTCTCTCCATTCACAGTAGCTGCAAATTTACACCATTCTTAGAAAGAGAGAAAGCTATTTTCTCTTTTTTAAGTTTATTTTTATTATTTTGAGAAAGGGAGAAAGAGAGAGAGAATAAGTGTGAGCAGGGGAGATGCGGACAGAGAGGGAGAGAGAGAGAATCCCAAGCAGGCTCCACACCAGCAGCATACAGCCTGATGTGGGGCTCGAACCCATGAACACTGAGACCATGACCTGAGCCGAAAACAAGAGTCAAATGCTTAACTGACTGAGCCACCCAGGTGCCCTACTATTTTCTCTTTCTGAAAGTACTAGACCTTCATAGGTCTGTGTTTAATGATATAAAACAGATTCACAAGGGACGCCTGGGTGGCTCATTCAGTTGAGCGTCCTGCTTCAGCTCATGTCATGATCTCACGGTTCGTGAGTTCGAGCCCCATGTTGGGCTCTGCGCTGACAGCTCGGAGCCTGGAGCCTGCTTCAGATTCTGTGTCCCCCTCTCTCTCTGCCTCTCCCCAGCTTTCACTCTGTCTCTCCCTCTCTCAAAAATAAACCTTAAAAAAAATTTTTTTTAAATAGATTCATAATATTGTCAAGTAAAAAAGCATTTTATAAAACAGTAGATATGGGCTGACCCATAAACAAACAGATACATTTTTAATAGGAAGGATGTAAAAAAGCATTTGATAGTTACTTCTAAGTATCATGATTTGGGGGACCTTTTTTTTTTTTTTTTGCTTCTCAGTATTTTCATTTGTTTCTACATCCAGGATAATATAATCTATAATAATAATGTTGAAAGGAAACACAAAACTCAATACAAGCCAACAATTGTATCTCCCTAAGTTGTTTTCTGTAGCTAGGTACTCTTCCTATACCACTAAGATCTATATTTCAGAAATTGATACATTGGGGGGCACCTGGGTGGCTCAGTCGGTTGAGTGTCTGACTTCAGCTTAGGGGCCATGATCTCATGGTCCATGAGTTCAAGCCCTGCGTCAGGCTCTGCTGACAGCTCAGAGCCTCCTTCAGATTCTGTGTCTCCTCTCTCTGCCCCTTCCCCGCTTGTGCGTCTCTCTCTCTCTCTCTCTCAAAAGTAAATAAACATTTTTAAAAAATGGGTACATTGGGGGCCACAATGGTGATATTCTCATCTGCTTCCATTTGGTTAAAGACAAGGAGATGAGAGGGAGTATAACCCAGGTATTCCAGGTCAGCCATACCCCATTACTGCATAAGTGAACAGGTTAGTATCTCCCCCAATAGTCCATACAACCCACTGTGGATAAATTTTGAAGTGAAATATAAGTTTCTTTCTTGGAAGCCCTAACAGGGTAATACGTATTGGTCCGTGGTCCATCAAGGAGGAGAAAGGAGATCAAGAATCCAAGGGGGTCCCAACATGAATATGCAGGCCAGATTCTCAGTACCATGCTGATTTGTAACCAGCTGTTGAGTCCCTGCCCCAAGGGACAGTTGCATTAGGAAGGCAAGATGGTAAGATGAGGTGAGCGGAAGATTGTGTGGGTTACGCAAGGCAGGATGGGAGGTGGGGGCAGGTAACAGTTCTGACCCAAGGGAGGGTTGTGGCTGAAGCTGATCATTAGCCAGCCCATCGTGCTTTTTTGCACTGGTTTCCTCCTTCTCCAGCCTGTGTCATCTGGGAGAACACGGAAAACCTCCTTGAGATGGTTTCTGTAGGGATAGTAGTAATCCCTATCTTACCAGGTTATTGCAAGGGTTAAATTAGGTACTGTATCCAAATGCTTAGCCCAGTGCCTGGTGCTGAATAAACGCTCAATACGTGGTGCACATTATTACGATGATTATTATTGCCAACAGCAGAAGTAAACCAACATGGAGATGACAAAAGATTTGGAATCTTACAAAGCAGTACTTGCAATCAACCGCGACTGCTGGCCTTCCAGATTGGTTCCCTTCTATAGGCAGCATCTGGCCCCTTGAACTTCCGCCCTCTGACTCTAGCTAGAGGATGGGGCACGTAGAAAACCTTCTCTTTATCCTCACTTTCAATCCATTCCTAAATGGAGAGCGTTCATGCACACCCTCCTGCTCAGATGTGAACTCTGCCCCTCACACAGCCTGCAGACCTCGTGAGTCCATTTCACAGTCCTCTCCCTCTTAGGAACCACCCTCTTTGGAACATTTTCTCACATTTCACAAAACTCAGCCCTGGGGGGGAGGGGGGAAGGAAACTTACACTGAAATAAAACTGAATACTAAGGCTTGATTGGGTCCAAAGACTTAAGGGAAAGAAAATTTCCTTGTTTTGTTAATTTCCAATTCAAGGTCTTAAATGTAGGGTGTAAGGGTGGGAAGGAAGATTCAAGAGAATTCAGATGCAAAAGAGCAAACGAAGACTCAGGACAGGAAGAGAAGGATGTCCGACCTGAGGTTCATTCTGTTGCTATTCTGTTTATGCACCCAGTCCACGCCCCCCCCCCCACCACCACTGCCGTTCCAAATCCCTCTTCTTGCTTATATTAGCCACAGTCAGCTTCTGTTGCTTGCGACTCAGTAGCCCTTCCTGGTTTATAAATAAAAGGGAGTAAAAAGGCAGTTAAAAGTGAAGAAAATAAACAAGGTCCAAAGAGGAACAGACAAGATGGGGAAAAGTAGCCGGATCTTAGGACTGTGTCAGATTTTGAAAGATTCCAATCCTAGTCTGTGCGTACCTGCCCTCCCCCCCCCCCCCCCCCCGCCGCCATGCCCTTAAAAAAGAATCACAGTACTTCTGGAAAAAAGATAGGGGTGGGGGGTGATGAGCAGGCACATCTGCTGTCTCACTCCTGAAAAATTCTATGCAAATCACGGTCACTACTGTGGTTGGAAATTTGAAGAGGCAAATTTGCCTGGCTCTGATGGGTTGGAATACCCAGGCATTTCACAGCTTATGAATTCAAAGATAAAAATAATTTTTAAATTGAGCCAAGTAGAGAATTATGAGAAGTAACTACATTCATTTTTTTTCCTAAGAAAAAGTTCTTGTCAGAGTGGATTAATCTACGTTTAACCTTGTGATTTTAACAATAAGGTGCAAGAAATAAATAACAGGTTCACAATGTGAAAACCTTTTGAAGGTCTATATTAGAGCTACTTCCAACATATTTGTTTTGATATTATTATTAAAGACCTGAGTGAAGAATTAATTAAATTGCAATCAAACACGGAGATGACATAATGCCAACAGAGTGGTTCATACCTTGAATAAGGGAGCCAAAGAACTACACAACATCAGAAAACCAAGGTTTTCATAGTTAATCCTGCCTCCCCATCTTACAGCTGAGAAAACTGAGGCTCAGAAAGATCAACCCATTTGCCGAAGAGTAAGGCTGCCAGAATTCAACTTTTCTACGCGTTCTTTTTGAATAAATGAAAGCTGCATTGTGATTCAAGATTCAACTAGACATTTGTTAAAAACTAGAGCAGTGAGCTGATGAGACAAGATAAAATTTAATCAGGTCAGATGTGTAAGGACCTAACATGTTGGGTCCAAAAAAGCCCACTGTACAAGCACAGTATGGGGTAGATATGCCTTAATCAGCAGCACTTGTAAGAAACACTTAGAGATGTTACTCAGCTGCGAGCTTGAGATGTCAGCAGTGTGATAGAGCTACAAGAAAAAGATAATGGAGTCACAGGTGGCATTACTAGAGACAGTTTACAGAAGGGAGGTGAGCATCTCAGTGAACTTTTCAACCTACAGCTGGAAGTCCTCATTTGGTCCCAGGTGTCAGGCTTTAGAAGTAATATAGACATGTTAGTTCACAGCTGGGAGAGGAGCCTGGGATGGAATTCTGGGAGGAATGATCAAAGGAAGATAGGGAATTGCAAAGCACTGTCATTAAGAGCCCAAATCCTGAGTCAATTTACCCCCCCCCCCCCCCGGGCCCTGTTGATTACTGATTGTGTGTTCCTTAAACCTTACTCTCAGTCTGTAAATTAGGAATTATAATAGTATCTATCTCCAAAGACAAGGGAGGTAGTGCATGTCAACTGATATGCACATTACTGGCACCAAACAAGCACTCAGTAAATGTTAGCTACTATTAGAATTAAGGAAGTGAGGTGATGTGGGGATAATGGTAACAAACTCATCGGGTTGTGGTCCATATTAAAGGAGTTAACCCTGGGAGGGCTCGAAACAAAGTTGGTAGTTATGGTCTGTAGTAGAGGGACTGGCCTAAGGTTTCTAGGGATAGGCCCGTTTGGGGACAAAATATTCCCTGGCTAGGGCTAAAGTCCACAGAACCCGATTAGATTATTCTCTGAAGAAGGATGTTTAGTTTGTGGGGGGCAGGCAGTGGAGGCGATGGTGGTCGCTCAGTGAATGGTGTGTGGGTAGCACTTGGTGAACACCTGGGCACAGTGATTTGGCATTCCTGTGGGGTGACAACTTAGCGTTCTTGGCCACGGTGATTTAGGTCTGTTCTGATGTACGGTTCTGATCCACTAGTGTGGTCACTCAGGGCAGCACTAGGGTTGGTCACCCATGCCTGTTCTGCGCATGGTCGCTGAAAACTGTCCTGCGGGCAATTGCCAGGAAATCATTCGAAGAGGAAATGCTCCTGGAAAAGTCCTCCCTTGCGTTTCCTCCTCATGCCACGGCATGAAGTCCACCGCATCCTGGACCTCAGGGACGCTGTGGGACCCCCAACAGCTCCCCGGGGAGCAGTTCGCCGCTAGGGGGCGGCCGCTAAGAGAGGAACCGGCCCCGCGCGGAGTCCGCTCCTTTGGGGTTCCCTCGCCTGCCGCGTCCCGGGAGCTGTGGAGTGACAGTGGGGTGGGGGCGCATGCTTCATGGGTGTGAGACAGAGCGAGCCGCCTGGATATGAGTCAGCGCGCGGGGGGCCAAGGAGCTCCGCGAATAGTCACGGAATCTCACTCACGCCCTGCTTCTCCACCCATCCCCGTCTAGAGCGTGTGTCCCAGTCCCGCGCGTGTGTGCGCACACGGCACGATGTCTGATTCCGGGCTGTGTGTGTCTGGTGAGACGGGGGTGAGGGGGACAGGGGAGGGTCCGTGTTGGTGTTTCCACGCCCTTGTGGGGTGAGGGGGTGTGTCCTGGTCAGGGTACGTGTGTACCTGTGTATGTGCGTGCGTGCGTGTGTGTGTCAGTGTGGTGGGACCGTGCATCCGTGTAGAGTGCTTGCGTCTGCGCCGGGGTCTGAGGCTGGATGTTGGCGCAACCTGGGCCGGGGTTCCCACCCCTGGGGGTGCTGGGGGCGTCCGGCCTCCTGGAGGAGTAAATGCCTCGCCACCCCAAGCCGGCCAGGGCTGCCCAGGGAGCGGCCTGAACCGGGAGGGCCCGGGTGGCGCGTACCTGGGAGGGGCAGGAGAGTGGGGCGCAGGGGGCGGGCCAGGTCCCAGGGCGGGGCGCGAGCTCGGGGGACCCGCGCGGCTGACGTCAGGCGACTCCTTAAATAGAGCCGGCAGCGCGCGCGGCTCGGCATTTCTCGAGGAGCCGGAGCGGGGCCCGCGCCAGCGCCACCGTCCGGTCCGCCCGCCAGCCCGCGCGGCCGCGCCGCCGCCGAGCGTGGGGCGCCGCGCTCCGGGGACCAGGAATGGGGCTTCGGGCACTGGGCGCGCTCCGAAGCCGGCGCACGTGAAAGCCGAGGAGCGCCGCCCGGAGCCCCGTGGTCCGGGACGGGGAGATGTGGGACGCGCAGCCGCCTGTCCCCCGAGGAGCCGCCGTCCCCGGGATCCCCGGGCATGGTGCGCGCCCCGGCCGGCAGTGCCCGGAGAAGACGGCGCCCCCCACGCCCGACCCGCGGGGCCCGGGCAGCGCGGCGCCAGCCCTCTAGGCGGCCGCAGGGCCACGACAGCTCCGCCGCCGGCGCCCCCCGGAAACCATGACCCCCGGCGCGGGCCCATGGAGCCATGGCCTATAGGGTCCTGGGCCGCGCGGGGCCAGCTCAGCCGCGGAGGGCGCGCAGGCTGCTCTTCGCCTTCACGCTTTCGCTCTCCTGCACTTACCTGTGCTACAGTCTCCTGTGCTGCTGCGACGACCTGGGCCAGAGCCGCCTCCTTGGCGCGCCTCGCTGCCTGCGTGGCCCCGGCGCGGGCGGCCAGAAACTTCTCCCGAAGTCCCGCCCCTGCGATCCCCCGGGGCCCACGCCCAGCGCGCCCGGCGCTCCCAGCTCGCCCGCCGCTGCCGCTGCCGCTCCCGCCCCTCGCCTCCCGGCTGCCAACCACTCGGGCTCGGCCAGGCTAGGCACCAAGCGGCTGCCCCAAGCCCTCATCGTGGGCGTGAAGAAGGGGGGCACGCGGGCGGTGCTGGAGTTCATCCGCGTGCACCCGGACGTGCGGGCCTTGGGCACCGAGCCCCACTTCTTCGACAGGAACTACGGCCGCGGGCTGGACTGGTACAGGTAAGGAGGGGGCGCCCCGTTCCGCGCGCCGGGGCCCCAGTCGGGTCCATCCTTAGGGCCATCTCCGGCGTCTCCTCTCCCTCTAATCCGGCTCGTTGTGTGGTTCAAGCTGACACGTGGGGGGACTCTAGCAGGATTCACCAAGAACTTCCCGGGGATGGTGTAGACGGGCACGCGCTTTGTCGAACTGCAAAGGGTGGTTGTTTCTGGAGTCGCCGGAAGGGAAGGGGGATGTCTAGCCAAACCTCAGGGCGAGCTGGTGGGCTAGCTCCGTGTCCAGCCTTTGGGGTGGAGCGGGGATGCCCGGGGAAGGGGCGGGCCGGGACACGTGCCGCTTCAGAACAAGGCCCTCTCCTGACCTTCGTTCATCTTTCCCGGCGTCTGAAGGACCCTGAGAAGGGAAAGTCAGAATAGGGCCCCCTTGCGGCAGGGCTCTGCGCTTGGATGAGGTCCCCGGTAGTTCAGGCACACGGAGAGGGCATCCCCTGATGAGTGGGGATGAGGTGAGGGGGGTCCCTTCTGGAGGGTCATTTTTTACCCGGACTGAGACCCCCCCCACCCTGCGCCCACCACACCCCGGTCGCTCTGACTCTGAATGAGTGGCCTTAGGGTAGTGGAAAGGAACTCTGGATTTGAGTCATGCTCTGTCACTTAGCTTGAGCAAATTCCTGAAATGCTTTGAGCCTCGATTTTTTCATCCATCCCAGTGGTCAGGAAAACAGCCTCGTCCTGGTGTGCCTCCTAAGGCCTTTCTAAAGTACCTTCAAAGTGTAAAAAAGACACCTGCGCTGGGTGGTGCTTCTAAACCCACAGCCAGGATGTGGAATTTGGGATACTGGTGGGCACCTCAGATAAGGGCTGGCCAGGGTCCTAGGGACAGCCAGTCATAGACTGTCTGCTCCAGTACACTGGCAGGGCTGAGAGTCATCTAGGTTGGTGATGTCTGGGGATAGCCTGAAGCTTCTGGAAGGTGACAGCCTCTACTGTTCAGTGCCCGTCTGCCTCCCAATCCCTGAATGGTGCTGAGGTGTAGGACTGGCCCAAATGTGGGCCGAGTCAGGGCATCCCTGGGAGTGGTGTCAGGTTCGGGTTCCCCGCAACACATGGATCACAGAATTCCCATCATTCATCTGACCCTTGAAGACCTTCTAGAAATGTCTGCATAGTATTGGAATTGGGGAGGAATAACATGGTAGCTGTTACAGGAACTAGAGCTAATTTTTAGCAAATGTTTCTAAAAGTAAACCCTTTAGGAAGTAGCAGCCATAAGCATCCTGGACAAATGAAAACTTTGTTAGGGGAGCCAACTAGGCTCATACTGAGGGGCTCTGGATTTGCAAGGGGGCAACAGGGCCGATAGCCCTGGCCTGCCGTGGTCGTGGTTGTGGGGGCAGGGGATGGGACACACACCCCCCTTAGGAGGCAGACACACACTGTGACTCCAGTGGAGCCCAGCAGGGGATACCTGGCCTGTTGGTGACCCCTGGCACCATTATGTTGGCTTAATGGAATAGGGCAACACAGTATGGGAGGTCTGGTGCTTTCCAAACTGTGACCCACAGGCATCCCATTTGGGTGTTTGCGGTGTACAAGGACAGCGTCAGAGCCAGACCTCAGGGCGAGGGAGGCAAATTCAAGGAGCAGCAGAGCCCTGTGTGGGTCAGCCATGGCCACACACTCATGCCCAGCAGCGTTTCCTCGATGGAAAATCTGAACATCATTACGAAACCCTTGGCCAGTGCGAAGTGCCTTTTAAGTGCAAAATAGCAAAATTCTGAGCATCTGGCTTTTAGATATTGTGTCCTCCAGTAAACAGTGATAACCCTGCACCCAGTGTTTACACTCCCCTCTCCCTGGCCCGTGGGCAAGCAACTTACCTCCGGCTTCCTTCCCAGAGCCCGTGTCATTCAGGGATGGCTGCCTTTTATTTTTAACCTTGGCATGTGTGATTCTAAGCCAGCTTAGCTGTGAACCTTAGAGATGGGAGCCGTGCCTTTTTTTTTTTTTTTTATAGCACATTTGGATTCTGCTAAAATTCTCAACTGAGCCTTGGTAGGTTTTATTTAACATCAAGCACACTGACAGCTCTACTTCTCTCTCTCCTCCACCCGGCTTCCCAGGGTCTGAGTTACCCTCCCTTTCACCCTTTGTATTTCTGGGAAAGGTTAGCCTGGAGGTCTGCCCTATTCCCACTACACCCCTAGGGCAGGGCTGGGAGCCTACAGCTCAGGAAAGGGCTCTGTGGTTTGTGCATCTGTCCTTTGCAGACCCACACCCTGGGAGTCCAGGGTTTGGTTGTGGATTGCCATTTCTACGTAAGGTGATGCCGTCCCATTTGGATGCTGTTTGCATACTTTCCAGAACGTTTCTCTGAAAGTGCTTTATCCTTTATCATCGCTCAAGAGTTATGCATCAATTGCAGAAATGTCCAGGATTCCTGGGATCCCTTTTAAAATCCACGTTCTCACTTTATTCCTGCATTCTGGGAGTTAGGACAGCAGGTGATATATGATGCTCCTCTTTCTGCCTGTTGCCCTTGTCATTTCACACATGTGAAAACTGCAGCCCCCCAAAAGTCTGAAATGGGGTCACAAAGCAGGCTGATGAGCCAGAAGTCACCGGCATGTAGTAGCCCATGGAGACACACATGCTCGTGTGTGTGTGGCTGTGTGTGTGCCTGCGCATTGCCAGCTAAGTGCTTTAACCACTGCTCTGCATAGCTTGCCACTATGGAGCCAGTGACCCCTGGGTAGACATGGCCAAAGAGCCTTGCACCCAGAGTGGCGGACCATGTTTTCCAAAGGCGGAGTTCAGAGTGGCAGAGTTACAGGCCATGGATCGCATTATAATCTGCCCACAGTTAAGCTCCTCGGGACAACTTCCTGGGTCTCGAGGCCTCCATATAGAGAGACAGGGGAAAAATCCAACTTCACTCTCAATGCAAAGGAGAGAGCCTTCTTTCTGTGGAGATAAGCCAGGAGGAGTCAAACAGTGCCTGAAGGCGGAGTGATACAGCCATGGAGACCAGGAGGCAGAGTCTGTGTCCTCCTTGCCTCCAGCCTGAGCCCCTCTTGGGAACCAGCCCGGGAGAGCCCAGCCCTCTGCGGTGGGATCCCTCCCCTTAGAGGTTTCTGAGTTCCATCACCTGCATGTCTGGCCTGGCTCCCCTCTCCCAATTTCCTCCCCGAGGTGACAGCTGGGCCTATGGGGCGAGGCCGGCTGCATGCTTGGACAGGGGACAGGTAGGCAGAAATGACAGCAGACTGATGAGGGAACCAGAGATGGTCTCCAGATGCTGTGCGGTTGGTTGAAAGACCGTGATCATCCTGTGTCTCGCCTTCCTCGTGGGATGGGGCCCGTAGCAGTCGTCACAGAAGGCTGTTGTGTGGGAAGGTGTCCCGGAAGAGTCTATGGCACATAAAGGTATGGCAGCCATGTTTCTGCTGTTGCTGCGGTGGCTGCAGCTCCTCACTACCAGTGCTTCTGGGATCACCGTCACACTGGCGTGAAAACTTGGTTTCTGCCCCTGCTGCTATTACCAGATTGGGCTGAGGAGTTAATTAGTTGCTAGAAAAGCAGTCCCAGGATAGACTAGGTAGGGTCCCGCTCTTAATTCTAGTGTCAGCTCTGCTTCAGTTTGCTTTCTTATTTTACAGTCTTCCTTCTCTCTCTCCTTTCCTTCCTTCCTTCCTTCCTTCCTTCCTTCCTTCCTTCCTTCCTTCCTTCCTTCCTTCCTTCCTTCCTTCCGCATTGGTAAAAAGTCACTTCACACGTCTGGGTGTCCGTTTGCTCACCTTTAAAATGGGACTGATGTCTGACCTGCTTTCCAGTCTTGTGAAACTCAAGACGGACCATGTGAAAATTGAAGATTGTATTTGGGGTGCTATGATTTAGCAAGGGTTGGGTGTAAGGCAGAACAGTCCAGGTGTTCATCTTTCGTAAAGCGATAAAAACTGTGCGTTGTCTGGTAGTTTTTAGGGTCTTAGAGGAAGCTGAGTTTTGTCCTAAGTGTTCTTGATTTTGCTAGTTTTCAGGGACGGCAGGGGGCTGAGGGTGGGGGATGAGGAGAGAGCGGATCTTCTCTAAATGCACTGAAATGCCAACAAGAGCAGGTTAACACATGATAATTGACTCTGTGCTCAGGTGACAACATTATGATAGATAAGCCTGTTGGGTAAACTTTAGACTTCACAACTTGGATTATTTGTTCAGCGTCCATGGTGTTGTTGGGATGGTGTAAGTCAGAGTAGACATTGGCCCCAGAGGCGACGGTCCAGAGAAGAAAGAGTATCAAAAGCAGAGAATAAGGTCTGTCGCTGGTTCCAGGTCATTTCAATCAAGAAATCAAATTCTAACAGCAGAGCAAACAGAAGGCGAGGGGAGCGGTTAGTGCAGAAGACTCTGCTGTCTGCAACAAACTGAGCAGCACCTTCAGGTCATGGTCTCACGGCTTTGTGAGTTCGAGTCCCGCATCGGGCTGTGCGCTGGCAGGCATGCAGACTGCTTGGGATTCTCTCTCTCTCCTTCTCTCTCTGTCCCTCCCCAGCTAGTGCTGTCTCTGTGAAAAATCAATAAATAAACATATAAAAAAAAAAACCCCTAAGCAATACCTGACATGGACCGTTCCACACTTGTCAGGTGTGCGCAGATGTATGCCCTTGCACACTCCACAGACGTGCCCTTGCACGCACAATTGCAGTGTCTGTGCAGACACATGTCTTCAAAGGAGTTTTCCTGCCTCGGTCCAGGAGGATGTCATATGCGCTGGTTAAATGAAACCCTTGAGTCCATAAATCCAGCGTCCATGGTGTGCTGGCTGTCAGCCTTGCAGCACACTGGAGATGTAATAGTTAGTTCTAGCGCGCCTACAGTTGTCAGGCACCAAGGAACATTCGGGATGGGCAGGCAGAACTGTCATTGCTCAAAGAGAGGTTTTGAAGAGCTGGCTTCGCTTGCCCCTAGAGCTTACAGGGACGGTGGGAGAGCTCGCCCTGGAGCGGGCTGTCCCCACGGTCTCTGGTATGTGGCTCTTTAGGGGGGAAAAGACTCTAACAGCCCTGGTGCTTTCCAGCTGTCACACATTATTAAGCCTGCTTTGGGGTTTTGTTTAGTTTTTATTTATTTATTTTGAGAGAGCGAGAGATAGAGCACAAGTGGGGAAGAGGTAGAGAGAGAGGATCCCAAGTAGGCCCCGCAGTGTCTGCACAGAGCCCGATGCAGGGCTCGATCCCACGATGTGAGATCATGACCTGAGCCAAAATCAAGAACTGGATGCTCAACTGACTGAGCACTGACTCAGGCGCCCCTGTTAAGGCTGACTGAGCCCCTGTTGGATGGCCTGACTGAGCCACTCAGGCGCCCCTGTTAAGGCTGTTTGGGATGCGAAAATGCGAAAATACCATTTATCAAAGGTTGTAAGAGCACACTTTCCCCCCACATTTTAACATCTCTGAATGAGGATATTTGATGATTGATGGGGTCTTAGATTCAATGAGGTATCATGTTTCCATGTTCGATGGAAACTCTTTCCCCCAGAGGTGCCTTCTGCCGTGGGGACCCACTAGACCTTCTGAAGAGCCTGAGACTAGGTGGCAAATGCCGGGCCCTGGAGGGAGCCCCAGATTGCTGTTTCTGCAGCCGTCAGGGGCCTCTTCTGATTGGCCAAGGAGCCGCACCCATCTTGGATCTATGTTACCCATGCCATCTCCCTGAAAGCACCCATCCCAAAATGAGAGAAAGTGCGGACTGATTCCCACAGGGAGTTAATAAGATGATGTGGTGGGCACGTTCTTCGTGGGCTGCTGGACCACCCGGATATTTGGAGGCACGTCCTGAGAGTCCCTAACAGGCTCAAGGCAAAGGCAGTGTCCCACAGGTGCAATTACCTGCATGCCTGCTAATGTTCCGTGCATCTGGCGTGCAGGGTTATAGGACAACTTCTTTCCCTTTGGTCAGACCTCCATGAATCAGCCCTGAATGACTGAGTGACGGAGGGGGCGGGGCGGGGGTGGAAGCACACAGCTCCCCATTGATCGGGGTCCCCCGGAGGAGGACTCGGAGGGGAGGCCGTCTATGCGCAGAGGGCTTGGCAGCAGGGGGAGCGGGTAGACAAGCCCACAGCCTGTGAGTCAGGCCGGAAGGGCTGAAAGGTCACAGCTGGTCTAAGCCTATGGGACTCAACGTCTCCTCCAGAGCTAACCCCGGGCGGGTTAATCCATTTATTTGTCAAACGCCTACCATTTGCCAGGCTCAGTGCCAGGCTGCTGTAGGCCAGCTCTTGCTGCCACTTTGTTCTCCTAATGGGCTGCAGTGCTTTGTAGTCCATGGGCAGCTTGATGAGGTGGGTAAAAGCCACCAGTGAGTGGAAATAACTTAGCATTTCAGAGGTAATTGCTGCCTGTCAGGCTACGCAGCTGGCCTGTTGGCTCAGTCCTGCATTCATGGGGGGGCTTTCTCAGCAGGATAACAGCAGAGGGAGAGGGGTGAGGGGTCATTACCGAGCAGGTTCTTCAAGGCGCGTGGGCCAATGGTACTGGTTGGGTTATCTGCGGCTTGAGCATCACGTGGTCTCCTGGGTGCAAGTCCACTGGGGGAGTGTCCTCCCGAGCTTTGGAATCAGAGGCTCTGCGCCCATGGCCACCAGCTCCCATGAGTGTCCGCTCGGGGTGGAGGCCGGGGACCCCCTCCTTGCCACTTCTGAGGGGTAGCATCGCTCTCTCATTCTCTGAGGGTGGCGATTTCCAGGCTCCAGGCATTCTCGAACCCCCTTCATGACATTTGCCAAATTCTGGCACGGCCTCTGCTCTTATTTTCTTAATATTTTAAGTTTCCACACTTAAAAATTAGAATTTTTTCATAAAGAGCTGGGCTTGTTTTTTTTTCTCCAGTGCATATATTTTGGAATAGAGAATATGTTCACATAATGCAAACTTGAAAAGTGATCAAGGCTGTCCCATGAGAAGTATTCCCCTCCTTCTCACCCCTGTTTGTGTGCCATGTGGTTCCCCTTCCCAGGGTTACCACAGGCATCCACTGTTGTGTGTCCTAGATGTGTGCTGCTCATTTGTCCGCCTAACGCACAATATGCAAATAGAGTGGGAACACACATATTTTCTTAAAACGACTTCATTTGAAAACCGCCCTATGTGGAAAACCAGCCCCACTTTGCCATCATTAGAAAGGAATCGTAAAAATACATAGACTGCAAACAAAAGAGTGCAGTTGAAGTTTTGCTTCCTAAGGTGGCTGGACCGTTCCAATCCTGCAGCCTAATCAGTCTTTGTTTAAAAGTGGGTACTGGAGGGGCGCCTGGGGGGCTCAGTGGGTTAAGTGTCTGACTTCGGCTCAGGTCATGATCTCGCAGTCTATGAGTTCAAGCCCTGCATGGGGCTCTGTGCTGACAGCTCAGAGCCTGGAGCCTGCTTCAGATTCTGTGTCCCTCTCTCGCTCTGCCGCTCACCTGCTGCTGCTCTGTCTCTCTCTCTCTCTTAAGAATAAATAAGACATTAAAAAAAATTAAGTTTGAAAGAGAGTACTGGAGATACCACTAAGAACAGCTAGAGAAATATTAATTGCAGCATGAGACTTTTCTTTCTCCTCGATGTAGGAGAGAGGAGAAATGGAAATGAAATGGAAAAGATACAGATTTTCTCACTGTGAGAAATATTCAGTGGTATTTAGTAAATATTTAATAAATAATAACTACCCAGTGATCTTGGGTAGGTTGGTGGAGTACCCCCAGATTATGGAGATGGGCCACATATCCGACATCTGGGGAAACCCTGCTAGAATTTGCAGAAAATCCACCTTAAGTAAATCCTGAGAGGTTTCTAGCTTTCAGATTGCTTTGATGTGTTAATGATTGGAAGAGACAAGCCAATGGAAGACTCAGGACAAACAAGAGGCTTCAGAGAACTATTTCAACAAGCAATATTTACAAGGGAGTCTAGACTTCAGGAGAACAGCGTTCCCAGAATAAAAGGTGTAGCAGGTATTTAAAGGACCCCCCCCAAAGTTGCCATTGGTTTCTTCATTATTCCCATGGGTGGAAAAATGATCAGATCTACATGGGTCATTGCATCCATATCTGCAGGCGTCAGTGTTGCAAAAATCAGATGTCAAGTTGTTTCCACTAGAGACTCAGCAATCTATGGCAGTTTATGGCAATGGGTCTCAAGCCTTTTTTTTTTAAATTTTGATGCTCATGCAAGACAAGGTGTCTTTTTAAAATTTCAGGATGCAAAGTCCCTTTTCTTCTACTCTGTGATGCATGACGTGAGGCTTCAACCTAGGGCAAGGTGTCACTTTTGCTTTCTCAGCTCCGTAGAGGGAGCTCCACAGGGGAAAATTGTCCCTGGGACTTATTGTCCCTGGATGTAACAATACCCAGCAGCAGCCGTTTAGAGGGTGTCTTTGACAGCGGGGCACCCTGAGCTTGCCTTCAGTTGGGTAGGTAGCCGTCAATGCTGATGAAGAGGCACCTTTCTGCAAACTCAGGGCACCTCCTGGTCTCGGTGCTCATGGCTGGGCGAAGGAGACCCGCACCCACCCTGAGGCTGGGGAGAGGTGAGCAGGGCATTGCCGCGATGGCTCTTGGGAGAGTGGGGCTTCTTGTGGGGTGAGGGGGAGGGATGGACAGACGCATCTTATTGGAAGGAGGAGGACAGCCCAGATTCAAAAGGCATGGACGAGATGACCTCAAAATGGGGGTAAGGAGGCAGAAAGCACCAGGGCAGGCAGCTTCAGCGCAGTGATTAAAAGCTTGGCTCTGGGAGGCGCCCAGGGGGCTCAGTGGGTTAAGCATCTTCGGCTCAGGTCATGATCTCGCGGTCCATGAGTTCTAGCACTGCATCGGGCCTTGTGCTGACAGCTCAGAGCCTGGAGCCCGCTTCAGATTCTGTGTCTCCCTCTCTCTGCCCCTCCCCACTCGCTCTCTCAAAATTAAATAAACATTTTAAAAAAAATGAAAAAAGCTTGGCTCTGGAATCAGAATGAATGGGTTGGAATCTCCTCACTTGCACCACCTGCCAGGTTTGTGTCCAGCAGCCAGCGGCTTCTCTGTGTCTCAGTTCCATTGGCACACTGGGACGAGCCCTGTGCCTTAACCCTCAAGCTTGCCTTGAGGATCGAATGAGTGATAACATGCACAAGTACTCAGATTTCTGGCCTGTGGAAGGTGTCCAACAAGTGTTACCTGTCATTATTAGTTATTAATTCTTTTTCATCATATCTGTATGGAACCAGGTGCTGAGGGCCTAGAGGTAAATAGGACACAGGTCTTGTCACGGGGCTGTTCACAGTGTGATCCGATTTTGAGATGCTCATGGAAAATCAGATGCTGAGAGATACCATAATAGACATCCAGGCAGAGCTCTAGCACTACAGAAAGGAAATGAGATCCACTTGGGAGAATTTTGGAAGGCTTCCTGGAGGAGGCAATATGTTATCTGGGTCTCCGTGGGCAGAGAGGATTTTCAAAGGGAGTGGCCGAAGGAATGTTGTTTCTGAATCCATTCATTCCACGACTGCACTTCTGATCTCAGTCCCACACACCTTTATTGGCCATCTACTATATGCCAGCTGCTCTGCCGAGCCCTGGAAAAGTGCAGACGAGAAGTAGGATCCCCTTTAAAGAGCTGAAGGGCACACACGTCCAGTAGCAAGACTTGGAGACACAGAGAGAGAGGGTGCTCCCAGCACTGTGGGATCACGGAGGAGGGGGCCTCACGCAGCGTGGGTTAGAGAGACATTTGGGGGAGCTGATGCCTAAGCTGTAGGGTGTTGGCATTTGCTGTATCCTAGATCTGGCTGCTTCTCATCATGCAGGTTCCAGCTCAAATGTCACCTACTCAAAGACATCTGTTTCAGACGCTGGCTACATCCTGGAAGTACATTTGCAGAATTTGCTGAGGGATTTCGCGGTGGCAAGGTGTGAGGGTGGGGAGTCAACAGGGTGGTGCTGCTGCTCCTATTGATGACACCCACTAAGGGCTTGCTCTCTTTCAGGCCCTGACAAGTGACATGCTGGGGCTGGACCCTAACATGCTTCCTAGTACAGCCCCTGGCTTGACTGACCACATGTCTATCTGCAGGTGTCCTTGAACTGTCCAAAGACCGGAAAGTCATGTTCTGCTGTAGTGAGGTGGGGGATGGCACAGTCCTTCTCCCTCTCTCTGCGGGCCCTTGAGGCCCTTTTGACACCTGCAGCGTTCTTAAGTAACCGCTTGAGATCCTTTGAAGGTTGAATTAGCTTTGCTCCAACCCAGAAAAGGTATGCGTGTCGCCCAGTTTGTCACTCTCATTCCAGCCTCATCAATGTGCACGGCAAGGCAGCTGCCTCAATGGCATTGCTAGATCTAGGGGACTTACGTGTGTGGGGCCCTTCACATCGAACCGAACACCGTAACACCTGCCTGCAGGGTAATCGGGATCTGAATCTCTCCGACTTCCCCAAAGCTGCCGGAGCGTGGGGAGACGTGCTCTGCACTGGCAGCCTCTTTGCAAGTGTTTCTGCTTTGATGGTTTTAATGAAGATATGAAATCACCTAACGGCTTTCATTTTGCTCAAGCGAGATGGCTTAAAGCGGAGCCAGCATTTCCCAGGATCAATCCCCATTTTCAGAAGTGGTTGGTTAAACTCTCTGCAGTTTATGGCCACTTCTGGCTGAAGCAGTGGGGGATCTGAATTATTAATTCCGTGAAAAATGAGTTAAGTCACTGCAAAGCTCTGTGGTGGCAAAATCCCTACTGTAGGCCCCTGTTCTGGTATTTTCTCTAGCACAGACCTCTCCATTAACCAGAAATCCTTGGGCAACTTGTCCGCATCGCCGTCTGTCTGTCATTTCTCCGGGAGGGGAAGGGCTTGACTGAATTCGGTTGTTCTTTCCTGCCGAGGATGAAGAAGAGGAGATGGGCACAAATGGCTCTAGGAGGTACTTAAGTCAAAGCCATTTTCACAGGCACTCGAATTTGGACATTGTTCAAATGACGAGTGTGCCAGCAAGGTCGTCTCCCACACATGAACCCTTGAGCACCTCTACCCGATCCGGGTGGCTGATGGCCGGGAAGTGTGTGAAAGCATGGTGAGCTCAGAGCTGGTCTGAATATGGCCCTATGAACAGGAACAGTGACCGAGCTGCCCAGACCTTGTATCTTGCGGAGGAGCTGGTTGGGATAGGGGTGGCGTCCCAAACTCAGCATCCTCCAGGGACGCTGTAGGCACACACGTGAGTGAATGAAGTTGGCTGTGGGGCAGTAAAGAAAGAGAAGGGGCAATAAGGGCAAGTCCCAGTTAGAGAGGGCGCTTGTCCCATTTGGAGGGGACAGCCACTAGTTAAACCCAACAGATTTTTTTTTTTTTGCCATCTCCGTATTGCCAGATCTTCTAGGTTTTCCCTTTTTTAGAACAAAGCTTGAAATATGGCACTTTTTAAAAAAAGCGAATCTCAATTTATAATTGTGACTTACTGATTCACAACTTCTATAGAACAGCTGTGGACCAAACTGAACATGTCTGTGGGCTGGATGTTACCTGTGTAACTGTCCTATCTTGACTTTGATGGGCTGGGTCGTGGAAACAGGCACTACTGCTTTTCCAGTCTTGCCTCTGGCACATATTAGCTGAGGGATAAGTTGCCGCCTTCCTAAGCTTTGCTTCCTCCTATGCAAGATGTGGCTGTTGTGTGTGTTCGTCCTTCCCGGATTGTTGTAGTGATTCCATGTTGTAAGTACGCATTAGATTTTATTAGTCTTGTGATCCCCCTTCCTGGATTCTGCCTGGAGGAGGTAAGCTGATGGGCATGACTGGAAGACAAGAGGCCTAACATGGACCTTTGTCAAGGTGAGGAAAGCTGGGGTCTTATCAGTTGGACCAAGAGGGAGGAGAAGAATCTAGAACCAGGATGACCCATGGTTGGAGAAACACATGTGCTTCTAGAACCGGCCCCCAGGGAGGGAGCCCGCAATCCCCAACACTCGTTGTCATCCGAGTCCCTGGAGGATGTTGAGTTTGTGACACCATCCCTGTCCCAGACCACTCTGTGCAGCTGGGTCACTGCCCCCCAGCGCACAGTGCCATTTACAACAGCTCGGGGCTCTCCATCCTTGTGCGCGCTTCTTCTGGCTTTCGTGACTGGATGGGGAAGGGAAGCTCAGAGGTCCGTGCTCTAGAGATGACCTTGCTTGCACAGAAGGTGACTGCCTCTCTGATTCGGTGGTTTGGTGTAGACAGAAGTCCAACCGGGAGAGTGAATCTTGCTAATAGGGGGAGGCTAAGGGATGGCCAGGGGTGGACATGAAGAATTTTTGTTCAGCCTTGATCAGTAGTTGGCACCTTCAGAACAACAGACGAACACGGGGATGGGGGTGCAGAGGAGCCTGGGGCCAGAGATCATGATGGAGCCCAGAAGGCATCCACCCCTCAGGAGAACCAGGTGTGTCAGAACCGGGCACGACTCCCTTTAAAGCCAAGCAAAGCCTTGATGAGAAGGGACATCCATTGGGATGGGTGTACGGTCAGTACTGAGAGCCCGGAGGCATGAGCTGGAGGTGGGAGAGCAGGCTTTGTCGTGCCTGTGGGGCAGTCCTGTCCACGAGTCTCCTCAGCCATCGGGTCCTCAGAGCTCTATCTGAAATCTGACCACACATCTCCTCCCAACCTTCAGGCATTTGGGTACCATCTTCACGGTTTATTTTTGGATGTGTCTACAGATATTTTAATTTACTTCACATGACCTTAAAGTCCACTCATAACTTGTGCTTTAACATATTTACTGAAACGTGAAACTTCCTATCATCATCCGACATGAGAATCCCTACTTGCCTGGCACAGAAAATTGTCATAAACACAAATGTGGTAAAAACCAAACAACACAATTCAGTTCCAGCCCAGACGGTTGCCTGTGCCACCAACGGCCTTAGGCACACGGCATCAGGCAGCCTCCCGCTTTCTGAGGATGAGAGAGAGGAAGAAGCCCCTTAGAGAGGTGTTAACAACATTTTAGCACCTAACTAAGACTCTCTCCCTGGTGTAATCAGGAGATTTGAATAGAAAGGAAAAGGAAAGATCATTATTTTCTAATGATGTGATTAGGTGGCATTTCAAGTCGTGTCCGTGGGCCGCCTACATCTTTCTCTTTCAGCTGGTGGTACATATTGCACACATTGGGACATGCTGGCCGACCCACTTAGATCCCTCTTGCTTTGATGGCGCTGTATTATTTTATCATACTTGCTTGTCATGGTCCATCAACAGCTTGGGAGGGACTGGCTGACATTACGAAGTCTGGGTGGTTTAAAAAGCTGTGATTCCAATTTTAATTGCAAATTGATGGGGCATCATGGGAAAAGCGAATGGAGACGTGAAGAACTGGAGGAAAAGATTCAGCTCTGCAGTATTTTTAGATTTTTTGTCCCCCCCTCCCCACCTCCCCGGATGGGTTTGGTATAATTTTATCTGGACTCTAGGTTTGGTAAGTTCCAATACCTTCTTCCTACTGCATTACCCGAGGGCTAACCCAAACTTTCCTTACAATTCCAGTTGAAACGACCTATGTAAAACCTTTATCTGTGGTTCCTTTAAAAAACTGTGATTTGGATGAATGTCAAAGGCATTATGCCCAGTGAAAGAAAGGTTAGGTACTGTATGATTCCATTTATATGACACTCTCAAACAGACGAAACTGCAGTGATAGAGAACAAATCAGTAGTTGCCAGGGTTTAGGGCAGGGGGAGGGTTTGATTATAAAGAAGCAGATAAGGGGATTTTTTTGGGGGGTGGGGGTGTGTGACAGGACTGTTCTGTATCCTGATTGTGGCGGTAGTCATGTGAATCTATACACGTGTTAAAATTCATAGAGCCGAACACCAGTAAAAAGTCTGTTTAACCGTGTAATACTTTTCAAAGATAAAGCAAAACTTTATTTAAAAAAAAAAAAACACCCGGGATTGTAGAGCTCCACCGCTGATGGGCATCCTGTACGCCGAATCCCGGTTACCAGAAAGCAATCCTGTTCCCACAGGTTTGGAGTTCACTGGCCTCCTTCACTTCCATCCTGACTATGACGGAAGGGATGTGGGTGGCCTTTCAAGTCCTACCCATCCCAGCACCATCCCCCCACCCCCACCATCCCCAAACGATGCTAGGATCTGAAGCCAAGGTTGGGAAGCATCCGTTGAGGTCTGGGGCCGCCGTGGCCAACACAGACGTCCAGCCAGGCTTTGCCCTGAGGGTCTGAGGTCAGGACTGTGGCAAGCGGCAGTGGGAAGTGCGTCTCATAATCTGAGTGCCTGCTGGTGGATAGCAGACCTGGCTGGGGTCCCAGGGACAGTTGGGGGGGGATGCAGCACGGGGAAAAATGGGTCACAAACCCCAATTGGAAGAAGAATCCAAGGATTCCCCCTCAAACAAAACAATTTACAAGGTACTGACAGCATGTCTGACCTCCTGACTACCAGACAGCCTAAGGACTGAGCTAGAAGCTTCCCCTTGCTCACCCTACCCTCCACCCCAGCCAAGCCAGCAGGGACAAAAAGCTCTCAAATGCACCCTCTCGAGCCAGAGTGTCTCTGGATCTGGCTGGGAAAGAGCACCCTGGACTGGATGTGCCCACATTTCTCTCTTCCTGGTAGTTGATAAAGAACCCATGCTTCCCAGAGCCCCACACTGCTAAAGGTGGTCACCCGGTCGTGTTTTCTTTTCCCATGGCGTCTGAAATTGGACACAGAGACCGTGCCTACAACAGAGAGCAGCCATGAAAGCCACAAGGCTCCCCCCATCCTTCCCCAAACCCCACTTTCTGCTGGGCTTGGTTTGAATGGGTTTCTTTTCCTTAAGTGACTAAGACGCTACTTGGGTGGCTATAGTGAAGCTACCTGGGCTGGAGCAAAAAAGTGTGAGCATTGCCAGCCTGTGGGTGGTAATTGAATTCATGGAAGTGGCTGCAATAACTCAGGAGCTGGAATAGCTAGAGAAGGAGGTCACAGGTGGGGCGTGACCAGGAAGTAAATGAACACAGTGTTGGGGAGGGCGGAGTGGGGAGGGATTGTGCATAAACCACAGTGGAGCACAGGGCATGCGCACGGCACGTTCGAGGTACCCACCCCTCCAGCATCCCTCACTCGGTGCCAGCCCCTGAGGGAAACGTAGCTTTACATTTCTTGACTTTACCATTTTCCCATGGCTACCGGTCTATTTGGGCTCTTCCACACTCAGCTTTGGTAAATCCTATTAACCTATTTAAAAAATGATGATGATACTGCATATGAAGATGTCTGACCTCTGTTACAGTCATCAATGTCCCCAGCATACAAATCCTTGCACTTTTCTGATGATAAGCCATCTATAAAGTAAGGAAGTAAGAAAACACGCAAATAAAGATACAGCCACATGGTGGAATTCAACATAGCAGATAAAGAAAAATACATGCCCGTACGGGAAGTTGTCAAGATGTGCTGTTCAAGTACAAAAAGGAGCAAGGTGAAAAACATATTTCTGAAAATTTTGGCTGACTGTTTCTACTTTTGGAGATTTTTCTTTTTAAAAGAGATGGTTAGGGATTCAGGATGCTTATTCTGGGTTCCCTTCATACTTTTAGTGCCATCTTACTTCAGATGTGTTTCTGGGTGAATAGAACTTGGCTGGCTTTTGTATTTGTAGTCTGATAATCATCTTTCAGTAAGAGGATTTACATGTTTATGTGTGTTCTGATTATCAACATACTTGGACTTTTTCTGTCATTTATTTTGTTCACTTTATTTCCTTTTTTCCTTCTTTCCCAATTCTGATATTGGATCAGTGAAGTTTTCTTTCTTCTCTTTATTTTTTTAATCTTTATTTATTTTGAGAGAGAGAGAGCATGAGCACAAGTGGAGGAGAAGCAGAGAGAGAGGGAGAGAAAGAGAATCCCAAGCAGGCTCCGCACTGTCAGCTCAGAGCCCAATGTGGGGCTTGATCTCCTAAACCGTGAGATCATGACCTGAGCTGAAACCGAGAGTCGGATGCTTAACCGACTGAGCCCCCCCAGGCGTCCCATGGAGCTTTCTTTATTCCCCTTTTTTTCCTTCTGCTGAGGTGGAAGTTATACAAGCTATCTATGTGCTCTTAATAGTTGCCCTTATATGTGACCAAAGCCTCAGCAGAGAGTGATAAAAGGGGTCTTGACTCCCAACCTCCCCTTGCCAACACGGTCCACGGTTATGGTTGCCCAGTATTTTACTCCACTTGCTTTTGTGATTTTTATATTTGTCAAAATAATGTCTACATCGTCTGAACAGTTAAATAATATCATAAGGCTTCTCACAAAAACCGCAGCCCACTGCCTGACCCCCGACGTTCTGATTCCTGTGCAATGGAGGCACCTGATTTTGATTCCTCTGATTCTGAGACTTCTGTGTTCCTCCATATTACTGAATAATATGTCTGTATTGCCATGTCTTACAAAATCACAAATAGCCTAACCTTGGGAGTTAAAATCACACCTCTCAATTGCTCAGGGAAATGAAGACTTTCAAAACTGCGGGCGTACAGTATGTGGAAAGTAATGATAACGCGTGTAATAATATTTGTTGAAACCAGTCAGGTGTACCCAAAGTTGGGTGCTGCAGTTGCCTCGCTTCTGTATGAAATGGAGAAGATGAACTAAAGATTCCACCCCAAAAGTTAGCCGAATGATAAATCAAACAAGGAGACAAGGAAGGAATGATTCGGAAAGATAAAAACAGAAAATGAATCTAGGAAAACAGTAACGTAGATTAAAAAAAAATAATAATAACAAACCCAAGGACTGATTCTTTGAAAGATTGATAAAATAGACAAAGAAAACACAAATAGGCATAATTAGGAATAAGAAAGAGCATGTAACCACAGGATTTTCAAAAATCCCCAAAGGGCTTAAGCATCTTTATGATGTTGTGAAAGAAGTAGATAAAATTGAATATTTAGTCCTCATAAGGCACTCAGTGTATCTAAAAGACATTTTCATAACATGATCTTGAAAAGCATTCTCAAGCTAATTTTCAGCATGGTGTCCTGGGCGGATGGCAGTAACTTTGTCCCCAAACTCTATCTGCTGGTAAGTCGGGGACATGCTCGAGAAAGCGTAGGTCCCAGCAGAGTTAGATAAGGCGTGACAGCTAAAGGCAACAGTCTCAGACGAGAGCTAAAGAAAGGTCATCCCCGGGGGCCACAGAGGTTGGACAGTGGTAGCTGCTGTTGCTGACTTTGCTGCTAAGTAATTGTTATTGAATTGTCTCCTGTAACATGTCATGTTTCAAATACTACATTTGATGTCGTATTTCAGCTTCTAAACCATAGTAATAGCAGAAGTCTGCGTTTACTGGTTCTGAGCTTCCGCTTCCTTTCTCTGTAATTAATACCTTTCTTTAGTTGTTCATTTTTATTTCTCTCTCAACCAGATGACAAACTCTTATAAGGTAAAAAAAAAAAAAAATCTTTTTTTGGTATGTGTTTTAATTTGAGCCCTTTGCAGATTTAGAGACTATCTTCCTGCCTTTCTCATGCACGAGCAATAGTTTGGCTGAATTAAAATTTTTAGGACAAAATCTTTTCAAAAACAGCTCTGAAGACACGGTCCTGTTGTCTTAGGGTGTGTACATGTCTGTGTGTGTGGCAGAGAAGTTTTATGTCAGCTGGATTTGCTTTTTTCCCTTTGCAGACACACTATTTTATTTCCCCCCCCTGCCTGGATGCTTATACAATTTTCCCTATTGTTTATTTTTTGAATGTTTACTTATTTATTTTTGAGAGAGAGCGAGTGAGCGAGGAGGGGAGGGGCAGAGAGAGAGGGAGACAGAAGATCTAAAACAGGCTCCACACTGTCAGTGCAGAGCCCAACACAGGGCTCAAACTCATGAGCCATGAGATCATGACCTGAGCTGAAGTTGGACACTTAACTGACTGAGCTACCCAGGCGCCCCTATAATTTTCTCTATTGTTTATTTAAAAAAATTTTTTTTAACGTTTATTTATTTTTGAGACAGAGACAGAGCATGAACAGGGGAAGGTCAGAGAGAGGGAGACACAGAATCTGAAACAGGCTTCAGGCTCCGAGCTGTCAGCACAGAGCCCGACGCGGGGCTCGAACTCACGGACCGCGAGATCATGACCTGAGCCGAAGTCGGCCGCTTAACCGACTGAGCCACCCAGGCGCCCCTATTTTTTTTATTCTTTTAAAAATTTTTAATTATTTTTAAAAATTTTTAACATTTATTCATTTTTGAGAGACCGAGAGACAGTGCGAGTGGGGGAGGGGCAGAGAGAGAGAGAAGGAGACACAGAATCCAAAGCAGGCTCCAGGCTCCGAGCTGTCAGCACAGAGCCTGACGTGGGGCTCAAACCCATGGACCATGCGAGATCATGACCTGAGCCAAAATCGGACACCTAACCGACTGAGCCACCCAGGCGCCCCTCTATTGTTTAAATTAAAACATTGAATCTGGATGTGTTCGAGTGTGGTTCCTGACTTTGCCTCAGCACTTACTAGCACTTCTGATCAATAGCATCCCTCTTATCTATTCATCGGGATTCCCTGTTAAATTCTTATTCACTTTTACAGATCTGTTCTCTTTGGGTCTTACCTCTTCTATCCCATTTTTCCTTTGCCTCTGAACTGCCATTTCTCCTGAGTTGTCCTATTCGCTGATAATGTAGCTTGAAATGTGGAACCTGGGCTTCCAGCTCCCGTTTCCCATCATTATTGCTTATTGTTTGCAGACGTTCTTGACTCTAGATTATTCTTCCCTCCCCACAGTCGCAGGGATGTAAAGTTTCCTTGAGTCCCGTTTAGAATGCAGCTGGCAATTTTCTAACATTACTTTTCTTCTTACAGCAGCTCTACTGCTTCGATAACATGTACTCTTCTTCCTCATACTGAATTCTTGAACTGCCTTATGCGTCCGTATATCTGGGGATCTTTCTCTTTGTGGCGGTAGACAGGTGACCCACTTCCCTCCTTTATGTGGCCGAATAATATTCCTCTGGGTATACATACCACATCTTCCTTGTCCATTCACCTGTCGATGGACACTTAGGTTGTCTCCATGCCTTGGCTATCGTGGTCTCATCTTAGATACCTCTTGTGTAAAAAACAAAACAAAATCCTTGGAACTCCTGGCACGTGAGTTAACCGCGTCCCCAGGTCCCAGTGCCAACAAAGATATCTCCTCTGTCATTAGCAAAAAGGACCAGAAAGGTGGGGTGGGGAAGCTGAAGGTGCAAGAAGTCCTTTTCACCTGAAACTAGCATTCTAATTTTCTTTTACGAGGCGCCTGGGCAGCTGTCAGTTAAGCAAAACTCTCAGTTTCAGCTCAAGTCCTGATCTCGCAGTTTTGTGAGTTTGAGTCCCATGTCAGGCTCTGTGCTGGCAGCATGGAGCCTGCTTAGCTTACGATTGTCTCTCTCTCTCTGCCCCTCACCCACTTGTGCTGTCTCTGTCCCTCAAAATAAATTAATTAAACTTAAAAAAAATCGTCTTTTACCCCCTAGAACTACTGGATTTCTTTGCGGTGTTTCTCACTGGGGTACAAATTTTCAATCTAGCTATCTTTCTTATGTCTTGCCTCTTCCTTCTCGTTCCTTCTGTCGTGTCCCTGGGCTTTCAGTGTGTACTCTCTCTCCAGGAAAGAATGCCCTCGCTGAGTGGGATAGGAGTTGCCCTCTAATACATTTTTTTTTAAACATTTTCTTTTATTTTTTGAGAGACAGAGCATGAGCAGGGGAAGGGCGGTAAGAGGGAGACACAGAATATGAAGCAGGCACCAGGCTCTGAGCTGTCAGCACAGAGCCTGATGCAGGGCTTGAACCTATGCCCCGTGAGATCATGACCTGAGCTGAAGTCAGATGCTCAACCGACTGAGCTACCCGGGTGCCCCTGGAGTTGTCCTCTTCTATCCAGTGTTTCTATCCAGCATAACACACACTGGCACCTTGTCTGGAGTGCATGAGGCATTGGCACTCTTGACCTTCCCATGTGTCTGAGTTTGGACCAGCAGGGAGTTTATGTAGGTAGTAGTTCCTGAAAGCAGGACGGATGGAGAGGCAGGGCTTGCAGGGAAGGAGGAGAGGCTGATTATGCATAGCTGGTTGGCAGTATGGTGATCGGAGCCCAGCCCTGCTGGGGAACCTGAGAACTTGTAAGGAATCACCTTAAGTAGTGCTCAGGGGTCCTGCACCATGAGGGAAGGGAATCAGTTCAACAGTGTCATCCAAAGAATAAGAAACCCACGTTCTAGGTTCAGTGAGTTCATGGACTTGCCTTTGACCTCGGGTGAATGACTTGAGTGTTCTTAGTGTCTGTGTTGTCTTTCATAGAATTACAGAGTTTGACAGGCTCGTGTTTCCTGAGAGGTAAACGTGTCCCTAAACCAGGTGGTCTGGGGTGATACTCGAAGTGACTTGGGGTGACACACACGTTACAGACACCAAAGCATAGTGCTATCGTGATTTTTCTTTTCAATTTTCATTGCTTCCTCTGATTATATCAGAGAGGAGATCTTGGGTTCACGTTCATGGGCCTGTAACACCTCTCCAACGGCGAAACACCACCTAGGTAGAACTAAATCTTTTCTCCCTCTGTGTCTGGTTTTACTGTCACCTCCTGTTGGTGGCAAGAGATACTGTTTTTCCATTTACGGTTCTAGCAAAGTTTTAGAAAAAAACTAAAGCCATAGATTTATGTAAGTTAAAAAAAAAAAAAGGTGAGTGGATTTTAAAGAGAGATAAAAGTGAACATTAGAGCAAGAATATGGCCAGAATAGTAGAGGTCATATGTGAATGACTCAGTTTGGGGCAGATGAACTGAAAGCCCCTTCCAGTTCTAGGAGCTTTTCGAGCGGAAATTCATCACACGGTTGGGACTCTGGAATGCAGTGTCCCCGGCCCGGGATTTTGAATGATCTGTTTCCGATTCCCTTGGAATGTGTCCCCAGCAAACCCACCAGACACCACCCTTCAGACGCGACATCCCCAACATTGGATTCTAGAGGCATTTTTGACAGTTGGTGGAGGCCTCTCTCTCCGACAGCAGCCCCAGAATGAGCCCTTAAAAGTCATAACCGGTAAATTGCCTCTTTGGCTGCTTTGACATCCCTGTGTGGTGCAATCCAGGTGTGTTGTAGCTGAGTCGTCTGGGCCAGAGTCCTCGCTGGGGAGAAAATCGTTATGAAAAGCTATCGATTAGGTGTCCACAGCTGCTGAAATCCAGCCGCGGAAGCTCCTGGAGCTGCATTTATGAAAGGGCAGGGGTCATAAACAAGGGCGAGAATGTGATTGAGAGAGGAGGCAATTTGTTCAGAGGACAAGGGTGTGTGGAGGCGGGCAGCCCCCAAAAAGTCCCTTCTTCCTCGCTGCAGGTGGTAGGGTGGGCGGCTCAGTGTGGGCTGGAGCATGCCCTGGTGCCATTTGCGGTGGGGGGAGGAGACTGGGGTGCTGTTTGTTCCTAGGAAACCCTGCCTTGGTGTCATTACCGAGGGCCTCTACGGGTACGGCGATGCTGAACTTCGGGTTTCACGGCACCATCCCGGGACTGCCCAGTCCAGCCCTGTGCTCCCCTTCGCTGCCAGCTGCGAGCCCCCCAACCCCCCACTTCTGACACTGTTGCCCTGTCTGCGCCCCAAACTGACGAGCATGGTACCTCCCCACAGCGCCCTTGTGGAACGCCCTCCCTCCCTACATGAGATGTTCTCACACACCTATTCGCTGCTGTGAAAACGAGGCACGGCCGTGTCCCTGGCTCTCCTCTGTACCTAGCAAAGTGCCCGGCACCTAATAACCTCAATGACTGTTTGTCGCATGAATGAATGAACGAACGAATGAGCGTTTGTACCTGCCGGGCCAGGCGGGGCTGAGCACGGCTCACGGGCACCCACAGAAAGCACACGGCGCCCGCCCGTTTGACTCACGGCTGCAAATGCACGAAGGAGTGAAAAGCTTCTCAGGAAGTCTGGAAGGAGCTCTTGAAAAGAACAAAAGTGTAGGTTGTGAAGGAGGAGCACAACAGTGTTCCCTTCTACCTGTGGCTTTGGAACAGTGGTGATTTTGAATGGTCCGTCAATCACATTTGATACGCGAAATTGTACCTTAGAGCTGCACTTCTCACGTTGGTTTCTTTTTGGCACGAAAGCTGCTGCACAGGTAACTTCTGCGAGTTGTGTGGAATTTTCTTTCCGTGGTGGCCGCGTATTAAATGCTCTTTTCTTCTAGATGGTACAGTTTTGCCCCCTTTTACCCAAAGGTCTGATATGCCCCCCACCTGGCCCTCCTGCTGGTTAGAATCCATGCCTTTGATGCTTCTAGCCCCATTTTGCTCATAAATTTCTCTGACAATGTGCTGAAAGCTATATTCCCATCCCCCTCAAATTTATAAATGTGTACACGCAATATTTTGCAGTGGATTCATCTTCTTGTAATGGAAATTGATTGCCTTCAAATGCACGCAATAGGAGTGTGATCTTTGCAAAGAGATCTTTTTACTGCAGCTTTTTATGTAAATGGTCATTTTCGGGTTGGGGGGGAAGCCCCAGAGTTGTACAAAATAAGACAGAGAGTAGCCTTCAGGTTTACTCCAAAGGAAGCCCCGTTGCCGGTGCCTCCCGTGTTTTTGGCTTGCACAGACCTGAAATCGTGCAGTGCACGTGTCGTCTTTGACATTGAATCGATTCTGACTTTTGGTCTTGATGGCGATGGGCGCCTGACTGAGAAAGGTAAGCAAAAGCAGATGGAATCAGAGATTCCACGGGTAGCTTTGCCCAAGGAGAGTGAGTGGCCTTGTGTCAAAGAGCACGAGATTTCCCCAAGACTCCTTAAGTGGCATTCATGCCACGTCATTTCCTTTGTACGTGTGTCAGGGAGGTCACCTCCAGCCCCGTCTGCGTTAGTCTTTGCTCGGCAGAGAAACTTCATTATTTCGGAGATGCTGCCTGCTTTTGCAGTTACGCAAAGAAGCTCATAGAATAGAGATTCTTTGATGGTGTCAGGGTGCATACAGGAGGTGAAAGCGAGCGGCCTGCTGCACTGGGGCGGTGGGGGGTGGGGGGACAGCCGCACTGCCAGCCAGCTGCGTGCGAGGGGCACTGACTGACGTGGTGAGCGGTTCCTCCATGACCTGCCTCACGCTATCGGGACATGTCAGTGGTTCCACGGCAGATGACCGAATTCTCCAGAGGCTTCTGCTCCAAGCCGTGAGGCGGCTCAAAAGCCTCCCTGATGCGTCCTCTTCATTGACTCTGGAAGTTCTTTCTTCTACCCATGTTCTTCTAGGGAATCATCCTAATGTTTTACCAGAACCATCCAGACTATCTCAGGATTGTACCTTCTTCCCGAATAATACAGGAAACCAGGCATACTAACTGCTCTTGCCCCCAGGTACTGTAGGACTTCACTTACAGCCCAGATCCTGTTATCATTACTGCCTTTTTAAAATCGTTTTTTTTTTAGGGGCAACCTGGGTGGCTCAGTCATCTGACTTTAGCTCAGGTCGTGATCTCATGGCTCGTGGGTTCAAGCCCTGCGTCGGGCTCTGTGCTGACAGCCCAGAGCCTGGAGCCTGCTTCAGATTCTCTGTCTCCCTCTGTCTCTGCCCCTCCCTTGCTCACGCTCTCTCTCAGAAACAAATAAACACTAAAAATAAATAAATAAATACTTTTTTAAAGGTTATTTGTTTACCTTGAAAGAGAGTGTGCACACCCATGCAAGTTGGGGAGGAGCAGAGAGAGAGAGGGAGGGAGAGAGACAGAATCCAAAGCAGGCTCCACTCAGGCAGAGTGGAGCCTGACGAGGGGCTCGATCCCATGAACCAGGAGACCATGACCTGAGCCGAAATCAAGAGTCAGTCACCCAACTGACTGAGCCACCCAGATGCCCCATTACTTTCTTTTTAAAAGACAGTAAATCTCTCTGTAGATTTATCCAGGCTCTCCTAATTACTTTGCTCAGATCACTTCTTTCTCCACTTCCTCCTTCTGAGTTGAATCGCTTTCTACTGAAGTATGCCCTGTAGTCATCTTGTCATTGGTAAAATCTGTCAATATCTTTTTTTTCCCTCTGAAAATGTCTTTATTTTGCCTTCACCCTTGATGAATTGTTAGCAGTACAGAATTCTAGGTCGATGGTTATTCTGCCTCCAATCCTGGAAGGTATAATTCTAGCATCTTCTGAAATTTCTAACTATCATTGCGAAATTTGCCGTGAACCTCATCATTCTTTTGTAGGCAACATGTCTATTATCTCTGGTTGCTTTTTGCTATTTTGTTGATGGTCTGTAGTTTCCCTACAGTGTATCTTAGTATGGATTATGTTTTACTTGATTTTGATCAAAACGCATTTTGCTTCCTGAATCTGAGGGCTAATGTCTTTTTGTCAGTTCTGGGAAATTCTCAGCCATCATCTCTCTAGGAGTAGTTTTGCTTCCACATTCTCTCCTCTCTCCTTGGAGGGCCTCCTGTTAGACACATGTTGCACCTCTAATGAAATTTTCCTAACATTTCACAGTCTCCTGTTTTCCTTCCTTTAGTCTTTCCTCCTTTAGGCCTGATCCCAGGGTCATGGGATCGAGCCCCGTGTCAGGCTCTGCACTGAGCGTGGAGCCTGCTTAAGCTTCTCTTTCTCTATTCTCCCTCTGCCCCTCTCCCTCTCTCTCTAAAATCAAAAACAACAACAACAATTTGTGAACAGAAATGAACTCATATTCACTGTAGATTGGAGCAAAAGATGGTGACTTTAGGTCCAGCTAAGACAGACCTCCTGCACAGCAATTATTTTTTAAAGCATCAGTGTTGAACTATAGACAATTTCCCTTGTAGTTTTCATTTGTTTGAGAGTATCTGTTTTTAACCAGAAAGGGATTCAACATGGGAAGGCCAGAGCTTTTGCCAAAACTTAGATTTGCCTGGGTTTTTCCCCCCTATTTTTTCATTTGTGTTCTTTTTTTTCCCTTTTAATCTTCAAATCTTTCCCTTTAATCTTCAAATCTTTAAATCTTCAACTATGTTAAAGATTTATTTTTTGTCCTGTTTTGCACTTTTCAAAAGCTTCCTATTTGCTTTTAATTGAGTTATCACCTCAATTAAGAAAATGTATTTTTTTATGTGGCACATGGGTGGCTCGGTTGGTTAAGTGTCTGACTCTTGGTTTCAGCTTAGGTCGTGATCTTGCAGTTCGTGAGTTCAAGCCCGGAGTGGGGCTCTGCACCTGCTTCGGATTCTGTCTCTCTTCCTCTCTTACCTACTCACGTGTGCGTACTCTCTCTCTCTCTTTCTCCAAATAAATAAACTTAAAAAAATATCTATTTTATAGTTGCTTTTAAATTGTTTTATTATCTTCAGCTCTTGGGAAGATACATTCCCTTTTGTCATATTTCTTACTCTCCAATATGAAGGATCATTTCCTGGCGTGTTTTGTTATTTGTAAATTGCGAGCTCATTCGTAGCTGGGTTGTTTTTGCCCCATGAGTACCATGTGTCCTGGGTGTGGAAATGTTTCTACTGAGTGACTTCGCATCTGCTGCTTCGGCACCAGGACAGACTCTTGTGCCAATTTCTTGCTTTGGGACTCATGTCCTACACACAAGTTCAGGGTTTCAGTTTCTTGAGACTTGGGTTTTCTCCCCAGGGCCCTGAGTAAAGGCAAAGTCCCAGGTGGTTCTCATGGACCAGCGAGAAGACTTCTATAGTCTTCTATCATGATGATGGCAGCCCTTAGTAGCTTCCCGGCTCCGTGCAGGGATGTCACTTCTAGGTAACAGTCTCACATGAGCTTAGGGCCACACATGCAGGGCCTCCTTTGGACATAACAGCTCCTCATCTAAAGCCTGTCTGTGGTCTGTTATGTCTCTGGGCCACTGTGGCACACTCTCACCATCCACGTTATCTTCAGTTTTGGCATTCAGGGATTTCCCTTTTCTGTAAACTCCTCTATGCACTTGCTATTGTAATATTTTATCTAGCACTTCTGTTAATAGGGAAGTTCACATCAACTCCGGTTACTTTGCTTTTGGGGCCTCATGATGCCTCTTTAATCATGGTTACATTTGCTTTCAATAAGCAGCATAGCAGGACCGTGAAGAGAAGGCTTTTGTGTTAAAGCAAATTCAACTTTTGGTAAAGTCCCAGTCTTTTGAAATGGAGTTTCCTTTTCATTAAGAAAAGATCCTTCTGGTCTGACGCCACTTGAAGATGAACAGATATGTGGACCCTTTAGTGGTTGCTGCATTGGGCCAAGAGGACTGGCCAACACCTGCTAATATGTTATTTTTGGCTTTGGACAGTGGTGTCCTCAGTGCATCTCACTTTAAACCCTTTCTGTCCACCCCCCCTTTTTTTTTAAGTTTGTTTGTTTGTTTATTTATTTATTTATTTATTTATTTATTGAGAGAGAGAGAGAGAGAGAGAGGGAGAGAGAGAGGAGGGAATCCATGAACCATGAGATTATGACCTGAGCCAAAACCAAGAGTTGGACACTTAACCAACTGAGCCACCCAGGCACCCCATCCTACCCCCTTTACTACCTCCCTTGTTATATGCTTGGCCTTACTCTGTATCCTCATGTAAGCTTAGCAAGACCTGGGACAGTGTCACATATGTGTTTAGTATCACCCACAGTACCAAGAACATAGTAGGTAGTTAAAAAAAAAAATCTGCATGCATGATTTGAACTCATTTATAATTGGAGATATGAAAGTTAAAACAATTTGAGGTATCATTTCACACCTGTTAGACTAGCAAAAATTAAAATACCACCACGTGTTGATGTGGACATGGGGATATGAGGACTCTCCACCCTGCTGATAGGAAGGCAGACAGGTGTAGCTCTGAGGAGCGGTCTGACCTTACTGCCACGTAAAACCTGTCAAATTCCAGAGTTCCATTCCTGGGCAGACGGCCTAAAGACACTCTCAGAGAACTCCGCAAAAGACACAAAGACACTGCGGTGTGGTCATGGTGGTGGGGAGGCGGCCACCACCTCAGTGTCCGGCCTGGGAAAGTGGGTGGGCACAGGTGGGGGCACACAGCGTGGAGGAGTCCTATGCCACACGCAGACTCAGCGGATTAGATGGACACAAAGCAACACGGACCTGCAGAGCATAGTGCCAAGTTGACAAATGCAGGAGAAGGAACAAGATTTCCAGCACAATACCGCTTATGTAAATTTTTAAAGACCCACATGCAAAACAATATACATTTTGCAAGAACATACTCAAGCAAAAAGATACACATTAAATCTATGAGGATGGATTGCCCATGGCAGAGGAGAAGGAGAATGGAGGTGAATACATTATTAATAAATAGGTAAGAAAGGGGACACGCACAGACCAGCAGTGATGAGAAAGCCAAAGAGCAAGGACTGTGATTAACTCTCAACACACAGTGTTTTAAAAAAAAGAAGGAAGAAATGAACATTTGTTCAGTTGGGAGTCTCATTTTCTCCTTGAATTCTTGCCTGATCAGGCCGGCCTCGTGTGTTTTCTGGAATCCTGTAATTCTTATTTGAATATGCGTCTTCCCCTCCACTCTCTTGATAAGCCCTTTAAATGCAGCATTTGTCGATTATTCTTTGTTACACGGCGGCAGCAAGATGGAGTTGAAAGACGATGGATCTGGGGGCCAGGTGGGCCTCTTCCATGGACCATGTGACCTTGGGCAAGGTCACATCCTCTGTCTGAGCCTCACTTTCCCCATTTGGAAAACAAGGATGAAAAGACCTCTGAGTGTTGTTACAGGGACTCAAGTGAGGAAGTATGAAATGTTTTTCCCAGTACAGAGCCTGTGCTGGATACTCAGTAAATTAAAGCATCCTCTTCTTGATTATGTTTTCTTCAGGCCTCAGCACATTATAGGTGTCCCATCAAGAATTTGTTGGGGCGCCTGGGTGGCTCAGTCGGTTGAGAATCTGACTCTTGATTTCGACTCTGGTCATGATCCCAGGATCGTGAGATCAAGCCCCGTGTCAAGGTCTCAGCCGAACGTGGAGCCTGCTTAAGATTCTCGCTCTCCCTCTGCCCCCGTCTCCTACTCACGCATGCTCCCTCCCTCTCTCTCTCTTTCTAAAATAAAGAATCTGTGAGCAGAAACGAACCCTGATGTTCCCCATAGATTGGAGCAAAAGATGGTGCCTTTAGGTGCCAGCCGAAACAGAACTTCTACATGGCAGGTTGTTTTGGTGATTGATTGATTGATTGATTGATTGTCTCAGGATTGCTTCTGAGCGGTTGGGGAGTCCGCATGCCTCCACACGCCTTCATCACCTCACTCCCCAGCCCTGTGTCCCTGCATTCAGTCCTGGGGACTCTGTCACTTCTCGCTCACCTTCCTCCCTGCTGGTCTGGGAGAGAAGTGCTCTGTGTATTCAGGTAGATTTCTACCTCCCTTTTGTTCTCCGCTGTCTGTTAGCGAGACCAGAACTTGACGCGGGGCTGGGTGATTATCCCCACGCCTGCCGCAGAGTGAAGAAACCCTGACACTCTCCCGTGGACGGCGGTGATTTTCTGAGGCCTTTAGATTGATTGCATTCATCCTAGCAGCAGGTTGTACGCGCCATAAAATTATCCAGCTGCTTTCTCAAATCTTGCATTCACCCTGAGAATCTGTAAAAGCTTTCACATGTTGAAACATTTTAAATCCAGCAGATTTGGACAATGAAACCATGTGATTCAGGCAGGTGTTTTTGTCTCTCTGTGCCTTGTTTTTCTCACCTAGGAAATGGGAGTGAACTTCAGCATGGTGTGCTTAAACGCCCCAAGGGCCGTGAAGTGTGCTGTGTGCCTGAAATAGTGGATTTAGTGGAGAGTTTCTCTCCCTGGTTCTCATTCATCGAAGACCTACACTTACCTCTTTAAAACAGTCCAGTCCTGGGGCACCTGGGTGGCTCAGTCGGTTGAGCATCTGACTTCGGCTCAGGTCATGATCTTGCGGATCGTTGAGTTAGAGCCCTGCATCAGGCTCTGTGCTGACAGCTTGGAGCCTGGAGCCTGCTTCCGATTCTGTGTCTCCCTCTTCCGCCCCTCTCCCCTCGTTCGTTCTCTCTCTCTCTCTCTCTCTCTCTCTCTCTCTCTCTCTCAGATAAATAAACATTAAAACAATTTTTTAAAAAATAATAAAATAGTTCAGTCCTCCTCCATGTCTTTAAGATCAGCCAGCTCACCCAGAGACCAATGGTGTAAAAGAAGGAGGAAGAAGCCTTTTACTAAGATGTTGCCGCGTGGACGTGCTGTGGCCCATCTTCTGTCTGTGGGAAGGCACCCGTTTTATTGTCAAGTTCTCGTGCTAACTCCACGTACACACACTGAGTAGGCAAGACTATGCTGTAGGTAACCCACAGCCCCAGTGTGTCAGTGGCTTAGCACGGCAAAGGCTGGTTTCTTACTCATGCTATCGTCGTTCAGTATGAGCAGGGGATGTCTGCATCTCATGGTCACGCAGGGACCCAGCTCGTGAAGGCCTCTTCTGGATATGTGCTCCCCAGGTCACCACAGAAGTGGAAAGGGAATGTGCTAAATGGTGTGCACTGGCTCTTAATGTTTCTGCCTGGGAGCAGCTTCAGGAAAGGCTTGGTCCAGGGCCTTCTTTCGGATCTGCTCCCTCTGGGTTATCTCCATCCTCAGGTTCTAAGCTTCACATCATCACAGCACTCAGTTCAACAAGAGGGACAGGGTCCCCTCAAATAACTCTCACACAAATCCTGGGAGTCCCTCTCTCATTGCCCCAGATTAAGTAATATAGCCATACTGACGTGATAACCATGCTATGACATTGCAATGCACTATCATCTTAGTGTGGGTCATTTCCACTTCTGGGGCTGCATACAGGAGTAGGGTTGCCCCCATAAAATAAAATTCAGGGTCCCCAGTTAAATCTGAATTTCAGATAAAAAAATATCTTTAGCATAAGGAAGTCCCAAATATCACAAGGGATGTACTTACACTAAATAATTATTTATTCTTTATCAGAAGTTCAAGCTTGACTGGATATCCTGTATTTTAATTTACTAAAACCGGCAACTCTATATGGGAACCCCTTCCCAAACCACATGCAGGGATAGGGTGGTTCCTCCAAACAGAACTGGGATGCTGTATTATCAGAAAAAGAGACCGTGTCTACTGAGTGGCATAAAGCACAGTTGTTCAGTGTGATAACTGTGGTAGGGTTGAATGGGTGCGATGCTCCCCCTAGCTGCATACGGTGCTATAACCCTATAATACCTTACTACCGCATGACACTGTTGCGGCTGTCTGTGCTGTGTAACAAACAACCCCGCCTACTCCCCCTCCCCCCAGTCGCTTAAATCAGCAGCTTATTATCACGGCTCCTTGTTCTATGGGGCAGACAGGGCCCAGCATCTCGCATGCAGTTGCAGTCATGTGTCAGCTGGTGCCGCGATCATCTGAAGGTTCTGCAGGGAGGAACATCCAAGGTGGCCCTCTCACACGGCTGGCAGTTGGTGCCCAGCAGTCAGCTGGGACTGTCAACCAGAGTGATGGCCTGTGGCCTCTCCACGTGGCTTGGACTCCTGGCAGCATGGCACCTGGGATCTGAGAAGAAGCATCTCAAAAGCAAGCATTGCAAGAAGTCCATGCAGAAGTTGCAAGACTTCTTATGACCGAGCCTCAGAAGTCCCAGAACATCACTTTTGCTGTGTCTTAAGCAAGCCAGTCACTGAGGCCAGTCTAGATTCAAGGGCAGGGGAATCAGAGCCTGTCTCTTCTGGGAGAAGTGACATGTATGTGCAGGGAGGCAAGGAATTGATGGGGTCATCTTGCAAACCGTCAGCCACGTGCATTTTATATGCATTACGTCATTTAACCCTTACATTAACTATTGGGTAGAAACGAACATAGCCCCACTGTGTAGATGAGGAAACCAAAGTTGTAGTGGAGTCAAGGGACAGGCCCAAGGTCAAACAGGTAGTAAAGAGCAAAGCAAGGACTAGAACTCAAGTCTTCAGGTTCCAAGTCAGTCGTTTTGTTCTCTGTGGTAGCCCGCGTCCCCTCTTTGGGGTGGCACAGCTGTTGTATGTGGATTTAGGAATAAGGATGAGGGGCGCCTGTGTGGCTCCGTCAGACGCATCTGACTGTGGATTTTGGCTCAGGTCATGATCCCAGGGTTGTGGGTTCAAACCCCACATCCGGCTCTGCACTGAACATGGAGTCTGCTTAAGATTGTCTCTCCCTCTCTCTCTCTCTGCCCCTTACCCCCACTCACACTCTCTCTTTCCCTAAAAAAGAAAAAGGAATAATGATAAAAATTCATCCTCTTAAAGGAGGAAGCTCTCAGATATAATACATATTCTCCTGACCCATGGGAGGCCTCCACCCCCTGCCGGTTGTATCACATCCCCGCTGTGTCCTCTAGGGTAACGTTAAGATAAAACATAAAGAACTTCCTAGACTGATAGAATTTTACGCCAGCGATGGTGTTGATGGCTGGGATCGTTTGGATTGCCGTTCCGTAAATATTCACACGCCTCTTCCCTCCATCATGGCATAGTATGCTTCCTTACTCCAGCAGGGTTGGCCTTGGTCATGTGACACACTTTGCCCAAAGGGATGTTAGTGTTGATGTCACGTGAACAAAGACTTGAAATGTGCTTGGGTCACGGGGCTTGCTCCCTTGTGCTTCTGCACTCATTGCAAGAACATGCCCCAGGTAGCCAACAGGTCCTAGAAGGATGGGAGACATGTGGCGCAGGCCTGGCCCCGACTGGAAGCTTACACCCAAGCACAGGTGAGCCCCGCGCAAGCTCAGCCTGGAGCAGCGGTTCTCACCTGAAGGTGATGGTAGCTCACGGGGGGATATTTGACAGTGTCCGGAGACTAGGAGGAGGGTGCTCTGTGGGCATCTAGTGGGCCTCTGTGGTCAGGGATACTGCTAGACTGCTACCATGCGCAGGACAGTCCCCCCCTCCCCCCCGCCCCCGACAAAGAATTCCCTGGCCCCAAACATCAGCAGTGCTGAGGTCGAGAAGCCCAGGGCTAGATCACCAAACTTCCCGCCTATCTATAGATAGCTGAGCAAAAATAAGTGACCAGCCTTTGAAACCTGAGTTTGGGCGGAGGTTTTTAATGCAGCATTGTTGGTAATAAGTGGCAGATAGGATGGCAAATAAGGGCACCGCGTTTTAGGACGCAAGCTCGTAAATGGTTCCCCTTAGCTAAACTTCATAATCTCCTTGCTGGCCCTGGTCCCCGGTCATTTCCTTCAGCAAAGGGTGGCCAAGCACAGCAGCTTAGATTCTTACTAGTCCCCAGATACCCCGAGGGAAGGAAGGCACCACCTTGGGCCCCAAAGATTCATCCCTCAAGCTGCACGTCCCCTTCTTCCTTGCCTCCCAAAGCCCTTAATGACTCTCTGCCTCGCGAGACCTGCCCCTTCCCTTCTCTGTCACGTTCAGTTTGTCTGAAGACTTTTCTCCAGCTGGTTGTTACGGCTTGTTTTTTCTCCCGTCATTTCAGGCTGGCCCCTCCATCCCAGACGACTCCGTCCATTCAACGGTGACTGGTGTCTCTGAGGAGTCTAATTCATTCTGTACTTTCTCAGCAAAGATGAAAATTGGTTCCTTTTGGTCCTTTATAAAATCCTCACATCCCCTAGGATCTTTTTATGTAGTTTGGTTCCCAAACTGAGAAAAGGATCAGGTTCTGACTAATCTGCACAAAAGAAATTATAGAAGCTTTTTTTTTTTCTTTACCTACCAAACAAGCAATTCCATTTTATATTAGCTTACCTTTTCCACCCACTTGGAAGGAGGTTTTTTTCAAATTGAGGTATAATTTGCATACAGTAAACCGCACCAAACCCAAGGGTATGGCTTGATCAGTTTTTACATCTGTATGCACCAGTGTAACCACGACTCACATCAAGATCTAGAACATTCCATCAGCTCAGAAAGTCCCTTTGTGCCCCTCTCCAGGCAATCACTACCCCCTCAGAGGTAATCACTATTCTGTCTTCTGTTACCTAAGGTTAATTTTGCCTGTTCCCAGACTTCACATAGCCCGAATCATCCAATGTCTTGTATAGCATTTACTCATTTCTGTCTAGCTTCTTTATGTCCATGTGGTTTGGACTCTCAATAAATTCTTCCATAGAGAAGAGAAGGGATTTGGAAAAAAATTTCTACTGCTGCTATTTCAGGAGGCCGTGAATGGGTAAAAGAGAATCCCGGACTGTTGGAGAAAACAGGCACTGATGTTTTCCCCCTCCCTCAGTTTCCGCCTCCCCACCGCCCCAGCCCACAGACAGACACACACACACACACACACACACACACACACACACACACACACATTCCCATGAGAATAGTCAACACAACAGGAGGAAAGTCTTGCATTGGTTTTGGATCCTGTTATGCGAGTAGCGTCACCTGTTTGGTAGAAACTGTAAGGAATCCCTGCTGGACTGGTGGCCCTGAGGTTGGTATGAAGGTGCATGCAGGCAGCGTCACTCTCCCCATCCTGAGAGGAGGGGACGGGGCCACGGGCAGGCCGAGATTTGTAATGCAGAAGCGGGCATGGTGGTTGGGCTTCCTCCAAGCCTGGAAGGCTGCCATGCACAGAAAAGCTCCATGGAAGGCATGTCCCCAGCACTGGCAGACAAAGCAGATAAAATCCATGGAGACTGGGCATCCGCTGGGGCCGGCTGTCTGTGGAGCAAGAAGCCTGGCAGGCTTATTGGTCTAAGCAGGGTGACTCTTCTGGAGACGATTTCGGTGATTTACCTTTTCCTAGAAAAACATCCATTTCATCCAGCTTTTCGTTTATAAGCACAGACACACGTGGTCTCAGCATTGTATTTTGAGTCAGTTGATGATTGGCTGGAGGATTAGTTCAATGGTATAGAATGTAAGTGTTGAGCGTTCTGAGCCTTCTGTAGCTGAAACTGTCCTGTTACTGCACATGGGGACGGCAGCCTGGCTGTGTGTGGAGAGTGCTGGGCTTGCCAGCGGCTTCCAGGACCCTCAAAACTAGACATTGCCTTCTGTCTGATGCCACAGAGGTGACATCTGACTTTTTTCCTCTGTAGGTAGGCTCTTGTCCTGAGAATCTGTTGAGTTCTTTTCCTCGAAGTTAGAACTTTAACCAGGATATGCGTCTAGGTTTTAGTGTCTCTTAATGAATTTTTTTTTCCTGATAGGATTTGCATTCGTTTTGAAGCACAGATTTGGTTTATCTTTATTTCAGGAAACTTTTTTCTTGTATCAAACATTGCTCCTGCTACATTTGTTTTGGTATTTTGTTCATCGATGCACATTTTGCGTGTGTGATGTCACATGGCTTGTCTTTAGGTATCTCCCGTCCCTCACCATTTTCGCTTCTGAATCCTGGTTCACTTTCTCAAGCTTGGCCTTTTTGCCAGCGAATTGCTTTTCTGCATTGCTAATTTAGCTATTACTGGACCAAATGCATTGTTAAATAGTTTAATTTCTTTGTGCCTCAAAACCATAATGATTTTCATCTCTTTTTAAATCTCATCTATGTTTTTGATTCACAATGTTTGCATTTTCTTTAATTTTATGACAAGTATGAAGTAAATGCTATTGGAATTTGCTTCTGTTTCCTGCAGAAAATCATTTTCAAAAGCATGTTTTTCCTGCCCATTTTATGACTCACTTCTCATAGGCTTCATGTTTTTTCAGTATTTTTAGTTGATGAGACTTCTATCCAGGTCTGGCATTTCCTCTCACGTGGAGGTGAGTGGACTCTTCTAGTAACCACACCCCCACCCTGGATCCTGAGCTGGAAGATTTTGCAAGTTCAGGGATTGAGCATCCTGGGGGAACAGAGAAGGAAGAGAAGGCCACAGACAGTCCCAGCACTGGATTGGGACTTCTCCACATTTGACAAGGGCACCATGGCATGGTTCCAACACCCCAGGTGTCCAGAGCCCTCACGGTGAGGGTTTTGCAAAGCTTGGGACTCTTGTGTGGGAGTGACATAAAAACAAACCCAGACTGGCTTAAGCAAAAGAGAATTTATTGTCTCATGTAACTGAAGTGTTTGAGAGTTATAGTGGCTTCAGGGATGGCTGGGTTCAGGGGTATTCGAAACAGTGCATCAAGTGTCTGTCTGTCTGTCTGTCTCTCCTTCCTTCCCCTCTATTCTCAGGATTCTCAGGCTTTCTATGATGGCAAGATGCCCACTATAGCTTCAGCCTTCATATCTTTACGGTTCCAAAAACAGAAGGAACATTCTCTGTTCTCCCAGCATTTTCAGGAAGAATCTGCTTGTAGACTCATTGACTCTGATTAGGTCACGTGCTCCTCTTCGAACCACTCTCATCACATAGTGGGTGGGATTTCCTGCCCAGCTTAGGCATGGGTTATATGCCCACTTCTCAAGCAGGGACTGAAATCTGCCACATCCAAATCCTGAAAAGAAATGTTTGGGGACTGTTACTGTAAGGTGGATGAATGAATGGTAGTGGCATGGACAGTAGATGTCCATTACAGAAGACTTCTCTACTTAATTCTGTAAAACTTGTTTCCACAGAGTAGCAAGCTGTGAACTTACCCAACAGGTCTGCTCTGTATGGTTGGGCATGTTGTGCACAATACAACCATGCCACATCCCCTGGAGCCCAAGTCATATCATAGATCGTATAGATTTGTATAACTTTTAGTTTTCTGACAGATGGAAGTATCAGATGGGGCATCTTTTGCTAACTGCATAAAGGCGCCTTAGAGGCCAGTATCAAATAGCAGGCCTCTTACGGTCTTGTTACTCAGTGGTTCTTTTGGCAAGCTGCAGTTCCTTTTCCTGAGCTACCAGGCCTGATGTGGTTTCTTTAGCTTGCTTTTGCATGTTTACATATGTAAGCCCTCGTGTCATTTCTCAGAAGTAGAAACCTTATTGCTAACATAGGATGATTCTTCTCCCCTGCCCCCGTGCTTAGCCCCCAAACATACACCCTAAGAAACCATGCTTTCCCCATCCCTTCCTTACCTCTTAGCATTTCTGGTGGTAGAGAATGGGGGTAAGTCCATTCTGGGACCAGTGGGTTAGGCCCTGGAAGAGCAGGAGGGGCTCATGTCTGCCTCCATGTGGTAGCCGATAGATCATCAGGCTGGTAGTAACTTCAGAGGACCCCAGGAAGCAGCAATCTGGATTTTTCTCTGCCTTGGGCATGTCATGTCTCTCCTCTGGGCCTTTATAGGAGGGAGAAGGGCTGAGTAATTTCTGTAGGCTTTTCCACCCCTTAGATCGGATGCCGGAGGGTATCATTCAATTGTTAGAATAAAAACATTTCAACAGTTGCTACGTAATTTCAATAACCTTTTATTCGATACTAATATATAACATAATATATGAGGTGCTTCCCTGGGTGTTTTATATATGCTATGTCATTTAATCCTTACAACAACCCCCCAGATATATACTACTATCACCCCCATTTTATAAGTGAGGAACGTAAGGCTAAATAACACCTGTGTGTTTTAAAAAAAAGATTGTTTGGGGGCGCCTGGGTGGCGCAGTCGGTTAAGTGTCCGACTTCAGCCAGGTCACGATCTCACGGTCCGTGAGTTCGAGCCCCGGGTCGGGCTCTGGGCTGATGGCTCGGAGCCTGGAGCCTGTTTCCGATTCTGTGTCTCCCTCTCTCTCTGCCCCTCCCCCGTTCATGCTCTGTCTCTCTCTGTCCCAAAAATAAATAAAAACATTGAAAAAAAAATTAAAAAAAAAAAAAGATTGTTTGGTCTCACACCCATGACTTTATGTGGTATTTCCTAATGCTAAGTACAGTGACAAAATAGTATTAATTTTAATGACTCCCATTTGTACAACAACTGTGGATGACCGTGCAGTGTGGATTCAGACAGGGCTGGGTTCGGTTTTGGCTTTGTCACTTGACCTCAAACCTTTGTTTTCTCTTCTGTAAAGTGGAGATGGTAATACATGCCTCATAATATGGTATAAGCACTCAGTAAATGGCCTTCCTTGGGGCTCCTGGGTGGCTCAGTCAGTTGAGCATCAGAATCTTGGTTTCAGCTCAGGTCATGATCTCATGGTTCACGAGTTCGAGGCCCGCATCGGGCGTGGAGCCTGCTTGGGATTCTGTCTCTCCCTCTCTTTCTGCCCCTCCCCTGGGTGTGTGCGCGCGCGCTCTCTCTCTCTCTCTCTCTCTCTCTCTGAAAAGTAAGTAAATAAACTTAAATGGTCTTCCTTGGTTATTTACATGTATTTACTTGTTAACCATGGGTTTCCACGGTCATAATTTTTATATGAGAAAATAGCCTGCATCTTTCTGCACGTACGTTATGCTGGATGATTTCTCTTTAAGAAAGCACCCCCTTCTTATTCCCAGCAAAGCCTCTTGATGAGTATTCAAGATGATTTTAAAGCATAAACAGTGGAAAACGCGTTAATATCATTTCCTTTCCGGGCCCATTTCAAAATGAAAGGGAAATGTGTTTGGGGAAAAATTCACTTACAACTTTGGCCAAATGCCCAAACTCTCAGAAGAGCCTGACAAACAGAACAAAGTTTGACTCTCTCTACATAAAATCCCCCCATCTCTGATTCCATGCTGGGGAGAGCTTTTGCAGTGATCCCTTTGCTAATGATAGCCCGCACATCAGTAATGGAACGTGAAAGACAATCTTCCAATCAATTTGTTTTTTTCTGCTGGTTTAGATTAAAGCACAGAAAATGCCCAAATGCTCCGTCTGCTTCCTCTAAGATTTCTGGTAGGCTGGAGCCCAATTATGGCTGCCTTATCCATTTTTAATAATCTACTTATGATCATGCAAACACAGGGTGTGATTATACCCACATCAGCTCCTGTTTCAGAGCCTCCGTCTCCATCCATAATTAATAAGCCACTCGGTGCATCGGAGGGGAGCTGAAGGAGAGCTGTAAGGGACCATCAAGTAGGATGGCTTTTGTGTTGCTGCTCATTCATTCGTTTTGCAGACCTTCCCTGACGTCTCCAAGGCGCCGGGCGCGATGAGACACCAGGGGTGAGAGGCCCACACCCAGCTTGGCCCCCTTGAGCGGCTCAGGGACTGTGGAGGCAGTTCTGCATAAACACATTTGTGGTGTGGACGGCCCTTGTCTTTGAACCAGAAAATTCAGCTGCTGAAACGACCAAGGTGTTTTACATTCTCGAATCATGAAGTACGGGATAATTAGATTACTGTGTTATTATGAATATAATTCTAGGAAGACCTATTTTAGAACCGGTTTTTTCTATTTGAGGAGCGAGCTATTCTGGGGAGGTAGTCAATTTAGCAAGGAAACCCGACGAGAAAGAGCATGAAACGTCCCGTCAGCCTGGGTTCAAGTCCCTGCTTTGTACTGTGTGATCTCAGACAGGTCCCTTTACCCCTCTGAGCCCGTTCCTGTGTTGTGAAAGGAGGGAAATGGCTCTCTTCGCTGGCCTTCTGTGGGATGATGATCATGAATTCCCCACATGGATTGCAGAGTGCTACATCAGTGTAATACAGAAAGCCCAAAGTCTTGCCGGTTGGGAGTAGGATGAAACCACTCTGTTCTTGTTTCCGGATCCTGTCTCCTCTCCCAATTTTCCCCATCAGATGTTCCCGGCACCACGCTCTGGAAAGAGCCGGGCCCTCACGACAGAGACAGGTATGAGGTGTTTGGCACCACTCACGGGTCTTGTTCCTGTCTGCAAACAAAGCAAACCACCTCTCATCATTTTGGAAGAGATACTGGAGACGCACATTTGCAGAGGGCTAGGCGACTGAATCTAGCACCTGCTCTGTGATTATTTGTTGCGAATATAATTGAATGAAAACGTTACCACTCATTCTCGTTTCTGGTGTAGCAGCTGCCAGACTTTGCTGATCTCCTTTCTGGGCTTCCACATCAAGACTCCACCATGCTCACCCTCCTGTCTTAGTCTCGAGCCAGAGCAGGCCTCTTAGACGAAGGGTCCACGTCTGCCTTCAGAATTCCCACTGCCCGTCTTGACGGAAGTTTCCAGCAATCTATAACCTGCGGCTTTGTAGCTGAAGTAAACCTGAAATCTTAATCTCCAGCAGTACCTGGGCCTGACAGGTAGTGAGTGGGACAAGGGGGCTGCAGAGCCGGAGTTCTGATGATGCGCAGCCCCAGGTCCGCCGGACCCCCCACCCCACCGCCGATGTCCAGCACGTCGCTCCTCCCCAGGCGTGTCAGGCACACCCAGCCTCACAATCGCCCTTCGCCGGACTCCTCTCCCCCAGGATAGCCACGGGCCTTGCTCCCCTGTTTCACTCGAATCTGCTTCAGTGTGCGACTCTCCCTGACGGCTCTATTTGAAGTTGCGACCACCCTTCCGTACGCGTCGGAATTCCCCATCCCACTTGTGCTTTACTTTCCTTCAGAGCAGTGACCGCTTTGTGAGATATAATTTGCTTTGGGGGAAGGGCGTCTCTCCCCCTCTTGGTAGGAATTGACTTGTTTGCTCGCTGGGGCCGTCCCTACGGCGTGGACCCACCTCTGGCACATCGTAGGTTCTCAGTGAATCTTTGTGGAGGGAATGGCTGAGACGGCCAGTCTCGTCCCGGGCTTTGGATGTGGAAGCTACTGTTTTGGCCTCCAGGGCCCCAGCCCACTCTGGGGGTCCACCAGGGGCTCCAGGCCCGTGGGCAGCAGTCTCCACCGTGTCTCTGCTTGTATCCTGCAGCGGCTGGACAGAGCCGAGCCCAGTCCACTGCTGGTGCAAACTGTGTGGACATCTGTACCTGCTGGGCAGGTGGTTCTTGTTTCAGAGACACCCGTTGGGCCGGGCTGTGCCCCAAGTGTCTGTGGGGGGGGGTGAGGTGACTGGGTGTCAGAGGAGCCACAGTCCCAGGACCAGCCTTAGTCGTCTCTCAGAGGCGGCCACTCTCAGCAGGCCTCTGACTGCTAATCAAATTTTAATCTAGAAGTGGGGAGGGAGCCTCCTTCTCGAGTCAGTGGAGCTTCCAAGTAATGAGATACAAACCTCTTACCTCGGCCTCTCAGACCTTGGCCACCGCCAGCCTCTGAGCCTCGCCTCCTGTGCCCACTTGGCCACTGCGCTCTCGCTGCTGGCCTCCTGTGTTTCCTGAACCCGCCGAACTGCTTCCCCGCCTCAGTCACCCTCGTTCCCTGGAGGGCCCTGCTTCCCGGTCGTCTTCACAGCCGAGCCCAGTATATCCCATCGGAGAGACCTTTTCTGTCCAGAGTAGCCTCTCCTGTGCTGTCTATTTTCTTTTTAACACATTTCACTTACCTGTTAGATTTTCACTCCTCGTCCACCCCCACCTCAGCAACAGGAGCGTAGTGACAGCGGGGTTTCCTTTACCACCGTTTTTCATGCCTAGCACAGCACCCTGCGCTCCCTAGGTGCTCAGTAAGCATTTGTAGAATACATGCATGAATGAATGGACTCACGGGCCAATTAGGCATTCTTGTTTCAGGATCTAAAGGCAGCTGGTGTGGGTGTCTCATTCGCAAGGCAGGCTTCTCCTCCATTTCTTTGAAGAGAAGCAGCCGTACAGGTTGCAAGCTGGCAGACCGTGGCGCTGGCTGGAGCCTGTGGATCTGTTGAAGTGGTTTGATTGGCCTCCCACGGTGTTTTAAAGGCAAACTAACCAGCCACCTGTTACTGCTGCAATCCCGGCCCTTGGCATCGATTGTCTTCAACTTTTCCCATCTTCTCCGTTTCCATTACCTGCCTGGTTCCTGTAGTGCTTGAGCTTACCCACCCCGGGCTGCTGGATCATTTAGACTTGGAACACTCAGACACCTTCTGCGGCCCCCGCTGCTGTCCTTGTGGATCAGAGCCTGTTCGCAGGAGGCCGGCCGGAGAACCAGCTTTCTCCACGTCTGTGACGTGCCCGGGCTCAGGGGGTAGCAAGGCGTGGTTGGTGGCTCTCACTTTTCCAGAGAAGTTGAGCAGGGCTGACAGCCAAGAGAAAAGGAGGATGGGCTGGAGAGAAAGCTTTGGAACGTGTCCTATGGGAACGCGGAAGGCAGCCTGTGAGAGCGGGACCCAGGACTGCTCCATTCACTGCAGGTGTCTCTGGTACCTAGGACAGCTTGGAAGATAGTAGATGCCAAGGGAAACTTGAGTTACACTTCTTAAATGGCCGTGGCTAAAATGACAGTGTTTGCTTTTGAATTTATGGTATCCCTATTTAGTTAGACTTTATTACTTTCCCCATGAACCCGCTAAAAGCAGAGAAAGCAGGTAACGATTTTGCCGTCCCGTGCTGCCTTTAAGATGCCATGGGGCAAAAGTGACCATCAATACCTGCCAGTGCCAGTGCGTCCTAAGAATTCCTGGGCCCAGTCTGCCTCGTCCTGTGAACTTGAACTTGACAGGAAACAACTCCACCTGGGATAAAACAAAATAAAAAGCAACCTTGTGACCCTCGAGATGAAGGCACGTGGTTGAGACTTCTATGATTATTTCCACCACCTACCCCTCCAACTGAAATCTCAGTCTGTGCACCACCGCCCAGCTTTTTGCACCTCTGCCCTCACACCCACCTCCAGGTCTCACACATCTGAGAACGTCCATTCCCCGCCCCGGGAGTGGCGATTGGTTCTCGGCACAAGCCAGCAGTAGTGTCTGCCTCAGGACAGTCCTGACAGAGTCATCAGGATGCTCACATTCTTCGCTGGGGTTGTTGGGCCAGTAGGATGTCTGTTCCTGCCACGTGGGTAAGACAATGAGGGAGTCAGATCTGAGAAGAGCAGAGAGAGCCCAAGCTCCGAGGGCATCATCTGAACCCCTGGGTCCCACTGGGTCTGCATCTTCCCATTTTGTGGCGAAAATTCTCTCCCCTTTTTGTTTCAGGTTGTGGTTAGTTTTTTAGCACGACCCATAGTTTTCCAGGCCATGCAAGAAGTTCAGTGGCAAATGGCCACCACCCTCTTGACTCATCATAACTCCTGGCACCCGTGACCAGGCTCCAGCGTTCCTTCCTGTGTTGAGTTTGGCAGGTTCCTCGCTTCATCTGAAAGCCCCTAATCATGGAGCTCGTGTGACCACGTGTTAGGACTTTGCGAAATTAACGTTTGTCAAGTGGAGCACAGGGCGCCAGATGGTGAGGAGGTTCAACAAGAGACCACAAGAGAAATTGGAATAGAGACATTAATGACGCACGGGTCGTGGAGGAAGTACACGGCACATCAGGAGGGGTCACATGGGGAGATCAAGGCAGGGCACAGGCAGAGAGGCAGAACCCAGGGCACGTGCCATTATTGGGGGGTCCATATGTGGAGGGCTTTGGGCTTCTGGGCTAAGGCCAGAAAACCTAAAAGAGCAAGGCTTTGCTAAGCTCTATGAGGGTCTTATCTAAGGAGTGCACAAGGGGAAGGCCCTTATTCAAGGTAAAGCAGAAAATGGGATTTATTAGAGAATTACAGGGATATTTCATGGAACTAAGTATAGGAAATATGGCGGCACCTCACAAAGCACTGCAGCCAGGGACCAAGGCAGTAGTTACCTGTTTGAGCAAATGACAGACAAGACATGCGCTGGCATCTCTGATGCTCAGTTCCACGTTCCCAGGGGAGATTGTTTGGCTGCTGTAGCCTGAACCACGTGTCTGCCCCTGGTCCAGCCCAGATCAGTGAGGGGAAGGCTCTGCAGTCCAAACGTGGCCACAGGGGGGCAGTCCTGTGGGTGAGGGGCTGCTCACCGAGAGGGAGGTGTCAGCCCGGAATATACCTTTCGTAGTGACTGTGGGCGTACAAATCACCCACTCACTACTTCTTCCAGGAGCGTGGCCCTCAAGACCCTATGGCTAATATCCCCAAGTACTGCTTTTTTTAAAAGGCAGAATAGGTCTCTGGATAGGTAAATCAAGGGAGAAAAAAACCGTCACGTGCACAATGTTAGAAAGGCAAAACAGATTTCAAAAATACTTATCGCACTTATTAGGGAAAACCTCATTTAAGCAGATGGTCCTCTGGGGAAAAAACTGACTCAAAAAGATCTAGAAAAACTGAAAATGTACTGATATGTACATATTTGCAAATAATGGCCCCCCAAAGCTGCTAGACCAAAAATATTTGATGTGTGAGTTCAGTCAGATCCTCAGGGAACTGGATTCTTTATGCTGTTCCAGACATAGGTATGAAAAACATATTTCCCTGTTTATTTTGCTAGCAAGTAGCCAGATTGCCCTGATACCAGATGCTGAATACAGACGCAGAAAACCTGACTGATGCAGGAGCAAATAGTATTCGGCTAAATTAGCAAAAAGAAATACGTATCTAGAGAATAAAAGGGGACCATGGCATAGCCACGTAGTATTTCTTCCAAGAGCACTAAGACTAGCTTGTCGTCAGGATGCCTGCCAACGCCATCAAGGCACTACAGCAGGTGAAAAGAAAGAAAAAAGCTGAATTTGGATGGCTTTTAAGTTAGGCATCGCTGGAAGTCAGTGGTCACAAAATACTGAATTAGGACTGGAGAATGCTCTTTTTTATTTATCTGATTGACTCCCTGCGTCACGTTGAAAGCCCAGATCAGCACTAGAATAAGTGTATTTACCTACTATCGTTGTAGAAGGTATCACCAATGCAATAAGAAAAGAAAAAAGAGAAAATAGACACAAATCCTGAAAAGGAGTCATTTTTTTTTTCCAAGAAATAGCAGATGATGGTATTGTGTGTGCACAAAGCCAAACAGAACTGGCAGTCTGTTAGAAGGAATAAGAGAGCTTAGCAAAGTTTGGCAAACGGGGAAACACACACGCGCGTACGCAGTAGCCAGTTCAATAATATGGTGTGTGTGTGTTGTGGGAAGGTTGTTTATAACAGAAACAAAAACGTTAAACACTTAAATAAATACACACAATGAATCTGTATGAAGGAAACCATAGGACTTTACTAGATACTGTAAACAGAAGGTCTGAGTAAGTGAGTAGTCTGGCACATACCCGGATGTCAATTCTTCTGCAGTTCCTTTTATTCAGTGAAATGGAAACTCCATGAAAAGAAAAAACCTTGACTTCTTTTTTCTGTTTTTTGAAAAACCTTGACTTTGAAGGTTCATCTGGAGATCCGCGTGAGCACTGGAGAAGATGGTAAACACGGGGAGTAAGATTGTTATATTAAAATCTACATTTGTAATAATTAAAAGAGTAGTATGGTTATGGAAGATCAGTGGAATAGACAAAATCCATAAAAATTTGAATTTAATATATGATAAGGTGACCTTTAGATCAATGGAAAAGATTTATCCAACAGACGGTGCTGGGACAACTGGCTAGCCATTCGGAGAAGAAATCTTCCTTCACGTGTATCAGCACGCCTAATCGTCATCACAGATTTAGATTTTAAAGATAAAACCACTTTATAGTCACCGAATGGTAAAAAATTTCAAAACACGACACCCAAGACAGAAAACATAAAGGAGACAGCTAAGAAATTGGACTACATGAAAGTGTAAAGGCATTTTTACGCTAAGAAAAATTCACAAAGGTAGAGCAGAAGGCAGCCCAAGTAATAGAGGACAAAGCACAGAGTGTGCAAAGGCAGAAATACAAACGGACAATTTACAAAGGAAGGGAAAATGCCCCATTCAGTAGTCCTGAGAAAAAAGTCAAATTTTGGTAGCATTCTTTGACCTGTGAAGTTGGGAAATGTGAAAACTATCCTCTTCTAGTGCTATTTTGGATACCAATTGGTGTAACTATTCTAGAAGGGAAGGTGGTGGTTTGTTGAGAAGCTTGATTAGACTTAGTCACACCCAGAAATTCTGCTTTTTAGAAAAACCGTTTCAAGGAAAGGAAGAATAGATTTTCACCTCGAACATGTTTTAGTTTTGTTTGAATATTTAAAAATGCAGGGATGCCTGGGTGGCTCAGTCAGTTAAGCATCTGACTTCGGCCCAGGTCATGATCTCGTGGTTTGTGGGTTCGAGCCCCGCATCGGGCACTGTGCTGGCAGCTCGGAGGCTGGAGCCTGCTTTGGATTCTGTGTCTCCTTCTCGCTCTCTGCCCCTCCCCCACTTTGTTCGCTCGCTCTCTCTTGCTCTCTCTCGCTCTCTCAAAAATAATTGTTAAAAAAATAAGTGCAAACAGCCAAATATCTAACGTAGGAGATTGTTACAGAATATGGTGCAACTGTTGACATAAATGAGGTACATACATGAATGCAAACTGTTAATACGGAATATCATCCAGTGCGTATTAACAAGTTGTAAAAAGTTTTGGAACGCCGCATTCATTGAGTGCGATTCTCTTTACTCTCCGAAAATTCTCGATATGTGCAGAATCACTCACATAGAAACATAAAAAGTCTGGAGGAATATACACCACACTGTTAATAGTGTTTATCTCTGCTTAGTGGGTTTAGCAGGATCTTCCCTGTTTTCCCTTTTTACTTAGCCGGTATGTTATTTCCATGTAAATCAGCCAGAGAATGCAAAGTCAGGAAATATTTTAAAGTCAGCAGCAGTTAAGTTTCAGAGCCATTTCTGAGCCTGGGCCCTCCCCAGGACTGCTGTTCATCTAAAGATGAATTCGTCCACAACCGTGCCCCATCTTACAATTCCGGGCATTGGTTTGTTTCTTTTGGGAGTTAATTGTGCTGCCACAGCATCCTGGGGTCTCCCGAGCTGGGGGTGTCTCTTTAACTACCAGTCCTTTGTGTCCCCTGCCAGATTTATTCAGCAATTCCTAATTGAATAAAACCCATAATTTCATTTTTAAAATACATGGGCCCATTAGTGTCAGTAATTAGACATTAACAAGTATGAAGATGGCCCATTAATGAAGCAGCAGTTTTAAGAGGCTCCACCGGTAGAGTCTACAGGGGGAATCACTTGGAAATGCTGTCCCTTGAGGATTTTTGATGGACCTGTTTGTGATCATCTGAGCAGCAGTGGGACCTGCAATGAAATTAGCATTTTCCTGACAGGTATTACACAGTGAGAGCTGCAGCTGGGATTTATGTTGTTCGAAGAACAGAAGGAGGCCCAGTGAAGCCAGAGAAGGGGTCTCTGGAAAACCAGCCCTCCAAGGCAGGGCTGGTACCGCCTTTGCCGTCTGTTAGAGGCCGCCTCGCCAGCCCTGCTGGACAAACCTTTGAGAAGTCCTCTACCACATTCGGGAGGCGGTGTGGCCTTGTTCACGATGGGGCTTTAGCATTCGACAGCTGTGGGTTCGAAGCCAGCTCTGCCAGTTTCTAAAAGCTCTGTGATCTTGGGTAGGTTTTTGCAAACTACTTAAACCCACCCAAGACTCAGTTTCCTGGTTTAAGATTATAGAGCAGGCCTGGACCATACCCCCCAGATCTTCAGCCTGCTTTTAATTTGAGCCGGGGGAGCAGAAGGAACCCTTTTACATCACCTGTGGTCCAGCTGAGGTCTAAGGTCTTGGCATCTCAGCCTTATTTGGGTCACCAATGCCTTCAGAAAATTGGATTAAAAAAATAGCTGATGTATATTGAGCACTTACTATGAAGTGTTTTACAAACATAGCCTTAAATTCTCACGTTAAACTCACAAGGTGGGTACAGTTATTCATATCCTTGTGTTTACAGGTGAGGATCCTCAGGCTTAGAGGTTTCAAAGCTTGCCCAGGGTTATAGAGGATGATCTGGACTCGGGCCATTTGACCGTAGAGCACAGTTTACAGTCCCCGGGATGCACTGCCTATGCTGACCCTCCCAGATGCGTACCAGACACAAACAACATGTTGCTGACAATTTCAGGGAATCCATGCCCCCCCCCCCCGAATCCCACCAGGAATGCCCGATAGGCTGTGGTGGGTGGAGTAACTGAGGCTTTGGGGACTAGGATGTCCCCACAACCTGACTGCTTCTCAGACACACCACCATCATCTCTTTTGTGAAGGACGCTGAACAGCCTCCTGATTCTTGCCCATCCACCCCCTGCACTGCAGCCTGTGGGAGCTGCTAAGACGTAAGTCACATCAGGTCACTCCTTTGCTGCTCATTTCCTTCAGAGTAAACATCCAAGCCCTTCGATGACCTCCAAGGTCCTGCACCCCCGCTTCTTCCATTCGTCTCTGATCTGCTCTCCCGGCACTCTCTGCCTTGCCCCTTCTGTGCCGGGAACACTGGCTTCCTTTCCACTCTGAGCACGACCCACCTCCGCCTCGGGGACTGGGGACCGGGCACCTGTGTCCGCACCTCCGCCTGCACTGCCCGCTCCTCGGAGAGCCTCATGCCCCGCTCCCTCCCTCCCTTCGAGTCTCTGCTCAGACACCCCTTCTGAGCAAAGCCTTCCTTGAATGGCCTTTGTAAACTTGAACCTTCCTGTTCCCGCTCTATTTATTCTCCTTAGCATTTGGAATCCTCTAAATGATGTACATCTGGTTTTTATTCACTTGTTTATTGTCCAGCTCCCCAAAACAACACAATCCCCACGAAGGCAGGGATTTTCATCTCTTCTTTTCAGTCTCCTTCTGGTCTCTGGAACATGGGCCTGGCATATGTAGATGCTCAGTAAATATTTGATGAATGAAGGAGCCTGGTCCATTATCCTTCCCCACCCCCAACCCACCTCAGGGGCCTGGAATTTGGAAGCCGAGTCCCAGGAAAGCTCGTGAGGCTCCTACACTGAGAGCAGCCGCTGTTGGAAACACTTCACTGGCTAGAAACCTGTGTGGCTCCCGACTGTGATGTTTTGCGGGGACCAGAATTCATTTCCAGGGCCAGGGGAGCCTCGCCTGGGAGGTGCACACAGGCCTGGAAGAGCCCTGTGGGGAACTGACCGGGCACACAGACATTTCACTGGGTGCCAGTGGAACGGTTACAGATGGTGCCTTGTGCTTCCCCAGACAGTCTGTTTGTTGTTGATGGGAATGAGATCTGTATACCGTAGGTACCCAAAGAACCAGCGACACAGCAGACGCTCCGAGACGAAAATTTCAGAACTTGGCTTGTAAATCTGCTCTCTACACAGAAGTGGGACAGCTTTGCGATTTGTCAGCTGAGTATTAGGATGTCAAATGGCAGCCCTGGAGATAAACCCAAGTGAGAGACTATTTAATAATCCACCCTTCACTTCTCATATCGACCCTAAAGATGATTATTCCAGACTTATTTTCCAGGAGATCGGTTCCCCCTTAAACTCATTCTGATTTTTATTGTCATTTACCCTGAGTTTTATCTTCTATACCAAATGTAGCAAATGCTGCTCTTGGGCAATATTTGGCCCAGACAAGTTTTGTTTGGCTCACATGGTATGTTGAGGAAAAAAATTTTTTTCCCGCTGGGTGCTGACTTAAAAGTAGCACATGGTATCAGTAAATTTCTGGCCGGTCTTGAAAAATGGGAAAATTGGGCAATGGTGGACCCACATCTTTGCTTTCTAACAAGCAGGTAGAGAGAAATGCTTTTGTCTTTAGGTGAGGTGTGCAGCCAGCAGGCCAGCCAGCCTGTCCCACTGACCCTTGCTGGCGTCTGACCTGGCGGGTGTCTTTCCTTGCCGTTCCGGCACCACCACCGGATGGTGGGCTGCTCCGCTGAGAGTGGAGGAGGGGGCACCTCTGGACCCCAGACACAAGATTCTCCTGCATCTCATCTTACAGAATCCCAAACACGGACTTTTTAGGCATTCCACTTCTCTACCTGGGGCCCTAGTGTTGGTTTCTTTTTTTTCTTTTTTTTTTTTTTAAATTTACATCCAAGTTAGTTAGCATCTAGTGCAACAATGATTTCAGGAGTAGATTCCTTAATGCCCCTTACCCATTTAGCCCAGCCCCCCACCCACAGTCCTTCCAGCAACCCTCAGTTTGTTCTCTGTATTTAAGAGTCTCTTATGTTTTGTCCCCCTCCCTGTTTTTGTATTCTTTTTGCTTCCCCTCCCTTGTGTTCATCTGTTTGTATCTTAAATTCCTCATAGGAGTGAAGTCCTATGATATTTGTCTTTTTCTAATTTCGCTTAGCATAATGCCCTCCAGTTCCATTCACGTAGTTCCAAATGGCAACATTTCTTTCTTTTTGATTGCCAAGCAATACTCCATTGTATATATATACCACATCTTCTTGATCCATTCATCCATCGATGGACATTTGGGCTCTTTCCATACTTTGGCTGTTGTTGATATGCTGTTATAAACATGGGCGTGCATGCGCCCCTTCAAAACAGCACACCTGTATCCCTTGGATAAATACCTAGTAGTGCCATGCTGGGTCATAGGGTAGTTCTATTTTTAAATTTTTGAGGCACCTCCATACTGTTTTCCAGAGTGGCTGCACCAGTTTGCATTCCTACCAACAATGCAAAAGAGATCCTCTTTCTCCGCAACCTCGCCAACATCCCTTGTTGCCTGAGTTCTTAATGTGAGCCATTCTGACAGGTGTGAGGTGGTATCTCATTGTGGTTTTGATTTGTATTTCCCTGATGATGAGTGGTGTTGAGCATTTTTTCATGTGTCTGTTAGCCATTTGGATGTCTTCTTTGGAGAGTGTCTATTGTGTCTTTTGCCCATTTCTTTACTGGATTATTTGTTTTTTGGGTGTTGAGTTTGATAAGTTCTTTATAGATTTTGGATACTAACCCTTTATCTGCTATGTTGTTTGCAAATATCTTCTCCATTCCATCGGTTGCCTTTTGGTTTTGCTGATTGTTCCCTTCACTGTGCAGAAGCTTTTTATTTTGATGAGGTCCCAATAGTTCATTTTTGCTTTTGTTTCCCTTGCCTCCAGAGACATGTTGAGTAAGAAGTTGCTGCATCTGAGGCCAAAGAGGTTTTTGCCTGCTTTCTCCTCTAGGATTTTGATGGCTTCCTGTCTTGCATTTAGGTCTTTCATCCATGTTGAGTTTATTTTTGTGTCTGGTGTAAGAAAGTGGTCCAGGTTCATTCTTCTGCATGTCGCTGTCCAGTTTCCCCAGCACCATTTGCTGAAGAGACTTTTTTCCATTGGATATTCTTTCCTGCTTTGTCAAAGATGAGTTGGCCATCTGTTTGTGGGTCCATTTCTGGGTTCTCTATTCTGTTCCATTGATCTATGTGTCTGTTTTTGTGCCAGTACCATACTGTCTTGATGATTACAGCTTTGTAGTACAGCTTGAAGTCCGGGATTGTGATGCCTCCTGCTTTGGTTTTCTTTTTCAAGATTGCTTTGGCTATTCGGAGTCTTTTCTGGTTCCATACAAATTTGAGGATTGTTTGTTCTAGCTCTGTGAAGAATGCTGGTGTTATTGTGATAGGGATTACCCTAGTGTTGGTTTCTGAGAGGCAGATGAGAAGGAGCTATTCATGTAATGACTTCTAGACTTCGAGTCACTACTGTTGAACAATCCAGTTAAACTGGGCTCTCAAGGCAGACGGTCCCATGTCAAATCCTGGCTTGACCGCTCATCATCATTTGTGACCACACACAAATTTCTTAACCCCTCCGCACCTCAGATTCTTCACGTGTAAAGTGATGACCACAGTAGTTCCCACACTGTTGGGTTAGAGTTAAGGGTTATGTTTATTATTCACGGAAAGTGTTCAGAAAAGGACATGGTACATGAGTGGTGGGGAATCAGTGTCCATCAGAACGGGAATCCTGTGCTGTCATGAAAATGCTGAACTGTGGGGCACTGGGTGGTTCATTCGGCTAAGCATCTGACTCTTGATTTCGGCTGAGCTCGTGATCTCATGGTCCTGGGTTTGAGCCCTGCATCAGGCTCTGTGATGACAGCATGGAAACTGCTTGGGATTCTCTCTCCCTTTCCCTTTCTGCCCCTACCCTGCACGCACTCACACTCTTTCTCTCTTGCAAAATAAATAAATATTAAAAAGAAAAAAAAAGAGGGGCACCTGGGTGGCCCTGTCAGTTAAGTGTCTGACCTCAGCTCAGGTCATGATCTTGTTCATGAGTTCGAGCCCCGCTTTGGGCTCTGTGCTGATAACTTGGAGCCTGGAGCCTGCTTCTGATTCTGTGTCTCCCTCTCTCTTTCTGCCCCTCCCCTACTCGTGCTCTGTCTCTCAAAAATAAATAAAACATCTAAAAAAAAAGAAAAAGAAAGTGCAGAACTGTGAGTTAGCGGAGATTTCACACCCTGGCTCCTCCATCCTGAGGGAAAACAATGCCACATCCCCAGGCGGGCCTGGGCTTTCGAACCTGTGGAAGCCTCCATGCCGTGGGTTATCAAATGGGGTGGTGGATGCGAATGACATGGAGAATGGGGTGTTTAAAACCCCAAGTTCAGAGTCTGGCATATAGTAGACACTTAAATGTCCATTAAGTCTTACTTCGTTTTAATGTCAACCTCCTTGGACCATTTTCCCTTGACTACTACTTACCGCCAACTAAAACTTCTGGGGGAACAGATAGATACCTTAGACTGGAAGCGAGGAAACAGTACGACATGGCTTTTTGTTCCTGGTGCAGGTAGTTTTGAATACCCGATCGCTCCCTTTGTCCCAGACTTTATACAGAACTAATCGGGGATGTTCTGAACAGATACGGGTCTGAGTCTGGCAGTCTCTGACCACATAAAACCCGTGTGCTTTCGTTGTGCCACTTCAAAACTTAAAGCAACGGCTGTTGATGGAGCCTGGCAACTATGCAGGTTGGCGCTTTGGCCTGAGCTCCCCTGGGCGGTTCTTCTGGTCTAGGCCAGGCTCGGCAGCTGTGGCCAATCACTCGGCTGACCGGGGCTGGCTAGTGTGTGGGGCTTGGCCCAGGACACCTGAGACGGCGGGGGGCCCCGTCCCCAGACGGCCTGCCATCCTCCAGCGGGTTAGCCTGGGCCTGCCCCGCGGTGGCCGTGGGGTTCCGGGAGCCCCGATGCACGGGCGCTTTTGACGTGACGGTAGCATGTGTCACACTTGCTACCGACCTGTTGGCTGGAGGAAGTCAATGTGGCCGACTTTTGGGGGCACCGTGAGAAGGTTCTCCCAAAGGAGGTCACTACAGGAAGAGGAGTAACTGTAGTCAGTTGTGCAAACAGTTGACCCCACTTCAACTGTAAGCCAAGCTGGAAAACTCTTCCCTCCATTTCCATTCGGTAGAAAACCCCGAAGGTGAGTGTTCTTCCCCGGCACCCCGTCTCCAGGTTCTGGGCAGCTGTACCAGGCTGTCCTCTGCGCAAGCCTAGTTCCCAGAGATCCCTGTTCAAGCCCCCCAGCCCATGCGTCCCGGCGTGGCCTGACTTTGCCAGAATGGCTCAGGTGGTGAGCCTGGCCAGCCGGGAGTCTGTGCCTCTTGAATGCCAAACTCTGCCAAGGCCATATGCTGTCTGGGAAAAGGCATTATTTACTGTGAACGTCATTGCTGAGAGCTGGCACAGGCAGCTGTCGGGGCCAGAGCCTGTGACAATCAGGACAAACATTGGGACCCATTGTACCTGCGGGCCCAGGAGGCTGAACCAGCCTGACCAGCAACAGATCTCCGGGTTCTCCTTGGATCTTTGCATTCTGTATACCCCTAAACCAGGCACCAAAGGGGGTCCTCAGAAGAGACTCTCCAGGGTTTACGTCCCACGCACTTTGTAGGTATCTGGACGGTCTGGGACTTGCCTATCCTTTTACCCTATGGGGAGGCAACCTGGGCTGTTTCCCTCTGTGTGACTCCCCTAGGGTGGGGTGAGGCAATGCGGGACTGCAGCCCAGAGTGTGGATGTCAATACCAAATCACAACACGGGGTGTTGGGAGGCCAGGGCTGCAGAAACGTGCCCTGTTGGGACAGTCACAACAGTAGCCGACATGGATGGTGTTTGCAGTGTGCCAGGCACTGTGCTGAGCACGTCCCCTGTGGGGTTCATGTTATTGGTGGTGGGATTTTAAAGAAAGGGAAACTGAGGGGCACCTGGGTGGCTCAGTCAGTTGAGTGTCTGACTCTTGATTTCAGCTCAGATCATGATCTCGTGGTTCGTGGGATCGAGCCCCGTGTTGGGCTCTGTGCTGTCAGCGTGGACCCTGCTTGGGATTTTCTCTCCCTCTCTCTCTCTCTTCCACCCTCAAATAAATAAACATTAAAAAGAGAGAGCGAGAGAAAGGAAGGAAGGAAAGAAAGGAAGGGAAGGAAGGAAGAGGAAAGAAAGAAACAAAGAAAGAAAGAAAGAAAGAAAGAAAGAAAGAAAGAAAGAAAGAAAGAAAGAAAGAAAGAAAGAAAGAAAGAAAGAAAGAAAAGAAAAGAAAGCGGAACTGAGACGGGGAGACGGAGTCACTTGTGTTGGCTCAGCCAGCAGTAAGCAGAGAGAATGATGAAGCCGTAGCCTGTCTCTCTCTCTCTCTCTGGCGCCCTTTATCCCTACACCAGGACGCCAAGGTTGGGCGATTGAGGTTGCCATGAGAGGTTGGCGGGGCAGCTAGGAAAGGCGAAAGCCGGAAGTGGGGGTGAGTGAGCCCAGAAAGGGTGGACACTTGCCATGGTGCGGTTCTCACACAGCTCATCTCCCTTGAAAAGGGCCAGGACTCTGGAGCTTTGGCTGGGGCACTTCGTCTTCCAGCAGCACCCCCAGTTGGGTGCTGACTGCCGATTCCCCTGGGGGAAACTGAGGCCCAGGTCCTCTGCCTGCACTTGTGACCTCTGGCCTCCGTACACTTCCGAGACTTCACACCTGTTGAAGGTTGGGGCGGGGAGGAGGGCAGTACATAAACTGGGTTCCTCTCCTCCCTTCCCAAGTTCAAAACCAGTGGAGTCAAGGGTCAGAAAGGTGATCAAGATGTCGGCCCTGTTATTGATGAAGGGGGCTGGAGAACATGGTCAGGACAGCCTGCTAATCATCCTGCTGAGTTAGACCCATCCACCTGGTCGTCTTGGGCACTGATGGCCTAGAAGGGTGGACGGTGCCCTTGTTGGGGGGCAGCTGGTTCTAGCAGGGCTCAAGGATGGTTGCTGACCACCGTGTACTTGGCTGCTTCTCTCGAACTTGCCAGCCAGTTAAATCAATATGAGGAGTGATAGGAGGGTGGGGAGGGACCAGGAGTGGGTCGAGCTGAAGCCTTTCCCCATGGCTAGAAGTGGGCAGGGAGATGGAGGTCCCCTCTGACACTCGTGGTTGGCCAGGTGACAGCGTAGAGGGGACGCCTGTCCCTTTGTGCCAGCAGGAGAGATTCTCACTTGCATGGGGGAGAGGATCTGAAGATCTGAGGGTGTCCCATGGTCACGACTTACCCGGAGGATGGTGCAAGCCAGTATCAGCTTGGATGGATTGCACCCCACGTCTGTCTGTAACCCCAAAGTGCCAGGCAGTCAGCTTGTCCGACCAAGTGTCTGTGAGATGGTGTTTATTTAGCGCCTGGTGTGTTCCAGGCACTGTGCTGGGCGTGGCAGGCAGGAAGAGGAACGGGACGCCTCTGCCCTCAGGGAAGTGCTTACACAGCCTCGCGTATAATCAGTGCAGCGGTGCAGGTGCGAACAGGGTGCACGGGGGCGGCGGAGTGAGGGGAAGGACATCCCCTGTCGTGCACAGAGGGATAGCGGGCGGCTTCTCGGAGGAGGTGTGGCTGACGCTGAGCTCCGAAGCAGGAGCAGGAGTTCACTTGGAGGACAGTGGTGGGATGCCCCTTCTGGGCGGGGGAGGGGGGGGGGTGTGAAACCATAGAGTCCAGGGGAACCTTAAATACCCTTGCATTTCCAGGGTCAAGGGTCTGCGAAGGGGAGCATCTGAGGGATCAAAGCAAGTACCTGTGAGAGAGTATTTAGAATTGGTTGTATACGTGACGCTGTCTTAAACTTCTGTCATTTGTGGAACCCCTTGTTGACTCTTCTTTTTTTTTTTAATGCTTCTTTATTTTTGAGAGAGTGTGTAAGCGAGCATAAGTGGGGGAGCGGTGGAGAGAGAGGCAGAGAATCCCAAGCAAGCTCCACACTCGGTGCTGAACCCAATATGGGGCTCAGTCCCACAATCTGTGAGCTCATGACCTGAGCCGAAATCAAGAGTCAGAGGCTTAGCCAACTGAGCCACCCAGGTGCCTTATCCCTTCTTGATCTTTCTGTGTGTGTCAGGCATTTGGGTTTTGTATGTGAATTATTCAGCAAGTAGTAAACTCTTTATTGCTGTGGTGAGTGGAAAACTAGTAGCTTTTGTCAAAAAAGTCGATATAACAAAAACAAAATATTATTGAATTCTGATGGACAATGTTGCCTGCTGAGGCTTGGAGCCTGAGACGTGCTCTCCCTTTGCCAAAAGTGCAGGAGAACAGGTGTCAGAGACGCTGACACCAAACTGAGACTTCATCCCTGACTAAGCAGCAGAGGTTGGAAAGGGAATAAATAGCCTTTTGGTCTGTGACTCAGTGTGAATTGATGCTGAGCACGGGACCACCCGGATCACCCCACCCTGTGGGAGACCCATGAGTTGTGGGAACCGATGGAGGATATTAAGCGGTGGCATAACAGGACTCAGATACCAGAAACAAGTCAATTACAGAGTAACTAGAAGGTGTTAAGTGATACAGAGAAAAACAAAACAAGAAATGACGATAAGGAGTGCAGGGGGAAGGGGCCGCACTTCTAAATAGAGTGGTCTGGGGTGCCTTCCCCAAGAAGGCGTATTTGAGTACAGACTTGAAGAAGGGGAGGCATGGAGCTCTCACGGGAGAGCTTCCCGTGTACAGAGAACATCACATGCAAAGGCCCTGGGGTAGGAGTGTGCCTGGTGTTCAATTGCGGAAGAACCTGCGAGGCTGGAATGAAGAGAGGGAGGGAGAGGGCAAGTGTTTGGAGATGAATTCACAGAAGGGGAAGGGTGCAGATGGTCTCCTGACATTTGCACGAAGCCCTATCTGTATATCCCTACAACAACCTGGGGGGTGGGGGCAAGTGAGAAATTAAATCAACCATTTTGTACTCCCTCTCTGCAAGCTGAGCACCTGCCTTCACTAGCCAGTGTCAAGACCATCTGCGCAGATCGTCTGGGCTCTGGCTACACGTGCGACATTAGTACTATGTCATTACCAACCCAGTGTCTGTGTCCAGACAGCCCCAGACTCAGTCTCTGCTTTCCGAGTGCATACCACTCGGATGATCTCTCGGGATTCAGGCATATTCTGCCGAGTCTCGGCGTCTTGTAGACCACCTTGGGAGCCTTCAAGGCCCAGCGCCCTATAGGCCGGGACCGTGATGTCAGGAGCGTTCCTGTCTTCTCAGCCCTTAGCTCCCTGGGGTGAAAGGTAATGGAGCTCCGCTTGTGGAATAAGTTCTTGCCAGGCACCCTGCATGTCTGCGCCAGGCCCTTGGAGGGATGGATGGTGGACGGAGGCGCGAGGGGTAAGCACCCTCTGCCGTGTTGGTAGGCCAGTGGGTACCCACCCCAGGGGTCTGCCACTGAATGCACATGGCCCTAGCGAGCCGGTCCCATTTTACGAGAGAGTAACCGTGTCCGAGGTGTGCGGAGGAAGGGGCGGAACCCGGGGGTAATGAGCTGAGTCTGTGGCGACATTAATGCGGCTGCACACCCAGCAGGCATTACCATCCATCAGTCTGTCAGCGTCTCTGGGGGCCGCTGGAGTGTAAATTAATCTGGAGGTACCGGCTCGGCTGCTGTATTCTCCCTGCAAACATGTTTGAGTCTGAAATCTTTCCTGGGCTCCCCAAGTGGGTGAGGCAGCCACTCTCCCCTTCTGCCACCAGAGCGTGAGGATTTTCCGCGGCCAAGCACCAGGGACCGGGCTCAGGGCCGCCGGCCCGGGAGGGAGCCCGTGACTGGCAGCAGTGGACGGGGTGAGCCAGGGCGAGAGAGAACAGGGAACCCCCGCAGCCCCACAGAGCTCTGGACAGCATAGAGCCCAGCCCGTGGGACGAGTTCAGGACCTTCTCCCAACCTACATACTAGAGAGTAAGCAGGCGAATGAGGGAAGGCTCAGATCTGCTAAGTCTCTTACCCTGATTTGTTTTCTTCCTAATAAAGATGTGGGAAAAGCTTTGACACAGGAAGTGTAGACAAGATTCATTGGTTTTGCCTGCTCAGCATCCGTTTCCTTCTCTGGCTGATACCAGACTTGGACGTTCCTTTGGGAACCTGCATTGTGCTGTGCGGTCCTGGCCGATGAGCATATAAGGCTGCCCCCCAGCTGCTGAGGTGGGCATGTGACCCGGGCCGTCCAGTCAGGGAACCTTATTCCTTGGCCACTGAAATTTGTTCAGGGGATGGCATGTGACTCACCCCGGGCCAGTCAAAACTTCCCTAAGAGAGTGGATTCTGATAGAAATAAGTCCCTTTCCCTCTGGGATCTCAAGCTGTGTGTGCCAGTGCACATCTTGGCCAGTTGCACCGGGGCGTGGTTTGTCACGTGAAGCCGGAACACCAGGGATGGCAAAGCTGATGACGGAGACACCCTTGATGACGTACTTGGGCCCCTGGATGAGAGGGATCTGAGACCGGTTGAATCACTGGCCATCAGAGTACGGTGGCAATACATTCCATTGCTGTTTGCGCTAGTGTGAGTGGCTTCTCTGTCCCTTGCAGCCAAGAGACGGACCTCAGTTCAAATCCCAGCTCTGCCGTCTGTGAATTCTGTGGTCTTGGGAGAGAACTCACCTCATCTCCACTCACTTTGCTGATCTGCAGAATAGCAATATTAATAGCATGTACCTTGTGGGACTGTTGGGAGGGGTCAGTGTGAATGCCCCTGACCATTCTGTGACATTAACAGGGGCTTGGCGCAGTGCTGGTTCCCTTCCGTCCCTGACTGATGAACAGGGAGACCTGGGAGGTCACTCTGCCTCTCGGCAGGAAGTGCGGACGTCCGTGCTGTCGGGATGAGGCACGTTGGAACCCATGTGAACACTGCAAGTTTGGAGGGCTGATCTTGGGTCCTGCCTCTTGCACTATCTCTACTCCCTTCCTCTGTTTCCCCATCTCCCCTCGGTCACCAGCCCCCTCCATGTGCTAAAGAATGTACCAGAATGCATGTCTAGCCATATGAGAGTGGCAAGAAGGAAAGGTAATGACTTGAGAGAAAGTAGAGCTATTAAAAAAAAAATTTTTTTTTAATGTTTATTTATTTTTGAGACAGAGACAGAGCATGAATGGGGGAGGGTCAGAGAGAGAGGGAGACACAGAATCGGAAGCAGGCTCCAGGCTCTGAGCTGTCAGCACAGAACCCAACGCGGGGCTCGAACCCACAGACCACGAGATCATGACCTGAGCCGAAGTCGGAAGCTTAACCGACTGAGCCACCCAGGCGCCCCGAAAGTAGAGCTATTTTTGACTGGAGTAGGAACAAAGGTTTACGTGAGGGTAGGTGACTTCTATGGCAAAATCCTAACTTCTCACCAAAATGAGGACAGGGGGGTTTCCAGTGACCTTGGGAAGCTGGAGAAGACACTTCATAGCCTCTCAGAGACTTACGCCCTGGGTTCTTCGCTTAATCTGGTTCTTTGCAAGATCTGCAATGGCGAGAACTGTGGGGTCCTTTGCTAGCTTCTCTGCTTCCCACGTCTTCTCCAGTTATTGGCATTTCACTGGTCCTTAACAGACATCTGGTAAAAGACAGGAAGAAAATGCCAGCGGCCCAGGCACACAGGTTGCAAGCTGGCAGGCAGGAGGCTGCAGCATTAGGTAGGGGACACGTCTGACTCGGTCCTTATTGTATTTTTCTGTGGCTCTTGAGGTTGCTTAAGAACACTGGCCAAAATTTTATAATTGAGAAATTCCATGTGAACATCTTTATTTCTGACTTCACTTTCAAAAAAACCAGCATATGTGGGATTTCCAGAAGAGTCTCGGGGATCAGCGAGGCAGGTGAACTGAGCTGTGTTCAGATTCCCAGACCATAGCAACATCCCTGCTAACCATATGCCGCATTCGGGGCCAATTTGGATCGCCGTGTAGTGCTCGCAGGATACCGTAAACTGCAAACAGATGCCAGCTCCTGGACACAGTGACCATTTGTGATGAAAGGAAATGACAGTAAAGAAGGTCAGCAAACATTTCTCAGCCTCATTGTGTCAGGAAAGTGCTGTCCTGAGCACCAGCCTAGCAGCTCACAGGGTTTCACACCCTTAAGGGTGAGCCAGGTAAACTGGGAGAGGCCAGAGGACACACACACACACACACATACACACACACACGCACACACACACACACACACACACACACCCCAAAATAACTGGTCCAATGGGCAAGAGTTGAAGGAATAGGAGTTTTGCTCGAACAAGAGTTCTTTGATAGAAGTTTGTTACGTGAAGGCCCACCATGCCGGGCAATGTGGGTGGGAAGTTCAAGGAATGACCACTATCAATAAAAAAAGGAAGTGAGCTGTCTTAGAAAGTCACTGCAGAGGCTGGAATAACTACCTCACCGGGTTTTTGTTGTTGTTTTTGGCTGAGGATGAAATAATGGGTGATAGTTGTACTTACCTTCTGTTGAGATTTGAGGTTAGTGATTAATCACACCCCTCCTCACTTCCTCGTTCGAAACTAAATTAAAAAAAAAAAATAGAGTCAGGTAGAAATGAAAATGTAATTTTTATTTGTGTTCCGGTTAAGCTAGACTGAAGAATGCATCTTGAACCCAAGACCAAAATTAGGCATTCTACAACTACCCATCATCACCCTTAATCCGGACTTTGGGGCCAGCCTATGGGAGAAGTTGGGGCACCCACCTAGCCAGCCACCAAGAGGGCCTAGACCAGCCTCACACTTTTCTAGGTCCAGTAGAGAAAAGCCAGAGGGTTCCAGACTGGCACCTAAAAACCAGAATAGGTGGGTCCTGCCCCAGGTGGGGTAAGGGCTCCATTTCTAGGCAAGTCATAGAAACCGAGGAAGAAGGAGAAATACAGGGTCAGGAAATACAATGAAATGCTACTTGGCAATGAAAAAGAATGAAATCTTGCCATTTGCAACAATGTGGATGGAACTGGAGGGCATTATGCTAAGTGGAATAAGTCAGTCAGAGAAAGGTACCATATGTTTTCACTCCTATGTGGAATTTGAGAAACTTAACAGAAGACCATGGGGAAGGGAAGGGAAGGGAAAAAATAGTTATAAACAGAGAGGGAGGCAAACCATAAGAGATTCTTAAATACAGAGAACAAACTGAGGGTTGATGGGGGGGTGGGGGGGAGGGGAAAGTGGGTGATGGGCAATGAGGAGGGCACTTGTTGGGATGAGCACTGGGGTATTGTAGGGAAGTGGTGAATCATGGGAATCTACTCCTGAAACCAAGAGCACACTGTATACTGTATGTTAGCTAACTTGACAATAAATTATATAAAAAAGAAAGAAAGAAAAAGAAAAGCTGAGCCATACTTGACCCAAATGTCACTATATAAATATTACTTCTGACATCTAACACAAAGTGCTTATTCTGTGTCAAGGACCATTCTAGGGACTTCACGTGATCTGGTTTATCTTGTTGTATTATCTCATCTAATCCTTGCAACAACCCTATGGAGTAGTACTATTCTTAGCTCTGTTTTAGAGATTAGAAACCCGAGGAACAGAGAAGTTAAGTCATGTGCCTAAGACCACACTAGTAAGTAGTCCATAAGCTTCACCCAGATCCATTTGACTCCAAATTGGGGCTCCTGCCAACATTGAAGGAAAAGCAGAAGCTTTATTCAAGAGGATGCAAGTTTTGGCCGGAATCTCTAACCCTGGGCACAGGCTCCATAACAGAGGGAGATCCATATCCAGGGTCTTCTCCCTAGACCCCAGGGACAGGCCCTGCAGTATCACCCTCCAGGGCAGGCTCTGGGTCTGATAGAGACGGTTCAAACCTCTGCCACTTCCAGGCTGGATGACCTTGGTTCTCTGTTCTTCCGTCTGTAAAATGGGGAAAATGTATCTGCTGTCAGCTTTCTCCCCCGTGTAAGTTAGGCAGCGTCCAGTCCCACCTAGACATCTACCTTGACCGTCATTCCTTGTTTCCAGATACATCTTCAGATCTGAACCACCTTGCTTCTCGCTCTCACACAACATACCACCACCACCCGACCCCGTTCCTGCCCCCGTCACTTAACCTTTTGCGGGAGGTGGCTTGGAAGAGGAAAGTCTTCTCACCTCATTCCCTGAAGCCTCCAATGCAGGGGAATCCCCCAAAGGCCAACTAACCCACAGGCCCCAGAGAGGGAATTGACAGAAGCCAAGAAAACCCCAGGAAGAACAGAGCATTTGAACTTGGGGCTCTTGCCCTCACATCTCACTTCCTGCTGGTGTGATCTCACTGTCCCTGTGGATTCCACTTTGTCCTGGATTTTTACCAGGGGTGCTCCTCTGCTGGGGATAAAGTAGGGACCTTTCCCTGGAGAAGCATCAGCTCCCTTACCGTGGTTGTCAGGAACAAGTGAGGTCTTGGGTACAACACGAGGGTCTGGCACACAGACACCGGTCACCCAGGTGCCAGAAGGCTGAGGTCAGAGATATCTGCAGACTCTCCGTGACCCAGCTGAGCTCTCTGCAAGGGTCAGGTCATGAGAAATCGGACTTTCTCATGGTTCATGTCGGGCTCAGGCTCCCTTGCACCCCAAGACTGAGAGCTGAATGTGCATCCTTTTCAGGGGTGCTGTTAACACATAGATTATCTTCTAGGCAAGGTAGCCTGGGAGGCTCATTTGCTGCTCCCTCAGAAACCTTTCCAGGCCACCACAGATCCCGCTTTATGGCCCAAGTTAGCTGCACAATTAAACCCAAAGCAGCCTGTTTATGAATATGAGATGCCAAGTTTCCCTGCAAAACATAGCAAAGTAACAGATGCTTTAGAGCAATAAACAAACTGAAATATAGCTTTTCGTTTCTCTCTCTGATACTAATAGGCAGAAAGCCTTTCTTGGGAAGTACAACTTGGGGAGGGGTGCTGTCGGGGAGGGCGGTGCTCGCATCACTCCATTGGACATGGGCCCTAGATGACCCACTTTGGAGGTCCACATTTGGCCCAGACCTTGGTGGATGGGATCCTTTGTATTTAGCCCAAGGCTACTACCAGCCTCCTGCGAAATGGCTGGAGGCACCCCTCCTGGTGAGCCCAGCTGCACAAGAGAGAGCATGAGGAACCAGATGGAGACTGGATTTCCCCCCTCCCCCCCCACTCCTTCCCACGCTGGGCACCCTTGGGCCTGATGCAGGTACGTTCACACCATCCAGAAAGAGGCTTCTGTCTTCGTAGATTTTTTTAAAAACAAACTCAAGAACTCAAGGAGACATTTGTCCCAGTCTTCTTTGCTGGTTCGTAACCTTTCAAAAGCTGCTACTGTGATAATTGATTCCACTTTTGCATTCTGAGTCAGAGTTCATCAGAGCCCCTGGCATTTCTGAGCGTTGTTTGGCGCACGCCTTGTGGCCTCCCACACCCACCCCCCAGCGGTCATTTCAGAACTTGCCTTTTGCTTTAAGACTTGCACCATATCCTTCAGCACAAGTGCTCCCTCGAATCCTCCCATCTCCCACCTACCCATTCACCCGTTTGCACGCACCTAGAGCAGACACGGTCAGTGATTTGGCCTGGGAAGGGCAGTCAGAATGCTGGTGAGTCCTCAGCCCCTGGAGACAGCACTCAGTAGAGACTCGGTGGATATATACTCCAGCTTTCTTGTTATTCCGTCGGGACAACTCTGGGGTATATTCCACACGGTCTCTCAGACTTCCCAGCAGGATCACACTCCAGTTGCCCACGGTGGTAACTGACTTGATAACATGTCTTCCGTTGTCTTTTCGGTGTTTACCTCCTTTTCCTGTTCTCTGGTATCTCCCAATATCACCTTCCCTTGCATTCAGTATTGCCCTTCTTGCATTCAAATCTTTGTCTCAGTGGTGGTTTCTGGGGGGAAATTGAACCTAGATAATGCCTAAAACCATCACTGGTCTTCTTTCTTTTTAAAAAAAATGTTTATTTTTGAGAGAGAGACAGAGAGAGAGAGAAAAAATATGAGTGGGGGAGGGGCAGAGAGAGAGGAGGACAGAGGATTCAAAGCTGGCTTCGTGCTGACAGCTGCGAACCCGGTGCAGGGCTCAAACCCACTAACTGTGAGATCATTACCTGAGCCAAAGTTGGACGCTCAACCAACTGAGCCACCCAGGCGCACCTGTCTTTTTTCTTTTATTTTTTTTTTAATGTTTATTTATTTTTGAGAGGGAGACAGAGTGCAGGTAGGGGAGGGCCAGAGAGAGGGAGACATAGAATCCCAAGCAGGCTCCAGGCTCCGAGCTGTCAGCACAGAGCCCGACACGGGGCTGGAACTCACAGACCACGAGATCATGACCTGAGCCAAAGCTCAACTGACTGAGCCACCCAGGCACCCCCGGTCTTCTTTCTTATTCAAAGCTGGCCAGCTAACCAATGCCCTTAAACTCATTTCTTGCTAAGACCACCCATGATCTCATGATCTCATAAACACCAGGGGCTACTTTTCAAGAAATTCTTTGGCTTATTTACAGCATTAGACACCACTGATTATTTGCTCCTTCTGGAAACTATATTATCCCTTGTCTTTCATTTCACCAGAGAGTTGGTTAAGATATAGACCTCGCCAAATTAATACTGGCTTGATGAAGACAGAAGTTTATGTATCTGTTACTTAACAATGTGGGGAACAGTCCAGGGCCAGCTTGATGAGAATCTGTTCCACATCAACCAGGGGCCCACACCTCTTCTATCTTGTTGCTCTGCTATCCCTGGAGTGTTGTTCTTACCTCCACAGTCCAGGGTGGCTCACTAGGAAGCAGGGTGGAGGAGTGGACCTAGGGATGGGGTGTGGGCACACGTGGATGTTGCACACATCACATCTGCTCACATCTGATTGATTTAAACACATTGGCCACACTCAGGTACGAGGGAGGCTGTGAAATGTAGTCTCTCCCTTGCTGCCCAGCTGAAAGTCAAGGCTTTAGTACTGTGGGAAAGGGGGGTAATAGGTTTTAGGGGGCAACCAGTAATCACACGTTTCTAATTCTCACCTTTTCTCAACCTGCTCTTCAAAGTCTTCTGCCTGGATCTCCTTCCTTTGCCAGCCAATTAAGCTTTTGTGTTCACCAGCCTTCTCTTACCACTCATAGTCTGTTACCAGAGGAATGCCTCCATACCCACCACCTCGGACTCCTCCTCCAGGCTGCACCCCCTAGATCCAGCCTTCCAGGTCTCTCCTGCCATCTTGGCTTGGACTTCCCAGCACCTACTGTAAATTATCTCCTCAGTGTCCCAAACTCGGTCATTAAAACCAGAACTGATGACCTCCTCCTCTTGCTCCTCATCTTCTCATATTCCCTAACTTGGTGAGTACCACTTCCCTCCCTTAGCCATTTGAGTCAGAAGCCGGAGAGTCACCAAAGACTAGTGCTAATGCTCCCTCTCCGACCACATGGTAACTTAAAACCTTAGTCATTCCTACTGTATTAAAAAAGCTTGCAAACCTGTCTCCTTCCCTCCAACATCTGCCCCTTCTACATTGCCATCAACAGTTGCACTTTGGAGGTCTTGAGCTGTAGTCACACTAGACGCATGAATTTCTTGGTCTACATGGTGGTCATTTGATGTCAGCGTTTAAATATTGAGATATTCACGTGAAAACTCACATTTCCATATTCAAGCCTACATAGCAGCAATTCCCAGAGCTCAGAAGTCGCTGCCTTATTAAGGTAGGACATAGGCTCCCCAGTTCACCAAGAACCAACTCAGTGGGCTTCTTATATATGTCCTCTCGTCTGGCCCCCGTAGGCACTTTAGGGGCTCCATTCTCAAGTATGGATCTGATTATGGTAAAGTCATGCCGTCACTCTGAAAATTGCTACCCATCAACTACCACATAAGGTCAGACTCTAAAGGATGCCATGAAAAGCACCCCTCTGTTTGGCCCCTACCTGAATTTTCCACCCCACTGGATCATACTCACCTTTCATGCTTGCCACCCTGGGCTCTGTTTCCCTAGAAAGCCACATGCTTACTCACATCCCATGCTTGCACCTAATGCTTTCCCTTCCCTTGGCCCATTGGGCAAATTCTTAGCTTTTCAAGTTCAACATTTTCTCTATGAGAAGTCTTCTCACCCTTGCACTCCCTGGAGTAGAGTCACACGTCGCCTCCTCACTTGCCCTCATCACACGTTCAGTGTATGTTCACCTTCGGCATTTCTCATTGTTCTTTAGCTAGAATATGAGCCCTGTAATTAAGGCAAAAATTTTGCTCTCAGCACCAAGGACAGCGCACAGCACCAACAAGTTAACTTCTCAATGACTACTGAAGGAAGAAATTGATGAAACTATAACCATTGCATCATGAAAATCAAGATCAAACCATCTTCCTTTATGCCCTAGGCACACATAGATGTGCCAACCTTAAATACCATACAAAAACAATATGCAAAGATGAAACCAACCGCAAAATACAAATAAGAGTAACAAAAACACAAATACAAAAAAAACCTGGAGACACACACACACATACGCACACATTTCTGAAAATAAACCAAAGAAGGAAGCACAGAGAACAATGAAAACTTCTGACTTAAAAATTTGGATAAATTTACAACCAAAATCAAACATAGTGGCAATGATAACAAGTAGAAAGGGAGGCTGAGCGGAGCATTATTGCATTGTTCAGATGCAGGGCACTGCGCTAACATTTTATATACATTTTATTTAATCCTCACAGAAGCCCTGTAAGAAATTGTATTTGTCAGGGTTCTCCAGAGAAACAACCAATAGGATATATATAGATTATATATAAGAGGAGATTTATTATGGGAATTGGCTCACACGGTTATGGAGGCTGAGAAGTCCCACAATCTGCTGCCTGCAAACTGGAGAACCGGGGAAGCAGGTGGTGAATTCGGTCTGAGTCTGAAGGCCTGAGAACCAGGGGCCCCAGTGTCCGAAGGCAAGAGAAGCTGGACATCCCGGCTCGTGAACAGAGAGCCAACTGACCCTTCCTTTGCCTTTTTATTCCAGATAGGATGATGCCTGCCCACGTCGGTGAGGGTGGATCTCTACTCAGAATTTCCTCTGCATTCAAATGCTAATGTCTTCCAGAAGCACCCTCACAGACACCTCCAGAAATAATGTTTAACCAGCTAGCTGAGCCTCCCATACCCCAGTCAAACTGACACATAAAATTATCCGGCCATCTCAGAAATACATTACTTTCTCCATTTCATATGTGTGGAGACTGAGTCAGCCCTCCCGACTTGCTCCGTGTGCCTTCACGTCTAAGTGGGGGACACTGGACCGCCACTCAGGCCTGAGGGTTTATTACACCGAAACATTTTCCTTGGGGTCTTGCTTTACACATTTGACAGGTTTTTGTTTTTATTTTTGCCATAACTAGGAGGTGGGATAAGACCTGGGATTTGGGGAATTGCCTATAATCCTTTCCTGGGAAATAGTGGACTTTTTAAAAATTAAGTTATTTTAATTCCAGTGTGGTTAACATACAGTGTTAGTTTCAAGTGTATAACATACTGATTTAATACCTCATACATCACCCGGTGCTCATCATGAAAGATGCACTCTTTAATCCACATCACCTGTTTCACCCATTGCCCACCCACCTCCCCCTCTGATAACCGTCACTTTGTTCTCTATAGTTAAGAGTCTGTTTCTTGATTTGTCTTTCTCTTTTTTCCTTGGCTCATTTCTTTTGTTTCTTAAATTCCACATATGAATGAAATCATATGGTATTTCTTTCTCTTGTTTCTCATAGCATTATATTCCAGCTCCAACCGTGTTGCTACAAATGGCAAGATTTTATTCCTTTTTGGTCAATATTCCATGTAATACATATATTAATATTATTATATATTATATGTTATATATATTGTACATATACACACATCACATCTTCTTTATCTGTTCATCTATTGATGGACACTTGGGCTGCTTCCATTAAACGGTTATTGTAAATAATGCTGCTATAAACATAGGGATCCATATATCCCTTTGAACTGGTGGTTTTGTATTTTGGGGGTAGATAACCCAGTAGTGCGATTGCTGGATCATAGGGTAGTTCTATTTTTAACTTTTTGAGAAACCTCCGTACTGTTTTTCAGAGTGGCTGCACCAGTTTGCATTCCCACCATCAGGGCATGAGAGTACCTCTTTCTCTATATACTCACCAACACTTGTTTCTTGTGTTTTTGGTTTTAGCCATTCTGACAGGTGTGAGGTGATATCTCAGTGTGGTTTGATTTACATTTCCCTGCTGATGAGTGATGGTGAGCATCTTTTCATGTGCCTGTTGGCCATTTTTACATCTTCTTTGGAGAAATGTCTGTTCATATCTTGTGCCCATTTTTAATTGGATCGTCTTTTGGGTGTTGCATCAGTTCTTTATATTTTTTGGATACTAACCCTTTGTCAGATATGTCATTTGCAAGTGTCTTCTCCCATTCTGTAGGTTGCCTTTCAGTTTTGTTGATTGTTTGCTTTGCTGTGCAGATTTTATTTTAATGTAGTCCCAATAGTTTATTTTTGCTTTTATTCCCCTTGCCTCAGGAGGCAAAGCTAGAAAAATTTTGTGATGGCCAATATCAGAGAAATTACTGCCTGTGCTCTCTTCTAGGGTTTTTATGGATTTCAGGTCTCACATTTAGGTCTTTCATCCATTTTGAATTTGTTTTTGTGTATGGTGTCAGAAAGTGGTCCAGTTTCATGTTTTCACATATAGTTATCCAGTTTTCCCAACTTCATTTGTTGAAGAGACTGTCTTTTTCCATTAGTCTTTCCTGCTTTGTCAAAGATTAATTGACCATATAAATGTGGGTTAATTTCTGGCTTTTCTAGTTGATCTATGTGTCTATTTTTGTGCCAGCACCATACTGTTTTAATTACTACAGGTTTTTTTAAATTAAAATTTTCGTTTTGAGAGAGAGAGAGAGAGACAGACAGACAGACAGTACAAGTGAGGGGGGTGGGGAGGGAGAGAGAGAGAATCCCAACAGGCTCCATGCTCAGCGTGGAGCCCAACACGGGGCTCAAATCCCATGACCCTGGCACTGTGACCTGAGCCCAAATCAAGAGTCATACGCTCAACTGAGCCACCCATACGCCTCCGATTACTACAATTTTGTGGTGTTCCTTCAGGTGTGGAATTGTGATGCCTCCAGCTCTGCTTTTCTTTTTCAAGGTTGCTTTGGCTATTCAGGGTCTTTTGTGGTTCCATACAAATTTTAGGATTGTTTGTTCTAGCTTGGAGAAGAATGCTGGTGCACTTTTGATTGGGATTGCATTGAATGTGTAGATAGCTTTGGGTAGTATTGACGTTTTAACAGTATTTGTTCTTCCAATTCATGAGCATGGAGTGTCTCAGAGTACAGGTCTTCATCTCTTTGGTTAGGTTTATCCCTAGGTAGCTTATTATTTTTGGTGCAGTTGTAAATGGGATTGTGAATTTCTCTTTCTGCTGCTTCATTATTGGTGTGTAGAAATGCAACAGATTTCTGTAGACAGATTTTGTATCCTGCGACTTCACTCAATTCCTTTATCAGTTCTAGCAGTGTTTTGGTGGAGTCCTTCGGGTTTTCTCTATATAGTTTCATGTCATCTGCAAATAGTAAAAATTTTATTTTTTCTTACCAATTTGGATACCTTTTATTTCTTTTTTGTTGCCTTATTTCTGTGGCTAGGACTTCAGTACTATGTTGAAATGAATTGGTGAGAGTGGACATCCTTGTCTCATTCCTGACTGTACGGGAAAGGCTCCCAGTTGCGTAATGATGGACTTTTGACAAAAATATTTCTTTAAAAATAAAAATAAAACATGGAGCTCCTGGGTGGCTCAGTCAGTTAAGCGTCGGACTTCAGCTCAGGTCATGATCTCACAGTCCGTGAGTTCGAGTCCTGCATCAGACTCTGTGCTGACAGCTCGGAGCCTGGAGCCTGCTTCGGAATCTGTGTCTCCCTCACTCTCTGACCCTCCCCTCGTCATATTCTATGTGTCTCTCAAAAATAAATAAACATTAAAAAATAATAAAATAAAAGTAAGTAAAAATAAATCAGACTAAAGAGCTGCCTTTGGAGCAATGACTATTATTAGGTTTGGTTTGAAGATATAACAGTTAAATAGTGCCTACCTTCTTCCATTTCAAGATTCTTAGTATTATAAGGAAAAACCTATGTCTCCCTGAAGACAGTCTTATATAATCAGAAAGGAAAAAAAAGCTTCTGACATCTCTCCTTTGACCTCCTGACTAATCAGTAAATTACTTTTCTAATAAGTGTGTAGAGTTAAATAACAATCACATCTATATGACATCCCATCCCTTGAAAATGTTGATATATGAGCGATCCCATTAGATAATCACAATAATAGCCAGACTTTGGGGTTTTCTAAAGGGGTTTTATTCTTAAAGGAGCATAGCCTTATTTTTCCCCCTTGAAACCATTGAAATGTTTGTGTTTTTGTTTTTTATTGAAGTATAGTGACACACAGTATTACATTAGTTTCAGGAAATGACTTTCTTATAGTGGAATCATACCTTAAACAGTTTTCTTTCCTTTTTGTCTTGGAGATATTTATTTACAGAGTTCCTTAAAGAGAGCACAGCTACATACATCGTGTCGAAAAGCTACGTACATCTTTTTGTAGATACGTCATACATCTTTCTCTCCATTGCATTCATGAGGACACTACCCTGCCTCTGGATCTTCTAATGCAAAAGCACATATTTCTGTTTTGTTAACATGTTTTTGAAGCCTTGCCCAGCACCATTAATTTAATTAATGGTATACATTTAATTCCTAGCCATCTTTACCTTTAATTATTAGAATAATCCTACGAGGGAAGTACCATAATTGGCCCCATCTCACAGATGAGAAAACTGAGCCTTACAGAGCGTCAAGTAACTTCAGCGTCAGTGACTTCTCAGTTAAGAGGTGATCAATTAGAAGTCATCTCAATCAGACTCCAGAGTCTGGGGATTTAATTGCTAAGTTATTGTGCCTTCCTAATTTTAAGGAGCTATCACAATGACCTATGGCACGAGACATGTCTTCCAGTGAGTTTAGTAAAAGTTGGATTTTGTTTTCTGTTCAAATCCCCAGGCATTCGGCATCTTGCTGGCGGCACTAGTGGGTAGAAGAAATCGCCTGTGTTTAACAGAAAAGGGCCAGGGTTTGCTGACATGTTTCGTTAATCCACAAGGAGATTGCTGATGAGGATTCTGGTTAATTAGTTGTGGAATTTTAAAAAACGAGCAGATGTACCATGGTAAAATGCATTTTACTTCCCAAATCCTGGGGGAAGGCACTGGGTATGTTCCGCGGCTGTGTGTACTTATATATCTTGATTGAACATTCAACAGCATGTTTTGCAAGACTCAGGTATCCTGGCTTTGTTCCAGCATGGATAATTAGATTCTTCTCCGGCTCTCCCTACAGTCTCAGGTAGGTACGAGATTCACCTTAATAACTACAACTAGCAAGCACCTACTATGCACCAGGCCAACACACTGGCACATTGCCGTGCATCATCTCCAATCCTTTGCACAATCCTGCGACCAAGTTTTATTTTCTCCCCCTTTAATGGGAAAGCTGAGGCTCAGAGAGAGGTTAGTGACTTGCCCAGAGCTGTACATGAGTGAGTGGCAAAACGGAGATTCAAACTTAGACATGCCTGGCTCCAAAGCCTGTATTTTTCCTCTTCTGCACTCTTCATTGGGAAAAAAAATGCATTTGACAAAAAACATCAGGGGCGCCTGGGTGGCTCAGTCAGTTAAGCGTCCGACTTCAGCTCAGGTCATGATCTCATGGTTCGTGAGTTCGAGCCCCACATCGAGCTCTGTGCTGACAGCTCAGAGCCTGGAGCCTGCTTCGGATTCTATGTCTCCCTCTCTCTCTCTGCCCCCGCCACCCCGCCAAAAAAAAAAATTAAATTAAAAAAGTCAAAGGATACAAAAAAAAGATATGTAATGGAAAATGAGTTACCTCCCAGCCCTTAGCCCTTCAGTTTCCCTTCCTGGAGGCCCACCCTGATATTCTTCTGTGTCATCCAGTATAGTCCATGCCTCTACTCCTTATTTTCATTTTGAAGTTACTGTTATAAGTTATTTGGCTGAATTGGACTCTTGCTCTATACTGCATTTTCTTATTTAAATTTCGTAAATGCTTTGGGAGCAAAGTGGGGATGGGTTTTCTATGAATATCAAAGAACAGGCTTGTTCTGCACATCTTTCAGGAAAAGTCATCCCAAACGGCAGGTCATGTATTTTTACATTTAGTTGGGAGTAGAGAATACCAGAATATCATGGGGTAATAACTGTGCCCTTCCTTTTAATATCCCAGTATGCACGCGTGCACACGCACGGGGAGACAGCTATCATGTGTATGTAGTATTTTCTAACTTCTTTGTCTTACCTACCGCTTTAAAACCAGCTCCATGTCTTTTCCCCATGTCTTATTTTCTGAAACATTATATATAATCACAGCGTAAGCGTAGCATTTCATTAAACATAAACGCGTATACCACCATTTCAACCAGCATAATATTGCATAACATTTAGGGTGTTTCCAGTTTTACATTTTACCACTGTAAACAGATGATACCATGTTGCACATCCTTAAAATACATATCTGCCTGTAAATACCTTAACATTTTGATCAGATAAATTCTAAAGAGTGCCTTCCATAAAATTTAAACTTATTTGCAATCCTAGCATTGTACGAGATGCATATTTCTGCTCACTGTGGCTAACACTAAATAATTCTTAATTTTGTGATAGGTCAAAATGCTATCTTCTTTGGATTGAATTTGGATTTCTTTGATACCTGATGAATTTTAATATTTCTCCAATTTTATGTCTTCTTTCAGGAATTGTGCCTTTTGCTCCGTTTTCTAGTAGGGTGTTTTCCTTACTGATTTATAAAACTCTATTTATTAAAGGTATTAAATATTTATCTGTTATATACAGAACACATTTATTCCTTTGCATTTTATTTCCCCTTATGGTGACTTTTTTTTGTCTCCCAAAACCTTAAAATTTTTATGTGGTCATATTAAAGTCTTTTTCTTTGCTTTCTTCCTTTGGTATTATGGGTATAAAGCCTTCCCAGTTCTCAATATACACATATTTACTGATTTTTTTTAATGTTTATTTATTTATTTTGACAGAGAGAGGATGAGCAGAGGAGGGGCAGAGAGAGAGAGAGAGAGGGAGAGAAAGAATCCCAAGCAGGCTCTGTGCTGCCAGCATAGAGCCTGATGGCAGGGCTTGATCTTGTGAACCATGAGATCACGACCTGAGCCAAAACCAGGAGTCGGACACTTAATCGACTCAGCCACCCAGGCGCCCCTGCATATTACTGATATTTTCATCCCTGGCAGTGTTGTTTTCTTTTTCCCTTTGAATTACTTCATTGATCCTGAATTCACCCTGGTGTAGGTGTAAATGAAGAAACCTGATTCCATTTTTTCCCAGACGATTCGCTGATTGCCCCCACAGTGTTCCCATGAACCGTAATTTCCCAGCTGACTTGAAATGCCACCTTTACTGCGTTGCTTATTTCTGATTTCGGATTCTGTTCATCCATTTGCCTATTCACAAGCCAGAACCACACTGTTTTAATTAGTACAGCTTCATAATATATACTGTATGGCATTGAGTTTCCTGCCCATGATTTTTCCTTCCAGCACAATGCATTAGCTCTTATCTTTAATTTATTCATCCAAAAGAAACTTGGTAATTGTAATGTCAAATTCAATTTTTTAAATCCCCTTGGGATTTAGATTGCTATTACATTTGATTTATAGATTAATTTGAGAAGAATGGATGTCTTTCTAACATTATGACTTCCCATCTCTCCATTTATTAACGTTTTAATTGAACTGTCTATAAATTATAGAACAATATTAAATATTAATTGTGTTAGCAGGCATCTTTCTCTTGCCTAACTTTAATGAGACTCACAGTCTGTGGGTCACCAGCACAGAGTCACTAGATTCAAATGCCGGGGTTTATATCCTGGCTTCACCAGTCAGTGCCTTGGGTCTTTGGGCAGGTTACTTCTCTGTGCCAAATTTCTTTACATGAATAATAAGATTAATACAAATACCTACCTGGTGATGCTGTGGTGAGGTTTAAATGAGATAATACATGGGAAGGTACTTAGAGCCATACCTGCCCCATGGCTCTCAATGTTGGTATGATTTCATTCTTCAATATGCCAGTGGATGTCCTTTTTTCATGTTAAAGAGGCAGCCTTCCTGGTTTCTGAAGATTATCTTTTTCTTGATTAGCAATGGATGTTGAATTTACTAAGCGCCTTTCTGGAATCTGTTGAGATGATCATTTTTTCTTCTGACCTATTTCTGCGCTGAATTATGATTTTGTATTAAATGTAATGATAATGGATCTCAATGGGACGTGACAGCTTTTCTTTTAATAAATTATGCTTTGGTAGATACTACTCGAAATCTCTGCTGGTCAGGGAGCTTCCGCTTGTCAGCCTGGGGTAGATGGGCCTGCCTGCCCACGTTCTGGCCAGCGTCCCGCCCCCTTCCACCGTGCCAGCGTCTGGGGCTGCTGGCTCCTGGTTCCCAAGCATAATCTTGCCCCCTCCGGGAGCAGGGCAGTGGCCTGGCTGTAGGGCTGGGGAAGAGGTCTGCAATGTGGCTGCTGCTTCTAACACCGCCTCTAACACCGACTGTATGTTTGCCTGTGCCTCTCGCCCCACTAGGCTCTTGGTGCCTCCAAATCCAGAAAATTCCGTGGCAAGAATCCACTTTCTTCTCATTAGTGATACCCTCCCCACCTCACAGCCTTACATTTTGGCTGTCTCTTCCAATACCCCTCACGCTCAGCCTCCCTTCTTCCAAAAATATGTCTCAGGGACTGGGTGCCTCAGTCAGTTAAGTGTCTGACTTTGTTCGGCTCAGGTCATGATCTCACGGTTCGTGAGTTCGAGCCCCACACCCGGCTCTGTGCTGACAGCTCAGAGCCTGGAGCCTACTTCAGATCCTGTGTCTCCCTCTCTCTCTGCACACCCCCCCACCTCTCTTAAAAAAAAAAAAAAATGAATGAATGAATGTTAAGAAATTTTTTTTCAAAAATATGTCTATTGTCTGCCACCAAGTCCTCACCCTTCCCTTAATATGTGGACTTTATATTTTTTATCCATTCGTTATCAATTTAGTGGTGACCCGAGAGGGAGTGGAGATGAACACTGTGCTTGCTTCACTGTGTTCTGCAGCAGTCCTACTAGGACTTGGGCCCATTATTGACATTAAATGACACACTTTGTCTCATTTAACGTCTTTGGCTTGGATTCTGCTTTTCCTGGTACTAATTTCATGACTCTGTCTCTCTTTAGACTGGCATTTCCCTGATGTATCTGAACCTCTCCCATTTTCACAGAAAACGTTTCTGTCCTTGTGTCCTGGGGTGGTCTTGAAACACGAATATGACTAGGTTTTATTTTAGAATGAGAAATCTTTATTGTTGTCACTTCAAAAAATTGTGGTGTTTAGCCTATTTTCAGTAATTTTTAATAGTAACGCAAGTGTTCCTACTTGAACACTTCTGTCATCTGGCTCTACAGTTTTGGCTGTTTTTTTTCCCCCCTGGCTTTCCTTTCCCATCTCTTTTGTTATATGAGCTGCATTTGCTTTGCTTTCTTATTTTCTGATGTTTTGGAAGGCCCATGTCCTGTTTTTACTTGTTCGTTTTACTCTGCTCTCATACAGCACGTGAGTAGGCAGTGCCCTTTGGGAAAAAGCCTCATATCCTTCCATTCTGCTCCCCCCACTCCTTCCTCTGTCACCAACTTCTTGGTTAATTTAATCTGGGATATTAGATTTGATTTGTCAGACTACTGATTTTTAACTTTATGGAGGTATAAATTATTGTTTATATCTTTTAAAGAAAAACCATGATAACAGGAGCTAAATTTATTGGTTATCTGGGATTCGCACTTGTTTGATCCCAATGGTTGCCCTTTTATGCCCTACCTCCCGAGTCTCCAATTCTTTCTCACCACGACTTAGGTCATTGCTTTCATTTCAAGGAACTTTCTGGAGAGCAAGGTGGAATGCCTTTCAAGCTGTTGCACATCTTGTAATGCTTTGCTTTTGCCTTCACAAGCAAATTGGCCAAGTACTGAGAGTCACAATTTTTCTTCCCCCTGAAAAACTCTCTGGATGATAATCTGTGTTTTGCTAGCATTTAGTGCTGCTGCAAGGTCCTCATCTGGCTTGAATTTGTAAAAAACCCATTTTGTTTGCTTTATCCATTTTGGGTACCTATAATACTTCATGAACTTTTGCAATTTTGTGTAACTTAAAATGTTTAGCCTGATGTGTGTTTGTACGGATAGATGATGGGTGGATGGGTGCATTCCTAGATGTGGGTTTTATCTCGTTAAGACTAAACTGGGCTTTTGATCTGCCCGGATAGCCATCTTTTATCTCCAGAAATGTCTCTTTAATGAAGTCTCAGCCTGTTGCTGTGTCCAGTTTGTTTCAGGTTTCCTCTTCAGTAACATCACAGACTGGTGTTGCTTATGACAACTCTGCCTTCCATGTTGCCTTCTCCTGCATCAGTTCAATCCTGTGGACCCTTCCTTGAGAAGCTCAAGATCAAGCTCAAGTGTGCTCTGATTTTTATTTTCTGTGTCACTAGGTCTGCTCCCCCCCAGCCTCTTTTTTTAGTTTATTTATTTATTTTGAGAGAGAGAAAAAGATAGAGTGTGTGCACAGGAGGGGCAGAGAGAGAGAATCCTAAGCAGGCTCCACACTGTCAGCACGAGGAACCCGATGGCGGGGCTGGAACTCACGAACCTGTTGGATCGTGACCTGAGTTGAAATCTGTGGTCAGACACTTAACCAACTGAGCCACCCAGGCGCCCCCATTAGGTCTGCTCTTGACTGCTACCAAGTGTCATTTACTAAAGCATTTTTAGCTTCTCTGCGGGACAATCTTACCTCACCCATACCCAGTTTTTCTTAACCTGTTGTCTTTCCCTCCCATCCTGTGTCTTTTCATCCAAGCCTATGCTCACCTCTTGACCTTCTGCTCAGATGTCTAGCCACTCAATTCCTTTTCCTTCACCCCGTGTAGTAATTCTGTATTTATTTGTCCATATCTCTTCCACCAGACCAGAGGCTTCATGCTTCACCTGTTTTACTTAGAGCCATGCCTCAGCACAATCGCACATGGCTAGCAAACAGTAGGTGCTCCATAATTATTTGTCGACTGAGTATATCTCCACATTACCCTGGCTTGGATTCCCTTTGGCCCTGCCAACATTGCATTGAGCCAGAGGTTCCCAAAATCTAGTCATTGAAAGATGAGCTTTTTTTTCATGTTCATGTGCCATCTGTACTGTCACTTACTTAACATTCATCTTTAGATCAGTTCACATTTTCCGCCTCATCCTCATATAAGGCTCATATTTAAGCCTCATCCTCAGCAGTGAAATCTGCGAAATAAAGGTGATGTCTTACCTCCAGTTTTCTAACATACATTAAACACGTACCTGTAAAAAAATGTAAGCTCCGCCCACGAATCCCTTGCACACCACAGGTGAGAAGTGACTACACTTTGGGAAACCTTTTCCCAAGACCTCCAGCTGCTCTTTAGAACAGAAATCCTTGAGATTTCCTTAAGGAGTTTAGGTCTTCTTGATTTGGGCTTTGATTCCTACCCATGTTCTCCATTCGATCAGCATGAGTCCTTCTCTTCTGGCTGCCTGTGATGGGATGGCACGGTGACAAGGACCAAAGATACCACAGTCACCAAGGACGACACCACCCTTTACCAATGGGGTTTGCAGGCCAGCTGGGGAAAAAGGCATTAGATACACAAACAGATAAGCAAGATGATTACAGATTCTGCTTAGGACTCTGCGGGAAAGAAACCATGGGGTTTAGGGAGTGGAGACATTTGAACAGAGACGGGAGAATGAAAAGGACTGAGCCATGGGAAGACCAGGGGAAAGTGTCCCGGGCGGATGCTGAGGGGAGGAAGGGGTAGGATTGGGGCTTTAGGAGTGCCTGCCCGCGCCTCGTGTGGGGCATCCTGAGTGCTTTCCAGATCTGAAAAGCAGGGCTGAACCATTGAGCACCACAGCCTGGACAAGAATCCGGGTTGGTACGGTTTGGGCAGGCCTTGGACCCTGCAGAAGTACTGGTGACTCACTAATCGTACATGTGGCGTTGGGCACATCAGGGGTCTGGATGATATTTGAGCAGCTGATTGCCAGCCGCTCTGCCCACTGCTTTCTTTCCTTGCCCCCCTTATGATCAGAAAGCCGGCCCCAGCTCACCCTCTGCAGCCATGGAGCTTAATGTATTCTGAGACACTTGCACATGTGGGAGACAAAATGGAAAGGACTCCTGTCGGGGCTGATTCCTCCCAGGGGAGCAACAGGGACTTGCCGAGAGGCAGCAGGGGGTTCACTCCAACAGCTGCCGTTGGCTCACCTCCCACGAGGGGGCAATGTTACGCCGCAGGAAGTGGGGCAGGCTGGCAACTCTCCCTGCCAAACTTAGGAGCCCCGGGACGCTGGAGTGGTAGATTATAAAGTGTGGTGTTTAAAAAACACAAAAACAAACCTCACTGACTCATCCAGTCATTGGTTGGGAGTTTGCAGATGCCTGGGAAGCATTCAGAGCTGGTAGGGGCTGAAAGGTCCTGAAAATGGATCCGGGCACAGGTGGAGCAGGGTGGAGGCTCCATGGACACCGCAGGCAGGGAACACTGGGAGGTGGAGGTGGGGACAGGGGCAGCAGAAAGCCCCTGGGCAGACCACCTCCAGCCTCAACCTGGGGCTGGTCACTGTGGAAAACCTCATGCGTTTGGCAGCAGGAGAGCAAAGCCATGTGCAAGCTTGTCTGCAGAGAGGGGCAGGAAAGGGCAGGCTTTGGTGGTTGGCACGGAGCGGGAAAGGTCGGGAGCAGCCGCTGTGCAGAGCGGGCGAGTGGCCGGGCCAGAGGAGCGGGGCGGAACGGCCGGCTGTGCCGAGGCCCCCTTTGTGTCGGGCAGTGGGGCACTCGTAGCAGAGTTGCTGTGCCGGTTTCAGACGCCCTCGGGCGGTGCTCCCCTCCCCGTGTCTTTTCACCTAGATTGTCTTTGAGAGACCGAGGGGAGTGAGGATCCCCTAAGCCACCACTCGGTACCATCACTGGTAGCCTTGGCACCGCTTGGCGTAGCCCCGCTTCCTGGATGCCGGGGTCACAGGAGAGCGAGCTGGCTCAGAAGGGGTACTGGAAGCTAGCGCCTCGCTGGAGAGAAGGGCGGATCTGCTCCCTGCAGCTGTGAGCTTGGGTGAGCAAGCTGTGTGGTCCTGAGCCGCCTGGGGCCGGTGTCAGAGGAGACTGGATCAGATGTGGGGGTGGCCTGGGCGCCTGGTGGTCCGTGGAGTCATCGACTGAGACACGAGGAGGCAAATGGTAAGCCGAGGGAAAAGAACTGAAGTACGTACGGAGGAGACCAAAAGAGTGTTCCCGAAGCCAAGAAAAAAACCACGTTTCTCACGAAATAGGGAGTGGGCGCCTCCGATGCCACAGAGAAATGTGACGAGACCGGGACAAAATTGGGATTGCCTCTTGGGGGTGGACTCAGCACCGCCTCATGGGGTCACAGGGTGGGTGGCAGATGGGACAAGTTGGGGGCGAGTGTGAGGAGACGAAGTGGAGCTTTATTTCAAGAACTTTGGGGAGAGAAGGAGATACGTAGGACTGTGGCGGTGGGGGGGGTGGTGAAGGGATAGATGATTAGCTTTTCAAAAATCAAAAAGACTGGGATGCTACAGCACGTGACTGCAGTTAATACTGTACATCTGAGAGCTGGCTAAGAGATCAGACCGTAGAAGGTCTCATCAGGGGAAAATTTTTGTCAGTGTGTTAGAGATGGATGTTAAGTGGACTCATTGCGGCGATCGTTTTGCAACGTATACCTGTGGCGAGTCACGTTGCACGCTTGAAGCTGATACAATGTTACATGCCGGTTATATCTCAATAAAAACTAAATAAATAGGGGCGCCTGGGTGGCTCGGTCGGTTAAGCGTCTGCCTTCGGCTCAGGTGGTGATCTTGTGTTTTGTAAGTTCGAGCCCCGCGTCGGGCTCTGTGCTGTCCCTGTGGAGCTGCTTCAGATCCTCTGTCCCCCTCTCTCTCCACCCCTCACTGCTCTCTCATTCTGTTTCTCAAAATTAAATATATTTTTTTTAATTTTTAAATTAAAGAACTAAATCAATAGAAAAAGAATTAGCTGATGCCACTGATTGCAGGTTCACTGAGATGCCCTCTGTGCCAGTGTCACCACGACTCCTGTAAGACCTTGCTACCCACACTGTGGTCCACGGACCAGCAGGTCAGCCTGAGTGCAGAGCTGGTCAGCAATGCAGAATCTCAGGCCCCCTCCCTAGCCTTCCCCGATCGGAACGTGCATTCCAGCAAGACCTCCGGGTGGCTCAAAGGATGCACATCAAAGTATGAAAAGCACTGATTGAAGGGACCCACCCCCAAGGAGAAGGGAAGGTGGGCTTAAGTGTAGGGAAGGAGCCAAGCCCAGACTGAGAAAGAAGGTGGGGATCTGGAGTTACCCCCAGAAGGCGCCCTGATAGTGTCCCCAAGGTCAGGCCAGGCTGGCCACACATGGTCCCTGAGAAATTGAGGTCCAGTTGCCTGGAAACTTACCGAGCTATACACGCAGCAGCAAAAACCATTCATCCAACACCCAGGCCACACTTCCTCCCTCTTGAGAGCGGAGCTGAACATTCTGGGCCTCCCACAGCCTTGCTTCCCACCCACACCTCGGCTCCTCCAAACATGCTTCCTTTCCCCCTGCCTGCCGCACAAAACCGCTACCATCCAGGCCATCTTCTTCCTAAATGGTATCAATGGAGACTTTTTAACGTCATTTTTAATTAGCTGGTTGTTTTGGGTTTTTTTTTTAACTACAAAGAACACATGGTTATGGCAAAGAAAAACCCACTGAGCAGCAGAAAGGGAAAGGTGGAAATAAGGTCCCATTCTGCACTACAGTCCATCCCTCTTCTGGGACCTCAGGAGTTCACTGCACTCAGCTAGTGGACAGAAGGGACAGTGAGAGGGATGCATCTACCTTGTGAGCACAGCACAGAGCCTGGCTAAAGGTCGCACACTGCGTTTCTACTCACTGTCTGCGGCAGGAACCAGGTGCAGCGCCCCTCGCAGATGCATTGGGTGCTGGGAAATGTGGTCCTTGGCTGGGCAGCTGCCCTCTAGAAACAGCTCTGCTCTGGGGGGAGGAGCAGGGGTCTTTGGTCAGGTCTCCCCATCTCTGCCCCAGATGCTGCAGCAAACATCCATGCACACAGGCCTTCACCTGCCTGTAAAGAAAATTTCCAGAAGTGGAATTGCTGGATTGGAGGGTGCATTTTAGGGCACCTGGGTGGCTCAGTCTGTTAATCATCCGACTCTTGATTTCGGCTCAGGGTTCGAGTGCTGCATCAGGCTCTGCGTTGACAGCTCGGAACCTGCTTGGGATTCTCTCTCCCTCTACCCTGCTCGTGTGCGTGCACGCTCGCTCTCTCAAATAAGCCTAAAAAAATAAAATAAAGGGTGAGTTTTGCATTTGGCAAGGCAATCTCTACTTGCCCTCCTGAAGACCACACCCATCAACACTCCTACGGATATTGGAGAGTACTTGTTAGTTCAACACGTTGCCAGCAGTAACTGTTATCATTTTTTAAAAATACATTTTTGCAGTGTTAAAAGTGAGTAATATCTCATCATGGTTTTTTTGAAAAATTTTTAATGTTTATTTTTGAGAGAGAGAGAGAAACCTAGCGTGGGGGGGGGGGGGAGGGGCAGAGAGACAGGGAGACACAGAATCAGAAGCAGGCTCCAGGCTCTGAGCTGTCAGCACAGAGCCTGATGCAGGGCTTGAACCCACCAGCCTTGAGATCATGACCTGAGCCAAAGTCGGAGGCTCAACCGACTGAGCTACCCAGGTACCCCTCGTCATGGTTTTAATTTGCATTTAACATTGCGAGAGATGGAGAGTATCTTTTCATGTATTTACTTTAATTCGAGCTCTTTTACTATTAACTCTTCTTGTGACCTGTGGGCCTTTCTTCCACCGGCTGGTTCTCCTCTTCTGATTGATTTGCCAGAACTTTGAAACAATATAGATGAAGTCATCCCATCGTTTCCCTGTCTCGCATGCTGCAAATATTTTTCCAGGGGGTCCTTGTCCTTCTATTTTATTTGTGGTGGGTTTTTCCCCCCATCCCGGAGACTTGCATTTTTCACGAGGTCTAACTTCTCAGCTTCTTGCTTCATGATTTTTGTCTCATGCTTAGAAAGGCTGTCCTTGTGCCAAGATTAATTTTATGTTCTCACGTTTTCTTCTAGTGTTAGAGTCACACTTGAATCCAGATTCTGCAACTTGCTGTTGCTTTGGCGATGACGTTGGTTCTCGGTGCCCCAGTTTCCTCTGCCCGCAAGCAGGAATAGTGAGGGTGGCGGCCTCTTGGAGTTCACGTATAGACGGAGGGAGGCAGTTTTCCCGTAGAGCCGAGAACCGCTTGGGCCCCCCGGCCACTGTGCAGCAGGCGCTAGCTTATGTCCAGGGCGTCAATGACCGCGTCTCTGTCAGCTTGGGCTGCTGTGACAACACTACCGTGGAGGGGTAGGGGGGCTTCGGCAACAGGCATTTGTTTGCTTCTCTCCATTATGGAGGCTAGAAGTCCAAGATCAGAATGCCGGCCAATTTGGTTCCTGGTGAGAGTTCTCTTTCTGGTTTTCTTGCTGGATCCTTACATATTATGGGAGTGGGAAGAGATCCTCTTTCTTGTTTCTCTCCTCATAACAGCACTAAGCCCATTTGTGAGAACTCCACTCTCATGACCTCCTTACCTCCCACAGGCCCCACTTCCAGAGACCATCACATTGGGGGCTGGGGTTAGGGCTTCAACATGTGAATCTGAAGGAAAAAGCCATAAGCAGACCATATGGACAGCCAATGTGTGTTGCCTTCTTTTGTATTTTAATGTTTATTTTTAAGAGAAAGAGTGTGAGTGGGGAAGGGGCAGAGAGAGAGGGAGACACAGAATCTGAAGCAGACTCCAAGCTCCGAGCTGTCAGCACAGAGCCCATTGTGGGTCTCGAACTCACGAACTGTGAGATCATGACCTGAGCCAAAGTCAGAGGCTTGACTTACTGAGCCACCCAGTGCCCCTTGTTGCCTTATTTTTTTAAAAAGATACAGAATGTGAGGATTTCATACATGTGTACGTTGTGAAATGATTACCACAATCAAGTTAATTAACATATCCATCACCTCATGTAGTTGCCCAGCGTGTGCACGCATGTGTGTGTCTGTGCACTGAGACTTAAGATCTACTCTCTTGGCAAATTTCAAGTGTACAATAGAGTATTGTTAACTGGAGTCACCATGCTGTAATTAGATCCCCGGGACTTAATTCGTCTTCTAACTGCAAGTGTGTACCCTTTCACTAACGTCTCCCCCTTGCACCCTCCCTCCTCCCCTGGCATCCACCGTTCTACTCTCTGGTTCTCTAAGTTCTACATAGGGAATCATATGGTATTTGTCTTTCCGTGTCAGACTTATTCCCCTCAACCATATAAAAGGAAAGAAACCCTGCCGCTTGTCACAGCGTGGATGAGCCTGGAGCACATTATATGCTCGGAGAAATAAGCTGTACCCCCGTTTCTGTGGGTAGCAAGGGACAGGACTCAAACTCAGGGCTCTTTGACTCCAAATCCCATAGTCACAACCAGCCCCTAGAGTAGCCCACTGCCCCGTGAACATCTCTGTGTATCACATAAGGAGAGTCCTTTTCTGGTCTGTCACATGGCAGGACCCGGGACAAATTCCCCAATGCACGAGGTGTGGAAGAAAGAATAGGCTTTACTGGGGAAACTTGCACACCAAGGGTCTCAATAGAAGAGGCAAGTGTGGGGTTACTGTTTTCTGACCGTCACACTGAGAGATGTGCCGGGGCCTGGCTAGACTGGGTTTATGCTCCAGGGAAGGGATTTTGCCCCCACACCTCCATCAACTTCTCTTCTTATGGGGGAACAGCCCTGCCAGTTGGGGGGTAATCACACTACTGGGACACCAGGCAGGCTGCTGTTTACAGGAGATGCCAGCTGCTCCCAGGAGTTATCTGGGAAAGCCCACTGCCCAGCACCTTGATGGCCTATAGGAAAAAGTGGGTTCGGGCATAGGCCCTCTTGCCAGAGAAAAGAAACCCTCCTCCCTGCGCCCCCTCCCCCACAGCTCTAGTAGGGAGCCAAGTTCAGGTAGGGAGCCCTCCCACTGGGAAATGAGGACCCTCCCCCCACCCCTGTTTCCACAAGGCTGTGTTAACTCCCAGAGGATAGAGGCTTGCTTATCTTTGTATCTCTTGCATACAGTAGGTGCCTAATAATGCTTGAATACATGAGTGTATACCAGATGTAGGATAAGCATTGTCGATGTAGAGACGTGACAGTCATGATGCCTGCCTTCCATGACCTTACACTCTAGGGCTCTGATAGACACAGATCATGTATCCGTAGTGGATACACCACAAAATCACAAGTGTAGCAAATGCCTAAGTCTTCCAGGAAGGGGAAAAGAAGGGGGGCCTGGAAGGCTCCCTGGTGGAGGTGATGAGTTGAGAGCTGAAGTTTCGCCCAACAGGCTGCAGGGGACGTCGCCCAAAGGATACGATGTGTAAAAGGTCCCTTAGCACGAAATAGAGTCTTGTGGGGAGAGCCTTGAATAGACCACGCTGGCCGCCCAGGTAGCCATGGGCCAGATTAAGAAGAGCCACATAAATCCTGTCAAGGCCTTTATCCTGTGAGCAGTGAAGAATGGTTGATGGAGTTCAAGCTGGGACTTCATGTTTTGCTCCAGGGTCACCTAAGTGTGAGGATTCGGGGCCATGGACCTGGAAGGAAGTGGTCATTTCTCTTCTCAACCAGATGAGGAGAAACGGCCACAGGTGCTGTGCCTGCGCTGGGCTCAGCACACGGGGGGGTTGGCAGGTTTTGTTTTAAGAACCGGTTTCCTGCAATAAAGCCTTTTTCCTCCTCTTCCACTCTTAATTATCCCCCTGGAGACTGCAATGATTTTCAAGGAGCCTGTTGCCCAGTTAGGAGCTAATAAATCACCCAAGTCCCCCAGGCAGCCAGGCTTCCAGAACACATACATGGAGTGCATAGATTTAGTAGAAAATGAAATCTTCCAGAGAATCCTCTCGGTAATGATCAGAGGTGTGCTCATACTCCAAGTTCCCAGGGAGGCCCTGCTGAGGCTCCCGTGTGCGGACACGCATAGGATGTCTCTTGTGTGGACAGTGGGGGCCCAGGGAGTGGTCTCTGCCCCACGGGGTAGGTGTAAAAAAAACAAAACAAAAAAAAACCCTCTCCAGCCTCAAGCTGCCAAGAGAGTTAGATGTTTTTTTCTTTTTCTTTGGTGGGGTCCTCAGGAAGTCTGTGATTTTCCCTGAGGAAGTAGGTAAGAGTACAGACTTTGTCTGCATGGGGAAGAGGCCCACGTCTCCAGTGGCACTTACAAATGGCTTCTTCCTCACTCTTCCCGCATTAAAGCCCTGACTTTCTGTTTTTCTGTACCCCCTACCACCTGCCAGTCTTCTTGGTGCTGAGAGTAGGGAACAAGACCGACATCAACCCGATTCTCTTAGAACTTACAAGAGAATAGTGGTTAGGGGTGGGGATGGGCAGAGGCCTAAACATACAAGTAAACATATATTAGAGAGTAATGAACATAATCACATTACTTGTGGGAGCCCATTTTAATAAGGCTGCGCTTCCCAAGCTTTTCTGATGGTAAGAATCATGGGGAACCCACTGAATCAGAATGTACAGGGGAGGGGCCTGGGACTTTTTTTCTGTAATGTGCACCCCAGTTAATACTCATGAACAACTGTATTCAAGGCTAAGTGGCTAAAGCAACAGTGGTTCTTGGCCCTGGTGAGCCACTGGGATCATCTGGAGGGCTTTCAAATTGCAGGAGTCCAGGGCCACTTCCAGAGTTTCTGATTTAAATAGTCTGGTGTGGGGTCTGGCCATTTAAATATCTCCAAAAACCCTGCAGGAGGTCCCAGTGGGCACCATGACTTTACCCCCCATGCCCGTAGCCTCACTGCAGACTGACCACAGCCGGGTTCTCACCCATCACCGTGGGAGTCCGGGGCGAAGGACGGGGTGTAGGTAGCAAACCAGAAAGGGCACAAGATGTGTTCCTTCTTACATCTCATTTCACCTTCTTAGATATGGAGGTTAGGTTGAAGCAGAGCCTGGACCTCCCCCAGTCTCTGTGCCTGAGTGCCTGTGGCCTTGATAAAATCTTGAAAATGGCACCGTGATCCCCCCTCCCCAGGACTGTCTACTGAAACCGTCCTCTGCCCAAGGCCAGAATGCCCAGAAAAGGCTGTGCTTCCTGAACTAACACTGGTAACTTGTGAGGACTCAAGACGACCTCTCAGTAGGCACTTGCCTTTGACACTGGATCTTTGACCCATTTACTGAGCACCTGTGGTTTGCTGGGTATTGTGCTAGGAAGGCAAAAACAAATGAGAAACATGCCCAAGTTGCTGACAATGTGGTGATATAAGTGAATGCATATCTGCTAAGTTCTGCACAATGGGACGAGGGTGCTGGCAGTTGGGTGCACCAAATGTCATGAAATTACAAGAAAGGGTTCACAGAGGGTGTGACTTTTGGTTCGGACTTGGAGAGATGAGTCAGTGTTCACTAGAGTGAGAGAGACAAAGAAAGATGATCCAGAGTCTTAAAAACAAAAAACTCAGCAAGTTGCAAAAGCACATGGCTTGCTCTGGGGAGTGGATCTTGTATTCAGCATGACATGAGCATTGGGTTGCCAGGACGTGGCAAGAGATTAATTCTAGAAAGGCAAGGCAGTGGCCTTAAGTACCAAGTCAAGGAATACGGGCTTTATTCAAAAGAAGAGTTGGTCATTGATAAGATTGGATTTGCTTTAGAGAGATTTCCCTGGTGGACACAAGATGCAGAAGAGACTGAAAGGGAAGAGAGAGTGGAAGCCTGGAGGTCAGGCAGAAATATATGACAAGAGCCTGAGGCTGTGTGAGCGGGCTGGGAGAGGCAGGGCCTACTTGAAAACTTTCTGGAACGAAGAACATTAGATGCGAGAAGGAGTCAAGAATGACTGTGAAGGTTTTCTGCTTTGTGAGTGGATTCACGGCGACATCATCTGCAAGGACAGGCAAAAGAGAGAAGTGAGTTTGGGGAGGAAAATGGGGAGTTCGTTGTTGAGGTGAGGTGTCCAGTCTGCAGAGGGTTGGGCGTCCCAGTCTGGAGCATGGGCAATTTGGATCGGCAGTTACAGACCTGTGAGTCAGCAGCTCCTCAGTGGTGGTTAAAGGCCGGGGGAGGAGTGAGGTCGGCCTGGGAGATCGCGGGGAGTGGAGGGAGTGCGAGTTAGACCCTTGGGAAGATCCAGAATGGCTCCCTGCCCTCATGGAGTTTAGGGGAGCGTGGCCTCCACAGAGAGGAAGCCGGGTTGTAAAAGATAAGATTTGCATTCTCGGGGCGCCAGCACCAGAAACCAACTCTCACTGACTTCAACTAGTAATCCTTTATCGGAAGGACATGTACGGACTCACAGGGCACGGAAGAACCGGGTCTCGGACGGGGTGAGCGTGAAGACGGCCACAGGGACTTGGAAGCAGAGGCCGGTGAGGAGGCTTCCAGGCTCCCGTGCCTGGTTGGAGGATTCAGCCCAACGGTTTCCAGTCCGAAAGATACGTGTTTAGTCTTCATGACCCAACTGGCACTGATCGTCTTAACTCCAGTCACGCACCCACCCCAGGGCCTGCCAAGATTTTAATCCAAAGCAGGAGGGGTAGTTCCTCCAAGAGAAATCTGGGGGCTGTTGCCAGATGTAGGAAAATTGCCGCTGAGCAGGTTAAAATAACAGATGGGAGGTGAGTGAGTCCAGACTGTGAGTGTTAGTTCTTCCCGTCACTTTTGCAGAGCTACAGTGTAAAGAAAGGAGGCCGAAGCTGAGAGAGAAAAGTCCAGCTGTTTTTAGCGGCCGGAAACAGGTAAGCAGAATTTACACAATGACATGAGGAGGAAACATGAGCCTCTAGGAAAAGTCTGATGCCCCCCAACACCTGCCTGTGCAAAGAGCAATGAGGCATGTAGAGTCTCTTGCACATTGTGCTCGCACAGGCCCCCCGCACTCGACGCTAGCGACCCCAGGAGAAACAGGTAAGGGGTGGAGAAAGTGGCAGGGCACAGGAGCCGTGCGACTCGTGGTGTGATCAGGGCTGCGCGATCCCGTTTACAGTCTGGTGTGAGTGCCTCCTTAGTATTTGTAACTCGGTTTTGCAGCCGATATGCCAGTGAGGAATTGGCAAGGTGGAGCTTCTGTTTGGGGGACAGCTGGGGGAATGATGTGGTTCTCCGGAGATCACTGGAATTGGGCAGAATTTCCCAAACTGGTAACAGAGAGAGACATTCGCTGGTGTTCCTGGCAAAAGTATCCTTAGATAAGCTTGGGAAATGCCGTACCTGCGCTTCCTCTCTCGGGTATCCTTTAGTGTCTTAAAGGGTAATGCACAGAAATCTGTTTAGTAGCTTGTCAGGTCAACTTTTTGGTGTTGCAGAAAACCTTTGTATCAATAACCCCCATAGGGTTTGGAAAGTCCTTAATATTTATTTTTGAGAGAGAGAGAGTGAGAGCAGGGGAGGGTCAGAGAAAGAGGGAGACACAGAATCTGAAGCAGGCGCCACACTCTGAGCTGACAGCACAGAGCCTGATGCGGGGCTTGAACTCACGAACCGTGAGCCCGAAGTCAGACATTTAACTGACTGAGCCACCCAGGTGCCCCTGGAAAGTCCTTAACTTTAAATGCACCATCACGGGGCACCTGGGTGGCTCAGTCAGTTAAGCGTCCGACTTCGGCTCAGGTCATGATCTCTCAGTTCATGAGTTCAATCCCCACGTCAGGCCCTGTGCTGTCAGCTCAGAGTCTGGAGCCTGCTTCAGATTCTGTGTCTCCCTATCTGCCCTCTTCCCCTTACGCTCTCTCTCTCTCTCTCTCAAAAATAAATATTTTTCAAAAGTTTTACAAATAAATGCAGTCACATCTATATAATGTCATCTGCTTTTGTCCTTAAGGCCAACACCTATTTACAGTGTGGGTCAGGTCATAATATAATACAGCCACGTTTCTAAGAAAACCCAGCCAAAGAATTCTAGTCATGTGTACTTGTGATTGTTTGCTAATGACGATATCCTATTGTTAAAAACGAATGGCCTACTCCCTGTTGATAAATCTCAAACTTCCAACTCACAAGGGTCCGTTATGGACCTTGAGCCTGGAAACGAGATACCAGTCGTGTCAGCCCGTCAGGTACCCGGTGAATTTGAAGGTTCCGGGGGGTAATGTGCAGGTTTGCGGGGAAAGCACCAGGGGCAAGGATCTAGGAGCACAGGTGGACAGGGGAGGCCACCTTGTCCTCCAAGACCAGCGGGAGGGGCGCAGGATGGGTGCAGGTAACAGTCTGAAGGTGGACGAGAGGAAGGTTGAAGGAGCTGATGTGTAAGTGGTGGAGACTAGCTGTGTGTTGATGCGGAGGAACAGGGGTCGAGTTGGGAGCTCATGGTGAGAAGGTAGAGCACTTTGACGAACTTGAGAGGTAAATATAAAAAATAAGCAGTGTTTGAGAGTTCAACTGAAGCTAGAATTCATAAGCATATCAAGGATCCAGTTGTCAGGGTCACTGGTTTCCTTTGCTGCTGTTTGTCATCCCCAGGACAGAATGGGAGAGAATGAGAGGTTGGAAGGACACATTGCTAGCGATGGGAGAACACAGAGTACAAGGAAGTGGACGAGGAGGAGGATGCTCATGACCGTGACGCTATTGCAAGTTATTCATGGGTCCGGAGCAGGCATGGAGGAACATGAAATCAGAGAGAGTCAGATGAATTTCAAGATCAGGTATAGTGAGTTTGAGACTGTGTTAAATAAAGGTAGGAAGAAATAAGGGTATAGCCTGTATTAGTTTCCTGTGGCTGCTGTAACACATGACCACAGACGGGGTGGTTTAAAACGACTAGCTTGTGGTGGTTGCCAGAATCCTCGGCATTTCTCAGCTTGTACGTATATCACTCCGCACTCTGCTTTCATCTTTACATTACCTTCTCTCTTCACCCCTGCTTGTCTCTTGTAAGGCTACTTACTGCTCATTGGATTAGGGCCCACCGGATTCAGGATGGCCTCATCTCGAGATCCTTAACTAACTTCTATCTGCAAAGACTCTTTTTCCAAAAATAAGGTCACATTCGGAGGTTCTGAGTGGACATGTCTTTCAGAGGGTCACCATTTGGCCCATCCCATGGTACTAGAGTGGAATTTCAGAGAGAACCATTTCAGAACTAGGTCAATTCCAATGACAAGACCCAAGATATGGCCATGAGGAGGAGCTGCCAAACGTAAGGAGAAAAATGGAGACTTGGGTTAAAGAACTGTGAAGCTGGGTTATTGGATGGAGATGATGATGGGACCTGGGAAGAAGACCAGGAACTAGGAATGTGTGAGCCAGAGGAAGGTGAAGATGATGAATGCTTTGGGGGTTGGTGAGTCACGGTGGGGAAAAGATGTGGTGGTTCTCAACTCTGCCTCCACACTGGAACTATCTGAAGAGCTTTTGAAAAGTACCCACCCCATAAATTTCTCATTAGTTCATCTAAGACGGGTCCCAGACATCTGCATTTTTAAAAAAATTCTTTGGGTGGTCTAATGTGCAAAACACAACCTTCAGAAAGAAGTAGAAACTGGGAGCCAAGGGTGTTCCCCTCCAGCAAGGCTTGAAGGAGACACATCTGGGAAGGAGACTTCAGAGCTTCCCACCATCATCCCTTAAAGTCTTAAGCACAACCAGGAAATTAAAAAGTAAGGGAGCAAGAGGTTGCATCACCTGACTTCCTGCTGAGGGCACGACAGGACTGGAGTTCCGTGCTATTTCAGGCTTATACCGAGGATGTAGTTCAGATGTGTTCCAGCAGAAAAAGACATCAGAAGGCATTTCTAAAACACTTGTTATTCATACAAGACTTGCCCCAAAAAGGTTTTCTTAATATATGTGGAGAACTGTCTTTCACCGGAATAATATTTAGTAGCTTCCTACTAAATATATTTTTGAATATGTAATAAACGACATTAAAATTTTCAAGTAGCATAAAATACAAATACAAAAAATAAAAATTGCTTTTTAGACAAAAAGTAATTCTTGGGGCACCTGGGGACTCAGTCAGTCAGGTGTCCACCTCTTGATCTCAGGTTAGATCTTGATCTCAGGGTCATGAGTTCAAGCCCTATCTATACTGTAGGGCTTTCCACTGGGGTGAAGCCTACTTAAAAAAAAAAAAATACTTATCCCTCACCTTCTCACTCTGCCCCCACCTCAAGACTCCCCCAGAAACAAACGTTTTTATTGTTTCTTGTATATCCTTCCTGAGGTGAATGTGCTATATATATCTTGCCTATTTAACACGTACCTTGGAACTCATTCCCTATTTGTACACACAGATCCACCTGATTCTATTAACTGGCTGTTCTATCATTTATTTAACCCATACTGATGAACATTTAGGTTGTTTCCTCTCTGAAAGCAAACCTGTTAAAGAATTTTTTAAACAACCAGCATGAGTTGAAGTGGGTCCCTCACTGGAGATCTAATACAGCGTAGCGATTATAGGCCGTGGTATACTATTGTAAACGTCAAGCCTGCTGAAAGACTAGTTCTTAAAGTGGGTTCCTTACCAGGTGAATGCAGGCGGACCTCCAATGTCACCGAGGTCGGGGGGCGGGGGCCCTCCACTAGGGAGCAGGGTGTAGGGAAATGATCTGACCCTGCGCTGCTTCTGCCCCACAGGAGCCTGATGCCCCGGACCCTCGAGAGCCAGATCACTCTGGAGAAGACGCCCAGCTACTTCGTCACCCAGGAGGCCCCCCGACGCATCTTCAACATGTCCCGAGACACCAAGCTGATCGTGGTCGTGCGGAACCCGGTGACCCGCGCCATCTCGGATTACACGCAGACGCTCTCCAAGAAGCCGGACATCCCCACCTTCGAGGGCCTCTCGTTCCGCAACCGCACGCTGGGCCAGGTGGACGTGTCGTGGAACGCCATCCGCATTGGCATGTATGTGCTGCATCTGGAGAGCTGGCTGCGGTACTTCCCCCTGGCTCAGATCCACTTCGTCAGCGGCGAGCGCCTCATCACCGACCCGGCCGGCGAGATGGGCCGGGTCCAGGACTTTCTGGGCATCAAGAGGTTCATCACGGACAAGCACTTCTACTTCAACAAGACCAAAGGCTTCCCTTGCTTGAGAAAAACAGAATCGAGCCTCCTGCCTCGGTGCCTGGGCAAATCGAAAGGCAGAACTCATGTACAGATCGACCCTGAAGTGATAGACCAGCTGCGGGAATTTTATAGACCTTATAATATTAAATTTTATGAAACTGTTGGACAGGACTTCAGGTGGGAGTGAGCCACAGACATGCAAGGGCTCCTCCTCGTCTCCTCCGTGGGGTTTGCCCGTCCAGCCTGTGAGCCTCGGCCCCCGGCAGACCCACGCTCCAGCCCCCTCTCCCAGCTCGGGTTCCATCATCCTGGAACTGGGAAGCCCAGCTAAGGCCACGAGACCGGGGGGTCCCTGCCACTAGCTCTCCCCAGTCTGTCTCGGCAAAGCTGACCTGCTTCTGGCATGGCCAGTCCATTCCGAATCACTTCCCTTCCGCCCACGAGAGGCCTTGGGAAACTGCTTTAAGAGCAGATCTTCTGATTATGATAGATCCTGTAAGTGGTGATGGTTCTGTTGCTGCAGACGCAGCAGTCTGCCCCTGTCACTGTCCACCCCGGAGGGGGCTTGCTAATTCCGAGTGGCATGTACCTCCCCTCTGAGCTTCACTCTCCCTAGCCTCCCTGGGGGGTGGGATAGGAGACCATCCTCTTCCTCCTGACCTTAGCCGCTCATCGAGACATTGCAGAGCCCGAAGCACTCCCTGGCCACTCCTAGGAGACAGACCCTCTGATGATGAAATAAACCAGAGATTTCAAAGCCTGTGGTCTCCACTCTGCTTGAAGGGTAACTGTCTTTGAAAAACCACTTTGTGACCCACCCTGCTCCCCATGGACAAAAGCACATTAATTCTGCTGTTACGGGTACTTGCCTCACGCGAGCTTTCATGTTCAGCATGCGAAGGAATCATGCTTGTCCATGTGAAATAAATATGGCTCTCTCGTGTCCTTAATGCTGGGCTCTTCTCTGTAAGCCAGGCCTGGAGCACAGCTCATTCATTCGGCTCCTCTTGTGTAAGATGAGGGGTCAGTGCTGAGGAGGGTCCCGGAGAGGGGCGGGGGGCGGGCATGCTCCGGGAGGGCAGCGAGGGATGCACAAACCACGTGGACAAGAAGCAAGGGCGTGAAGATGGGGAATGGGGAGAGGAGGTTCTTGCTGGCAGAGGCTGCTGCAGAAACATCATGTGGAGACCTGTGCAGACAGTCTCTTTCTGAAACAGAAGTCTGTCAGCTCTCTGCTTAAGCTTTATATCTGAAGTGCCAAACTAGAAGCCCAGGGACTGATGGGATGTCAGATGTTTTTACTTGGCCAGCATGATATTTTGGAACAATCTCCAACATTTGAAACTTGGGAGTGTTCATATAAAAATAGGGATTTCCATTTATTTTTTAACGGGAACTTGGCAACAGTCGGTTGCCGCCTTTGGATGAAGCCTGTGCTCCCCAAGCTTCAGTCCCCACGTGGCCCACCTCACTGATGGACATGCTCTGCCTGGCCCCTGTTGGCGTGTGAGTTCCCAACCCTGCCTTGGGTGTGTACTGGGACCTCAGAATAAAGCTCAAATCCTCCAGCATGGGGCCAAGACAACCCCAACTATAGTTTCTGCATCATCCCCTTCTCTACCCTCTCGCTCTGTTCTAACTCTCAGAACTCCGTGCCTTTTCTTAACTCCCTGCAGTCTTTCTTAACTCTCTTAAGCCTCTGCCTGGAATACTTCCTCTCCCTAACCTCTATCCCTACCCCATGTCTCCAGCTAATGGAAGCTTCCATAAGACTTCACTCAAGTGTCACCTGCTTGATATCCGTGAAGCCTTCCCCAACCAGGTTATCTGCTCACTCTTCTGTGTTCACTTGGTAGTTTGCGCACGTCTCAATCACAGCTTTTATCACACTAGATTAGTGTTATTTGTAGAAATGCCCCACCGTGCACCATGGCTTCTCCAGGGTCAAGGTTGTATCTTGCCAACATATAGCACACAGCAAATGTTTGATGGATGAAAGTGTGAGTGGGTGGATGGATGTTGGAGGCCTGGGGACATGGGCAGGAATGCTCCAGACAACTATACTTCTGGGACACGATTCCCAGATAGCCGCAGAGTTACTCACAGGTAAGCTGAGAAGGATCGCTGAACCTCCAGAAGCCACTTGGCCTTTGTTCTGTCAGGCCTGGTGCACGTTTCCTGGAAATGAGAGTCTGATTTACAAGGCTGGAGGACACAAAGCCTAAGACCTTAGTTCTGAGTCTTGGCCCATCTTCCTGTCCCAAGCATCTTAAAGGAGATCAAATGATTGAGACCCAGTGGTACCAAGGAGCCAGTCCTGGGAGCTGCCACCACCCAGAAGCTGGGGCCCTGAACCTCCAGTGACCAGAAGAAGGATGGATCGGCTGTATGTGGACATTAATGAACTGCCCTTATACCTTCCCCATCCACGAGTGTTTGGTGTCCCGTGATCCTGCACCACGTGGTGGCCAAAGCTGTGTCCAAAGGGAAAGACTTACACTGGGGACACAAAGGAAACACCCAAGAAAGAGTAAGTCTGGCTTTTTTATCCCTATTGGGGGTGGGAGTCTGGTCAAAGCGGACAAAAATTCTGAATTCTGTGGGCCCCAGTGCAGCCTTATTCCTCTCCGTCATAAGCATTCCCAGGCCGCTGGGAGTAAGTATGCTCTAAGTACTAATGAATAGGCCAGAGTCTACTGTAATTAGCATATCAATCATTGTATGCAAATGAAGGAGGCTAAAGTACCTCAAAAATCCCAGTTGAAATGAGTGAAATCTGGTGTACATGCATCTGCTCGTCAAACTCTGATTTTTAATCCAGTGCAAATGTACCCTTTTGCCCGGGGTGCTCCAGGGCAGACTTGCACAAGTTCCAAATTAGTAGTGTAAGTACATGAAGTTTGTTCAGTCTAAGACCAGAAAGCCGCCTCTGGGCGTGTGTGCGTGTGTGCGTGTGTGTGTGTGTGTGTGCGCGCGCGTGCTTCTAACGGTCCAGGGTATGTGGCAATTCTAGAACACCAGGCTCATTCCATGCGAGTGCTCACGATTTGCCCCGTATCTGCCTCCCACTCAAGCATTAAGGGAGTCTTGCAATCCAAGAAGACCCTCCCAAAAGAGAATAGAGCCTAGGGACACAGAGCTTGCAGAGCAAGGGGTCCTGCTTTGGGAAGGCCCCGGGTGTGCCCCGACTGGAGGCTGTCAGCATGGGGAAGCTGAAGGCAGGCTAGCTAACTAGAAGTGGGGCAGCCGATGTAACTGGTTTGCAGAGATATTTGATTTTCTTCTGGTTGGTTCTGAGTTGGAAGCCCAGACAGAAAAGTAGGAGTGCGGGCCGTCATGGACCAAGTCCTGATCATTTTGCTACAGAAGTGGCGGCTCAGAGTTCCATTGTCCTATTTGGCCTGGCTTTTGTCTACTCAAACATTCAGTCTCCTGGGAGGAAAGCGGGGCACAGCCAGGACAGGCCTCCTCCATTTGAGTCACAACATCCTTCCTACTCATAGCTTCTTCGTATTATGAATGATGCCCCCTGGGGTTGTGCAAGGGTCCCAGTACCACTTTCTCACAACCCTTTGGGTAGAACTCAGTCCTCCCTAGGTTGCCTTTCTTTGGTTCTGACCATTTACTATCTGTTACTTGGATCTTATCCTGAACTCCAACACCAGCTTATTCCTCTTAAAGGGCTGATCTTCCAGACATCGCCATGGGCTCCTTCCCAACATCCCCTTCTCTGTTCTGGGTAGAATTACCCTCCCTTTCCCCTGCCACTCTCTCATTCTGTCTGCCTTCCGTTAGGACACGAAGCACTATCTCACATTATATATTAGTTTCCTTGTTTGACGTCTGACTCCTCCACGGACCTGTAAGCTCCCTGAAAGCGCAGTCCAGGTCCACCTTCTTCAGCGTGGTGCCCAGCATACAGTAGGCACTTAATAGTCATTTGAGTAAATGGACTCCTGGGGCTCTGTCCCCTAACCACCAGCCTTTTTGACTGCCGCTTAACCCCAAGTGTGGATGCTCTCCCTAAGGCTCTGTCTTCTGCCTGGGATCACTTAGGTCTCTTGGGCTCTTATTGCTGTTACCAGCTCATACGGCATCTTTGTGGGTTCTAGAAAAGTTACTCCCCTTGGCAGATACATGAGAATAGGGTGGGGTGGACGCAGCCTTTCAGGTGCACAGTATGTATAGCAAATGCAGCGCAGACAGGATATCGGCCCCCACTCTCCCCCACCCCCTAATATCCTTGTGTAGGACACAGATGGCACAATCATGCAAGGCGGCCCTGACCACCGTTGCTCCCATTCACCGGGATTCCCTGGCCGAGCATGCTCCTGGAATTAGCACAGAGACATTCAAGACGCTTTCAATTCTGCTGGCTGCCTGCCCTGTCTCTGAGGAGCCGCCCGATCTCTCCTGGTGTCCTGGAGCTTTGTGATGGCCACACTTCACATTTGGTCTCTCTGGTATGCGCATGCACGTGTCTCTGTGGACGCATGCTCACGTGTGTGCCTGTCTCTTTCCCAGTAACCTCGTTCACGCTTATTAACACTCAAAACTATTCAACTGAGTGCTTGCCAAAGGAGAGTAAGGAGTAGGGACAGCCAACACTGACTGAATGCTTTCGGTGTGCCAGCTGTTGTGCCCGCCATATCTTTTCAACTCTGTGAAGCAAGTACTATTTCCAAGTGTAGTGAATGCGGGATGTTGAGTACGGTGGTTAAGAGCATGGGCTGCCTGGGGCACCGGGCTGGCTCATTCGGGAAGAGTGTGCGACGCTTGATCTTGGGGTCGTGGGTTCGAGCCCCATCTTGGGTGTTGAGCTTACTTAAATAAACAAACAAACAAACTTAAAAAGAGAGAGAGAGAGAGCCTGAGTTTTAGGTCTAGCTCACTGCTCTCTTACTCTGGGACCTCACGCAAGCTATTTTCTGCTCCCTGTGCTCTGTTTCTCCCTGTAGAAAACGGGGGTGCCACATCCCTGATTGCTGCTATCCGGAAGCTGCCCTGGAGCAGATCGCACGAGCGAGGCCCAAGAGAGCGAGGCAAATACAGTAACTGAAGCCGGTGCAGGAACTGAATGGAATCAGCGAAGACTCCATAAAGGACATGAGCTCCTTTGAGCTCCTTCCTGCTTATGGCAAATCTCATGGCCTCTTGGATAAAGTTCAACTTTCTCATTAGATACCACAGGTCTGATCATGTTACGTCCCCCAGGAACAAGAATGGCACAATGTGGACCATTCCTCAAATTTGGGGTGAAGAACCTACTAGATGAAGTACAAACAAGTGAATCGTCAGTGGGATTTCGTTCACTCCACCTAATTTCCTGAACACTCTAGGCGGACCAGCCAGGCACAGAAGATACACGGTTGTGTTGGGCTTCCTATCTGCCCCCTCCTGGAGTGCTCAGACTCATGAGGCGGAAAGACACATAAGCAAAAAATCACTACCTAGGGTAATAGTCTGACACTGCATGACGAGGGAGAAAGAGCAGGGACTTTCCCAGGGGAAGTGACAAGGGAGCCAAGCCTTAAAGGGTGAGGAAGAATTCGTCTTTTGGAGAAGAGCGTTCTAGGCCAGTCTGAAATGCCCCCAGCGCATGGTTTTTCTAGGTGGGGACAAGTGGGGCCAAGGAATAAGAGCACCGGGCTAAACTCTGGTCACTGGATTGGACCCATCCCCACCACACCCCGGTTCCAAAGCTACTCTGTTCTTCCACCAATTCAGAGTGAATCTCACGCCTGCCTGCTTGATACTAAGGGCAGAAATGCAGACCCAGGCCTTTCCCAGATAAGGGAAACCACGAGTCAGCTCCCAGAGCCCAGCACCGGAAATCTGAAGACCCAAACCAGATGGACGAATAGGTGCCCCCGTGGGCTCCTCGCGTCTTGACAATGCACTTGGCTCTTGCTTGATACACTTGGCTTTCTGATAAATACGGAGGACACGTTGCTTTTATCAGGAAGGAAGGAAGAGAGGAAGGAAGGGAGGGAGGGAACATTTGTACCTCAGCTGCCAAAACAACCTAGAACTTTATTTCTTTTTCCTAATGTGAAATGGAAATATCAATGAATCATTTACAAATTATCTCTGACTTCCTTATACCGACAACCGTTGCTTCAACAGATTAGGGATTTATTCTCTCAGAAAGGTCATTGAAAGAAATCTTGGAAAAAAAAAAAAGAAAAAAAAAAAAAGAAAGAAATCTTGGGGCGCCTGGGAGGTTCAGTCAGTTAAGCCCCTGACTTCGGGTCAGGTCATGATCTCACGGTTTGTGAGTTCGACCCCTGTGTTGGGCTCTGTGCTGACAGCTCAGAGCCCGGAGCCTGTTTCAGAGTCTGTGTCTCCCTCTCTCTCTGCCCCTCCCCCACTTGTGCTCTGTCTCCCTCTGTCTCAAAAATAAACATTTAAAAAAATTAAAATAAAAAAAGAAAGAAATCTGGAGCTGGACAGGCAGGCACAGCAGCTCCATTTTGTTATCAAGGACTTAGGCTCCTCCTCTCTGCCACATCATCCTTAGTCCATGGTTTTTATCTTCCATGGCTCAATATGGATGCTGGTGCACCAGCTACCGCATCTGTGTTCCAGCTAAAAGGAAAAAGAAAACACTCCTCCTAACCAAGTCAACTCTGAGGAGATTGCCCAGAAATCCTACCAGTAATTTATATCTCATTGATCACCTCTAGCTGAAAGGGAAGCCTGAAAATGTAGCCTCCTGGACAACCTTTCTGGACAACCCAGGATTTCGATGTTAAAGGACAAGGAGAGTGGGTACTGGGAGGCAAATAACAGTCTCCGTTACAGTGAAACTCCAACTGTTTGAAAAAACTGTCTCTTAGAGTCCCAACATTTTCCAACCATCTTCAAAACCTCCTAAAACCATCTGCTAGTATCTCTCACATCTGAGACCTCCACGTTTGTCTTCCTGTCACCTCCACTTGACTTCTCAAGGCAAACACCCCCAGCACCACCTTCTCCCTGCCCTCATCCCCAGCTAGTAAACGGGCTGTCGGAGGGAAGAGAGGGAGGGGACAGCCGATCTGCCTCATTTGCTGTTTCCCTGGTGTGAATGCACTCGCCCTGGGCAACTTCAAGCTATGCACGTGATGCCTCCTCTCTCCAAAGGCTGCACAGTCAGCACTAACGAGTCAGTACTAGCTGTCCCTGCCGCACGAGCGGATCATCTCTCGTCTCCCTGCCTCTCTAGCCAGGAAGCACCTGAGAGAATAAGTCAGAGGCCCTGGAGTCTGTTATCCAGACACAGTGCCCAGTATCTGGACGGACCCTGAGCTCCGGGCACCAGGCTGAGCATATTTCTCACACCTCTGTGACGGGTCAGATTACATTTCATGTGATGATGCAAAGGAGTCACGTCATTACAAGCATTTAATTCACCTAAATTCAATTATATTATCTCGGGGGGGGGGGGGGATTTAAACAGCGGGAGCAGTTTTGTCTGCCGTTTTGCTCCATGAGCATATATTACGGTGACCCCACCCGGGCGCCAAGGACCTTCTATCCCCTCCAGCCCTACTTCCCCATCACAATGTAAGCATTCGGCTTCACTGATCGCAATTCTCATGTCGATGATTACTTATATTTCTTATACTCTGTGGCCCCGACATGCAAGCCAACTATTTCTTCAGACACCCGCTGCGTAAATGAACAGAAATCCACGGCAGCAATGGGAGGGGAAAGTGGCAATGTTAGATTGAGGGTTTTTCTCAAGGTGATTTTGCCTTTGCCATGTGACCTGTTGACTTCAGAACCCGGTGTCTGAGGAAGAGGCCTTTGCCCCCACCCCTAGGCATCCGCATCCCCCGTGCACAGGCACTCAGACTGCTGAAGAAGGGACCAGAACATGAACGAAAATTGGCAAGAGAAAAGCAGGGGAGGACAGAAAGGCTTCCGGCAGCTTCTTTATTCCTAGGACATCCTTCCTCCTGCTCCTGCATGCTGCCGGGGGCACATGGTTTGCACCCCTTCCTCACTCAGTGGAGTTTTGGGTGGAAATGCACGCCATGGGCATGCGTGTGGCCGACATTTATTTTATCCCCGTGTGCCTCGAAGGACTGGAGAGGAGTCTGTGTGACTGACGTGTGCCTAGCGGATCCCCGTCTGACTGGGACATGACTGACTACACACGGCTAATTGGATCATGGCTGACTGACACCTGCTTTGTGGGCACAGCTCGCCTGGCGCTCGTCTGCGGGTATCGGTCTGACTGACGTGCGCTCAACATCACGGCAAGGCTGGCATCTCGCCACCTGCTGATGGGCCTTCAGTCCTGCCCTCAGGCTTCCAGGGAGGGCTCTCCAGGCCTGGAGCAAAGGACGCGTTTACAGCGTGGCTGTGGCTGCTCTTCAGCCTGGAGCTGGCCCTCCCGGGGTTCAGCTCGAGGCCCCTCAGAGGGTTTCAGAGGCACCTCGTGCCACCTTCAGGGCCCTGAACCCTCTCTCCAGAGGCTCCAGCTGTTCGGGCCCTTGGGCAGGGGCAGAGCAAGGGGACTCGGGGTAACATGGAGACACAAGGGTCAAATGGCAGAGGGAAAGGATCCAGGAAACAAAGGTGTTCAAGCAGGGCTTCAGTCTTTCTCCTGCCTCTGAATAATGATTGCATGAATTGTAAACTGATTTAAGGGGACAAAGTCCCTTTCACACACTTAACAGCCATTTTCTCTTTGTAAAAACTAAGATTTTTATTCCCGTTTTGTAGCGGGATGAAATTGAGGCCCAGAGAATTTTTTTTAAAGCAACTTGTCTAAGGTCACATAGCCAGGGCTCAAATCTGTAACTTCGAGCTCCAGATTCCTTTCTTTTATGAGGAAGAGACTTCTACTGTCGCACTAAAATTTAAGTTGTGTTTTTGGAAAGCACTTGACATCAACAAAGGTCATCAGGTCTGGGATTGAGGAACAGCTATGTGTTGTCTTTTAGCTAGCATGCTTTTATTATTTTTTTAGGTTTATTTATTTTGAGAGAGAGAGAGTGCACGTGAGTGGGGAGGGGCAGAGAGAGAGGGAGAGAGGAAGAGAGAGAATCCCAAGCAGGCTCCATACCGTCAGTGCAGAGGCCGAGGCAGGGCTCGATCTCATGAACCATGAGATCATGACCTGAGCCGAAATCAAGAGTAGGATGCTCAACTGACTTAGCCACCCAGGCACCCCTTAGCTAGCATGTTTTAAGGCCAGTATATTAATACTTGAGAAATGGAGAAATAGTAAGAAATTTGACATAAATCCTTGTGTTTTGTGTGTCACAAAAAAAGCAAGAGAGGGGTGAGGATTTGACCTAAGCCTGCCCTTGGAAACTAAACCGACATCCTGAGAGCAGAGTAGCAGCAAGAACCAACATAAAATTCCATATTAACAGTCAACTCAGCAAGAGGAAGATCGCATCACACCCAGAAATGTGTGTGATACATGACGTACTTATATATATGATATCACATCCAAGTATATGATAAAGGTTCTGTGTTGAGTTCAAATATAGCTCTGAATTTCTTAGGAGTTAAGGCAAAGAGGAGAATTGATAGGTAACGTGCTTCATGTGATCTAATGATATGACCTCAAAGCAGAGAGAATCAATTTCCTGAGGGAGATCTTTACCTAAGAGCTGCTGGTCAACATAATGGATCCTCGTCAATTACTTCTACAGGAAGTCCTGGGATAATCCACATATTAATCTTTCTCATATAAAATAATAAACAGAAATAGCAAGAATACAGAATAATGAGTCTAGCATGGAGATTCTATGGGAGATCAAGGGGATATTGTGCAGGACAGCCAATAGTGACTGGTCCGAATCGACAGAGGGATAAAGTCTGGAGAATTCTGAGGGAATAATTACCACCTTATCCTTCCTGGAACATTGGTCATCTGCTTTTGGCATTAGCTGTGGGCAAAGGATTCACCACTCAGGTCACTAGCGGGCATAGAAAAGACAACTATTCTAACAACTTCACGTGCAAGAACTTCTACTAAAGAAACAGAGGAAACAGTGAACAACGTTTATAATTGGTAACGAAAACAACTAAAAGCTTGATTATTCTAGAAGGAGGATTGCTGGTGAAACAACTGGCGGAGCTGAGTCTGTCTCCCCAAATGGTCCTCAGTTAATTAAAATTCAACAAATGCCCCATTAAATCTCTGAAATATCATCATGGCCCGAGCCTTAAGCGTCTTGTGGCTAGAAACCTCCAAGGTCTTTGCCTTGAAGCGGATGTGCTTGCACATCAGGTGACCCCGCGGCGGATGTGCCCGCACGTGGGGTGACCCCGCGGCAGACGCGCTTGCACATAAGGAACACAATCCACCATTTCTCAAACATACATTTGTAAAGTGTCTTGTCAGCTTGAGTTTATGAAGTTGGACCGTGTGAAACTGCTGTTTTGCCCTGCAAAAACGGCAATTTCATTCCGTTCGAACTAATATAAGCTTCTTAGGAATTTAGAGGACGTCGCTACTTGTAATGTCTCATTTATTTTAGTTACTCAGAAGTGTTTAAAATGGCATCATCTGGGAAAATATATGGATTTCAAGACTGCTTTCCCCCCTTCTCATATCATGAAATGACATTATTCAAATTCTCACTAATCTTTGGCATCAGGGCCTTCCTTGTTTTGAGTTAACCTAACAGCGCTCTGCCCTATTTGTCTGTCGAGTCCCACTGTTTGAACCCGTGTGTGGTGACACCAGGGGAATTGTCTCCCTGTCCCTTACACCCACTCCCAGGACGTTAGGACGGTTGACTTTTCATGTCATTGGTAGGGAAGTGGGGGGGTCATGATTCCATCAACATAACCACCTAACATCTCACTTTGTAAGATAACCTTCCAATGGCTTGATTACATTCAACACTCGCCTTGGGCTCATATCACAAAGAATGATGACTACATCTGTGTTACCTGCCTTCTCTCGGACCAGGTCCATCCAGCCACCTATATAAACATCTCAAATTAGCACTGAATTCACCTCAGGATGTACAAACAATATGTCATGGTTCAAAATTAAGTAATTTAAAGGATGTCCTTTACTGAGGAGACTTAATAAGGACTCAAATCTAAGATAACTTCATCTTTTCTGAGGGAATTTTTTAGTGGGGGGAGCTTTCATCCCCCCCAAGTAACCATATTTGGAGACTATTTCCAGTTTTGAGTACAAGCATACAGCGATTAACCTTCCTGGAAAATTCGGCAGTAAAATGGCCCCCAGGTAACTGAGTGAATGAACCTTTTGAGTAAGTAATTTAATGTTTCCTATTTGGATGCCAAGATTTTTTTTTTTTTTTTTTTTTTTTTTTTTTTGCCAAATGTTGGTTTTCCTTTTTTGGCGTAAGTCACATTTAGCTAATTCTACCTGGCATCATTTAGCCAACCAGTTTGACTGTTTCATGTTGTCTCCTGGTATTTGTGAATATAACCTTGACATCCAATGGATAAAAGGATACTGGTCTCCCTGTTTGCCAGGACAGTAGGACGTGTTTCTAGTTCACTTAGAAACTGTGTCAAATTGTCGAAGGACAGTCTCCTTTTATAACACTAAAAAAAAAAAAACCCAGAATTTGCTATCCTACCCACCCTTCTGAGTCTCACAGTGAATTTAGAAAAAGGAGAGGGAGAAACAGGGAGAATTAAAAGCCTTGGATCGATACTATTAAGATCATATGACTTGACCCATAAATGATTTATAGACATGAAATCGAAGCCAATAATATATCAAGGGCCTTAGTTTATTCATTCTAAATGTTCTCTATTGAGTGAAACAGAATCAGACCATGACCACTGGTCAAACAAATGAACCAGAGCTGCCTGTCCCTCATGGAGAACATGAGAACGAGTGGCCCTGCAGTTTGTAAAGACGAAATGTGACATTGAGATTTCAAGGAATATTAATTGGACCTGTGTTTCCCAAACTTTAGGCATCTCCTTTTTATTTACCTACAATTATTTTAAAAGGAAACCTTATGTTTCTGTCATAGATGGAAAATCAGTCCCACTAACCAGAATTAATTAAAATACAAAAGCACAACTGTCACTATGAGGGGATGTCTTTGTCCCCATTCCTCTGGTTTCGAAGAGATGGGATTTTCATGAAACATTCCTAGGTTCTTTTTTTTTTTTTAATTGAAACATTCCTAGATTCTTGCCAACCCTTTCTTCTCTTACCAAAGGTGGCAAGAATTTACCTGGTGAGTGGGCATAGTCATTGGACCAAATTTCCTGAATGGTGGAGCTCATTTATTTTTAAAATCCTAGCTTTTGTCTCTTTCTCCTTCCCAACACACCCGCACTGGAATAAGGCAGTAATCTTCCACAAGTGGCTCTGTTCCTCACTCTTCTCCTCAAGGGTGCTTCCCAAGGTGCCCGCTAGGGGGTGATGTGGGAGGGTATGAATGAGGCTAAGGAATCAGGTATCAGTCTGGCCTTTATCATAATAAGGATGCCATTGTAATCTCCCATCCACCTTGGGCTTCTTTTTTTCCTCAGGTGATTCAGAATTCAGACGGAAAGAATAGAGTTGGGTCCCCAAAACTTACATCACTCAAATTCCAACAAATACTAACATTTTAAAGAGATTATCAATATACGACCTAAAATCCTCTCATACACCAAGACATTCGTCCTACTTTGGGATACACCAAAAATGGGCAATGCTTTGGGAAGTTACAGAAATTTATCCTTTTTTTTCTAGCTTGAATATACTTTGAGTTTCCCCTGATGGGTTCTATGCAAAGAATTAATGACAATAATTTGTGAGAACTGGGGCACTCAAAACTGTGAGCAATATCTAAAGCATTCTAGTGGCCAAATATTTTCTCCAGGAGGGGTACCTGGGTGGCTCAGTCGGTTAAGCATCCGACTTCGGCTCAGATCATGATCTCATGGTTTGTGAGTTTCAGCCCCAAGTTGGGCTCTGCGCTGACAGCATGCGGCCTGCTTTGGATTCTCTGTCTCCCTCTCTCTCTGCCCCTCCCCTGCTCATTCTTTCCCTCTCTCTCTTTCTCAAAAATAAATAAACATTAAAAAATTTAAAAAATGTATTTTCTCCAGGAGCAGGGTGATATTCAAAAGATTTAAAAACCAGTACAACATTGGGTGGGACCAATGAGAACAGATTCCAGCCTTTTACAACTAGCATGGCCTCCTTCAGCTTGGGGCAATGCAAAGTCCTCTGAGACCTTCCTACCCAGAGTGCCTCCTGCAGACCAGCATCAGCAGCCTTTTGGGAGCTTGGCAGAAATGCAGACTCTCAGGCCCCATTCCAGATCTGCAGGATTAGAATCTGCATTTTAACAGGATCCCCAGGTGACTCATGTGCACGTTAACATGTGAGAAGCACGGTGCATTTCTCATTTCTAAAAAGCTGCCTGGGGGTGGGGGTGGGGGTGAGGGGTGGAGATAGGAAAATGGGGAGTTGCTATTCAAGGAGTCTACAATTTCAGTCATGCAAGATGAATACGTTCTAGAGATTCGCTGTAGAACATAGTGCCTATGGTTAAGGACATCATATTGTGTACTCAAAATGTTGCTAAGAGGGTTACCTGGGTGGCTCAGTCGGTTGAGTCCCTGATTCCTGATTTTGGCTCAGGTCATGATCCCAAGGTCATGGGATCAAGCCCCGCGCTAAGTGTAGAGCCTGCTTGAAATACTCTCTCCCTCCCTCTGCCCCTCTCCCCTGCTCTCTCTCTCTAAAATAATAATAATAATAATAATAATAATAATAATAATAATAATACAACAAGAGTGTTTTTAAAATGTTGCTAACAGGGTAGACCTCTGTTAACTAGTGTGTTTTTTTAAAATCACAAGGGGACACAAGGAAACTTTGGGAGGTGTTAGCTGTGTCTATTATCTTGATTGCGGTGATGCTGTCACAGGCATATGCACACAATCCAAACTCATGAAACTATGCATTAAACATGCACAGGGATTTTTTGCATATGATTACACTTTGATAAAGCTGTTATGAAAAGATAGTACTAAAGGAGAAAATCCCCCTCCAAAAAATAATTAAAAAGCTGCCAAGGGATACTAGTCTGTGGACCCCACCTTCTACCTCTGGGAGGTCCGGAAGGCAGGGAGTGTATGTCACTAGATTCTGGAATTGGGAGAAACTCCCAGGCACCAGGCTGTGCGTGCACCCCCAGCTTCCCTCCTGAGGGCTGCGACAATAGCAACGGTGCCCCGAAATCTGATACGGGTCCCAGGACAGCCAGGTTACGTACCTGGCCTCCCAGTGACAGGGTTAGCTTCCTGTTTCACTGTCAAGATGAGTTATTTTCAGAAGGGCTTTATGGGGTCCCTGAATTCACTTTCTCTGAGTTTTGAAGCCTTCGATTACAAAAAGGATAGACGCTCTTAAAAAAAAAAAAAAAAATCTACAACCAATAGGGCAAATGCAAACATTGGTTAAATATCTGTAGTGGGTATCTGGATGTCTGTTATGTTATTTCCTGTATGTTTGAAACTTTGAAATTAAAAGACAAAAAAAACCATTAAGTGAAAGCAATAGATACCCGACTCAGACCAGAAGAACTGCAAAGAAAAGGATAAAAATCACCCATAATTCCGCTAGCCAGATATACCTTCGGGTATTTATCCATTCAGTCCCTCTTCTTGTTATAAAGGAAATTTTGATTTTGCCTTTTTATTGTAATTATTTAAGCACGTGCTTTTAATTCCTCTTCTTCATAAATCCCAGTTGAAGTGGTCACAGCAAAATAAAAAAAAAGGGTGGGTGGGGTGGGGAGACTTTCATCAGCACTGACAGACAGGCAAGCTTACCAGGCAACAAGCCTAATGCAGAATTTCCACAAAGAGCCCCCAGCTCAGAGTGACAGGGACAGGGCAGGACTAGGACATGAGACGTGGGCCCAGGGAGCTGCCGGCCCTGGCAAGTCCCCCGGAAAGCATGCCAAGCCACGCGGAGGCACTTCCGCAGCGAGCTGCTAATGAGGGCACTTAGAGGGGAGGGCAGCGCCCTACTAACTTCTGCTGCCAAAATAAACTCTGAAAGGAAACTGCTTTGCCCGCCAGGAAACTTCTCTCCTGCAATGCTGACTCCCCCGGAAGCTCACTTCCTACTTATTGCCGGCAACCAAAACCCCAATCCAGCAAAAAAAAACCCCAAAAAACCAAAAAACCTACAAAAATACAAGCTTCCCCATCTCCCCCTGAGATAAAAAGACTGAACAAGGACCAACAGGCTCTTTTCTATTTTTTAAAACCCAGGAATGGACAGGAAGCGTTCCCTCTGAAGCCCAAGGAGAGAAAAATTACAGGGGCAGGGGGCAGCAGGGATGGGGGTGGGGGTGCCACTAATACCAGAAGATTCAAGAATTTAAATCAAGACCGTGTCAGACCTAAGCCAGGAAAAATGAGGAAGATTTATGTAATTATTCCTATTCATTTCTTGAGATGTGACAAGACACTACATTTTATAAAAAGACAGTAATTAAGAAATACTGTTTTTAACCAAAAGAAAGCATGGGTTAGGTTCCAAGGACAGGCTTTGGATTGAAACAACCTGGGTTCAAACTCTGGCTCTGCCATTTGGCAGCTATGTGATCTTGACCACTCTCCATCTCAGTTTCTTCATCTGTTAAAAGGGCTGGTAATGATAGTCCCTATCTCTTATACTTCTCAAGATTGATGTGATGATACACATCCAATGTTTGGCAAGGCAGTCAATAGTGTTACATATTCTTCTTGCTGGTTTTTTACATCTTACCCAATTTTAAAATCCAGTGGACAGCTTCTGCTTCCTAGAGACTGAAATTAGCCTACATATGTTTACCTCTCCCCAAATACGACTGAAATAATAAAAAGCAAAAGTCTTAGCAGCGCCGGGAAAGAGAGAAAGCTACTACCGATACTCAGAAACTCTGGGGAGTTCCTGGAAGATGTAAAATGGATGCATACAGACTGACAGAAATTTCCAACAGGGCTGATCACTCCAGCTCTGCTGAAGGTGGGAAGAATCCTTGGCCACTGGCTCCTCCCGTCCTCCCCCCTTCCAGGGAAGGAGAGCCGCCCAGAGAGGAGAAATGAAAAAAGCAGAGCTGCTCACTCAGGGCTTGAAAACAGAGCGGAATATGCTCTTAATTTTTTTTTAATGTTCATTCATTTTTGAGAGACAGAGAGAGGGCATGAGTGGGGGAGGAGCAAAGAGAGAGGGAGATAAGGAATCTGAAGCAGGCTCCAGGCTCCGAGCTGTCAGCACTGAGTCCCACGCGGGGCTTGAGCCCAGAAACCGCGAGATCATGACCTGAGCCAAAGTCTGACACGTAACCTGCTGAGCCACCCAAGCGCCCCAAGAATGGACTATGCTCTTAAAGAAGTTTTGAAAGTGTTTCCTTGGATCCATGGCTTATGTCGATTCTTTCAGAGACAGAACGGTTGGCAGGAGTTACACAATATGTGTGTGTGTGTGTGTGTGTGTGTGTGTGTGTGTGTGGCACACGCATGTGCACGTGAGTGAGTGGTGGTGTATGTGCATGTGCTTGTATTCCAGGGCTTCAGGCAACACCACGTAGGCTCCTTTCTGTGGCAGGTGACCAGATGGAAATGTGAGGAGCAGAGAGAAAGAAGCCCTCCCTCCGCCAGATACAAAGGCAGCTGTATGTTGTGGTAGAACAAGTCATTCCAAACTTCCAGGCAGCTGTCTTGGTTCCTCCAGGTCCATACATCTTGCGAAGAGCCAGAGGACTCAAAGAGACATTGTTGCTTGTTAGTAATTTCCATAATCTTCAGTATCAGCTACTAAGCCAGCAGCCTACTCCACATAGGCAATAATAATTTATAGTTGCAGTTAATGGGCTGTTTTATAGGAACCCACAATTATAATTGGATGTCAAGTGTTGTGAATCTCAGCGGATGGAAAGCGACAACTACTGGGGCCTGGTGTTTAATTTTTTAATGTGATTATTAAATTTCCCATCTCCTTGCTCCTCTATCTTCTCTCAATGTGGCTTCCAGCTGTGGTCCCATCTTTGTCAGTGCTGTCTTCTCCTGCCCAGAATCTTGAAATTTACTTCTGTCAGCCTGTATTTGGTCCTTTGGCTTTTTACTGAGCAGAGGCAGACAGCTACCCACAGGCCTGGACCCCACAGAAATAGGGCACCTAAAAACTGTTCTACTTGGGGCCCCCACCCTCCAAAAAAGAAACCCACCCAAGAAAGTGTCCCAGGTCCCCCGGTCTGCTCAGCTCTCAGGTTGCTAGCCCCAGCCCCGTCAGAAGGTGACCACCTGATTCCTTCAACCCAGTGGTCACAGGCTCTTGGAAAGGACGACTTTGGCATTTTACAGTTAGAATCTGTGCTTAGAGTTCTCCTGTTCTGGATTCTGGGACATGGATTAACAAGGGACTCACTAATAGCAAGGGTCAGGGAGGTGGTACAATTGTTTGAAGAAGTAACAAACAGCCTGAGGAATCATGCAGAGCATGCTTTTACATTTCCACCCCTGGGTGAGGGAGAAAGTATGGCCTTCTTCTAATAGGATGAGGAGGGGCGCCTGGGTGGCTCAGTCGGTTGAGCGTCCAACTTCAGCTCAGGTCATGATCTCACACTCCGTGAGTTCAAGCCCCGTGTTGGGCTCTGTGCTGACAGCTCAGAGCCTGGAGCCTGTTTCAGATTCTGTGTCTCCCTCTCTCTCTGCCCCTCCCCTGCTCATGCTCTGTCTCTCTCTGTCTCAAAAATAAATAAATAACATTAAAAAAAAAAACTAATGAGGATGAGGAAGACTTCCCAGGAGATGAGATGTTAGGGGCTGTTTGAGCAAGAGAAGGAAAGAACAATCACACCTTGGTTAAGATCCCAGCTTAACCAAGACCCCAGTGTCCAAAGTCAAGTACAGAACATAACAGGGCACAAAACTTAGGTCCCAGCCTCGCCAAAATCAAAGGCAGGCAAGGATCCAACAATTCCCAGGCCAATTCAGACACAAGCCAAAACCTAATCTAAGTATAACCCTAGAGCCTTCTTCATAACCGATTTGAGAACCCTGCCAAATCCAGAACCCAACAGAATAGTAGCCCTGCATTCAATCTTGCCTTAAATCCATAACCAGGGTCCAAATCCCAAGCCCATGTCAGGATAAGGAATTAGGTGGGCAGGCAAAGGCATCGGGTTATTGGAAACCATCATCCATTAGTCATTACCTGAATCCACAAGCCTCTGACCCAGCGTTTCTCTACTGGGAAGGAACCACACTCTGAATAGACTTGACTCATGGCATCCAAAACATCTTATTTCCCATGGACTTTCAGTTCTGAGGGCAGAGACTATGTTCCCTCCACCCAGGAAACCCCAGGCTGAGCACAGGGCTGAGCATAATAAATACCTGCTCCATGACGAGGTGGCAAATGCAGAATTGATGAAGAAGAAGGCGATCTTTGGGGTTCATCAGACTTGCATGAGAATCTCTACTCTGCCATTTTCTAGCCATGTGACCTTGAGCATGCCTCCTCCCCCACCCTCAGCTGTCAAATGGCGTCCGTGGGGGTGGCTGTGAGGACAGATGGAACTGTGAACCCAAACTACCTGGTGCAGAACATTGGTTTCCTTTTTCTTTCTCCAAGGGCAGTGTCTCCAAGGATGGCATTGAATTAAGTCTATTTTCTCCTCAGCATCTCTGAGCGCAGAATCCTCACGGGGTTTCAGATTCCTACAGTCCTCGTGACCCGCCGAATCTACGTCACCATCCTGCTGTCCCATATTCTACTGGGCATCTTTCCAGGACGGAGTCTCCCTAGCTTTCTGTGTTTGTTACCTATTGCCACAATAGAACTGTGTAACAAACAATCACCAAATGTTGCTCATGAGTCCCTGGGTTGGCTGAGCTGTTCTGCTACTCCGGGCCATCATTGGCTGATCTTATTATGCATGTGCAGTCGGCCGGGGTCCTCAGCTCTACTCCATGGGGTTCCCCATCCTCCAGCAGGCCAGCCTGGGCTACTTCACGTGGTAGTGGCAGGGATCCAAGAGATGAATGGAAGCCTACAAAAGCCCCTGGGGCCGGGACTGAGAGCTGACACACCATCACTTCTACAGTGAGTAACCAGGCCAGCCTGGTCTGCAGGGCGAAGGGCCTCTTGATAGGATGAAGTTCAGAGTCACCTTGCAAGGCAAAATGATTCAAAGAAGGGAAGGGCTGTGGCCATTTTTTGCTAATCAATTCATTATATCTTCTTTGCCCCTCTTCGGTCTCTTGAAGGTTAAGGTGCATAAGAGGCTAGAGGGAATGATGCACTTGCACTACGGTCAGAAACATTTGGGTTCTAACCCCAGGTCTGGTACACGTATTACTTAGGCTTTCTGAACCTCAGTTTCCACATCGATACAATAATGTCAGTAGCCAGAACTTCTGACCCCTTGGTGAATTCCCATTACTCTGTTGGGGCATGCCCAACCCTCTGGTAATAAGGACAGGAAGAAAAATCTAAGCAGATTGCCAAAATCGCTATCTGGTGGTGGTCCTTCCCCGCCTGCAGAGGCAAGGACTGACTTTATAGGGTCCACTCAGATCCCAGATCAGCTGTGACCCCAGTGACCAAAGCCAAATACAGAGCCACGTGTCACCATGAAGATGATCTTTCATGCTTTCCCAGGAAAACACTTCGAGCCGATGGTAGAAAAGGAAGTCCATGTGGATAAGCAACTGTATGATTTATTATTCCTTCCTTTATCTTTTTCTTTAACCAAAGTCTGTGGGAGAAACCCACATGCCATACCCAGTTCTCTCCAGGTAACTTTTGTATATAGCACAAATGTTTCCCTTCCTGCCTTCAAATGTGGTCTATCTTCCCCCAAGGTAGCACTCACTGGGCCACACGCGGCTCTTTCTCTAATTACGGTTCATGTCATTTGCATTTTCTCATTATAACGTTATTATCCTAAAGCTAGAGTCCTATTACCTGGGGCAACCGGACGTGGTGCCTGTGTGAATTCAGTGTTTACTGGGACCAAATTCTACTTGGTTAAAATTCCACTCTTGGGGTCAAGAGTTCCACAGTTCCTCCTGCCTTATCAGTTCCTTACTTTTCTTTCTCCAGACAACTATGTACTTGACCTCTATGATTTCTCCCAAATGTACCACATAATTCATTTTACTTCTACTCACCAGCCACAATCTCTTATCTCCTCCTGTAAGCAGATTCCCCTCTGATCAGTACTGCCTACTCATGACCTACCTCGTGGGGCTGCAATGAGGTTAGATGGAGAATGTATTTAAGTTCTTAGTACTGTGGACCCACCTCCTTAGTCACTGGAGTCCCCTACATTAGCTGCACTTCCCCACCCTACGTTCTCTTTTCCCAACAAAAAGCTTCCTGCTGCTCGGATTCTTCAGTATTCCCGCCACTCCCCCCACCCCAACCGAGGATATGCCCCTCAACTCTGCCAGGGTCTACACCAGCAGCTACACCCAGGTCAGGGAACTATTACTGTCTCAGCTGGAAAAGAAGCTTCTGGGCCAAGTCCAGGGGGACAGAGAGAAGAGGCCGCACCCTGCGTTTTCTCTGTTGACTCCTGATCCATGCAGAGGCCAGTACCATGGGGACTGGGTGGTCCTGGGGAGGTACCTATGGGTCTCCCTTGGGAACTAAGGTGAGGAAACCAGCAGCTGGCGGGAAACAAATATGATATCAGTGCTGTGCTGGAATAGCTATAAATAGGGAAAGCCAATGGAGTGGAAAGGAAAGCATTTAGCAGCTTAAGTGTTCTTTGCAACAGCAGGCTCACACCTCATTCTCTCAGACATTATTTACACAAAGAAGGTGTGATGGTGCGTATGGCATCATTAGGCTTGGATTACTTCCTTAACTGTGAATACAGAAGCCCAGGGGAAGCGGCGGCTCTAGAAGTCCTCAAGGACACCCCGGAAACCAAGCACAGACTCAGCCACCCCCTTAGACAACCAGAAACGTGGTCATCATGCCCGTCGATCATTTCCTATCTCAGCTCTCAGCCCACAAATAGTAACTATCGAGTGGATATGAATCCCTGTCTCAAAAGTCAGGGGTACACGAATGGTCACATCTCTCTCTTTTCAACAGCCAGCCTCGTTCCCCATTCCGAAGCTCACGGTGCTGGCGGGAACCTCCACCGCATCTTCTCAGGGCTTCCCTCGGCTCAGCCCAGGCTATGGTGTCATGGCTCCGGGGTTTTACGCAGTACCAAGGCAAGGGGTCATCAGTTACCTCCAAGAGTTCCATCATTCCATCTGTGTGGTACCTTTAGCTCTGTGCTGCTTCCACCCTCAGAGTGGGACATGGGACAGGTGGCAGGTCCTTACGGCCTATGTCCATGGACACATCACATACCCATTTCTCCCTGGGCTTGCTCTGCCTTCCTACTGCTCTGGGGCCCCACTGGCTCCCCTAGCCCAGCCCAGAGGATATCTTTGTTGTTGTTTTCAGTCTCTCTCTCCTTTCTGAGACTTCCAAGGAGTTCTGAGACTTCCAAGAGTCTTCCACTCTACCTCCTCCCACAAACCTATCCTCAATATGTTTAGGCTTTCAGCAACAGCAGCAGAAATCTCGGGGAATACTTCTCCCTTCAGCCCTGACACATTCCTCCCCCAAAGCAATCAAACACCAAGCCTGCCACCTGCCTGCACAGCAGAAAGGAAAAGGGAGAAAATACAAATTAATATCTCGCAGTATTTTCTGAACACTAGCATTGAAGAAACTCTTGACTACGTGTTATATCCACCCAGATAGTCTGTCCTCTCAGGAGTATGCAGCACGCTCAGGGTGTGAGTGGTGTTTTAACCAAGCCTTGAAGATAACTGACTTGCCCACCAGCTTCTTGCTGGATCTGATGTTCATGCTGGAGTATGTGAGGTGGTCTAGGTAGGAGGCAGGTGGAAGAATCTCTGGAAGCTGAGGATAGAGCTGGGTAGTATCCCTTGTGGGCTGACCCTATCCTGCAGTTCCCCACATCACTCTCTCTTGGATTTCAAAGACCCCTCTGATAAATAAAATCACTGTCCCGCGTGTAACCGAAACACAGATCCGTAACACAAACAACAACTTGAAGCCACAGCCAGTCTCGGAGTCCATTCAGTCCCTCGAAAAAGTCAGTGGTTGCCTGCTGTGTGCTAGAGGCTGAGGGAGCTCCAAATATTTGTTCATTTTCGCGTGCCTTTCACTGATACTTCTTGAATGTTCCCTCTGTACCGGATGCTGTTCTGGGCTCTAGCGATACAATGTGAAGGCAAGATAGCCCAGGCATCATGTGGAAATAACATTTTACGGGAGGAGGCAGAAAATAAATAACGAGGCAAATAAGTTGATGACAGAAAGAAAATAAAGTGACGTGGGGGTGGAGATTGCTGGGGGGTCTCTACTCCTATATAAGCTGCTCAGAGAAGGTTCCCCCGATGAGGTGAGCTTGAGCAGAGATAAGGATGACAAGATGATGGGAAAGAACAGCATTGCGTGTGGAGGAAGAAGCAAGCGGCATTGTGCTCGGCTGTGTGTGAATGACTGGAAACAAGCCAGTGTGGCTGAGCCTAAGTTGTGAAAACAGCAGGGTAGGAGATGAAGTCAATGAGACATGAAAAATCCCAGCCTGTAAAGCCTCTAGACATAGCAGAAATTCTGACTGTATTCTAAGCACCATGGGAAACCACTGGAGAGTTTCAGTCAGGAGAGCACAGGATTCGTATCAAAACGATCACTCAGCCTCAAGTGTGCCCAATGGACCGTCGGGGGAGAGATGAACACATGGCCAAGCCAGTTCGGTGACTGTATGACAGGCAGGAAATGATGGCAGCCTAGACCAGGGTGGAGGCTGGGGGAGAGGGAAAGAAGTGGATACATGCAGGGTGTATTTTGGAGATATGGAAGGCAGGGCACACTGAAGTGCAGGAAGTTGGGGATGAGAGGCAGAAAGGAAGGAACAAAGCACGTTTAAGGCCTTGTTCCTATCCTAGAGAAGTTCACAGCAGACCACAAAAGACTTTCGTAAAATACATTATTGCCATCAAACGCCAAGGACCAATTTCTTATTACCTGGCCTCGGAACTCTCTTAAGAAATGAACACTCATGCTCCTTAGCTGCTGTTCAGTATGCTGTAGATGCTGTAATCCTGGTTAGATGACTAAGCAGATGGTCTCCTGGGATTGGAAAGTTTCCCACCAACTGGGATCCCACTGGGTTTAAGCATAACTAGTCTTGGGGATGGAAGTAATGAAGCCTGGATCTTTCCTCCAGCATCCTGTGACACCACCCTCTGCTCAAACACCTCTCAGTGATGGGTAGCTCACTACTTCGAAGACAGTCCATTCTGGCTATAGATCGTTTTGACTACTAGCTTGATTTCCTTAATGAAATATTTCTTTGAACCAAAGATGAGTCCCTAGAGCTCTTGCTTGAACTTATTTTCCTTTCATGTAAAAGGAGTTCGAAGATCAGAAAAAGGAGGTCTTCATAAGAGCCAGAGATTATTCCTTGTACAGTGTCTTTCATTCTCTCTGTTTTGCTTCATTTACTAGATGCTCCTTGTAGAAGGGACTCCTTTACAAGGAAGATGCAAATGAGCCCCTACACTTGGGTCACAACAGGGTGTAATTTTTCAGTATCGGCCAGCTACTCTAACAATCCCAACATCCCAGTAGCTTAACAATAAAACTTTGTATCTTGCTAACGTCATAGTCTGTGGCAAAGTAAATTCTTGGTCCCTCCTCTGGCATAAAGATGGAGTCTTTTCCCCCTCCCCTTCAAGCTGGGTTAGCACCTGACTTGGTCAATGGAATTTGGCAGAAGTGATCCCATGGCAGTTCTAGGTCTAGCCTTTAAGAGAGTGAACACCCTTTGACTGCACACTTGGGTGGAAGCCAACCCCCACGTAAGTCAGATTACCCTGAAACTTCCATGCTGTGAGGAAACCCAAGCTAGCCAGAAGGAGAGGTCACATGAAAAGAGAGAGAGGGACAGAGAGACAAGAGAGAGAGGTGCCAACCAGCATTTAGTTCTTTCAGCCGTCCCAGCCCAGGCACCTGTGCATGAAGAAGCCATCTGGAACATTCCAGTCCCCTACCTTACATCCCCTCTCTCCCTCACCTTAGTTCAAGCTTTCAGTAACCCCCCACCCAACGCTATCCCTCTTGGCCAGAACCTAAATGAGATGATTCCAGCTTCTGGGAGGAAGAATCCAGACAACAGAGGCCTCACAGGAACAGCTCGGGCCTCTTTTGTTTTCTAAGGATGACACCTCCAGGTGTGTGTGTGTGTGTGTGTGTGTGTGTGTGTGTGTGTGTGTGTGTGTGTGTGTGGTATTACATGTGTACTCACCTGTCACCTAGTTCTCCAGGCAGGAGACCCTAACAGGAACTATTTTTCTTGTTTATTTATTTGTTTGAGAAAGAGACAGAGAGAGAAAGCATGAGTAGGGGAGGGACAGAGAGAGACAGAGGGAGAGAGAGAACCCCAAGCAGACCCTTGATGTCAGTGCAGGCCTGACATGGGTCTTGAACCCATGAACTGTGAGATCATGACCTGAGCTGAAATCAAGAGTCAGATGCTTAACTGACTGAGCCACCCAGGTGCCCCTGGAACTATTTTTGATTTGGATTACCAGACCTCAGAGTCAGGATGTCTAGAGGTCAGAGGTGACACTAATCAAGGGCCAACAAGACCCCAGGAAAACATTATACACAAACTCATTGGTTTTTTTTTTCTTCAAAAAACCACTCAATTTTATTTATTTTCATTTAGCCTCACTCAAAATTTCTTCTCATAGACATTTTGGTTGTTTTTTCAATCAAATTCTTTTATTTGCCAAGAATAATGCACTTCCCAACTGATCTGTTGCTTATGTCAACAGCTCTTGCCATTTAGTTACTGAGTTCTCCCGGGTGCCTTCTAGTAATTGGCTACAGAGTGCACGGTTAAGCCCAAACTCTGGGGTGCCTGGGTGGCTCAGGAGGTTAAGTGTCTGACTCTTTTTTTTTTTTTTAATTAAAAAAAAATTTTTTTAACGTTTTATTTATTTTTGAGACAGGGAGAGACACAGCATGAACAGGGGAGGGTCAGAGAGAGGGAGACACAGAATCTGAAACAGGCTCCAGGCTCTGAGCCGTCAGCACAGAGCCCGACGCAGGGCTCGAACTCACAGACCGCGAGATCATGACCCGAGCCAAAGTTGGTCGCTTAACCGACTGAGCCACCCAGGCGCCCCAAGTGTCTGACTCTTGATTTTGGCTCAGGTCATGACTGAGACCTGCATTGGACTCTGCATTGACAGCACAGAGCCTGCTTGGGATTCTCTCTCTCTCTTAAAATAAATAAACTTAGGGGCGCCTGGGTGGTGCAGTCGGTTAAGCGTCCGACTTCAGCCAGGTCACGATCTCGCGGTCCGTGAGTTCCAGCCCCGCGTCGGGCTCTGGGCTGATGGCTCAGAGCCTGGAGCCTGTTTCCGATTCTGCGTCTCCCTCTCTCTCTGCCCCTCCCCCATTCATGATCTATCTCTCTCTGTCCCAAAAAAAATAAACGTTGAAAAAAAAAAGTTAAATAAATAAATAAATAAACTTAAAAGAAATGCCCAAACTCCAAGAGCCAAATTGCCTAGGTCTAAATTCAGGATCTACCACTTAACTAGCTGTGGGACCTTGGGCAAGTCACTTGACCTCTCTGGTTCTCAGATTCTTCATCTGCAAACGTGAATAAGAGAACCCACTTCATAGAGTTACTTGTGAGGATTGAATCAGTTCATGTATGTTAAGTATCTGTTGTAGTGACTGGTACAAGTGTTAGCTGCTATCGATGTGAGCCTGACCAGCAGGGGTAAGAGTGCTGCTGAGCTCTGATATGTCGACGGGGCTTAGAATCTGAGTGGTCCCAATATTAGTGAGTAACGGCGCTTGCCCTAGAATGGGTTCTGCAGAAGCAGCCCTAGAAACAAGCATTCAGGTGAAAACCATTTATTAGATGTGCTCCCAAGAAAAGCCTGCACGTGGGGGCGGGGGGAGGAGAATGGGACTGAAAGGGAAGTGGGTAAGGCGTGGGCATGACCTTATCAAGCAGAGTAGTTTCTACTTACACAGCAGAACCTAATCTTAACTAAACAGTGACGCATGCTTACACCCTCGGGGCTGCAGTCCCTGATATCTTAATATTAGTGCTAGCTTTTTACCGAGCACATGTCATGCTGTAGGTACTGTGCCAAGTACTTTACATATATTATCTCATCTAATTTTCAAAACCTGATGAGCTATTACATCAACGTGATAGGTCCTAACAGGCAAATGATACACCAGAGTTTCCATTTAAGTAAATATCTGATGATGCTCATTAGATTCTGCAGATGGAGTGTCCTCAGGTACATTATCTTCCTCTAAATAATGTCTGAGAAGATATGCATGTTTATGCATAAACACCCTGGCTGACACAAACTTTTCCAGTGCGGTGAAAGCTGGAACATGCTTATGGGTAACAAGTGTAGGTTTATTCATTCTTAAGTGAGGCTAGAAGGGTATAACTGTGATATAGCTTGAAGCCCTTGGTCTGGCAAGGCCCCAGGTCCGTGAGGGACCCTTGGTTTCATCCAGAGCCCAGCCCTGATTAGGCAGCTCTCAGAGCAAAGGCTGAGGCTCTGAGGCCTGCAGCTATCGATTAATCATGTCTGCAGGGCCCAGTGGTAGTGTCTTGTTCCCTTCAGCCGCTGTAACAAAAATACCATAAAACGGGGGCGGGGGAGGGGAACGCTTATAAACAACAGAAATTGATTCCTCACAGTTCTGAAGGCTGGCTGGAAAGTTTCAGATCAAGGCACCGGCAGATTTGATGTCTGGTGGGAGCCCTCTTTCTGGTTCACCAACAGCTCACTTCTTGCTGTGTCTTCACAGGCTGGAAGGAGAGAGGGAGCTCTCTGGGGCCTCTTTTATGAAGGCTCCTCCCTCATGACCTAATCCCCTCCCAAAGGCCCACCTCCTAAAGCCATGGCTTTGGGCACTAGGCTTCAACATATGAATCTGGGGGGAGGGCGGGGAGAGACACAGGCATTCAGACCACAGCAGAGGGACGTGCACTGTAGATGTCAACCTAGGAGAACATGTCAACTTGAGCCACTACCTTGCAATTCCATTTTGCAGATAAGGAAGGGAGGTCCAAGGAAGTGAAGTCATTTCCTCAAAGTCTGAGAGCCAAAGGTGGAATCACACACCTAGACTTGTTGCCGGGGCTGACGCCTGCAGTCACTGTCTTCTTATGGCCTCCTAATTTGACACCAGCCCCTGAGTGGCCCCTTTGCAGGAAGGGGACAGTGGAGGCTGCTTCGGGCCCAGGCTACAGCCTCCCTTCAGACCCAAGATCCGGGGCCATCTCTGCCCCCTCCCCAAAACACTCCCTCCGACCCCAGGATTCCCAGTACGCAGGGACCCCAGCCTCCTCAGGGAGGACAGGGCCTCGCGGTGACCTGGCTTCGGCCTTGCCTGTCCGGTCCGGGGCACGTCTGGGTCTCCGCCCCTCCCGCGCCCCCACGCCCCACCGCAGCGCCGACAATCAGGCCCGGGCTGCGCCGCCCAGAGCGCCCCTCCGCAGGCCAGGCTCAGCTATTGATCCCGAAGCTCCCCGCAGCCGCCTCTCCCGCGAGAGGCAATTTACCACCAGCTCGGAGGTCACCGGAGGGGCTCGGCCGCCTGCTGGCGCTTTTATGCCGCTATAAAAACCATTTAAAGGGCCACTTTGTGGGCCGCCGCGCTGCTCGAAGCCGCGTGCCCGCAGGCCTCCCCCATTCGGGCTGGAAACCCCAGACCCTCTGCTGCCCCTGCCCGCCTTCGGGAGAGGCTGCGGGAGTTGCGGGCAGGTGCACTGGGCCTAGGGGGCCCGCTGGGCGAGCTGGAGCGGAGCCCAATGCCCCCACACCCCGCTAAACCCCGCCTCTCGGACTGAGCCGCCCTAAGTGCCCGTGCCCTGCTCTGTGCCTGGCGCCCCTGCTTGCTTTGCTTCCTCCGCCACTTTTAGCATCTCTGCGAGGGGGGCTGCTGCTATTATCATAGTGCCCGTGTGTCAGAGGAAAACCTGAAGGCTCAGAGGGTGAGTTAAGTGGCTTGCTCCAGATCTCCCAGCCGGGCAAGTAGCAAAACCTGGATTTGAACTCGTAAGTCCACCTCCAAAGCCAATGGTTTTGAGTTTAATCACCGGGTGACTGCACAGCACCCACTTTTTGATAAGGGCCATCCTGCAGCTTCAGAAGGCAGCTGCATCGGTATAACATGGCTTACCAGCAACGCGGGCGAGAACCTCTGGGCAGGAGTGAACCTGTACCGGCCTCCCAAGCTGTTTCTTTGTCCCAGCTGTGGGCTCTTCCCACTCTGCTCTGCCTGTTCAACTGCCTCCACCTGCGGGTAGAGTCCGTCACTGTTTCTTTTGGGCCACTGTTAAATTCATTCATTTATTCCGTCATTCGGTGAGTCCTTTTGCAGACATGCATTGATTTCTGCCCTGTGCCAGGAGCGCAGAATTGGGCTGCGGGCCCGGGGACACAACATTCCTCCAGTCTAGTGAAGGAGACGGACCTTTAAGCCGGCGATTGTAATGAGGATAGACAAAGGGACGGAAGCAACGAAGGCTGTGGGAGCGGGGGCCGTTCAAGTTACAATCCGAAGGACGAGTAGAAATTACCCAGGCTAAGAAAGGTCAAGGATTCCAGGCACGGGGGAACAGCACAGACGAAGACCCAGGGGTGAGCACCAACGCAGCACGAAATCTCCCTCATCAGTCAGTCACTGGAGCAAGTGCCATGCCAAGTTCCACACACGGTGAAGCCTGAAGTCAGAGAAGCCGGTGGGTGCCTTCTATGTGTTGGTCCCACCACCTCCATTGTTTGGAACGGACAACGGAGGCTGTCTCAGTCTTGGGCAAAGTGTTGTAAGCTTTCATGCCACTGTAAAAGCATGTATGGCTTGGAGACCAGTGCCCTGCCTTCTACACAGGAAAATCCGAGGCACCTCTGGGAGGAAGCAGAGCCAGGTCAGCACGGCCTTATAGGCCAGGTTAACTCATTTGGCCTCTCTCAAACAAAGGGCAAATGGTAAGTCATCAAAGGGCTGAGTGATGGGGAGCTGACCAGATTCTCCTCCCACACAGTCACTCTGGGGAGAGAGTGACAGCCAGGATGCTTTTAGGTTCCTAGGAAGCCTGGGGCAAAAAAGGAAAAAAAAAAAAAAAAAAAAAAAAGGTCTGCTTCTCAGATTAGAAATCACGTGAATTCTTTAAAAAAACAAAATTTTAGGGGGTTGAGGAGGAAGGAAGTTTCTTAAAAAGCCAAGGAAGGAGAGAGTGTTTCTGGCCAGCGTCATTCCATAGGTCTCTTGGCACCTGTTGACTCCACAGGCAGAACCAAGGGATCAGACCGGAGCTGCGCTCACTCTGCCAACCTTTCCCGGCCACTTCGAGCTGCCACATCAGTGCCCTCTCCCTTCCGGAGACCACGGGACCCTTTAGCTTCCTCCCCCCCTCTGCCTCAAGATCCCTGGGCACCTTGGCGCTCCAGCCCTGGGGCTCACCACTGCCTCTGCAGAGCAGCTCCATCTCAAGGGGTGAAGCTAAACTCGTCTCCCTAAGCCCTGGATTCCATGCCAGCCAGGGTTTTCCAAGGCTTGATCCCATCTACTGCTCACTTCTCTTGAGTCCTCGATATTTTTCCCTTCTGCCTCTGCCAGGGAGCATCCTTGAGTGACCCTTTCCCTCAGCCCGCCGCCATCTTCCTTTCTCCACCATCACAGCTTTCTCTAGAAAAGCAACCTTCTTCTTAGTGCCCGCTTCCTCACTCCAAGACGTTTGCCTCATGCCAACAAGGCCACCAACCCTTAAGCATTTGTGGTCTGGCAGCTCTGTGTCATGAGCTCGTTTTCTCATACGACCGTGTGAATTATGATCATCTTCATTTCACAGACAGGGAAACCGAGGCTCCAGGGAGGAAGGGTCCAGTAAATCGCTCAGTCGTGCTACTGGCTCTAAATCCTGCCCCAGCTGCTCTCCATGAGGGCAGCCTCCTATCTTATCCCTGCTGTACTCCTGGGTAGATTTGAGGCACTCGGTAAACATTTGTTCAATGAATCAATGTTCAAATACGTTAATGGCTTTTTGCTAGCTTGTCTGGAGCCCTTTTCTGCAAAGTTTTGTAATTTAGTAATAAATACATTTGGTAGCAATGTTCTGTGTATCACTGTGTCTCTTAATCCCAGAATTCCTTCATGAATTAAGTATCTCGAAAAATAAGATAGAGTGGAATTCAATACAATTCTGAACCTATCTATCTCATGTCTTCATCCTTGCTGTCAAAATGCCAATGCCTTCTTAAACAGGGGAGAATGCTGGCTACATATTAATTTGGCCTTAGCTCATAAAGTACACTCAGGCATGCACGGTACAAAACAAAACAAAATGGAATTCAAGGAGGAGGCAAAAATCATCAAAAGGGATGAATTTGGCAAATTCTATACAAAATGCAGTAGGTCTGCAAATATTTATTGGGAGAAACACACACTAAAGAAAGGTTATTCAGCAGACGGAAGAGGGAAAAGACCTGCAAAGGAATGAAACAGTGCACAGTTAGCATTCCAAAGAAATAAAAAAATAATGGGGCGCCTGGGTGGCTCAGTAGGTTGAGCATCCAACTTCGGCTCAGGTCATGATCTCACAGTTCATGAGTTTGAGCCCCGCATCGGCCTCTGTGCTGAGGGTGCGGAGCCTGGAGCCTGCTTCGGATTCTGTGTCCCTCTCTCTCTCTCTGCCCCTCCCCGATCACGCTCTGTCTCTCTCCCTCTCAAAAACAAATAAACATTTAAAATTTTTCTTTTAAGTAAGTAAAAATTTTCTTTAAGGAAATAATCTTGGATTTATATGTACAGCCAACTAGGTGAGTTGTCTTTAGGTGAAGTGATGCTTGCAATCAGAATAGGTTAGGTTCTGCCGGTGTAATGACCCTCACCTCTCAGTGGCTTACCTCAGTGAAGGTTATTTCTTGCTCACTCACTCCACATTTCCAGCACGCGCGAGTCAGGCTCTGTTCCACATCCTCCTTAGCCCAAGACCCAGGCTGATAATACAGCCTCTACTTGGAATGTCACTGAAATGTGGTAAACCGTGTGCTAACATTAAGAGATTCTTCTTAGAAGTGACACATGTCGCTTCTACTCACATATGACTGGCCAAAGCAAGTCTCACTGTTTTGCTCGAGCTTAACAGGGCAGGGACAGGGAGGGCAGCATATAGTAACCTTCCATTTCAGGCAAATTGGATTCCTTCTTCCCCTCCCTATCATGCCTTCTTCTAGGTCAGAAACTCTAATGTGCATAAAACCACCGGGAAACAAGTTTCAATGCAGTTTCTGGGATCTACCTCCAGAGAGGCTGATTTAGGAGATCTGGGGTAGTCCCTTGGGATCTGCGTGGCCACTCTGGGTGACCTTGATGTCTGCTAGAATGTGGAGCATTTTGAGAAACACTGATTTAATCTCAGATAGAATCTGTTATCTTCCCCAAATGACTTTTCCTCATCCCTTGCTCTAGATGTATGCAATCGAATACTCTCAAAATATCAGTGACTTGAGCAGCATGGAGATTTATTTTTCTCTTGCAACAGTAAGAAGCCATGAGAGGAGGAGTCCAGGACTGCTCTGGTAACTCCTTAGTTATCAGGGATCTAGTTTCCTGATGTTCTGTTATCCTTAGTCACCTCATAGTCCAAGATGGCTGCTTGTGCTTAGCCATTACATCCATATTCCAGGCAGCCAGAGGAAGACTAGGAGGAAAGAAGTGTGTGTCCCTTACCTTTAAGGAGACTTTCCGGAAACCCTACACACTTCCTCTTGCATCTCAGTAGTCACTCATTTAATCACATGGCCATACTCATCTACAAGAGAAAGTGGAAAATAGTCTTTTATTCCAAGTGGAGTGAAACTCCACTAAATATAGGCATTTTTGTCACTAAGGAGAGGGAGTGGGCCTCTGGCAGTCTCGGCCACACTGTTTACCTTTCTGTAGCTTTCGGCAGTATTGACATCCCTACCTTATGCTATTTTCCTCACCCCACAATTAGCCTCTGGGGTGCTGCCCTTACCTGCTACACTGACCATCAGGCCAAGACTTCTGACTTTTGGGAGCTGACTTCTCATCTACCTCAAATATAATTTCTCAGCTTTCTGGTCTTCTTGCCCAGAGATGATATGTGAGCCACACCCAGGAAAAAGATATGTTTTCCTTGGCCCATAAAGAGCTCCTCTTGCTGGGTTTTTTTCCTTTTTATTTTATTTATTTATTTATTTATTTATTTATTTATTTATTTATTTATTTATTTTTGAGAGAGAGAGCAAGCTGGGGAGAGGGCAGAGGGAGAGAGAGAGAGAATCCCAAGCAGGTTCCATGCTCAGTATGGAACCCAATGCAGAGCTCAATCCCACAACCCTGGGACCATGACCTGAGTGGAAATCGAGAGTTCTACACTCACTCAACAGACTAAGCCACCCAGGTGCCCCTCCTCTTGCTGTTTTTAAATTAATTCATTTGAAACATTTACATCAGACCAGAAAGCTTCTGCACAGCAAAAGAATCAATGGAATGAAGAGGCAACCTATGGAATGGAAAAAAATATTTGCAAACCATAGGTCAGAGAAGGGGTTAATATCCAAAATATATGTAGGGAACTCCTACAACTCCATAGCAAAACAAAACAAAACAAAACAAAACAAAACAAAAGGGCAGAGGACCTGAATAGACATTAGACATTTTTCCAAAGAAGACATACAAATGGCCAACAGGTACATGAAAAGATGCTCAACATCATTAATCATCAGGGAAACGCAAGTCAAAGCCTAAATAAGATATCACCTCACACCTGTTAGAATGGCTCCATCAAAAAGACAAGAGATAACAAATGCTGGCAAGGATGTAGAGAAAAGGGAACTCTACAGTGTTGTTGGTGGCAAGGTGAATTGTTGAAACCACTGTGGAAAACAGAACGGAAGTTCCTCAAAAAATGAAAACTGGAGCGGCCATGTGACCCAGAAATTCCACTTCTGGTTATCCATCTGAAGGAAATGAAATCACCACCTCCAAGAGGTATCTGTACTTCCACGTTTTTCATAGTATTATTTACAGAAGCCAAGACATGGAAGCAACCTAAGTGTCAACAGATGAACAGATAAAGAAACAATCACACACACACACACACACACACACACACACACACGAATATTATTCAGTCCCAAAGAAGACAGTAACCCTCCCGTTTTTGTGACAATATGGATGTACCCTGAGGGCATCATATTAAGTAAAATAAGTCAGACAGAAAAGCAAATACTATATGATCTCTCTTATGTGTGGAATCTAAAACAAAAGCCAAAGTCATAGAAACAGAGTAGAAAGTTTGGGAAGGGCAGAAATGGGGAGATGTTGGTCAAAGGGTACAAACATTCAGTGAGATGAATCAACTCTGGGGAGCTAATATGCACTGTGGTGACTATAGTTAACAACAGTGTATTATTGTTAATATAATATATAACAATATATAATAATATATTGTTAATATACAATTACTTAGAGAGTAGATCTTAAATGTTCTTACCTCACACACAATGGTAATTATGCAAGATGATGGGTATGGTAACTCATCTTATTGTGGTAATTATTTTGCAATATATATGTATGTCAAATCATCACACTGGATACCTTAAACTTACACAATGTTATATGTGAACTATATCTCAATAAAACTGGGGGGGGGAATGATAATTAAAAAAATAACGGTCCATTTCACATGGGAATCCACATTACTAGGTGCTCTTAAAAATTGTAAGATCAGGGGCACCTGGGTGGCTCAGTCGGTTAAGCAGCCGACTTCGGCTCAGGTCATGATCTCACAGTTCGTGGGTTCAATCCCTGCATCAGGCTCTGTGCTGACAGCTCAGAACCTGGACCCTGCTTTGGATTCTGTGTCTCCCTCTCTCTCTGCCCCTCCCCTGCTTGCACTCTGCCTCTCTCTATGTCAAAAATAAATACACATTAAAAAAATTTTTTTTAATTGCAAGATCTGGCCACACTGGGCCCACATTCTTTTGTGGTCACAGCCACCTCAGTTGAGTACAACTGCTCCTGCAGACAAAGCGACAGCCCCATTGTGTCCCTCTGCCCTCCTAATGCTACTTATACTACTGACTCAGTGACCTGAAAGCTCTGTGTTTTCTCTTGGGAGGATCTTCTTAGCTTAGTTCATACCTACATGCAAATAGCAACTTAAGTCAGGAGCAGTCATGGTCTCTTACCTATGTTTTGATCCTGCATTTCTAACATCCATAAATCTTTTCTGCTTCTAAGACCATCTTTAATGTGGTTTTAGAATTCTGCTCAGTTCAAAACTGTGAACATTGGGCGGGTTAACTTACCTGTTTTTTTTTTAAAGTTATTATAAAACACAGTAACATCATGAACCCCCGGTAGGATGCACTGAAAAGGACACACCATCACTCCTGTGCTGTTCTCACCAGAAATGCATAACCTCAATTTAATCATGAGAAAACATCAGACAAAATCACATTGAGAGGTATTCTACAAAACAAGGGCTCATCAAAAGCGTCAAGATGATGAAAGACCAGAAACTAAAGAAACATAACTACTAGACAACTTGGGACCCTGGAACAGAAAAGGGTACTGGGGGAAATATTGGCAAGATTTGAGTAAGGTCTGTAGTTTACTTAGCAGAACTGTAGCAATGTTAATTTCCTGGTTATGAAAATCAGACTGTGGTTACATAAGATGCTAACATTAGGGGAAGCTGGATGAAGGGTACGTTGGAAATCTATACCATTCTTTCAACTTTTCTGTGAGTCTAAAAATTCTTTCCCATGAAAAGTTTAAAAATGAAGCTATTATAAAAATATTTATCTTATGGGATCATAGTGATGTTAAAAGAGATTACATACATAAAGAATATAGTGCTGTATCTTATCTCTCTGTCTACCCCTCCCCACAGAGTGTAGCACGGTGGTCTGCCTCCTGCGAGTGCTTGACTTGTTGAATTAGCTTGAGGCAAAAAAAAAAGGGGGGGGACTAACTTTGTATTAGTTGCACCATTTCGTTCTTATGGTGATCCCTCTAGGAAGGTATCATTATCCTCATTTTGCGGAAGAGGTCATTGAAGTACAAAAGGGTTTATAGCTTGTGCACTTGAACGCAATTTGTTTCTGCGGAGGCTGCAGTGAAATCACTCTTGCTCCCAGTACTTCCAGCCCAGGGGAGCACCTAACGGCTCTCCCCAGAACCCCCCAACCCCACCCTTTGCAGCTTCCCAGTTTGTGCTTTCAGAAAAGAGGTTTGCTTCTGCTGGTTTCCTGCTCTAGCACTTGCATTTCATTAACAAGCACAATTGTAATTGAACTTTTATTCACCAGCCACAGCTTGGCAATTATTCAAGCTCTCCCAAGCTTGGAGCCTATGCTCACCTCCCTTCGCCAACAGAGAGAAAAGAAAGCAAACCTCAATCCTCACTCCTAGGGCAATGTGCCCTGCTCTTGTGCCGGTTTCTGTGTCTCCCTGTGTTCCCAGGACACTGTGCACTTAGTAATTTCTAAAGAAGGCTGTTAGATTCAGATGGTAATCACAGCCCCCTTCTGGAGCATTCCCTGGACTCTTGGCCTCATTAGAAATCCTCTCGCTGCCTGCTTCCAGCCTCTCGCTTGCAAGTAAATGCTGGCCTCTGCGCTCCTTCCTGCCAGAATCCCAAGGCACCTCATTTACTTTTTTCTTAATGTAACATTTATTGTCGTTTCCCTCCTGTTCTCTGATTATAGAAGGAATACATGTTCATTGCAGAAAAATGTGAAAACGTGAAAAACCTCAAAGCGAATAAAACTCAACCATAATGACACCAACCAGAAATTAGCACTGCTAATATATGGAGATGTAAGTGATCTTTGACTTTCTTAAATATGGCTTTTGTGCAAATTGCACATTACATGTAAAAATCCCTAATCTAGAGATCCAAAATGCAAGTAAAATAGGAGCATCTGTTTTCAGCACCCTGCACAATTCCAAGGGGCACTGTTTATACTGGTCTATGGGAATGACACCCTCTGAAGTTGTGCAGTGCACAATCTGTGCAGCTGTACTTGGCAGTCATGTTACAGGGCCTGGGAAGACAACACAAAGCAAGTTGTAGGTAAACTAAAGGGCCAGAGCAGCTCCTGAGAATTGTTACAATGTAGGCATGTGGGGCCAGTGGGGCCAGAATCACGCGATTTTTCAAAAGAGGCTAGAAATCTGGATTTTAAAATAAAACCCCCAATTTTTAAATGCTGGGAACTAATTCAATTTTTAAAACCCACTGTATAAAACAAATAGGCCTAATCTGGACTGTGGGGTGTCTGGTGGCTGAAAATGATTGGAAGCCATTCTAACGCCATCCACTTTCCTGGTGCACTTCTCTTCCCCCTTCTTTCTCCTACACCTGCCACCCTTGCTTTCTCCATGGGGTGGGCTCAGGAGCTCTATTCCTAGGCAAGGAGCCTCACTCTTATTGTCCTGTGCATGGGCATTGCAGGGAGGGGGAGGCAGTCAGCAAGGGCCCCACTTATCCTCTGCTACTAAGACAATGAGATCGGGCAGTTTCCTCTGCCACTTCTCTGGCATTTCATCCCTCCTCTACAAATGGCTCATCGGCATATTCTTTCCAACCACATCAAAACCTCTCTTTGAGAGGAATTTTGGCGAGTACAATGTTCAGCAACATTTGAGCCACTCAGTGATGCTTTAATTGATGCCTCAGATGAGTGTTTAGGTGAAATATTTAAGACTGGGGGCTGCCCAACCACCAGCCTGGACTTCCAGGAAGGGGAGGGAAGGGCCAACAGGTCCTGCATAAAGGTAGATGCTCAAGGCCATTTTCCCAATTGTCTCTCCTAAGTGGGAAAGTGGATGTGTTCTTTTCTTTGAGGATGCATTCATTCATCTGATTATTCCAGTAAGAAGTGTCCCACCTCCTGGACTGTGAGCTACCTGGGAGTAAGAAATGAATCTGGTTTCATTCCCTGGTATGTCTCTGGTGCCCAGCAGAGGCACTGGCACAAGGTGGGTATTCAGTGAACACTACTGAGGGCAGATCCATACTGTCAACACCCTCCCACCCTCAGCTCAGAGAGAGCACCTCTAAAGAATCTCCCCCTCCATATGAGATTTGTAGCAACCATAAGTCAGGATTTTCATTGTTTTTAGCTCTCTAGAAATAGAAATTCTTTGTAATATGTGAGTCTACAGTTTCAGAGAACCAACTTCCAAAAATAACTTTTAGCAAAACCTTATGTATAAAAGTGGAGAACTTTGCAAATACTCTGTCAACATTTTTATCTGTGTGTATGTATATATAATATTTAATATGTCAAAGTCATGTCTCTCATACAACCACACATTATAACTATTTTCCTGGACAATAAATATTTTTATTTAACATTGTTTTTAACAACCATATAGAATTCCATTGCATGAATGTACCATAATTATATTTCCTGGTAATGAGTATAAAGATTGTTTCCAATTTTTTAATACTGTAAATACATTGTCCAGAAAAGCTTAACCATAGCTCTGATTATTTTATTTCTATTATTTCTATTATAAATTTATTTATTTACATTATATTGTTTTATGTTAAACTACCTGGTAAAACAGTTTGCCCATTTTTTTAATGTTTATTTATTTTTGAGAGAGAGAGACAGAGAGCTTGAGTGGGGGAGGGGCATAGAGAGGGAGACACAGAACTCAAAGCAGTCTCCAGGCTCTGTGCTGTCAGCACAGAGGGGCTCAAACTCACTAACTGTGAGATCATGACATGAGCCAAAGTCAGACACTTAACTGAATGAGCCACCCAGGTGCCCCAACAGTATGCCAATTTTGATGCACAAGTTGCCCTACATAAATATTGTACCGAATTTTCACAGACTATGTATGAGTGCTCATTTCTCACCCCCTCATCAGTAGATTCAGAGGCAGATTATGGGGCAAGACACCTAAACACTCACCTGGGGCATCAGTGAAAGCATCACTGAGAGACTCAAATGTTACTGAACATTGTATTCACCAAAACTCTCAAAGAGAGGTTCTTATGCAGCTAAAGGAATATGCTGGGCCATTTGTAGAGGAGGGGTGAAGCCCCTCAAGAGGTTTACTTAAGGAACAAATGGATGGTCATTATCCTTCTCTCTAAGGAAAGTGGGTTCAAGCAACTACAGGGATGTCATTTTGCATATTGTATCATGCAAGATTCAGGGTCACAGCCAAATTGCTGGGGCACAGACAGAGGCTGAAAACTACTGTAAATTATCTTCCGTTTCCACTCTTCCCCACGTAGCACTAGGACACTCTGCTTTTTAACTACTCAACAAATGTTTAGTGGGCATCAGTTTTAATATGTAGAGTATTTTGCATTAACTGGAAGGTTATCCAAGGTAAACTGTTAACTGATAAAAGCAAGCAGAAGAACAATATCTTTTGTACTCCCCACTTTTTAAAGAGAACTTACATAAGTGCTCATAGGTTTGCATTTCCTTATATGAGCAAAGGAAAATATGGAAGATAATATACAACATTTTTAACAATGCCTATCCGGGATATTAATCTGTAGAGGGGAAGAAAAGATTATTAATTTTAGTTTAGATACTTGAATTACCTCAGTTGTTTGAATTGTGTCAATAAGCACATACAGCTTGTGTAATTCAAATGTTTAATTCTTTAAATTAGATTTGAAGAGACACCAAACAGTAGTATCCCCAGAAGAGGCCACATCTCAGACGGTCTCTGACTAAATATTATTATCTTTGAAAATCTTTGCTTAAAAACCACAGTATTAAATACTGATCATAGGAGGATCGTAATAGGCATCTCTTTTTGCCCTTGGCCATATGGCATTATCTCTGGTATTTTGCTTTTAAGTGAATGTGGAAGTTGTTTTAAGATAGAAATTCTTCATCACGTTAAGGAACTACTCCTTTATTCTAGAGTCATTAAGAAAAATGCATACTAATGACTACCCATGTTTTAAACAAAATCTATAGAGTTGACCATTTGGCTTCCCTCTATGTATTTATTGATATAATCAGATATGTTGATAATGTTCCTAATATTAAACCATCCTTGCATTACAAGACTAAGCTTGACTGGGTCATGCTTCAAGAAATGACTTACCCATAGTGGTGCCTGGCTGGCTCAGTGGGTAGTGCATGTGACTCTCGATCTCTGGGTCATGAGTTCAAGCCCCATATTGGTAATAGAGCTTACTTAAACAAAAAATAAAGTAAAATTAATATTTTAAAAAAATTAAAACCTCATCCATAAAGTTATCTGAGCACGGACTCTTTTGGAGAAGTATAGTTTTATTTATTTGTTTTACTATTTCTTTCAGGGCTACTGGTCCATATGCATGTTCCACTTCTTTCTTTAGTCAATTTCATTCATTTGTATCTTCCTTGGAAAGAAATTAGTCCAGATTTTCAAATTCATTTGCAATGTATTGTAGTATATCCTTTGATAATTATTTTAAAATATCCTCTAATTCCATACATCTGGTTTCTCTTCCATTCTGAATTTTGCTTAGTTTCTTAGATTTCCCAGAGGTTTATCTATTTCACTGGCCATTTAAAAGAACCAGGTCTTACAGTTAGCTATCAATTTTTATTGGTCTTAGATTTTCTAGTTCAGTTTGATTGTTCTTTTTTTTTTTAAGTGCTCTGTCCTGATCTCCTTGTGTTTATTTTGTTGACCTTCTCTTCCTAATTCTTTTTTTTTTTTAACGTTTATTTATTTTTGAGACAGAGAGAGACAGAGCATGAATGGGGGAGGATCAGAGAGAGGGAGACACAGAATCTGAAACAGGCTCCAGGCTCTGAGCTGTCAGCACAGAGCCCGATGCAGGGCTCGAACTCACAGACCACGAGATCATGACCTGAGCCGAAGTCGGCCGCTTAACTGACTAAGCCACCCAGGCGCCCCTTCTCTTCCTAATTCTTGAGGTCAATGCTCATTTCTTTTGTTTTCACTTTACTTTTAATGGCTAAAACATTTAAGGCAATTATTTTTCCTGAATCCAGCTTTAGCTTATCCCATAAAACCAAAGATGTCATATTTCATTTCCACTTTTTTTGAAGTGGTTTATATACACAGCTGAATTTTTAGGAGAGTTTTTATTATTGTTTTTTTAAATAACTGTTTTGGAGATTTTTAAAAATTAAAAATAGGTTCATTATACAGAACAAAACTGAGGGAAAATTCATCTAGAAATCTACCATTCAGATGGCTATACACATCATTCCAATCATTGGTGCATATGGTTGCTTCTTTCCTTTCCTTTAAAAAATCATATTATCTGTATTATCTTAAAACCCTCTTTCTTTCCTAGATATTGCATATGTGGTTATTGGGGCCTCTTGCTACAGCTCTTGGCGGGTTGTGAACTCTTGGGGTCCTCCAGTAACTTACATGAACATGGAGATTGTTCAACAGGCAGATTTTAGGAGATTTTATTGGTGTCTTCTCTCCTTCTTTAGGAGAGTCTGTGACAAAGACTTCATATATGAAAATATTGTTTTGCCTCTATGTCATTTAACTAGCCATCCTCTCATCAAGCTTGAAGACAAAGGGAACCAGAAAATATTCCTCTTACCCCCCTATCTGGGACCCCTGCCTCCTGCCCAAGCATCCCCAGATTTACAACCAGATCCATCCTTTACCACCTGGGCAAATCACATCAATTCTTCAGAGCCTCGCTTTCTCCATCTGTAAAATGTGGGTGACAGTGGCCCCTAGCTCATAAAGTGGGGATAAGTTTTAAAGAAAATAATGTACAGAAAGCACTTAATACAGAGCCTGGCACATAATAAATACTCACTCAATGATAGCTGTTGTTGTTGTGACTAATCCCACTACTTTCTAAACAAGAAAAATGAATAGAGATCTCACTTCTCAATGGAGACTCAGGGGATCTCAAAGCCTGCTACTCATCTGCAGTTTTACAAAAGCAATTAAAGCTCGCCTGTGATCGTGCGTCTCTTCATCGTCCTTGAAGCCCGAGTTGCCCTGTTGAGAGAGGAAGCCAGTGCCCTTGTGCCCGTTCCGGTGCTGTTTATTATGCCAGAGAGGCTGCTCAGACTCATTACTGCTGCGGAATACAGGCCCCCAGGGGCTGAAGTGAAGCTGGATAATTACCAACAGATCCCTAATAGGTATGGACTCAATGGAAACAAGTCAATCAGGAACGCGGCATTTATGTCTAAACTATTCCAATACACGCTCGGGGGCACCAGAGACTGCTAATGAGGGCCGAGCTCCTGAGGCCAAGGGCCCTGACCACCAGTTCCACCCTTGAGAGCCCCACGTCTAAGAGAATCCTGACACCCACTCCTCCCCAACCCACCCAATGGCTTGCCTCCAGGAGAACTAAGAGGCAGGTGTTTTGGTCTGATACCAGAATCTTCTCTGCCTTGATGGCCTGGCCCTGCCCTCTCCAGTAGAAGATCTAGGACTCTCTGAAATTCCACCTTTAAAAGAGATCTCCTGAAGCAAACCTCCCTTCCTGCTCTTGTTTCCCTCAATCCCTACTCAGCTGCACTTCTCCTCCTTCATTCTTATCACAGGGACCATCATTTAAAAAGCCAGACGTGACTTCTGAAAGCTACCTCCCCCTAGCTCCCCAATTCTCTCAGAGACGCAGCGTTGCCCTGAGGAAACGTGGCTTTATTTCTAATGTTTGCTATCAGTACTCATGCACACATGCAATTTAATCTAAAGCATGATGATTAGAATTCCTGACAGACTGCCCCCCAGAAGTAAGAATTTCAGTCCACAAATTGAGCTTTCTGGATGGTTCTATAGCTGATCTTTATTGGCATCCTAAGCCCCAATTCTTTTCGGTAGTGGAAATACAATCTCAGCAATTCAAAGAGTCTCCACCCCAGCTTCTTCCAGGATGGGGGAGACACCTATATTCTGTGGGTAGAAGGGCCAAATGCCAAGGGTGAATCTGGTCCTTGGTCACTTTTCATCGCCCATGTTGGCATCCTCCAAGCCACCCTGTTCTCCTTCTGCTTTGGACATTGTTCATCGTCTTTGCAGAGTCCTGGCTGAGATCTGCTCATTCGTATGGCAGAGTTTCACTGGTCAGATATTCGGCTATTTCCAGACCTTTCTCACCAGATAGCATGCACTCACCTGCCTTTCCGCTCTACCATTCCTCTTCAGAAGTACTAAAAGCCCTTGACTTAATGGACAAGGAAAGAGAGAATCCTCGGTTAATATCTAAAATAATTATTCCCTCACAAGTCACACACACACACACACACACACACACACACACACACACAATTGTGGGTAGTTAGGAGTGGGTCAAAGGTCCAAAAGGGAAGACACTTATCATTTGAGAAGCATCTGTAACACAACTGCAATTATGGACACAGCTGGTATCCTGGGGGGAATAAGAGAGGTTAGACCAGTACAAGGGAAGTTGTGATGGGAATTTCCACAGGAAGGGAGCTTCTTCTGAGTTCAGAGGCCATCAGGGGCTTTCTTCACTCCAAAATCCCATCAAAACATAAAAGGAGGGTAGGTAAGTGATTCCACACAAAGATGTGTGCTTATGTGTCATTCAGGTAAGAGTTGGGTCCACCATGGTGGCTTCCCAACCCACTCCCTTATTTGCTTCTGGAACAAATTGTTTGTCAAGACCCACTAAGTGAGACCTCAAGCAAAAGTCAGAAGCAGCCAATACCTCTTGGACTCTTGCAAAAGTATTAGCTTGAGCCAGAAACCTGAAGGCAGTTCATGCCACCAGGCAGCTCTGCCATTCTTGGCCACCACAGAAGAAGCAAACAGCTTAGATCATCTATCCTCTAGGTATTTCCCATTCCTACTTTATCCCGAGCTTCTTCCCCAATTATTCTAACCCCAAGCAAAAAAGAAGTTCATGCCACCCCTGACCACCTCTCTCTGTAGCCTCATCACTGACATCCATGACCTCCTGGACATTCCCCTAGATCTTGGGTAACTTCACTGTCCATAAGGATGACCTCCCCAACAAAAAGCCCCCCAGTTCTTGAACTCTACAACCGTGATGTCTCCCCTATAACAACTTGAGCCATACCTGGAACTTCTTGGCAACTCTTAGAAGTGCCTCATGTCATAAATGCTAAATTCTTGGGGTGCCTGGGTGGCTCAGATAGTTAGGTGTCTGACTTAGGCTCAGGTCATGATCTGACAGTTTGTGAGTTCAAGCCCCGCATCAGGCTCTGTGCTGCTGACAGCTCAGAGCCTGGAGCCTGCTTCAGATTCTGTGTCTCCCTCTTTCTCAGCCCCTCCCCTGCTCATGCTCTGTGTTTCTCTATCTCTCAAGAATAAATAAACATTAAAAAAAGTTTTTTTTTAAGATAAATGCTAAATCCTCCAGCTGTAACTTCTTATCCTCTCCATCGCTCCAATAACATTGATGCCTTCAGGGTCTTATCCTTCTCTTTTTCTCAGCCTGTGAACTTCTGGACTTCACTCCTTCCCCTAACCAGTCTAAACCCCACAGTCCCTCATTTCAGCTAATTGCTTGCCACCTACACTCTCAATCCCCTGTTCTGCTGCCACCACCTTTCTAATCCAGAATCTGTTCAGGGTGCTGAAATTCACCACAGAAACTCACGCAAATGTCACTACAAATGCAGAATCTCCAGCATTAGCTTCACTCTCCAGCCTGTCTGGAAATCAGTTGAAGAATGAAGTCAAGTGTAAATTTGTTTTGGTTTAATTGTCAAACTCAGTCAAGTCTTTCAGAGATGTTGGGGTTTATATCTAGGAGAACCAGTGACAAAGGTAAACAAACCATTGCCTCTGACCCAAGCAGCAACAAAGTTCTGTCTTAATGGATTCTGTGGGTGATGACACTGTTACCATCGTTCCACTTAAGAGACTACCCATGCTTGCCCTGGGGACAGTTTCAGAGGTTGGAATCAATTCCTCACCCCCCCTGCAGTGGAGCCTGGTGATAGCATTCCTCATGGACCCTCACTGATCACTGTGTCCTTGCACAATGACCTAAGTAAGCAAGGGGTTGTCCGTGCATGGAAAGATTAACACTCAGGGCCAAGGTCAGCCCACGTGTCCAGAGGCATTAACTCTAGAGTGAGAATAGGGATAGGTTCTTTGACAACAAATCTCGCCATCTTTGGAAATGAAGAGCACACCAACATCGTTGTTTATGGTCAAGACGTACTCATCTGGTCCATGGAAGGGGTGCATGAGGGGGTCAAAAAGAGGCACATCTCTTCTACTAGTATAACCACGTATGGCCTTACTCATTAAATGCATATAGTATTTTATATTTGAGCTCCTTAAACAGTGATACGACTATACTATCTAGATCTAATTGAGCTGTAGCCATCAGGCCATGGATCATTCTTTTTTTTTTTTTATATTTATTTTTTAATGTTTATTTTTGAGAGAGACAGAGTGCAAACAGGGGAGGGTTAGAGAGAGAGGGAGACCCGGAATCTGAAGCAGGCTCCAGGCTCTGAGCTGTCAGCACAGAGCCTGATGCGAGGCTTGAACTTATAAGCTGTGAGATCATGACCTGAGCTGAAGTCGGAAGCTTAACCAAGTGAGCCACCCAGGCACCCGAGGCGATGGATCATTCTAACACTCAGTCTGTGGGGCTGCCTTGGGAAACTCTGAGCTATATCTCACTTTGGTGGTCTGAGAGACAGGACTCACTTGGTTTGTCCATCTTTAGTGCTCACTAAAGATGGTGACATGGTCACTCACCTCCCTCCCTATTGTAAATCCCAGGCACAGACAATCGAAAAAGAACGGCATGGGAGGCTGAATCGGATGCAATTAGTGGCAATTATACCCACTGTAGGATTCCAGAGCTGACTTCCAGCCGTATTTCTCATTTCTATTTGGTAATAAATGAGACAACAAAGGACTTAACACAAGGCCTGGGACATAGCAGGTGCTCAGTAATGGCTAGCTAGGCAATAATGGTAGGCTGTGGAGGATATTGGCTGAGAGCAGGGACTCCAGAGCTAGCTTCCTTTTGTTCAAAGCTTGATACTATTGCTTGCATGCTGTCTGGGCTTGATATAGTTACTTAGTGTTTCTTTTGCTCAGTTTCTTCTCCTTGCAATAGGGATAATGGTTACTACCCAATTGGATTGTTGTGGACAAATTAGCACATAGAAAGCATTCCATAAAGGGGTGCCTGGGTGGCTCAGTCAGTTAAGCATCCAGCTTCAGCTCAAGTCTTGATCTCACCATCCGTGAGTTTAAGCCCGGCATCGGGCTCTGTGGTGACAGCTCAGAGCCTGGAGCCTGCTTCCAATTCTGTGTCTGCCTCTCTCTCTGCCCCTCCCCCAGTCACACTCTGTCTCTCAAAAATGAATAAATGTTAAAGAAATTAAGAAAGCATTCCATAAGAATTAATTTTATTAACAGAGTAATGATGATGATGATGACAATGATTATCATTAGAGGAATGAGGGGCCTTTGGCACTAACCTTACTGTCCTCCTTTCTTTCTCCCCATCCTCTTAACCTCACCTGCCCTACAAAACCCCCACCCTGGATCCATACACCTTTGTCGTCTCTGCTGAGATGCTTGGGAAACATTTTCATGCTTGTTTGGATTGGCCTCTGCAGTGGCTTAAAGATGGACACAAATTTTCTGACACTCCTTCCATTGAGAAGTGGGTCTTACTCCCCTGTTCTTGAACCTGGAATTCTCTTAGTGACTTGCTGGAGCACTAGAATGTAGCAACAGTCCTGGGACCTCTGACGCGAAGTCATAAGAAGACTTTCAGCCTCTGCACAGTTGTGGAACACCTGCTCTTGCCCCTTCTCAGAACCCAGCCACCATGCCTTAAGAAGCCCACACAGCATGATCAAGCTCACATAGCCAGTAAGTAACTCAGTTGAGACATGAACACAAATCTGTTTGCCATCAAGGCCTGTGTTCTGAGTCATTTATTCCCTGTACCCCTTATCTATGCCACAGTCTGTGTGCCCAGGAGGAAAACAATATAAAAGAACAAAGGTTGAGGGGTGGCTCAGTTAGTTAAGCATCTGACTTTGGCTCAGGTCATGATCTCGTGGTTCGTGGGTTTGAGTCCCACGTTGCTCGCTATGCTGACAGCTCAGAGCCTGGAGCCTGCTTCAGATTCTGTGTCTCCCTCTCTCTCCTCTCCTCCCCTGAGCACATTCTGTTTCTCTCTCTCAAAAATAAATAAACATTAAAAAATTAATTTAAAAAAAGGCAAGAAATCCTGGGACAGTCTATATTATTTCTTTCAACACTTTATCTTTTTCTCTTAGGCTCTAGTATTTTTTCTGTTAAGCATTTTAGAACATTTGGGGGCTTGGAAAGTAATAATGAGCCGGATGTAAACCAGAGCCCTCAAGGAGAGAGGACTGCTCACAATGACATCCCTCCTCCGCCAGGGGATGATTTCATGATATCACATAATACAAGGGTGGGGAGACGGCTCAATCTCTTTCTATTAATACCATTCAGTGGAACTTTGTTAAAGAAACAGAACTGTATCTGCTTCTGCGACTGCAGAAATGGGCAAAGGCCTTGGTCTCTGTAACCCTTTGGGCCCTCCAAGGCCATGTATGCAGAGCATGCATAGGATCCTGGCTGGTGCCCATATGCACCCCCATTAACTGAACTCTCCGTCTAATGAGCACAACCCCCGAGGAGGGAGGGCAGAGGCGCAGGTCAGTGGGAAGGGCTCTGCCCTCCCTACAGACCATGGTCTGGAGAACAGGCTTCACAGGATCTCAAATGTGCATGTGAATTTCTTGCTCTGTGCTGTGGCTCCCCGGCTTGAATACAGATGAAGCCTGCTGAAACCCCGGGCCCCTGCAGGGAGGGGGTTGGCTAGAGCCTTTTTAATGTCTGCCATGAGACAAGGGACAATCCTTCCATCCAGGCATTTCAGCTGGGATTTCCTAAGACGAGAATATACTTGGGGCATCAGCAACAGGGGGTGCACACAAAACGAGGGGGTGGAGAATGCTGATAGCGCTTAGCACTTAATATTTCCAACACAGATTTTGTAGACATCCTTACGTGTATTAATTTTTTTAAGTTTTTGTTTTAACTATATATTGGATGAGTGGTAAAAACCATAATCTTTCATAATGGCTATGCTAGTGGAAAGCACTTACTGTGTACCAGGCTCCATTCTAAGGATTTTTAAAATATTAACTCATTTAATGCTTTAACATTTTGAATTACATGACCTATTTTTTCTTTAAGTGAGCTCTATGTGAGGCTTGAACTCATGACCCTGAAATCAAGAGTTGCATGCTCCACCAGCTGAGCCAGCCAAGTGCCCCTATGTGATCTATTTTTATTCTATCTTACAGGTGAGGGAACTAAGGCACAGAGAGGTCAAGGACCTTTTTCTTGGGTTAGACAATTAAATGGTGAGGCTGGGATTTCAACCTAAACAAATGTGCACCATAGTTGTATCGGCTAGCTTTGGCTATGTAACAAACCATCCCCAGCTTAATGGCTTTAATCAGCATACATTTATTATTTCTCACAACTATATGGGTTGGCAGGCTGGTATTTCTGATGTGGGCCAGCTCAGCTGATCTCAGTGGTCTGCAGAGCAGCTTGGCCAGGGCCAGATGGTCCAAGATGGCCTCATCTGCATGTCTGGTGGTTAGATCCAAGTCTGTGGTGGTGATGGGGATGACTTGGTTGTGCATCTCTCTTCATCCAGTAGGCTACCCCAAGGCTATTCCCACAGAGGTGGTCATAGGGATCCCAAGGTAAATGAGAGAGGAAAGGTCCCAATATGCAAGTGCTTTTTGAGTTTCCACTTGTATCATGTTTGCCAATGTCCCACTGGCTAAAACAAGTTATAAGACTAACCCAGAGTCAGTATGGGAAGGGACTACCCAAGGTCATGGACATAGAGAGGGGAATAATTAGGGCCTGTTTTTACAATCTCCACAATAGTCTCAGCTCTGAACCTCTCACTAAACTGCCTCTTAGGCTTCTAATAGTCTTACTCCAACTCTGGCCCTCAATGGAGCTCAGAGCAGGAGCAGGTGGGAGGAATCTTATAACCAAACATATCCAGATACTGCTCATGCATGCCCAATGCTCCACCTTCTCCCAATGCCCCACCCAATCGGTACCCCACCATTATGTGGAGACGGAATCTGACTAAGCGTGTCCATAGAAGGAAAAGGAAGTGGGTTGTGAATCAGGCAGTTTGAGTCCAGTTACCTGAAACTAGCTGTGCGACCCTGGCTAGACCACCTCGTCTCTCTGGGCCTTAGTGATTTTATTTTGCTCAATTCAACAGTCCCATTCATTCAATAAACACTTATTTGGTTCCCACTGTGTGATAGGCATTGTGTTGGACAACACAGATACATTTGTGAAAATAGACAGCCCTGCCCCTCATGAAGCATGAAGCATAATGGGAAAATAGGTGTTAATCAAATAATCTCGGTAATGATCATATATTTGCAGACTGAGGTAAGGCTCTGAAAGACAAAATCCCAGTGCTATGAGAAGTTACCACAAAGGAATTTGGTGTAGACTATGAGAGTGGGGAAGGAAAGAAGGTGCCCTCCAAATGAAGGACAGTTGAGAAGTTAACTGAGAGGACCAGGGAAAATGGAAGCCTGAGGGACTGGGAGATATTTTTCCATAGATCTCTTGCATTTCCATACACCTTGAAAGCAGAGGCCCTAATTGCCTTTGTGCTAAGCTAGCTTTCCAAGGATATTTGTATAGTAAGCAGCCTTGGAAGACAGTGATAATACCTCCCTCTGGAACAATGTGTCAGCATGCTTACTGCCCAGTATAAAAGATTTGGGTTCCCTACATTTCAGGTTCCTCTACTATAATGCAGCCCACTGTATGCACAGGTGTCACATAACCCTGTGGGAAATAGGGCTCAGAAAACCAAAGCAAAATGATGATACTGTGGACCCTGCTATTGCTGTGAGTAATAAACTGTCCTCTTTCTCTGACCCAGGTGTCTCTCATCTTCTGCCAGCATCCATGAAGCAGTAGCAAAGCTAACAGTTTAGCTTGCAAGGCAGGCAAGACTCAGACCCTTCACAGCTCTTGATGTACCCAAACAAAGTGTTACAAGCTGAAGCTGGAAGATAAATAAATCAGAAGGTGGGGATGAGCAGAGGTCTAGGCAGAGAACAACATGTGCAAAGACTTGGAGGTGGTGCAGAGCAAGGAAATGGAGAACAAAATTGTTCATTATAATGGGAATGGGGGAACCTGATGAGGAAATGGAGAGAGATGAAGTTGAAAGCCCATGGGGAGAAGAAGTCAGCATGTTAAGCAGGAAGACCTTATCCTAAGGGCAGTTTAAGCCACTGAAGAATATTTTGGGCAGACTAGACACAAAACCCATCAAGGCAGACTCTGAACACCCCCCCCCCCACCTTAGCCTCCAGAACCTTTTCTACCTCAATACCCCCCAGAAAATAGCATTGGTTGCAGCATAGGTTGGCATAGCAACTGATGACGTGGCTGTTTTCCCCTATGGTTTTATTTTCACAAGCTTGAGATTGTCAAGCAGGCCCTAGGTGTGTTTGGACAATTATAGGCGCAGAGGGAAGAGAGGTAGAGGGTCAACCTCCTTCTGGCTGAGGACTGGACAGTGACAGGAGATAATTTCTTTTGGGAGACTGAGCTCCCTAACTAGTCCTGTCTGGCCTGACAACCACTGTTTGTTTAATCCAGCCAGGCCAAAAAGCAGTGTCTTTCCTGTAACCCATGAAATATATAGTTAGGGAGGCTTCAGAAGGAGTTAATTCCTTTTACTTGAATGTATGCAGAATATACAATGTATTTGAGTGTATGCAGTGTAGAATCAGACTACTTGGGTTCAAATCCTGGCCCCTCCACCTACCAGCTTTATAACTTCAGGCAAATTAATTAACTGCTCCAGGCCTTTCCCCCCATCTATCAAATGGGATCTAACTCATAGGGTTATCATGGAGATTAAATGAGGACTAAATATGTAAAGTGTTTAGAATGGTATTTGGCACATAATATGTATTCAATAAATATTAGCTATCATTATTATAACATGTTTGAAATGTACCTTCTTACAACCTCTGTCATTCAAAAATTTCAAATATTTCTATCATTTCCATCAGAGCAGGGTTTTGCAGCAAATTAAACAATTTTAGTTACTACATCACGTTATAAGAAACTCCCTCTTGGAAGCCATTGGAATCACTACAATTTGATATTTAAAACTTCCCAAAATACTGTTTTGGGGTTCACTCAACCTAATTTGTTGATGGCTCTCTAGTACTTAACCAAGTTTCCTTCCTAAGGGATACATAGTAGACCTGGGGGGACTTCCCACAATTGTCCTTGGGCTCCAAGTTCTTTAAACTGGGGAGGTCCCAGTCAACCCACAGAACATGAGAAATAATAAACCATTATTGTTTTAAGCCACTAAGTTCTGAGGTGTTTCATTACTCATGACTAGATAACTGATATACGAAACATGCAGACTGCTCACCACACTTCCAGAGATTCTGACTCATTGAGTCTGAGAAAGGGTCTGGGTAACTACTGTTAACTTGTGTCCTAGGCAATTACTAATTCACATGGTTTCCCTCACTGTCCACCCCCCACCCCTTTCCTGATGATAAGAATCACCTGGAGATTCTTGGGCCCAAACCCAGAACCTATGAATCAAAAAGTCTAGAAAAAAGACCCAAGAATTGAAAGACTGAATATACAAATGGACATTGGCCAGATCATGTATAAAAATAGAACTCTGACCCATTATCTGCAGCAATCAGCCCATGAACCTGTAGCCATCAACACAACACGGCCAGGACTTGATCGAAGGCTTCCCCAATTTTGGGCCCTGCTTCCAACTTAGGGCCAAGCAGAGAAAGCCAAATGTGCTCCCCTAACCAATCACATAGGATGCCCACTTCTAGCTAGCCCACCTCCAGCTTGCCCATGCCAGTAGCCTACAATCAGGGCACACCCAAAGTCTTCCCTCTCTTCCACTACAGAGCATTCCCACTCCCTGCCTGTCTTTGAGTCTCTGCCACAACTCAAGCAATGGTAGCTTCTAGAGCAACCTCAGAATAAATAGCTTTTGTGTATTCTTATTTAGGTGGTCTTCATTTATTTCCACAGAATTTACATACTTAATAAAGACAGGTGATTCTTCTTATCAGGGGAGTTTGGAAAACCACCACAGACCCTTGCTACTCAGAGACCCCAGAGCAAGAGCCGCAGCACCAGCAGTGGCACCTGGAAGCTTGTGTGATATGCAGAATCTCAGTCTCTACCCCAGACCTACCGACGTGGAACCTGCATTTTAAACAAGATCCTAGAGGTGACCCTCCAGCACACTGAAGTGTGAAGAGCACTGACCAGGAACATTGATCCAGGTCAGCGGGTCTCAGCTCCGGGTGCACATTAGAATCCTCTGGGGGCTGTTTAAAATACCAAGGCCTGCCTTCCACAGTCAGAACATCTAATTTAATTGGCCCTGGGTAGGGCTTGCACATCAGTGGTCTTAAAAGCTCTCTGGGTAATTCTCACATGCAGCCTGCGCTAAGAACCACTGACCTAGGACAATGCTTCTCAATCTTTGGTGTGTGTCCGAATCATCTGGAGAGCTCACTGGGTGCACAGAGGTGCAGGCTGGTTGAGGGAGCAGAGTCCTGGCCTTGGGAAGAATAACCAAGTGTCTGGGTGATTCTGAAACTGACCAAAGTAGGAGAAGCACTGTGAGGGAAGAGTCCCATGGAAGCTTCCTTTCCAGTTCTCTTTTCCTCCTAATTTTTTTACCTTCCTCAATTCCACCTGTCTGGCACCATGGCTCTTAAAACTCAAGGAACAAGAGAACCTCAGAACTGGAAAGAACTGTAGGCATCTTTGAGCACAGTAAGAGGATCTGACAGGCAAATCCAGCTCATTACACATGTGTGTGTTTTCATCTATACGGAATTTTTTTCTTTACACGGAGTTTTTAAAAAGCTTTTTAAAACTGTCAGCATTTTTTGTGGCGCCTGGGTGGCTCAGTCGGTTAAGCGTCTGACTTCAGCTCAGGTCATAATCTCACGGTTTATGAGTTCAAGCCCCACATCGGGCTCTGTGCTGACAGCTCGGAGTCTGGAGCCTGCTTCAGATTCTGTGTCTCCCTCTCTATCTGCCCGTCCCCAACTTGTGCTCTGTCTCTCTTTGTCTCTCAAAAATGAATAAATGTAATAAAAAAAAATTTTTTTAAACTGCCAGCATTTTTAAAAAGGAGATTTTACATAAAACCCTAGATTTCTGGAATCCCCTGGAAAATTAGGGGACCTAGCAAAAAAACCCACATTCCTTCATGGCAACAATTGGCTGGAATTACCCCTTAAAATGAGTTACGCATTCACCAGTTTCCCATAGTCCCCGCCTGATCCATGTCACTCATTTTTGTTACCTGCCTGGTCCTGCAAGCATCTGAGTTTAGAAGCTTTATACATTTTGTAAATGAGAAGACCAAGCCCCCCACATTACCTTAGTGGAAGCTCAAAGTCCCTGAATCACAGCCAGTGCTGGGACTTGGGTCAAACATCTGACTGTGTGCTGCTTGTAGGTGGAGGCCCTGCCTTTCTGAGACCCAACTTCTGCACTAGAGGATAATGGTCTAGATACCCCCAGTACCCACTCAGAACTGAGAGTACCTTGAACAATCAGAGATTTCTGCTTTTGGCCTTGGGGCTGTCACCCACTCAGATGCACCTACAGCAATTTATTCAACGCTTTGAGCCTCAACAAACTCATCTACACAATGAGGGTAATGACAGGGTCTGATCTACAGGGTTATTTGAGGGTTACATTAAATCATGTTTGTAAAACATTATTCTGGTACCTGAGACATAGGAGGGGCTCCATATGAGTACTAAACAGTATTAATGTGGTTTTTTTTCTATGTATTTTTGAAAATGGTCATTTTAGTTTCTGCCAGTTCCAAACTTATTCAGAAAGCAGTGTGATAAGAGAGTCACCTATTGGTTGAGTGGTTTTAGGGCAAAACTCTCAAAACTTGATAAGCTCCAGTGTTTTTCATCTGTAAAATAGGGATAATAATAGCACTTACTCTCCAGAGTTGTGGGAAGCTTAAATGAGATAATGCATGTAAGGAGCTTGCCTACCGCAGTGCCTGGATCCCAATAATCTCACGTTTTGACTCCTCAAAGCAGGGTCACCACCTAGTGGTGTAAGAGGGTAACTGCAGGCTCTACAGGGCATACGAGAAAAATAATGGCCAAAAAATGGCCCTCGTAGGTGTATGAAAAGATCTGGCTTGACAGTGGAAAGTGAATTCAGAAAGAGGTGGCTGACCACTCAGTGTGCTTAGGAATGTTCCCAGGCCCACTCCTGGACCACTCTTCACCATTACACTGCACTGGCCATGACAACTCTGGCTTTTCAGCTTGTTTGGAGGTTGAGAGTCTCCTCTTGACATTAGCCAGCAGGACTCTGGACTTGCTTGGCCCCTGGTTTGGTTCATGGCTAGTTGGTGTACTTATTAACCACTGGCTTGGATAGTGTGTCCAGTTTCTGGTCTCAACTACTCAGTTGTTGAATGCTGTGCATGTTTGGACCCTAATTTGGCTGTGTACCATCATCATGGCTCAAGCCAGCTGGTCCTCCTCCAGCTGTGGATAAGAGCTACTCTTCTCTGCCTGGAAGTGTGGACAGCTAGAGGGGTGGCCCCTTTCCCTTCCATAAGAGACCTGGAAACTGGCCCTGCCCTGCCCAGAAGAACCCCAAACCACAGCAAGGAGGCATCAACTACTCACTACTGTCAAATGGAGCCACTAATCGGTCTACAAAAGTGCCCTGTATCAGCCTCCAAAAATGTAGCTTGAGGTTCCTTTTTGCTCCCACTTTCTTCACCTAGCTTCTCACTCCTCCCCAAGTGGCAGACAGGATCAAGAAGCAAGGTATTCCTCCCTCAAGGAGGGATTAGTTGAGTTTAAGGATGTCTTATGTTTTCCACCATCCCAGAAGTGGAAAGGCCATGCCAGGTGACTGAGGCCTCTGTCTACACTTTCTCTTTCTCTCAGATTCTTTACTATGACAGGCAGATGAGAGAGGAAATCATCCAAGGGGACAGAGACCGAAGGCTCATTCTTTTTTTTCTTTCAACAAATATTTAGTGGGCATTTACTAGATGCCTGGCACTGTTCTCAGTGCTGGAGATACAGCTGGGGACAAAATAAACATGCATGCTCTCCTGGACCTGAATTCCAAAACAGTGAGATGGACACAAATAAGATAAAAAAGTGAAACACATGGTGTGTTAGTGAGAAGTGCTATGGAAAAACAAATCAAGGAAATGAGAAGGTGGTGAGAAGCTGACATAGGGACAAAGACCTGAAGTGGGGAGGGACTGAACTGTGTGGATATCTGGGAGAGGAACATCCCAGGTGGAGGGAAGGGCAAGTGCAAAGCCCTGACATGGGACTATGGCATGGAGATACAAGAAGACAAGTATGGCTGGGGCACATGAGTGACAGGAGAAGACTCAGAGATGAGGTCAAAGAGGTTCCAGGTAGGCCAGGGGGTGAGGAGTCATTGGAGAGTTCTGAGCAGAGGAGTGACAAGATCTAAATTGTTCTTACTAGGGGTCAGTCTGGCTACTGTATGGAGAGTGGACTGAAGGGGACAAGAATGACAAGGGACAAGAGTAGAAGAAAGGCATCCATTTAGGAAGCAAGAGATAATGGTGGCTTGGACAGGAGAGTTGCAGTGGAGAAGATTATAAGTGGTGGGTATGTGAAAAATGACTCTGGCAATAAGCCTTAGAAAGGAGTCAACATATCTCATGTGCAACACCAACTACTGGCTCAATTAATTCCATAATCACTTGTGTCCTATCTGTCTCACCTGATAGAGTGTAGGCTCTCTGCTGTTGGGAATCAGGGCTATCTTTTTAGTTCTGTGCCTCGGTGTCCAGCACAGTGCCTGACATTAAGTGGACATTTGGATGGATGGATGGATGGATGGGGTAGAAAGTTCCCTTTACCCAACTTTCCCTTGTTCAAACTATGGAGTTATGACTAGCCAATCAATTTTAGAATAATTCATGGAGCTGACTACCCAGTTAAGGATATTCCAGAGATGCCCCCAACTAAGAACGACAACAACAACAATAACGACAATAACAACAACAAAGGAAGAATTTGTAAATACAGCTGAATTCCTGAGAAGCCTCATCAGATGCCTGGGAGGAGCCAGAACTAGAGACTTTAGTCATCCCAACTGAGGTGAAAGACATTCTAAAAACTGAGCTTTGGACATCAGGGAATTTTCAGGGTGTGTGAAACATCTGCTGACTTAAGGCTTTGTGTATGGTTCTTTTTTGTAAGCACTTTTTGTATAACCTTGCGTAAACAGGACTCTAGAAATCATGCCTGCCCAATATAGATATTCCTGAAGGGACCACTGTGTGGGTGACACTGAGAGAAGGTTGCACTTCATATTGGTGTTGGGTCCAAATAATTTTCCAAGGACAACCCCCCCCCCAACTTCTCCACTGCACCAGGAAGAAATTCTTGTCTTATTAAATATCCAGACTTTCAGGAAACCTGGTTGGCTCAATTAGTTAAGCATCTGGCTCTTGATTTCAGCTCAGGTCATGATCTCATGGTGCATGGGATCGAGCCCTACATCAGGCTCTGCACTGACAGCTCAGAGTCTGCTTGGGATTCTCTCTTTCTCCCTCTCTCTCTGCCCTGCCCCACACACGCCCTCTCTCTTTCAAAATAAATAAACATTTAAATATGAATGAATGAATGAATGAATGAATGAATGTCCAAGCTCTCAGGGGAACCCATCCCTTCCCAGACTGCTCCCAGCTATACCTCACCTATAGCCACAGGGAGACTGGAGACAGAAAGTTTATCAAAAATAAAACCCACTTTGACTACCTCAGCAAGTAATGTCTCAAGAATGGTTAGTTTTGCAATTCCCAGTCTGGATCCAGTCTGGCCACAAAAGCTTCTTCTATTCCACACAGTCATTAGCAACCCTGGAATCAATAGATAGCCCATGCCAGCCCTAAGAAATGCACAAACAGTCATAGCCACAGACTCAGTTAAGCTACTGTGGCGATTCCAGGAGCTCAGCAAGGGGAAAACTGCACTCATATGAGGGTATATTCTTATCTTTTCTCATAAAGACATCTGTACAACATGTAAATAAGTACATATACCTGCAAGTATTTTCAGTCTCTCTCTCTCTGCCTCTATTTCTGTCTCTGTGTCTCTGTTTCTCTCTGTCTCTGTGTGCGTATCTCTTTCTGTCTCTATCTGTCGCTTTCTCTCTCTCTCTCTCTCTCTCTCTCTCACACACACACACACACACACACACACACATTCTGGATTTTTTTTTATTTTTGCCTTGAAAAATAGCATTGGTAAGCATGTACAATGATAATGATGTCTGAGACAGTTAGCCAAGGAGAGGAAAAAAACGTCTGTACAAGGAAGAAACAAAAGACCCACATCTGGGACAAAAGTTCAAGAGAGTATCTTAAGTTATCATTAAGATGCAGGAACAACAAGGATGTAATTGCCTGTTTGCTATACTAAAAAAAATGCTAACTTTCAAAATGGAGAAATAACCCATATGTTTACATTTGTCTATGTAAAGAATATTTTTAAAAAAAATTTTTTTTCAACGTTTATTTATTTTTGGGACAGAGAGAGACAGAGCATGAACGGGGGAGGGGCAGAGAGAGAGGGAGACACAGAATCGGAAACAGGCTCCAGGCTCTGAGCCATCAGCCCAGAGCCTGACGCGGGGCTCGAACTCACAGACCGCGAGATCGTGACCTGGCTGAAGTCGGATGCTTAACCGACTGCGCCACCCAGGCGCCCCAAGAATATTTTTAATGATATAAAAACCTCTTACAGTAATGTACAAAGAAATATGCAAATTTCTAAATATTTTTATTCATAAAAATTACATTTTAAATGAATATTTATTGTCACCAAGTATGTTCATTATATATTGTTAAGGAAAAAGTGAAATAAAACAACATAGGGTTTGCATTTCTAATAATCTAATGGACCAGGCATCTTGACAAAAATCTCTGACATAAAACATGTAGAAATCCTTCTAAATGAATACATGAATTAGATGCAAATAAAAGAAATTCCCAAGATGCCAAATATGAAGTGAGGGCTGAAAATCAGAGTGGCAAATTGACATTGAGGCTTGGGGACAACTGCCAATCGCAGTGACCAAGAGGTTTTTTACAGTTTTACATATTTTAAGTTATATGGGGACAAAGGACCAAAGTCCTAGACCTACCCATGGTGGAAAAATAAGGCCAAGATCCTCAAAGGGCCATGCCCTGGTGAAAAGTTTGACTAGAAAATAATTCACACACTGGCAAAGAGATAAGACTAAGGAAGACTGTTGGACTCAATCTGAGATCTGATAGGGAAAGAATATTTCCCTGAGAATTCATAATCACAGAATTATTCTCACATGCATTTGGAATTTAAATTGCACTCCCTGAAAGGTTTGGAAAACCCCAAGGCAAAATATTAGTAGCGTCATTCCACGTTGGTATTACTTCAGACTTCCCAGAAGAAAATGCATAATCTCTCTAGAGGTACCTATCCTCAACCCAAGCCTCCCTGGAAGCCACAGAAAATGCCCCATTAAACATTAGTTCACTAACCAAAACTAAAAACACACAAATAAACAAGCCACCACAAATGAAAATAAACAGAAACAACAAAGAGCAGAATTAGACCCCCAAGAACTTCATAGCACAGAATTGTCAGATTCAGAATATTTAAATAATGCTTTTTAAAGGAGAAAGAAAGAAAATACTATCCCAAAAGAGCAGAGGTGAGAGGGAAAAATAACCAAACATCATGTTTAAATATAAAAACATAATAATTTAAATGGAAAATTCAACGAACAGGTAAATCAGCAGATTAGAAACAGATAAAGAAAAAACAATGACCCAGAAAATAAACCTGAAAAAACTACCTAGAATACTGTACACAGAGATAGAGGTATAAATTTATAAGTGGTTAAGAGACACTGATTCTGGAACATATATTCAATCATATTTCCAAAAGAAGGGAAGAGAGTTGCAAAGTGATATAAGCAAAATAGCAGAATAGTATACTCCAGCCCTTACTCTGACAGAAACATCAATTCTGACAACCATCCGTGGACAAGAATACCTCTGTGGGAACCTGGGAGTCCAGTGGAGAAATTCCAGCACCCTATTCAAACTCCAAAAACAAATGCATTGAAGAGAATAGAAAAAGTTTCACTTAATCTCTGTCACTCCTCCACTAGGTGGCATAGCTCAGTACCAAGAGAGGTTCCTGGCCCATAATTTCTCCCATACAGGAAAGTGAGACTGAGTGAGTGCCTGGCTTTCCTAGCCTAGAAAGATGTTGCCCAAGAGGCCCACTTCTGCTTCATGCCACCCAGAATGCTGAAGGGATTAGTATAGCTGAAAAGTCAGGGAAAAGGAACAGGCTCACAACAACCTACAGATCTCAAAAACTCAGCCACAGATCCTACTAACTAGCTCTCAGACTCCACCAAGAGGCCTGCCCACAAATCTCATGGAACTTCTCACCTGCAGCTCCCCCAAGTGACCAATGCATTCCCCAGCACTCCATGTGTACCCCTAAGATAGTGCACACAAGCCTCTATAAACGGTATGCACATGCTCCCACAGATGGCATGTGCAACTTTCTGCAGACGATACATTGATATCAGCAGCAGGTTTGATTCTGCAGATCTGGAGAAGGCGCACAAGCTTGCACACTTCAAGGTGCTGCCCTAGACAAAATAAACAGAAGGCTCTCAGCCCCTGGCCCAACTTTGGGATGGAGAGAAGGCACACGATCCTAAGAATTCCCCTCCAAAGAAGGGACAAACGGGAATGAAAAGAATGAAGAAAAGCAATCCTTGAAGAAATAATGACTTTCTAAAATTGATAAAGAAATTAATCCTGAGACTCAGAAAACATACAAATCCAAGAAGTTTTCTTAAGTCCACATTTGTACACATCCCACAGAAACTGAATAAATATGCAGACTACTCCCCTTCCCACTCCACCCACCAAAAATAAAGACCTTTTTTTCTAAGTTTATTTATTTTGAAAGATAGAGAGAGATAGAGGGAGGAAGGGGCAGAGAGATAATCCCAAGCAGGCCCCACATAGTCAGCGTGGAGGCTGACACAGGACTAGAACTCATGGGCTGTGAGATCATGACCTGAGCTGAAATCAAGAGCTGGTTGCTTAACCAGCTGAGCCATCCAATCACTCCAAGAATAAAGATATTAAAAGCAGCCAGAAATAAAAGACAAAGGAAGAGAAATCTGAGTAGCAAGGCTTCTCAACAGAAATCTGTAAGCAATAGACTAAGATCTCAATGTGCTAAAATAACTGTCAACTTAGAATTATATACCTAGCTAAACTATCATTCTCTAACAACAACAAAATAATGCCATAATGACAAATAGAATAAAATGATGTCTTCATTAAAGAACCAACAAAGGAAATATTTGAGGATAAGAAAGTGAATCCCAGAAGAAAGGTCTAAAATGCACAAAGAAATGTGCATACAGTCAGGTCTACGGATTTGGTAGTCCTACATAAGTCTAGTTAGAATCAGAAGAGCAAAAGGAAGGCATCTCAATGAATCCCTAAAGCAGGGATGGACAGATGTTCCTTTGGAAGATGCTAAAGTATGCAGATGCTCTCCTTCTGGAATATAATGGCCCAGAAAACCTTTTGCCACCATAACATTAGAAAATCTTTTCTGGAGGATGGAGGATGTTACACAGTTCCCTTCATTGGCCCCAGGGTACTCTTCCCTCTAGATGAACACAGCCTGCAACTTTACCCTCCTCCAAAGCTACAGAGCTGTTAATTTTCCAGATAATCCTTCAAATCCACATGCCAGCTTTCTACTCAACTGACAGTAATTCTCGATGAATCATACTAATACCTAAAAAACAAAACAAAACAAAAAGGGCGTTCCATTTTAGATTTTTGAAAGGAGTAGAATCATACTCAATGGAAAATAAAAGAAAGGGGTTACCCTGGGCTTTTGAATCTCATTTTACACCTCATGCTTTTTATAGTTCCATCTCTTAAAATGTTCTTGCCCTTTTTTGCCATATGCAAACTCCTACTCCCCCCTCAAGACCCAAGTCAAACAAACATAAGTTCCAAGAAATGCTGGCTGATTCCCTCTATACTAATGCTATAACTTTCATATAATATTTCAGTTTTTTTCCCATTATTTCTATATGTCTGTCTTCATCATTATACTGTGAAGTTTCTAAAGACAAGAACTAGTTTTTTCTTTATCTTTTAATCCCCAACTCCTAGAACAGCATCTGACATATAGTAGGTATTTCTTCATATGTATTTATTGAACAAGTGGATGGCCCCCATGGATTTTAAAATAATCTAATAGATATAGACTATTAAATCACTAGGTAATCAGGTCCCACATCCAGTATTCTGGATCCTGGGAAAAGTCTAGCTCACAAAATGTAAAAACTCTCAGTAAGTAAGGAACTAAAGCTCAGCAATGATTATATTGATGTCCCCATAGGATCTGGGGTCAAATATCTGTGACACGGACCTAATGCAAAATTGAGCCCTGGGACTGCAAAAAATACCAGAGGGTTCTTGGACCTTATCAACTGTCATGGTCCTGGGAACATTTATTGGGAAATTTACTTATCAGGGTTGGTGACCTCTAGATTTGGATTTGTCTGCCTACTTTCTAAGCTGCTCATTAATCTGCAGGACGTTCTCTGAGCCTTGATCATTTCTGCCTTATTAGCATATCATTAATTTCTATGTAAAGTAGAGGTCACAGACCATCACTGTGACACAATAATTCTCCAAATGTAGGAAATTGAATCATTTAAATTTCTAAACAGAAATGAGAAGATATGTCTTCCCCAAAAAAGTGGTTCAGTGATAGCAGAACAGGAAGTATCCTTGAGTAAGAGATGGAATTTTATAGAGTAGGAAAGAGAATACCAAAAATTGCAGGCATGGGCCCTTTTTAGGTAAATGTCCAGAAAAGGCAAATCTATAGAGACAGAAAGATTAGTGGTCGTCTGGGTTGGGGATAGGAAGGGAAATTAAGTGTAAATGGGCTCAAAGAGTCTTATTGGGTGATGGAAATTTTCTAAAACTAGTTTATGGTGATAGGTACACAGCTCTACCAAGTTACTAAAAAGCATTACATCACACACCTAAAACAGGTGAATTTCGTGTATGATATGTAAATGATCCCTCAAAAAACTAGGTTTTTTGCTAACAGTTTTAGTATATCAAGGCAAAAACAAAGTTTGGTCAAGATATCACTGGTAGCATCTCTGGAATAAGCTACATCAAGAATTAAGGAGACTGAAACCAGGCAGGACTTAAGAGGCTTGCAACAGGATGTTAGCTGCAGTGCAATTGTTTGATTTTCCATTATGGAAAATGTGAAGCATATATAGACAGAGAGAGGATGGTATAGACAACCCCCATGTACACAGCATCCATCTTTAACAATGATCCAACTCATAGACAATTTATTTAATCCAAAACCCACCTACTCCAACCCACCCCACACACTAGATTTTATAGCACTATATTTTATTTTTTTATTATGGAAAATTCAGACATATACTAATGTAGACAAGGCAGAACAATAAACCCCCATGAACCTTCCAACTTCAACAATTATCAATACATGGCCAGCTTGTCTTATCTCTATCCTTCTTGCTTCTCCCATCCCTGTCTTATTGGTAAGTATACCTCAGACATCAAATCATTTCATCTGCAAATATTTCATGAAGTATCTCAAAAGGTGAAGACTTCATTCTTTTAACAGCCACAGTACCATTATCATATCCCAACAAAATTAACAGTGTTGTCCTGATATCACTAAATATCCAGGGTTCAGATTTCCAGTTGTACCATGAATGTCAAAAATATGTTTTTTAAGGGTTTGTTTATTTGAATCAGGATCCACAAAGGTTCACAAACTGCTATTTACTGACCTGTTTCTCATTTCTTTTAGTCTTCAGGCCCTCCTCGTCCCCCACCCACCCCATTTCTCTCTCATTTTCCTTGCAATTTCTTTTTTGAAGAAACCATGTCATTTGTCTGTAGACTTTTTCTCAGTCTAGATTTTGCAGCACTATTTTCAATAACAAAACATTGGAACTAGTAGACGCCATCCATCAAAAGGAAGTCAGTTAAATAAATGAGGATATAACCACGTAATGGAATTCATAAGAGCTGTGTGATTAATTTATATCAAACAGCAAGATTCAATAAATGTTTATTAAATATATACTATACTATGTGCCAGGTTCTATTCCAGGTGTTAGAGATAGAGCATTGAATAAAATAGAATCTCTGCCTGCTTGGGGAGAGATCTCCCTGCCCTATATTTTAATGGAGGGTGACAGACAATAAACACATAAATAATTAAAATGCATAGAGAGGTACCAGGCTGGTTCAGTTGGTTGAATGTCCAACTCTTGGTTTCAGTGCAGGTCATGATCTCATGGTTTGTAAGTTCAAGCCCGTGTTGGGCTCTCTGCTGTCAGTACAGAGCCCGCTTCAGACCCTCTATCTACCCCCCACCTCTCTCTCTGCCCCCTCCCTCCTGCTTGCACTCTCTCTCAAAAATAAATAAACATTGAATACATAAATAAATAAATAAATAAATAAATAAATAAATAAATAAAATACAGAGACTATCAGATGATGCAACCTGTGATAGAGAACAATACATCAGGAAAAGGGAATAAGGCTTGTGAGGAAGTGGGAAGGGAAGGTTGCAGTTTCAAATGAGGTAGCCACAGAAAGCTGTGATGGAAAGGTGACATATAAGCATAGAACTGACAGAGGTGATGAGTGAGCTAGTTATACAGATAAATGGGGGAAAGAATCCAAGGCAGAAGCAACAGTCAGTACAAAGGTCCTGAGGTGACAGTGTGCCTGGTATGTTTAAGGAGTGACAGGGAGGCCAGTGTCACTGGAGGGAACGAGGGGGAGAGGGGTAGGAGATGCTGCCCAAGAGGCATCTGGGCCCAGAAACTGCTGGGCTTTTCAGGCCATCACAAGGATGTTGGCTTATATTCTGGGTGATATAAGGCCATGGGAGAGGTCCCAGCTGAGAAGTCACAAGATAATGCAGCAGTAACAAGATAGAGGGAAGATGAATAAAGAAAGTTATTATACTTGCTGGACAATTTCTCCATCAGCGTATGGAGTTCCTGCACATGACCCTATAGGCTGATGACTGTTTATCTTTCACTTGTCAGAGAGGGGACAATGCAGGGGCTGCTGAGGCCCTTCCACTGAGGCTCAGGGCTAAGAGGTCTGGGTTGGGTGAAGTTTATTAGGAAGAAGTTCCCCCAGAAGTGTTGATTCTGTGGCAAGAGCCCCCCCTTCCTGCAGTCTAGCCTGGGCACTAGTCATCTGTCCCTCCAAGTGCCCCTAAAGCAAACTATAGCCTGTTACAGACTTGTTTTTGTAAGTAAAGTTTTATTGGCATACGGCCACACCCATGCCCATTCATTTGCATACCGTCCAGGGCTGCTTTCAGCTAAGCAGAGTAAATTTGTTAGACCTTATGGCCCCAAAGCCTAAAATATTTACTACCTGGTCCTTTACAGGAAAAGTTTGCCCAGCCCTTCCCTAAAGAAACCTAAGCCTCTCAAAGCCCAGGGACCACCGATTGAGGTGGAGAGCCACAGCCTGGTTCTGGCTGAGAACTGCCATTGCCATTCTGAGAGGCTTCTTTCATTGGTCTGAGTGGATTTCCTTAGATGGGTGGTGGGTGCCCAGGGCCCCTCTGCTCTCCCTCCCTTTTCTCTTCTCCTGGGAACTTGGGTGAATGGACCCTGTCTCATGTACCACCCTTCCCCCTTACCCAGAGTGAGCTCCTGTTCAGTGTAGAAAATCCTGGTGAGTTCAGACCCCCTAAAACAAAGAGCCCTGGGCCCAGATCCCAGCTCTGCTGCTGCTTGTCACCTTGAATAATGCCTCTTGGCCTTGGGCTCCTCAACTGCAAAACAGGGCTAGCAGTAGCTGGTCCAAAGATTGCTGAGAGAATTACATGGGGGCGGTGGGGGTGGGGGCTGAGAACAGCGCCTAGCCTTACTAGGTCAGTGACGCCAGTGCACACTGGCCGCCACCACTGACATGGGCCTCTTACTCCATTTACAGTTCCACCTGGATGCAGTTGTGGATACTCCCAATTATGGGGGCTTTACAGGCTATCCTTGACCATGCATCATTGTCATTATCACAGAGCACAACTGTCATTAGAGAAGTCCTGCACTCTTAGGCACCAGTGGACATCTCATGCTTTCCTGGCAATGCTTCTCCCCTTTCTGGATAAAATCACCATCGTTTTCCTTTGGGTAAATCACCCCACCCCCTCTCTCAGTCCATGTGGCTTGAGTGGGGCTGACAGAAATGGTGGGGATGAAATGAGATGACCCAGCACGCCCCTGCCCCCAGCCAGGCCAAAGAGTATCCTCTTCAGTAGGCAGAGAGACCCAGGAACTCCCAGGAATCAAGCCCGTTTCCCAGCACAGACTTTGCATTGTGTTGCCCAGCTTAAAAATATCCATCTCCCTGTGGGCACAGGCTAGAATCAGCCCTTCTCCACCAGCTACCACATACCCGGGCTCTCAGAGTCTCTTGGCCACTGTGTGGCCATCACTCCTCTGATCTCTCGCCCCCACCTTGGGTGCTCACTTTCATATTAATACTACATTTCCAGGCTTGCTTAGTCAGAGAGGTTTCTGGGGCCAGAAGTGTCACTAGGGGACCCAACACTGCTCCAAGACTCACACTGCATTACACTCCAAGGTGTAGACAAAAGCTGCCTTGTGTCTCCTTTTAAAAGGAGGGAACCCTGTTTGGATGTGCTAATGATGAGGATGGTGTAGTGATCAGACTGGCATTCCCAAGGCCAAGCAGAGTAATAGCTGTGTTCCATAGCTGCCAGTCATGTCCCTTTGGGTTATTAAGTAATGAAAGGAATCAAATGGAAAGAAGGGTAAATGGAAGCATCTTCTGGGAAGATGGGGAGCTCCTCCTATGTCTCATTATTGTATCTAGAATAGTAGCTGAAGGGAAGAAATTGTTCAGTAACAGCAAAAGGATGGCCAAGCAAGTCTTTGGTAGGCTACAGCCCCAACTTTGCTATATGACAAAAACAGGCTATTCTATGTCTTGTTGGAGGTATGTGGAATAGGGCGATGGCCAGGTTTTTCTGTCTGGCATACCGTTGCTTCTGTTTTGACAAAAGCACCATGGTTTTCTTTTGTAGAACCACTTTCCCTCTGCTCCCCATCAACCTATAAATCCCTGAGGGTAAGGGGGTACATAGCCCATTCCTTTGCTCCAGGGATGGGCAAGTAAGCCAGGCCTGGTCAATGAGGGCACTCTATGTCCTTGTCCACAGTGATGGGTTCAGAGGTGAGCAGAAGGCCCATGCTGCACCACTCAGAGCCAACAAGTGTCATCCCTAGGGCTTTGGCTGGGATGATTAGGCACAAGTTTTTCTCTTTCTCCTAGATATGCAAGCTAGTTGTAGTCTAGAGACACAGAGGGGCCATCCTGGCCACCACTTGAAGGGGGACAGCTTAAGAATAAAACCAACCTCGATAGTCCAGCACAGCCAAGACACAGAGACAAGTCCTGATGACTTTTGTCTGAACTCCTGCATCCAGCCATGTCTAGAGCTAACCATAACCCTGACCTTTACTGTTCATAAGCTAATAAATCATTTTTCCATTGCTTAAATCAAAACTTCTGCCTGATACAAATATCTGCCAGGCACTAAGAAATTAGGAAGGGGTGTTTTCTTCATCTAACCTGTGGGAAATCTCTTTTTTGAGCATTTAGATATCCTTGTCTTTTTTTGGTGGGGGGGTGGCACTGGAAATTCAGTATGCTAATTTTTTTCATCTCCTTTGGCACTCTCTAAGAAAAAGAAAAATGGACTAGGGAGGAACATTCTTTGACATGGTACAAATGAAGTTCTGTGTAATCTAAATAAGTCATTCAGTTTGATAAGAAATTCATCAAAATTCCAAGAGTCTTGGGGAAAAGGCAAAAACAATATGCAAATGCCAAAGGGAGGGAATGTATGAGCCCAAGCATCCCCTCGGTGCCCAGATCAGCCTGATCACTCAGCAGCACACTGGATGTCAGGGGGTTCCTAGGGTGCACAGAGTGACAGTTTCCCCAGTGAGGTGCTAAGGAGGAACATCTCCAACTTAGAAGTTTTCCTTAGTAATCTTGCTTCTCATGTCTCTCCTGCCACATTTCATGGGACGTGGGCTGTAGGAGATGGTGGGGAGGGCTGGAGAGAATTGTGAACACTATTTCTATGCAAAAATGATAGTTAGCTTTACACAAGTTCTATTGGATATGCATCCCAGGCCTGCCCAATTGCATGTCCTATTTCCATGATGCCAGGTGGCAGCATGAGGCCCGTAAAGTTTGCTAAAATTCTTTAAGCCAGAGTGGTCTCTACACTTCTCCATATGGCCCTGAGGGCCAGGTGGCTCACTGACTAAGCAGGGGAGGGTCCTGGTAGTTCCACCAGCTAACACACAAGTTGGTGAACACCAACCTCATTTGGCCAGTCCAGATCTTTGCTACACTTTCTCCCTCCCACTCAGTATTCACTTCTGGAGTAAATCGTTGTTCAGTGGTTGACTTCCAAAGAGCTCCAAAATCTCCATTCAGAGACTGTGTATCAGTTCTTCCCACAGATATGGGCAATCCTTGGCAGCTCGCCCTCCCCATGTATAAGGAAAAAAGCATACTAAAACCACTCTTCTCCAGGGCCACAAATACAAAAATAATTTATTCCCATGGTAGCCATAATAATAATCCATGCAACCACAAACTTTTTTTTTTTTTTGGAGCATCTATTTTTGTAGCAGCACTCGATCAGGCACAGAGACTAAAAATGTAAACCAAGCTTGGACTCTATCCTCAAGTAGTTCATAGAAAAACTAAGCAAAAAGAAAGAGGCTCTACAGGAGAATTCTTCCCAGCCTCACCTAGTTTCTGATGTTCTGGTGTTCCTTGCCATTCTTTGGCCTATAGATGCATCCCTCTAGTCCCAAAACTACCTTTTCCCTGTGTGTCTTATCATCATCTTCCCTCTGAGTATGTCTGTCTCTGTGTCCAAATTGCCCCTTTTTATAAGGACATCAGTCATCCTGGATTAGAACCCACCTGATAATTACCTCTGTAAAGACCCTGTTTCAAAATAAGGTCATACTCTGAAGTACCGGGGGTTAAGACTTCAACCTGCCCTTTTGGGGTTGAATTCAATTAAATTTTAGGGACAGAATTCAACCCATATCAGAAAGTCTCTCTGACAAGACTCACCTGCCTTCCAAATGTATCACCATATCTGTCTCTATCACCACTGGGCTCTGCCTACCTGTAGGGCCCCAAGACTTCAATGTGAGATGCCCCAGGACACACACTAGGGCCCACTGAGCCTGCCCTGCCCTGGGACACTTAGTGCCTGCCCAGTCATCCTAATTGTCCATCTTCATAATCTGGCCAGACTCCACTTTGAGTATTTGGTTGCTTAATGCTAGCTATGGTGAGATTAGTGGGATAGGCAGCTGAACAAACCCTGGAGCATTCTAGTCAACTGTCCACCATACTCAGCATATGATGAATGTCATAAGTCACTAAGATCTCAAAAATGGGAAATACAGAGAAACCACCCAAAGCCATAATGCACATGAAGTTTACTTAAGCTACCTGTTTTAATGAATGGGGTACCTTCCTGCCATTTAACATGGAAGGTAGGTTAGCAAAACAATGTGAGGAATGGCTGAATTGGTTGGTGACTTATTAAACACTGTTCAAATACACATAACTCCTTTGAGTTTGCTGGGAACATCATAGTCTTAGTCTCATGGTATAGAAAGTATCATGACATGAATAAAACTTCGAAGGTGTTGTGATCCGTTCTGGTCTCTACTTTTCTGTGTTTAACCCTGGAGTCCAAAGGGACGCAGTCACAGAATTGTGTCACAGATAAGTAGGTTATTTCCTCTCTCCACTCCAACTGCTCCTCCATTTCCTAAATCAATGGGACCCTTCCTGCCACTGCCCTGTCACCTCTGTCTTCATCCAGCTGGGATAGGACTGGTAAAACCCCAACAGCTGTGAGTCTAAGAAACAAGGAGTGGGAGAGATATAAGCCATTCCAGCTGGGTGGAGAGTCTGGCACCAGGATAGATTTGATATGGTTCAACCCTAAATTGATAATCCTTGTCAAGAGCCTTATGTTTGGCATCCCCTGTCTTATTCTGTTCAATTATTCATCCCTTAGAAAGAAACATCACATTTTTTACTAACTAGGGTTGAACTCTAGTTTGAAACCCATTATTTTTCTCAATTATTCCTCTTCCTTCTGGTTCCTTCCTCCAGCCCATGTATTCTAGGTATTGTGTCTGGAAGGAATGCAGCAAAATATATTGAATTTCCCAACAAATTTCCATTTTATAAAAATATTCCCACATTAGAGTATTATGTGCCAGGAGTCCAGATCTGTGATGCTCAGCACTCACTTCTGTTCTGCTTTTTAAGGAGAGGAGGGAACCCAATGGCTAAGAATCCTTGAAACTTATTAGTAGAACTTACTCAGTTCCCATGCCTCCATTTTGGGGACCCTGCCTATAACCTCCCCTTTCCAACCCCAAAAGTGTTTCCACTAACCCTTTTGTGGAGTCTACATTGAGAATTTCCCAAATAAAGAAAATTCTTAGGTATGATTTTTTCCTGATAAATTCAATTCAAATACCATCTACTAAACACATGTGTTGATCATTATGGGGGACAGACAAATGGGAAAATCCTAGTTCTGGCCCTCCAGGGGCCAAATAAGTTGAGAGAGAGAGGCAGAAATATACAAATAAGTGATATAGAGCAGATTCTGCTAAATGTTACTCAAGGGGTGGGTAGTGGATGCCATGTGGGCCACCCACATCTTCCCTCTATGCCTTCATTCCCCCAGCTGCCAGGAGTGTTAGTTGCAGTCAGCTAACAACTGATTTGGAAAGGCATTTTAGACATTTATCCAACTAATGCTTATTGAATACCTGTTCTGACCTGGCATTGTTCTAGGCAGTGTGGATATAGCAGCTAACAAGACATACCTGGTGTCTCTCCCATGCAAGTAAACAAACAAGATATTTTTAGCCAGTGACAAATGCTAAGAAGAAAATAAAATGATGGCTGCTAATCCTATGAATGGAGTGACAGAGAAGGGCTCCTTTGGGTAGGTGGTCTCTCCCCAAAATGTTGAATGGGTAAGCCATGTGCATATTTGAGGGAAGAGAGTCCAGATGGAGGAAATGGCAAGTGCAAAGGCCCTGAGGTGGCAATGAGATGGGTGTGTTTAAGGAACAGAATGAAGAACCATATGACAAAATGAGAATTGGGAGAAAGGCTGGGGCAGATCAAGGGGTGGTGCAGATCATGTAAGGCCTTGAAGATTAGGTGTTTGGATTTTATTATAGGAAAGATGGAAAGGCACTGGCAGATTTAAAGCTGGGAGTGATATTTTCTGCAGTTTAGAAAGATGGTTCTGGTTGTTAAGTGCAAACTTGGAGGCAGGAAGACTGTGAGGAAGTTGCATCACTGCACAGGGCAGAGGGGATAGCGACTTGGACTGAGGAGTTGGCAGAGGGGACAGAAAGGACTGGACAGATCCTGGACATAGATTAAAGACAGACAGCAAGATTTGCTAATATCCCGCTAGATAAGAAGAAGCAAGGTGGTCAAGGATGACTCCCAGATTTGGGGCTTCAGTAACTGGATGGCTATGGTGCCATTTTCTAGAAGGAAGGATGATGAGTGGGCAATTTATAGGTAGACATTAGATGAAAAGGATTCCAGGCAGAGGTAATATGGAAGCCATTGAGATAGGAGAATCGGCACATCTGAGAATCTCCTACTTGTCTAATGCAGTTGGGCTGTAAGGTGTGTATGGGTGGGAAGGAGCAGTGGAAGGAGGCATTCAACTGGACAAGGAAGACAGAAAATCATGTTTGAAAGGGGAAAGCAATTGAGTCTGCATTGAGCATTTTAAGCGGGAGGTGACTGAGTGGCCGGCTGGTGGAAAGTTCTGTTGACAATTAAAAGCACTTAACCTGGAGTTCCAGAGAGAGAGAAGTAAGGGCTCCATAGACTTGTGGTGGTTGAAGCTATAGGCATGAGTGAGCTCACACAGGACAGGGCTGAGAATGGAGTCCTAGAGAACAGTATTTAAAGGCTGGGAAGAAAGGAAGTGCAAAATGGGGACTTCAGGATCAAGGACAATCAAGGGAGCTCAGAATAGTCAAGGAAGTCAGAAAAGGAGAGAAAGACTTTTGCAAAGTAACAGCTTCCTTAACTAGCCAACCACCCTCCTTCTTTGCATTTTAAAGTATAACAAACAGGTGTGGTCTCAGGGTTCTGCTCGCTCTTAGGGGAAGATCCTCCTGCATCCAGTCAGTGTCTGGGTCCCAATGGCTAGAGTGTATTCCCAGGGACCGATGCCTCCCTCCTGAAACCTCACTGCTTCTGCTTTATCTTCTCTCCTCGCCTCATTTCTCACAGCAGCAAGGCTATGGCTTGGAATCATCGCCATTGGGAGCTAGGATTAATGCAAAGACGTTTAAAGGCAGTAGTTCTCAACTTTGCATGTAGGCAAATCACAGGAGAGCTTGTTAAACTGCAACCCCAACCCCAGAGATTTTGATTTGGAAGGTGAGAGGTGGGCCCAGGAGCCTGCATTTCTAACAAGCTCCCAACTCCTGCTGTGGCTGCTGCAGAGCTTTGGGCCACACCTTGAGTTGCACTATCCAAAGGCATTTGGGTTGCAATGCTGACTTCTTGTGGGCAGGCCTCTGGAGGTATACTAAAATAATAAAAGTAACAGCAAATATTTATTGAGCTCTTACTATGTGCTACTCTCCACTAAGCACATCCTATGTATTACTTTATTTAATCCTTAAACAATGTTCTGAGGGAGGCAGGATTATTAGTCTCATTTATTCTCAGAGAGATTGAGAAACTTGCCCGAGGTCTCACCACTTCAGTAGCCCTGAGGTCCCTCTGAGCTTGTGACCTTAGCCAATGCTTATATCCACTGCCCAAGTGGATGGGACTTGCCAAGAACTCAGCACACTGAGGACTATGCCTGCCCTGCCTGGTTACAGAGAATGGCCATCTGTCCACTGAAATGATGGTTCTCACCCATTCCCCACAACTGAAACACTAACAGATGGAATTCATGATACACCTCTGTGGACACAGCAAAATTTCTACTCTGCACATGGGCAAAATGTAAGAGAAACTTGATGCAACTATAAATCACAACTTGTAGGCAGTCCAATAATTCCCAACTATCACAGTTAAGAAAACAACACCACGGCAACAATCCATCACTATGAACTATGACCAAGACAAGATAGTCCGCAGGTTACGTGTGATTCTTAACACACTAACTATGATGCAAGGGAGGGAGAACAATGTATTATGTGTGCAATCTTACACCCATTCTAATTTTAGGAGCTGGAAGGTAAATCATTTGAAAACTGACTCTGTTCCCATCTGGTTGACATCTGTGTTTTTGTCTTCCTGGTATCTACTCCACCTTCAAATCAGACTGAAAAATAAGCGCCTGCCCGCCCCACCCCCTGCCTTTCTAGTGTTGTTTGGGTAGAGTCAGTTCCAGTCCTGAAGCCAGTGGTGAGTGGCCCAGATGTAGCCAATGAGAACGCAATATGCCCCACACTATTGGTCCCAGATTGGTCACCAGACTCAATCAGAGCCAGTCAGACTCAGTGCAGGGACTTTTATCAGAACTGTTGAGAAACAAGGACCTCTCCTACGTCTTGGCCTGAAAGCTGGAAGGATGCAGGCCTGGAGCTGCTGAGGTCCACACAGAGGGTGACCACATAATTAATCATCCAAATTGGCACACTTTGAGAGTAAAAGGAGATGCTGTTAGTAATTATGCTGAACATCAGGCAAACATTGGGACTGTCTCAGGCAAGCTGGAGTGACTGGTCATCCTGGCCACGAGAAGAGCTAACAGCAAGAAAAGCAGGACTAAGAAAAATCGAGTCCAGCAGAAAGTTTCATTTTTTTAAATAAATTTTTTTTTTTTAAAATAGACTTTACTTTTAGAGCAGTTGTAAGGTTCATGGCAAAGCTGAGTGGAAAGTATGCAGTGTCTCCTTATAATCCTGTCCCATTCCTCCCCTCCCCCAAGCCTTCCTCACTGTCTGTATCCCCCACAAGCGTGGTACATTTGTGACAGTTGATGAACGTACACCAACACCTCATTAACACCCAAAGTCCATAGTTTATATCAGGGTTCACTCTTGGGTTGTACATTCTGTGGGTTTGTACCAATGCCCAATGACATGTATCCACCATTATAGTATCACACAGAATAGTTTCACTGCCCTAAGAACCACCTGTGCTCTGCCTATTCATTCCTCCATCCCCCAAACCCTGGCCACCACTAATTTTTTACTGTCTCCATAGTTTTGCTTTTTCCAAAATGTCATAGAGCTAGAGTCATACATTGTGTAGCCTTTTCGGATTGGTTTCTTTCACTTAGTAAAATACGTATTTTAAGGTTCCTCCATGTCTTTTCATGGCTTGGTAGTTAATTTCTTTTTAGGACTGAGTAATACTTCATTGTCTGGATATATCACAGTTTATTTATCCATTCATCTACTTAAACACATTTTGGTTATTTCCAGGTTTTGGCAATTATTAATCTGTTATAAACATCCATGGGCTGGTTTTTTTATAGACCCAAGTGTTCAACTCATATGGGTAAGTACTAAGGATTTAATAAGCTTTTTGCTTTCAAATAATTTTAGATTTATAGAAAAGTTGCAAAGATAGTCCAGAAAGTTCCCATATACCCCTCACGCAGTTTCCCCCAAGGTTAACATCTTACATTGCCATGGTACATTTATCACAGCCAAGAAACCAACACTGGTACATTACTATTAACTAAAGTCCAGACTTTATTCAGACTTCACTAGCTTTTCCACTAATGACACTTTCAGTTCCAGGATCCAATCCAGGAGATCATATTCCATTTAATTCTCATGTCTCCTTAGCTTCTCAGTATTTCATTATTTTTCATGGCATTAGGAGTTTGACAGAGTATCGGTCAAGTATTTTGCAGAATGTCCCTTAATTTGGGTTTTTCTGATGTTTCTCTGGTGATTGGACTAGAGTTATGGGCTTGGGGGAGAAATGCTCCAGAAGTGAAGTGCCCCCCTGATCACATCACAGCAGGAGGTATATATTATCAAAATGGCTGTCACTGTTGACCTTGGTCACCTGGCCAATATACTGTGTGCCACGCTTCTCTACTTAAGTTACCTTGTTTTTACCCCTTCCCATACTCTGTTCTTTGGAGTCAAGTCATTAAGCACAGCCCATGCTCAAAAGAGAAGAGGGAACTAAGCTGCACATCATAATGGTAGCTTTGAGCCCCTGGATCCACCTATACCTGAAGCCATACACCCTCAGAATTCTCAGTTACATAAGTCCATACATTCTTGTATTTCTGGAACCAATCTGAGTTGATTTTTCTGTCACTTGCAAATGAATGACTACTAATGGATGCCCCATATCCCTTCTTGCCTCCTTCCAATGCATACAGAAGCCAGCATGATTTTTAAAGTGAATATATGATAAGTTCCCAGAACTGCTACTAGGTCACAGCCTATTTGTACAGCCTGTGTGATGAACATCCCTTGAGCTCCTGAACTGATGTAGCCCTGAGGCTTCAACCCCATCTGTCTCTCTGGAATAATATATTCTGTTGACCCAACCCTGTCAGGAAAACAGTCTATTTAGACTTGCTGTTTTACCACATTTAGAGAGCTCAGACACCCAGAAGTATTTATAGGCATGATCTCTATCAAGGTGGGGGAAAGAGGGTACTTTGTCAATCTCAGTGACCCAGATAGGAGGTTAATGATCTTGCTTGGGCTGTTAAGTTCAATCTTGGGAGTCTGTGCATTTCACAGTAATGAGGGGAGCCCTGAAATACTGGGGCATCCAGTTCTTTGACTTGTTCTTTCATTCATTCAATTAATATTCATTGAATTTGTTATGTACTGAATACTGTGCCAGGCTCAGGGAATACAATGGTGGACAAGACAACATCCTTACCATCATGGAGCTTATTTCTAGTGGGTAAACAGGTAATAAAGAAGTAAATGAGGAAATAAACCAGGCAGTTTCAGATAATAAGTGCCATGAGGGAAATAACTGAGAGACCTGGTAAGAAATTAACTGATGGGAGGGGGAGAGGAGAGCTTTACATGGGGTTTTAAGGGAAGATGTCTCTAAAAAGCAAAAGGAAGAAAGGAACTCATCATGAGAAACACTAGGATAGGATCTTTCCAGGCAGAGGGAACAGCGATGCAAAAAAACAGGAAGCAAGAAAGAGCTTGGTGTGTTTCAGAAACGAGAGAGAAGCCAGTAAGACTGCAGTGTGGGGAGTGGACCAGAGAGCAATGAAAGATTACACTGAAGATGCAAGGGCCATCATGGAAGACCTCTGTAGCCATGGAAACAAGGACTTTAAGAAAGGGAGCAACACGCTCCAATTTATTTATGTTTTTTAAAGACTGTTCTGGCTGCTGAGTGGAAAACGGATTGCAAGGTGGTAGAATGGAAACAAGGAAGACCAGTTAGCTGTTGCTGAAGTCTGAGCAAGGGGTGGGGACTGATATCCAAGGTGGTGGCTCTAGACTCCAAGAGAAGGGGATAGATTTTAGGTTCTTTTTAGACTACAAAATGGGTTGGTAAATTAGAAGTGAGGAGGGGATTAAGGCTGACTCCTAGGTTTTGGGCTTGATGGTGGACCCATCATCTGAATTGAACAGGCTGGGAAGTATAGGGTTCCATCCTGACGTGTTACATTTGTGACAACTGGCAGTGAATAATGAAGCAGGGCATCTGCTGAAAGGAAGAGGTTGGGGGAAGGAGGGAGGCTTGAGAAAAGGCAGAAACATTTGAAATGGTAGTCTCAGAAACCGATTAAGCAAATTCAATGAGGAGTGTGTGATGAGGTTTCTGGGGAAACTTCTGTGCCAACCTGAAATCTGTGGTCATGAAACTAAGGTGAAGCAAGGCAGCCTAGATGTGATTTTCTCCTGTGGTATTCAATTGCCTGAGTATAGACTGACAGTTTGGTCCAACAAATAATGAAATTTTTTTCCAGATGAATAGATGACGGGAGAGTGGAGGATATCTGAAATAGTGTGATGATAATAATAAGACATGGAACTTATATTGGATAGATAAGACATTCAAGAGGCTGGATAAAAATTTAATTATGTCAGTGGACTAGAGCTGTTGCTCTATCGAATATGGTAGCCACCAGTCACGTGTGCTATTGAGCACTTGAAATATGGCTAGTCTGAACTGAAATGCACTGTAATGGATTTCAAAGACCTTATGAGCAATGGAAGATGTAAAATGTCATTAATAATTGTATATTGGCTACAATGATAAAATGATAATATTTTGGATCTCTTGAGTTAAATTAAAAATATTAGAATTAATCTTAAATGTTTATTTCATACTTTTTTAAAATGCTTATTTTTGAGAGAGAGAGAGAGAGAATGAGTGGGGAAGGGGCAGAGAGCGAGGGAGACAGAGGATCGCTAGCAGGCTCTGTGCTGACAGCAGAAAGCCCGATCTCAGGCTCGAACTCACAAATCATGAGATAATGACCCAAGCCAAAGTCAGACGCTTAACCACTTGAGCCACCCAAGTGGCCCTACTTTATACTTCTTAATGTGGCCACCAGAAAAACATAAATGGCATATGTGGCTTGCATCATATTTCCATTGGACAGGACTGAGCAAAAGTCCCACTGACTTGGGGAAATGATTGGGGTGGTGGTATTAGAATAAAAGAAGAAATATTGGTCAGAGAGTGGGAGACTTGAAATTCAGAGTTGAGGCGGTACAGTTACCATCATTGGTAAGGCTATAGGAAAAGGTGAGGAGAGATGGAGAAATAGGTCATAGGTGTGTAGGAAGACCAAGGAATGGAGAAGTCAAAGGACTGGATGAGTTATCTATGTAAATGTTGAAATCACCAAGAATGATGAGGAGAGGTTGGAAATAAAGACAGTGACTAATTGGGCACTAGAGTCTTTAATGATTGAGGGGATGATAAATGACCACTTTGAGGAGGAGCGGCTGGTACCACAATCTGAGGACTTCACTTGAAAGATTTGGGGATTTTTTTTTTTTTAGTTTATTCATTTATTTTGAGACAGAGAGAGAAAGCATGAGTCAGGGAGGGGCACAGAAGGAGAGAGAGAGAATCAAGCTCTCACTGTCAGCACAGAGCCTGACGTGGGGCTCACAGCCACGAACCGTGAAATCATGGCCTAAGGTGAAGTTGGACACTTAACCAACTGAGCCACCCGGGTGCCCCTCAGGGATTTTTTTGAAAGGGAAAATGTTTTGGAGGTGGCAAAGGGGAACACTGAGGTACATGTGGTGACAGAGACACTCAGGAAGGTTGGGGGACCTCTGGGTGCAAGCTAAGACAAGAAATGAAAGACAATGTCAGAGAAGATGTTGAGAATATAGGGATGTCTGCTGGCTACAAACTGGGAATTCCAGAGGGCACAGAGGAAAAGTTTGGGGAGGTAAGAGGGGGATAAAGGAAACTGGTCCAATCAGGATGTAGAAAACACTATGGACCTCGGTTTCTAGGTGACAACAGATGCCCTACAAGACTTGGACTTCTGGGGCTGAGTGATCTCCCAGAAGCAAGTGGATGATCTGCAGAAGCCACCGTCCTAAGTACTTAGCTTAATGGTTTGGAAGCTAGGTGACAATCTTCAGGCATCTGATATCCTCACTAGTTCTGAGAGATGTTCTAAAGTAACAGTAATTAGTAATGATTAAAAAAAGAATAATTAGTATAATGAGAGGCACCAGGAATAATTAGAACTTTCAAGGATGTTGCTGTTGTGAAGATGAGTTAGGAAGGGCTTTTGATTAAACTAGATCAATGAGGAAAGATATTGGAAACAATGAGTGAGAAATGTCAGTGAGTGTGTCAGTGGAGAAGCAGCTAAAAAATGCTGCTGACGGAGAATTTAAGAATGCTTACCCAGGAAAATCTGCTCACATGGAGATTTGTTTCTTTTTTAGTATTTTAATGATACACGTAGATGAGTTTAGGTACTGAAAGGAATCAGGAGGAATCTATACCAACTAGTTAACTGAGGCCACTTGTAGGAACGGAGTTTAAAAAGGGATTACTTAAAAAGGGGGGTGGGGGATGGTTACTATCTTCATTGCATATTTCTGTGATGTTAACATTTTTATAATGAGCATATATTACTTTTAGAAATATATACAGGTACTACCTTTTGGAACAGAAAGTATACATATATATGTAAAATTTGAAATTTTGTATAAACCCTTTCAAAAGGATTTGAGGTTTCTGATACAATGCAGGGATCAGCAAACTTTGCAGATGGTAAATATTTTAGGCTTTTTGGGCCACACAGTCTCTGTCATGGCTACTCAACTCTGCCATTGTAACAGTAAAACAGACATGGACAATATGTAAGTTAATAAGCATAGCTCTATTCCAATAAAAGTTTATTTACAAAAAGAGGCAGCAGTCCCAGATTTGACCTACAGACCATAGTTTGCCAACCCCTGAAATAATAAACACATAGAATAGAATAGTAGCCACATGAAACAAAAAGACATAAACATTCCCTCATGTTTGCCAGGTAATAATAATTTAATGTAATTCTGGGTGCAATTTTCACCACATGTTAAAATTTTTAAAGAGGAAAAAGACAATAAAAACCAAGGCAGAGGCAATGAAGCAATTATTTCACACTAACTAGACTGACAGATGCTCCTGAAATTATCCAGAGAAGTTATCTTGGAGCTTCTTAGAGGTCAAGGCGAAGAGGGAAACATGAGTGCTTCGCAACATCTCATCATCAGACAAAAGGAAACATCCCAGTTTAGCAGGAGAAATGGTCTTTTTCCTTTTTTTTTTTTTTTTTTTTTTTTTTTTTTTTGAGCTTCAAGAGAATCTTGTTTTCCTCTGAATCTTTATTTAAGGGCAGGAGACCAACGCATCCTAGTTTTCTGGATTAAAAGTACTACATCCCAAGAATACCCTCAGTCTTGCGAAAATGAGGATGGTTGGTCACCCTAATTAATTAAGGGACACTGAAGGAGAGTTCTCAATAATGGCAGTTACACAAATTTCAGAGTTCTTTTTACACATGTTCACTTCTGGTATGAACCAAAAGTAATGGCCAACACGTCATTTGTCCAACCCTCAGGTATTTATTGAGTGCCCACCATGTACCAGGCACTGCAGATACAGAGCTAAATAAAATGCCCACTTCCCCTGCCCAGAGGCAGACAGCAAGTACTAGGAAATGGAAGAGAAGCCTGTACAGATGCCTGAGTTAAAGGCTTTAAGGAGGAAGAGAAGACAAAATACTGGGTTCTGGAGGAGGGATAAGTAGAATTGAATGATGAGTGTCTAATACGCATGGCAGAAAAGGCAACATGATTGTTCTCAAGGTCATGATGGAAGAGGAGAAAGCAAAGGGAATATCAAGGAGGAGACATAAGATTTCCTAAGCTGAAATCTCAAAGGTATTTCCCGTGCAGAACTTCTGGCTGGGAACCCTGAGACGCAGAGGCCACCCGCCTTCTCAGAACTGTTCTCAGTTGATGCTGCTGACAAAGCATCCAAATTTGACTCAGTGAGGGCAACTCTGCTGAAAGTCACAAACAGAATCCTGCAGGCTGGCCCTGGGCCATAAACACCCACATATGTGTCACCTCTCCGAAGATCCTTACATTTAAAAAAAAATTACTTAAATTTTAAATTACTTAAAATTTAAAATATTTTGGGATATTTCACAAAATCATTTGAATTTAGTTAAAAATCAGGAGACCAGATGATCTGTCCCCAATGGTGCCATCAGCTGGACCACCCTTCCCTTTAGATGGGTGTCCATGCTTCAGTGTGCAGAGACATCATTGCTCCCTGTTACCCTGTGACACTGAGGCCACAGGCCAGTTCCCATTTGCCTTCATGCTTGCCCTATTGTTTAGTTCACACTCAGGCTGCTTCATTGACTTATGTCAAGTTCCTGCCCTGGTAGTCATTTCTACTCAAGTAGGTGACCCCCAGGATAAGCTAATCAGCTAAGTCATAGAGTTTCTTGGTGATCCATGGGACCCAAGGAAATCTCAGGATTCTTAGAGGACTCAGTTCTCTTTAGTGTTTGAGCTCTAACCTCACCAAGAAGATGGTGTCCTTCCCATTACTCACAGAAACTGTAAAACTTTACTTCAACCCTGTTCTTATCCCTACTCTCTTCACCCTTAGCAGACATTCCAGCTTCCGTTTCCCTCCCACTGAACCCTAGAGTTCTCCTTGGGAAGTCCTCATCATCTTCAAGATCTGTGACAGCACTGGACCATCCACTCCGTGAAGTCATGGGCTGCCTCTGTTCTGTTGATTGCCAGATCCTGAATGCCTAGTGCTAAAGGTTCTCAATAAATATGCCTGGGTGAGCAAATCAAATGTCTGTCCTTCATCCAAGATTAACTGTGCTTCTGGTTCTTCATCTCACCCCCTCTAAGAACTCTTGGACACCTTTCAATAGTAGGGCTTTTCCCCCAAATCCAGCATTGAGAGATCACCTTTCCTTCCCCCAGAGGAAGGGTGAAAGTTAAACATTCTAAAATTCAAGGGACTCCAGATGTGGTGGGCAGAATTCTAAGATGGCCCCAAGGTTTCCTGCTGTAATGTCCAAGACTGTGAATATGAGGCACAATCATGCCTGTGATCACATTACCTTATGTGGCAAAAGGGATTTTGCAGATGTAATTAAGGTTACTTATCATTTGACTTTGAGTTCACCAAAAAAGAGGCTATGTGGTAAGTCTAATAAAATCATGGAAGCCCTTTAAGACTGAGCATTTTATCAAGCTGATAGCAGAAGAGTAAAGTCAGAGAGATTTTTGAATGTTGAGGAGGATTTAATGTGCCATCACTGGCTTTGAACATGAAGGGGACTGTGAACCAATAACAGGCAAGAAGGCTAGGATTTCAGTGCTACAACCACCAGGAATTGAATTCTGCCAACACTCTGAATGACCCTGGAAGTAGTTTTTTCCACCAGGGCCTCAAGATGACAGCCTGGTCAGGCTGACATCTTGGTTTTCAGCCTTGGGAAACCTGAAATTGAGAACCCAGCTGAGCCCACCCTGAGTCCTGACCCACAGAACTGTGAGGTAAGAAATGGATGCTATCTTAAGCTGCCAAAATTATGGTAATTATTTACACAGCAATAGAAAACTAATACCACAAGTCATCACCATCTGGCTCTGTTCAACAGATAGGGAGATACAGGATGCCCAAAAGGTGAACTACTGCCCTGAACAACAAAGATGAGAAGACACAAGCTAAGGCATGGTTGCTCCAGAGCTGCTGCCTGTTTACTGTGGAGCCCAGTTCCCCAAAGCTTACTGAGTATTCCCTTTAAAGCCCTCTACACACAATATAGCCCAAGCCTGATATACAGCCAAGACTGGGAAGAGAGCATTTGGAAGAGAGAACAGGGTGGCTGTACCAGTTTGCATTCCCACCAACAGTGCTTCTCCATGTCCTCTCCAGTATCTATAGTCTCCTGATTTGTTCATTTTAGCCACTCTGACTTGGCAATGAGAAAGAATAAAATATTTTGTAGCAACGTGGAACTGGAGAGTGTTCTGCTAAGTGAAATAAGTCATACAGAGAAAGACAGGTACCATATGTTTTCACTCTTATGTGGATCCTGAGAAACTTAACAGAAGACCATGGGGGAGGGGAAGGGAAAAAAAAGTTAGAGAGGGAGGGAGCCAAACCATAAGAGACTCTTAAAAACTGAGAATAAACTGAGGTTTGATACAGGGTGGGAAGGAGGGGAAAGTGGGTGATGGGCATTGAGGAGGACACCTGTTGGGATGAGCACTGGGTGTTGTATAGAAACCCATTTGACAATAAATTTCATATAAAAAAAAAAAGAAAAAGAACAGGGAAGTATACAGCATTACAGGAAAGGGGACACAAGCTGAGAAGAGAGCCTCTGAGGTCTGTGACAAGTCAGAGAGGAGCCTGGGTCTCACTTGACTTCCAGGTGCCCTGTTTGTAGCACTCAGCACACCACCCAGGGGAGTTATATAACCTGAATGCCCCTGGGCCTCACCAGCCTTGGGGCACAAATGAGGTCACATCAGCATTTATACTCATAATTTGCTTGCTCAGACCCCTTCATTAGGGCACAGGATAAGTTGCTGGAACAGAGAGACTCAAATACATAGTAGTTCAGGGAAAATAGAAGTTTATTTCTCTCTCATGTAATATCCCAGAAATGAATGGTGGTTCTGGACAGGGAGGTGACTTTGTTCTATGATGTCACTCAGGGTCCCAGGTTCCTTCCATCTTGTTCTCATCTAAGTCAGAGCTCATGCACTACCACCAACATCCCCCAGAGAGAGGAAACAGAGGCCAAGCAATTTCCTTTTAAGGAAGTGACACATTACTTCCTCTCATATTCCAATGGCAAGAAGATGGTCATACCTAACTGCAAAGGAGGCTGAGAAATGCAGTTTCCACTGAACAGTTTACAGAGTCCTATAACTAAAAGAAGGGAAGAGTATACTTTGGGGGAGCAGCAAGGAGTCAACATGACAGCACTACTCCAAGTTTTGCTGGGAGCCTTGGAGGATGTTGCACATGTGCTTGAACACCATCTGAGTCCCACTGTTCCTGTGCATCGGCCATGTCTGCTCTGTCAGCATACTGGGAATCAGCAAAGAAAGCAGTGCACAGACCAGAGGCTAGTTCCCTTGAGCTCCCAGAACTTGTGTCACTGTCTTAGTTTGGGATCCCTCAAAGCAGAGCCAGAGGCAAGGATTTAGATGCCAGTAGTTTATTTGGGAGGTGACCCCAAGAAGTAGAAGTGAAGAAGTAGGTAGAGTAATAGGGGAAAGAGAAAAGTCAATAAATTGTGTGCTGTTGACCCAATAACTGTTGTGGGTAAGTAGAACTCAGTTCTACCATGGGCACTCTGAGGAAATGTCTCTCTGAAGGACAGGAGACTGAGATATTTATCCCTTCTCCCATATCCCATTGGTTGAGGTCTATCCCTGGGGGCATTTTCTCCCCTGCCTGTCCAAGGGCTAAGCCGCTCTCAGTGAGACAGAGAAACAGAGAGGAGATGGGTACTTGAGGTAGGACACTGTCAACATGCACAAGGACTGACCACCATAGCTGCTGCTAAAATTTGACAAGGGTCAAGAGGATGTGGTGTGGGCTGGGCTAGGCTCTGCTAAGGACATGTCTGCTTGTCTTCTCTGAGCCTGGAAATGAACATTTACAATGTCTTCATCACAGGGCCCTAGCCCTGATGCAACTTACCATGCAAATAATGTCTGGGGGATCATAGGCTTCTGGTCCAGTCCCAGCTGAGGCACAGCCCTAAACACCTCCAAAAGTTATCTATTAACATATCCATCTTCTGAAGATTAAGGGAATTCATCAAAGTATTGTCTGGCTCTCAGTAAATATTAGCTCCTTTTATTATTACTAGCTTGAGACTTTATGAACACCAACATTATTTTGGGCCAAGATCACACACTTATTAAATGGTGGAGCCAAGATTCAATACAGGTAGTCTGATTCCTAAGTCTCTAAGCCACATTGTTCTGCCACCTCTCCAGGGGTAATCACTGGTGGCATTTTTTATCTGATAATATGATTGTGACCCTAATGTATGGGGCTACCTTGGAAAGCACCAGGAAGAATGCCCAAGGATGAGAAGGGATGTTGCAGGAATTCACAACCAAAGGAAGCCATTCAGGGAAGCCTCACTCTGTTCTCCCCACCCAAGCAGGGCCAGATGGGCAGCACCAAAGAGACCATCTCAGCGGTTATCACTGGGTCCTTCAACTGCTCCCAGCAGATGGAAAGGATGAGGAGGCGGTGATGAGGTTGAAGCCTTGAGAACACTGAATAATGGTGCAGGAGTTTTAGAGCCTTGGTATAAGTGATTTCAGCTTGGTTAGCTTTTTAGGACACTGCAAAGAAATTGGATGTGGAGGGGGCAGGTGCAGGGAGCAGCCGCTGGGCTGGAAGGCTGCCATGCCACCTGCGATGGGAGAGAGCAGAGGAGGAAGCTCATTAACTGTTCCTGGATCATTAACTCTTGGTCCCCAGAGGCACAATCACTGAGCCTGGACTTTTTCGATGTGTCCATCCCTCTGCAGGGGTCTCTGGAGGATCCAGCCTAGGCCAAGGCTTTCATCTTGGGAGGAAAGTGGTACAAGCCACCCTTCTGGGACATAGGAATCTGGTAAACACTGGGCAGAATAACAAAGGCTACTATTTACTGAAAGTGTCCTCTGCTCAGGTGGGAAAACCGAGGCTCAAAGAGGTTAATTAACTTGCCCAGGGTGCACCGTTTGTAAGGGGCAGAGCCAGATGTCAAAGCAAGCCCATCTGGATCCCCAATTCATGTTCTTAATCACTACATTGCCCTAAGTCTTGCAAGATGGATAACAACAGTTCTCATGGCCAGTGGGAGCATCCAAGAATGTGCCACACACCATGATCTCATGGTTTGTGGGATCAAGCTCTGCGTCAGGCTCTGTGCTGGTGGCTCAGGGCCTGCTTGGGATTCTCTCTCTCTGCCTCTCTCTTTCTCTATCTCTCTAAATAAATAAATAAATAAATAAGCTCAAAAAAAATCAAACTCTAAAGCATGTGCCACACAGGCCTGAACAGTAGGCAGAGGGCTGTGGGTAGGAGGAGAGACACTCAGATGTGTAGGTTATTCAAGAACACATCAATTATTCATTGGTTGATATTTATTGAGCACCTCCTGTTTGTTAGGCACCAGGGATGGAGGGGTGAATGGGAGAAACTGGGTCCTAGCTCTCCTGGAGAGGATGAGGGAGAGGGGACACCAGCACCAATCATTTCAGATGGTGGCAGTGATAAGAAGGAAATAAGAACGAGGCACAGAGTGACAGCACACAGGCTGCAGGGTAGCCCTGCAGGCCTTCCTGAAGAGGAAACATTTGTCCTAAGCCTAAATACTCACCCCTGGAAGGCCTGGGGAGAATTCAAGGGAAAGAGACAGCTAGAGTCCTGCAGCAGGTACAGACTTGGTAGCCCTGAGACCCAGAAAGAGCCTAGAGTATGAGCGAGCAGGGTATGGAATGAGAGAATGTCAGAGGTGGACAGCCCCGACACCACCCTCCATGACCCTGCTCAGTTCCTCACACTTGAGATTCCAACTGTGATTGAGATTTTCTGTGTCAGGTTTGTTGACCAGTCTCTGACCTTCAAGTTTAGGTCCAGACAATGGAATCAGTGCTTAATTGGGGTTCATTGAACAGATCAGACCTGACTTCATGAGAAGAAGGTGGTAACTGTTGGCAGGGCTTAGTTAACAGCCCCTGTGCCCACCCAGTGGTGAGGAGCAGGTCAAATTTTGTTGCCACAATGAGATGAGAGCAACGGGATTTTGTATGGCTTCCCTCTGTATTGGGAGTCACTCAGGGCTTTGCACCTGGGGGTCAGGGTCCTGCATCTTGGCTGCTCCAGGATTAGGCAAAGTTCTGTTCCCTCTGTCCAGGCTTGCCTTCTTCAGGGCTCACTTTCTCACCTTTCAGGACTTTTCTCAAACCTTGCCTTCTGGGAAGGCTTCCCTGATCACCTCTCCTCCAACCTCCAGAACTTCTATATGTCTTGCCTGCCTTATTTTGCCCCAGAGCACTTACTGTTCTTAACGTGCCATATACTTTATGTATTGACTGTGTTTCTTGCCTGTCTCCCCAGCATTAGAACGTAAGCTCTGTAGAGACAAAGATGTTTGCCTTTTGGTTAACTTCTGTGCCAAGCTCAATAGTCACTGCATGAATGACATGCATGAATGAATGCATGTATGTTACCAGAGCCAGATGACTCATGACGCAGAACAAACACCATCATGGAACACCAGCTAAGCAGTGGAAGCCCCCAGATAAAACCATTTCCATTTCAATAAATTAATTCAACCTTTGCCAATTAGCACATCTAGAAGGAAGATATTTCAACATAGACACTTTATGTTTTATACTTTTGTACTGTTCTTATTCTGACTTAATGATGGCAGATCTAGGGAATGCCTTAATATTTTCCATGCTTAAAGCCTTTAAACCAAACCTTAAATTCTGCAGCTCTCCACCATGCCAAACCTTATCTATAAAACAAACAAAAAAACCCTCAACTTTCATTGCTTATATATATTTTAAACTTTCCTCTAAAATTTAGAGCTTGTATCAGTTAAATATCAACCTTCCATTTGAGTAAGGTTTACCCAGCTTAAGTGTGGTTTAGCAAAATGCAGATTCTTGGGACCAGCCACCTGGAGCAGAGCCTAGCCACAGACTCTTGCTATGAGAAACATAGGTCTCACTGCTATGAGGGATCAATTTAATACTGGCATCCATCAGGACATGAGGTGCAGGGGGGCCAAATACTACAGTGGTTAGTAAAAAGCCCATGCCTCCAAATTTTCTAAGGAGGAATTAAAAATACTAAAGTGATGAAGAGTTTAGGATGAGAAGATGGGGACCCGCCCAAGGCAGAGCAGCAAACTCTCCCCCCTATATCTTGGAGACATTCCTTCCCTGCCCTGCATCCCACCTAGCTACACAATGTGGCTGGTTACAATGCTGCACAGGAGGAGACTAAAAATTGGAAAAGACTATTTATTCTTTCCCTAGGAGAAGGTGTTTCCTATGGCCTATAAGTCTTGGGCAAAATCATCTCCTTGGAGATAAGCTTGGAGCAAGTAACTAGATACCTGAAAATAGTAAACTCCCTCAATTTACTGCCTGCCAGATGGGTCTTTGACATCTTTTCAACTTCCCCAGAAACAAAATGAGCCCAATATACTAAAAAATGGGGTCCCAGACAAGTCACTGGCCATGCATTTAAGTACTTTTGCTTCTAAGATGTTCACATCTTATTCACTGTCTCTGATTCACTATGCACCTTGGTGTCAGAGCTTTGGTGGTTCACCCAAGGTCACCCTGCGGAGTGTGGAAGGAAGCTCCTCACAGCATCTGTGATCAACCTCAGAAGAAGGCGACAACCCCAGCTCAGAGTGGCAGGGCTGGCAAATGAAGGCAGATCCAGGCTCACAGAGCAGGGGTCCCAACCCAGTGCCTGTGGACACCAGGCAGGCAACCTTGTGGGTCAAAGTGGGCAGAGCTGAAAGCTGCACGTCCTCTACTGGGGGTGGCACTACTCAACTTTTTGCCACACAAGATCCTCCAGGCTCATCAGGACAATCTGAAAGTCTAGATTTTGAAATGAAATATCCTTATTTTTCAATGTTGTCAAAAGAATTCCATCTTGTAATTGTCCTGGGAGCCAAAGAAAATGTATCTGTAGACCACCAGTTGTAATTCCCTTTATGGAAGAGCTGTACAATACCTGTAGCAGGAACATGAGGTGGGAAGCAGACTAGAAGCCCAGAGAGAGAGACAGGAGAGAGCTCAGGAGTCAGGCCCAAGCCTTTCAATCAGGTAGGAGCCCCTCAGCAGATCCTGAAGACCAGCCCACCAGGGAATGACACTTCACAGCACCTCACAGAGCTTGCGTCCTTTACTCTAGCTTAGTGTGGGTCAAGGACCAGGCTGGTCCAGTGAAGAAGCACTGGTACTTGTTCCATCAGGGCCAAGGACCACAGCCTGGGAGAATGGGGAGGAGGGAAGTGGATTGTGAAAACTGAGTGTGAGGAGAGCCTTGTGATCTTGGGCTCCAGGCCTCTTTACTGATCACATCACTAAAGTCAGATGAAGAGAGGAAAGGGAAGTTCCCAGAAGTAAAGAACATAACAGTTTTCTATTAATGGGGAGACATCACAGAGCAGAGAATAGGAGCCCAAGGCTCTGGAGTCCGATTGCCTGGTGTGTGAACTTGGGCAAGCACCTTCACCTCTCCCCTCCGTGCTCTCTCCAACCATTCCTCTCATCACCATTTAAAAAAAAAAAAAGAAGGTTTTATTTTAAGATATTGTAGATTCACATTCACTTTTAAGAAAAAATAGAGGTCATAGATCTTTTACCTGATTTTCTCCAATGGTAACACCTTGTATAAATATGATGCAATATCACAGCCAGGAAGTTGACATTGATACAATCTACTGCCCTTATTCATATTCCACCAGTTTTACATTCACTTGTGTGTGTGTGTGTGTGTGTGTGTGTGTGTGTCTGTGTGTGTGTTTAGTTCTATGCAATTTTATGCCATATATAGATCCGTGTGAATACTACCACTGTCAAGATCCATTACCACAAGAATCCTGTGTGCTGCCCTTTGATAGCTACAGCCACCTGCCTCCCTTCCCTGCTCTCTAATCCATGGCAACCATTAATCTCCATTTCTATAATTCTGTCATTTCAAGAATATTATATAAATGAAATTGTATAGTATGTGATTCTCTTGGGATTGGCTTTTTCCCCCACTCAGCCTAATCCCTTGGAGACCCATTCAAGTTGTTGCATAAAACAGTAGCTTGTTCCTTTTTATTGCTGACTAGTAATTCATAGTATGGATGTTCCACAGTTTATTTAACTATTCACCTGTTGAAGGACATTTGGATTGTTTCCAATTATTGACCATTATGAATAAAGCTGCTATGAACATTCATGCATGGGTTTTTGTTTGAATGTAGGTCGCCAATGCTCTGGGACAAATGCCCAAGAGTGCAATTTCTGGGTTGTATGGTAAGTGCATATTTAAATCCATAAGAAATTGCCATACTCTTTTTGAGAGTGGCTGTATCATTTTACATCACTGCCAGCAATGAATGAGTGATCCAGTCCTCTACATCCTCACCAGCATTTGGTGTTATCACTATTTTTAAAAGTTGTAACCATCTAGTAGGTGATGGGTATTAAGGAAGGCACTTGTTGTAATGAGCACTGGGTGTTGTATGTAAGTGACACATCACTAAATTCCACACCTGAAACTAACATTACACTGTATGCTAACTGGAATTTAAATAAAAACTTGAAAAAAAAAAGAAGCATATGGGGAAAAAAAGCTATAACCATCCTGATAGAGGTATAGTGTAGTATCTCATTGTGATTTTAATTTGCATTTCCCTAACAGCTACTAATGTGAACACCTTTTCACATGACACTCACTGACTTTTACAAAGATCAACCTTGAGAAAGTTTACTTGCCTGTTAAATGGAGATAATAACGACAATAGTACTTACTGCACAGAGATGCTGTGAAAGTTCTCACGAAGCACCTAAGAAGTGACTGGCACGTAAGTATTCAAGAAACGTTAGCTGTTAAATTTCCTGTAAGAGAAGAATTAATAACATAAGCTTCAGAAGCAAGCAGAATCTCATTCTACTATAGCTGAGAACCCCATCCTGAAAGTCACTTTATTTCTCTATAAAATGGGAGGAATAACACTGCTTCCTTATAGGGTTGCCATGAAACTCAAATAGATACCACATGCAAGGCACTTACTATAGTACCTAGCAAGTACTTAACTTGCTTTTCCCTCCAGTATTCAGTCGTTCTGATGCCCCAGTGAAGTCCCGTCTCCCTAACAGACTCTTCATGTCTCTTTTACCATTGTTTTCCCTCAGTCCTCCAGGGTCACTCTGCTGGGGCTGAGTAGGGGGAATCCTAGTAACAAACCCTCCCATTACTACACCGGGGCCCTCCACTGCTCCAGGAGAAGAAACAACAGATTTGGCTGGGGAGCTGGGTGAAATCACATTTATCTAAGACGCTTCCAAATGAAAACTAGCATTTGTACTTATTGCATTTCACCTCCAAATTTGATTACATTTCTCTCCCGCTGTAAATCTGCCTTCCCTTCTGCCAACTTATTATTAAAGCTGGGACAGAATTGGTGGAGTGATACGTAAAATTTCCATCTTGGCTTTGACATTCCAGGAAGTTACAAACCAATTACAGCTGCTGAGCCTCAGGCCCTCATGACTCACAGAGCACAGCAAGGGATTGGAAGAGGCCAGAGCAGAGACGTGAAGGAGATAGTGAGTTGGAAATCAAAGGTCAATTAAAATAAAACAGTCCATTTTAATTTGAATGCCTTGCTTATATTCACATTCCTTTCCCATAAATGAGAAAGTAAATGAAGCTTGTTCATTTGTGTGGGTGTGGTGTGTGTTTTTTGAGGACAATGAGGGCTTTTGAAATGGTTTCAGAGTCTCAAAGATTTGAAATTTGATATGTCCCAGGGAGAAAACATACAATCTGGTGGCCTGCCCAAATGTCAGCATCTCTTGGGTAGCTGCCTGACAAAGAGCCATCAGCACCAGCCTTAGGGCACATGGGTCTAATGTCAGCAGGTCCAGCTTTGGGAATGGGCACTTCTGTTTCTGAGCCCTGACTCTACCACAGAACAGCTGTAGGAGGTTGGCCAAAGTGTGAGCAACTTCTCTGTGCCTCTATTTCCTCATCAGTAAAATTAAGATAATAATTCCTACCCCTGCTGGTTATTTTAAAGATTAAGATAAATCATGTAGCCAAGGTTTCAGGTACAGTGCCTGGTCAGGTGTTCAATGTTATTTCCTCTCTTCTTGGAAAGTGGACCTGAAGCCCAGCCAGATGTTCTCAGGTAACAACAATTTAACTAGACCTTACCATAGTGGTGTGCATCTCCCTGGTGGGGCTTAGGTTCCAGGACAGTGGGGCTTTTTTTTTTTATTATTATTAAGTTTACTTACTTATTTTAGAGGGGAAGGGGCAGAGAGAGGGAGAGAATCCCAAGCAGGCTCGCTACTGCCAGCACGAAACCCCATGCGGGGCTCGAACTCTTTAATCATCAGAGTTGGAGTCGGGTGTTAAACCAACTGAGCCACCCAGGCGCCCCCTGGGGAGCAGTTGGTTTTAATGTCCTTCATGTGGACTGCTCAGTCCTGTTCCTCTCCTAGAGGCAACTGGTTGGTGCGGTTCAGCACCAAGGACAGCAGGGAGGCTGCTAAGGCCAGTTATCACAGAGTTCCTGTCAGCTCAAGGCTCAAAGACTTCCTATGAGCTGTACAGCTGATGCGGTGTGAGGCTGGAGTCTTATGGCTCTGGCCTCATCATTTGCTTCCAAGTTCATAGTTCTCTTCTCCAGTTCAGGGCAGGGATTCCACTAGAAGAAATTCCCAAGCTTTTTCTTTTGGCTCTGCTCTGTCTGCAGGCATGGTGCTGGAACTGGAAGAGTGAGATAAAAGCTAGCAGGGAGAACTAAGAGAGGGTATTACCCATGGTAACCTAGGACAGTGTAGCTTGAGTGGAGAACCAAAATAATTTTTGAGAAGAGCCAAGTTGGTATGAATCTGAAGGATGAGGACCAGAGATAAAGGGAGAATGTGTAGCAAATTCAATAGCCAGAAAAAAAAATCAAGTCCAAAATGAGGTGAGGTATGCCAAATGGATCAAAGTGGTTCAAGAATAAGACCACAAAGAGTAACTGGGCACCAGAATGCCCTTTACAGGTGATGCATAGAACTTGAAGTAGAAGGTATAGCATTTTAGAGGACCTGGACCAGTCTGGTGGAAACAAAAGGTAGAACACAAAAAGAACAGAGACCAGCAATGGAGCAGAGCCTGGATTGGTGGGTGAGGAGCAGTGCAATAGTAATGATTTATTTTCCTTTTCCCTTCTTCCATTGACCTTTCCTGGGACATTGAGAAAAATTCTAGCAAAGGCGGCGTTGATGGGGATTGTGGGTGTTTCCAAAAAACGAGGCAAGAAAGGGGGTGTTTCCCCACTGCTTCTTGTTACTTGTCATCATGCCCCCACCATTGTCTTAGCCAGGGAAGACAGTAAGGAAAAGTCCCAAATTAAGTCACAGTATGCACATAGAGAGGGCTCAAGATCAGCCCTCCAACTGAGGGCATGAGGTTGTTGGTACCAGCCCGGAATTGGAAGGGGAAAAAAAGCAAATCAATATCCACACATAACACACCTCTGCCTGGCAGCAATCAGCACCTGTTAATTCATTTGCAAGTTTTGGTTCCAGAGAACACCTGCTCCTCTATTCCCCAAGCATCTGATGTTGTCCTTGAATCCAGAATGCCAGCTTCCCAGGGAGGAGCAGAGACACCAACAAACACAGCTGGCAGAAGTCACCCAGCTGGCCCTCTCTCTTCCTCCCTACCCTATATGTACCTTTGCTAGTGAGGCCCACCCCCAAACTGCTCCATTCCCTCTGCCCACAACTGAGACACGCTCTGTAGGAATCCCAGGTATTCCTGTGTCCTGTTTGCCAAGGATTTTTCCTGGCTAATGCTCTGAGTGATCAGGTGGGGGCTTCAGGCCAGTGGAAGGAAAATCAGAGGGTACATCCCATCTACCTCCTGGACTCCTGCCTAGGCCTCTCTGTCTCTGGTTGTTCTCCTCCAAGATCTGGAAAAATCTTGAAAAAGGCTTTGTCTTTTCTTTCTATATCAGTGGTTCTCAAAGTGTGGTCCTAGGACCAGCAGCAAATTTAAAATGCAAATTCTTAGACTCCACACCAGACTACTAAAACAAAAACTCTAGGGATGAGCTTCAGTAATCTGTTTAAATAAGCCTCCATAAAATTCTGATGCACACTGGCATTTGAGAACCCCTGTCTACAGGAATCACAGGAAGAGGATGTCTAAACTTCCACCATGGGCAATTGTTCTCTTGTTCATCCCAGTGGGTAGAATCCTGCATTAGTTCCAATTTTCTCTTGCAACAAAAAGTCTGTATTGAATGTTCTTTCGTATACATCTTCATGGACTCACGCAAGTATTTCTGTAGGGCACATTCTTTAAAAAGGATTTGCTAGGACAAAGGATGTACACCTTCAGATGCTGATAGATAGGCCAAATGGACCTAAGAGGTTGCACCAATTTGCATTCCCACCACTGAAAAAGGAAGGGCATGCATCCTCCACAGTCTTTCCAGCTTTAACTGTGTATTCTCAATGTTTTCTTTTTTTATTTTTCCAATCTGAGAAGTGAAAGTGATATCTTGTTTTGATTTGCATTTCTTTAAGAGTGAAATTTAGCATCTTTTCTTATGTTTATTAGCCAGTTTAGCATAGTGCTTTTTTGTTGTCTCTATTTTCAGCAGCCAACATGCATAACTTGTATGATAAAAAACAAAAGAAAAATGTTCCTTTTCTGCAAAGTGCTTTGCAATCTCCTGAAGGAGACTGATAGGAGTTTAGGGTTGAGTGTAGGGTGACCAACTGTGGTGGTTTGTGGAGATGTGTGGGAGTTTCCCAGGATGTAGGACTTTCAGTGCTACAACCAGGAAAGTCCCCAGCAAACTAGACAGAATGAGTTGGTCACCTGGCTGAGTGATTTTCTCAGGACATCACATAGCAAACCATCAGCCAGCCTGAGGGAAGCCTCCCAGACCCCTGTCCCCAGTCCAGGGCTCCTTCTTCTCTCCTAGGTACCTCTCATGAAGGAAAAGAAATAGACACAATATAGTTTGTCAACAGGACTTGACAATCTCTCCTGACGGGAAGCTCCTTTTGCTCATTTACCTCTTTTAAATATTTATTTGAGAGAGCACAAGCAAGGGAGGCACAGAGAGAACAGAGGACCTGAAGTGGGCTCTGCACTGAGAGCAGTGAGCCCAAGATGGAGCTCGAACTCACAATCTGTGAGATCATGACCTGAGCTGAAGTTGGACATTCAATCAACAACCAGGTGCCGCTTGCTCATTTACCTCTTAAACCCAGCATTAATCACAGAGCCCAGCAAAGAGTTGGTAGCTAGAGTTACACTAAAGGCATTATCACAAGATTGAGGGGAAGACTCTCAACACTGCTGTGTCCTGATCACACAAAATTCAAATCCATCCAGTGATTTTTAAAGGAAATGTAGTTGAAGGATCATGGGCTTTAACGTGGACAGATTGGGATTTAATCATCCCAATCCAATCACTTGCAAGCTTTATACCCTTGGAAAATCCCCCTTATGCTCAGTTTTCTTATCTCTAAAATGGGACAAATAATACCTACATCATAACAGAATAGTTGAGACATGAAGAAGATATGAGAAGGCAAAAAGGATAGATTATTCTTTCTCTTGAAAAAAATAAAACTTCAATTGAGTAAATTTTAAAGATCTTATTAGCTTTATTCCACAATTCATGAAGTGGGCAACATCCAATCAAGCAGATAGAAAGGAACTCTGAAGAGGGGAGCCCGGTGGCTCAGTCAGTTAAGTGCCCTACTCTTGATCTCAGCTCAGGTCTTGATCTCAGGGTCATGAGTTCAAACTCCACGTGGAGCCTACTTTAAAAAAAAAAAAAGGAGCTCTGAATTGCTACACAAGGCAAGAAATTCTATAGGCAGGAGGGAACAGGAAGAAGGAAGTAAAAAAAAAGTGGGTTGGTTATTGCAAGGTTCCTTTCCTTTAGGGGATGTAAGGGGCTTATCATGCAGATTACCTGACTCTTGATGATCAGGCTAGTCAACGGTTTAAGGTTCCCTTTCTGGGAGAGCCAAAACTGCAATTACGTTAAGCCTTAGTTTGGTGGAGTGGGACTTAGCATAAGCGACTCCATTTTGGGTATGCTGTCTTTAACACTCTCAAGGTGGAAAGGACCAGCACTGGAAAGGCTCGCCCAGTTGCCACTGGAGAAGGAGGGGCATCTGCTTCAGGGCTCTGCACTAAAGCACCTGGCTCTGCACTAAAGCACCCCTAAAGCACCAGGGGTCAAGTGGGGCCTTAAATACAGTCTACGCTTTCCTTACCAAAGCACATTCCCTGGTTCAGGGCTGAAGGTGCCAGGGGAAAGAGACACATTTTCCTCCAAGAAGGAGCCCTCCCATTGCCAAGCTGTGTGGCCATGGGGTTGTGTCTACCCAGAGGGGGTAAATCTTGCAAATCCACTCAAAGGCATTATACAAGCTAGCAGCAAGCCTGAGCTGTACCACCCCTGCACTACTGTGGCCCCTCCGATCTCTACTACCCCTCAGAACATGGAGGACAGGTTCCTATGGACCCCATCCCCGAATCAGGCTTACCCTGACAGGTCATCTGAAGAGCAATCTTTTGTTCATTATGAATCACAAATCATTTGCAAAATAGGAAGCTGCCTAAATGCTGGCATGAGCTCCCTGTGAATTGCTGTATGAGGCAGATGGTTGCCAATTAAGGTAGGACTCGGCCATCATGGATTCAGTAGGGCTTCAAACGGGGTGCCTCAAACAGGCTTTGTTCACACGCCGAGGCTCCAGCTCTAAATGCCGAAGCACCTTCACCCTGGCCTGTCCTTGTTGTTTACAGAGCTGACAGAAGCCCAGCTGTGGATGTTCAGGGACATCTTTGGGCAGAATACCAAGCCTCGCAGCAGTCAGCCCCTGTTCAATTAAGAGAAGAGAGGACTGATAAATGTTCGGTTTACTTGCATCCCCTCAGATATCCAACACAAGGGAGACAATAATCTCACACATTCTGAAGTAACTTAAACTCATTAAAATTGAAAAAAAGAAAGAAGGGAAGAAAGCATTCTGCACCAATGAGCTGACACAGAGAACAGGGATTTGGTGACGTCACACACCAAGCCAAAGATGGGGCTCAGAAAAGACAGGAAACCCACTCGGGACACTTAAAAGTATGACCGCTCAGCTAGCTAGCTAACCAACTAACCAGACAGGCAAACCAGGACCAGGAGATCAGTCTCAAACACCCTGTGAAGTGAGGATGGATGGTTGAGTTCTGTTCTCAATGTTAAACCCGAATGAATTATCCTGGAGGAGGGAGAACTGCTATCAATTAAACAAATAATATGCTGATAAAAGAGCTGTGTGATAACAATTAAGCACATTTATTCAGATGCTGTACACACATTTCATGCCCTCTGTTCAAGACATAGGCTCCTCATCTGTCACAGTCACACAGACATGATGTACGTACTTGCTCTGATGCCAGCAGATAAAAAGGCCCTCTCCCTCAGCACGCACACCATCACCCGAGACCACCCAGGGAAAGGGCCTCCACACGCCGACCCCACGTGCACCTTCATCCATTCCCCCGCCTCAGAGCCACACGTACCAGTGGCCAGCCTCTTCATGCCTAGCAAGATGATGGAACATTCTGCAAAGCTGGTGGGGTCACTCTACTCCTCAGGAAAGTGCCACCTCCTGTGGCCTTGTGTGGCCCCTGGCTTGGGTCATGGCACTGCAAGCACTGCTCTGCTCCCCCTAAGGGTGTAAGGACCCTGTTGACCTGAGGCTCCAGGCTGGCCATCCACAAGTCAGTACCTGTGATCTATCCTAGGCTGTGAGGACCCGGGGAAGACACAGGAAGACACTCACTTCTGTCCTCTGGAAGTCCTGCTGCTCTGTTATCTGTAAAACAGAGAGTTATAAATGCAGAAGGAACCAGCCAGACTGGGGATATAAACAAGGGCAGCTGGCTGGGTGGCCCCCTATGAATGAAGCCCTAGACCCCATTTAAAGAAGACAGATGCTGCTCAAGCCATAGATTATAAGAGAAGCTAGAAATAGGATTTTCAAATGAACACTCCTCATTAAAAAAAAAATGCTATCAGGACACATGGGTGGCTGTCAGCTAAGCGTTTGACTTCGGCTCAGGTCATGATCTCAATGTTGATGGGTTTGAGCCCCACATCAGGCTCTGTGCTGAGAGCCCAGAGCCTGAAGGCTGCTTTGGATTCTGTGTCTCCCTCTCTCTCTGCCTATCCTCTACTCACGATCTGTCTCTCAAATAAATAAATAAATAAATAAATAAATAAATAAATAAAATGTTGAAATGAAAAAAAATAAATGTTAGAAATGCTATCAAATTCTGTAAATCTCCCCTTTTCCAAGATAAAACACATCTATTTGCAACTTGGTCTGTTGTCCCAAAGATCTGGTGAATCATAGCTTTTCTGTACTTGACGATGCCGTTTTGGTTAATCTTCATCATCAACAGCTCTTCTGGTTATTGCACGGGTGCAAAAAATTCGTGGTCACAATGTTTCTGATGGGGCTTTCCACACATGACAACTGTCTTGGACCTCAGCACAGAAATAATGTTCATGCTCACCTGTGCTCCTTCCAGAGTTTTCTTTTTCTCTACCCCCAGTGTACCCACCTGTACCCTGGACTCACACAATGTTTTAGCCTCCCTGCGGCTTATAGACACAGATATCTTGAAGGGACCCTATGCTACTTCAAGGAAGAATCTAATACTACTTGTTTGAATAACACAGACCCATATGGAAATACTGCTTCTCTGGCCATATAAGCATAAAATTCTGTACTCCCAAAAGAGATGATATCCAAAGCAGAGAAAAGAGCCAAAGCTTTGCAACACACCCACCTGATTTTGGACCTTAGTTCAGCTACTTACCACCTGTGCAACTTGGCCAAGTTACTTAATGTCTCTGAGTCTTACTTTCCTCATTGGCTAAACTCAGGCTATTACTATTAGTCTCATTGAATTACTGTAGAATAATTTATCCATTCATTCCTCATGTATTTATTGAGGGCCTACTATGAGCCAGGCACTGTTCTAGGCACCAGGGATATAGTGGCAAGTCACTGTAAAGTTCTTGCTCTCTTGGGACGTACTGGTCAGTGGACTGGGTAATATGTAAAGGGCTAGCACAGTGCTTGGGATGCAACAAATACCCCATGGTTTTCTCTCCTATTTCCTGATCACTTTCTCTCTGTTCCCCAGTTGAGAAGACCTTGGCACTGGGGCCGGAGCTATCCATCTCCTTGACCAGACTTTGGCCACCATTCCTTAACCCTCCACTCACAGCTCCTTTGCCCACACTGCACCCCCTTAGACATTTGTCAAAAACCTGAAATCTTCTAATGATCCTCTCTCACTGCATACCTGAAGAATAAAATGACTGAATTAATTAGGATATCAGTTCAGCTGTTATAAGAGAGGGACCCAAAATAATAGTGGCTTTAAAAGTTAGAAATTAATTTTTCTGTCATAAAAAATCTAGATAGGCAGTCAGTGCATGGCATGGTGTCTGCATAATCATCCAGATACTAGGACCCTTCTATCTTGCTGCTGTGCCTCCCTCATTGCATGGCTTCCATCTTGTGGCCCAAGATGACTGCTCCAATCATCACAACCACATCACAGACAGTAGAAAATGGAAGAGAAAGTGGGAAGGTGTGCCCCTTTTTCTGTAAGAGCATAACTCAGAAGGTACACCCAATGCTTATCCCCACATCCCACTGGCTAGAACTTAGATCCATGGCCATGGTCAGCTAGCTGCAAGAGAGGCAAGGAAACACAGTCTTTGCCAAAGAGCCATGTGTCTTTCGGACCTGCTGCAGGGGGTGAGGGGTTGAAATCTGCTTACAGCTGTTAACCTCTGCACTGACCTCATGGTAACACAGATGTTGATGAACGATGGGGTCTTTTACACTTTACAGGATCTGTTGATTGTCATCCACCCAGAGAACCTTCTCAAACATTTGTAATACAGAAGGTCCAAAGAAGAGCTTGACGGGTTAGGGGAATTTCTAAGGAAGGTGGCCTTATTAAGTTCCCAAAAGCCTTCTAGGGTGGCAATTGCTTTTTCTGTTCACAATACAGTTCTCAGTTTATTGGGCTTAAATACTGTCCAGACTCTGACATCGGACCCATTTCTGAGGTGGACTTACCGAAGTAAAGGCTGGCATGGAAGGTGTAATTTCAAAGCATTCATGTACAATGAGAAATACAATTGTTCATTCAAGCCCAATGGCCAGCACCATCTTTACTGGAGAGAAAGCCACATGGGAAGCCAAACTATAACTAACAGTTTGCCGATGGGGGGAAAAATGAATTCGATTCGCCTCAAACGGAGTAGCCACGCTGAGTCCGGCCAGAAGCCAGGGCCTCTGGCTTCTCATTCATCTGCTAAATGTCACCATGCGTTCTCAAGAGAAAGAATACTGTAGGCAAAATCACACTTTGTACCGAAAGGCTTTTGTCCCAAATCGAAACCGTGTGGCCCAGTTTAGAGGCAGGCCGAGGTCCTACTCCAGGGTCAGCAATTCTTCCTCCCTGGCCTCTTCTCTCACATTTACTGCTTGATCTGGGGGCTTGTGGAAGACCCAGAGACACAGCGCTCAGGTTCCCCTTCAGAAGCAGCAAACTGCCGTGGCAAGAACAGGAATCACTGACAGCCTCCATCTGGCAGCTCCTCCCAGGTACTTAGATTGGAACCAAGGTACTTTTTGTGGGTTGGTCCTTGGCCAAGACTGAGAAGTATGGCAGTACGAGGGGCTGGCCGTTTCTGCCCAGTGCAGGACTCCTCTAATGGGCAACCTGGGCTCTGGAGCACCCTCTACTCTGGAAGTCCCCTGGGATTCTGGACATTCTGGAGAAGAGACGGGAACTCCTTGAGAGGAACAAGACATCGAGATGATCCAAGGAAGAGGTGACCTGGGCTTGCCTCTCTATATCCCCAGAAGGATGTGCCGGTGTCTTGGCTGCAAAGACTCAGACCTCAGTGATGAATAGTATCTTTATTCCAAAGTCCTCTGCTGGGATTGTGGTGTCCTGAGCAGGTATTTTTCCAGTTTCAGTGAAGCAATTCCTTCCAGAAACAGTCTAATGGTATTTCCAAATCCTCCAAGCTGGGTAACCAGGGGGATTTTATTAGACATATTTATTCTACAATCCAGCATCTCACAAGACATCCAGAAGCTTCTTGTAAGCTGCCTCTCCTGCCTGCCTCCCAGGCAGAATTCTCATGTTGCTTCTCAGACATTAAAAATAAAATGAAAAAGCTCCTGTTGTGCAGGATGAAACCTTCTGAGCTGAAAGGTTCCTGCTTCCACCCCAGCCAGTTGGTAGACATGCCTGTCTTCCACCTCCTTCCTGTCTGTGTAAGTCCCCTTGTGGCTGGGAGCCTTTCTCTGCCATGGTCAAACCGACTTTAGATCTGCAAGGCTGAGGCCGTGGTTGAAATGTAACACAAAACTACCCTACTTATATTTTCATTTCTATTAGACCTTTCTAATGATTCCTTATTGAACTGAAGCTTAAATGGCTAAAGACTGATCATAATAGAACATTTAATTGTTTACTTGTCTAACTCTCTCAGCCCTAATTAAATATTGTTTTTTCACTGAGCAGCTTACATGGTGTTTTTTTCCTGTCACTGAAGAGAGCAAGGGGGCTGAGGCAGAATTCAGATGAGCCCATGCTCACTTGGTGTTCTCATCCTATTCATTTTTCATCCAACAGTGAGGAACAGAGCCCTCTGGAGGGAGAATCACAGAGTTCTGGGGAACAAGCTTTTGGACATGATCACATGCAGGTCCTCAGAGAGGAAGAAGGTGGCTGAAGAGGAGTTACCAGAGACCATGTCACCCTGTTGGGATTCCTAGAGGGGGTGCAGGCTCTGGGTGTTAAAGGCTGGTGTTGGAGCCACTCCAGTTACCTTTCTTCACACACCCCCTTTTCACTGCCTATGGTGTCACCTCCGTGCCATCACCCAGGTGCACACCACCCTCTCCTATCACCAGATCATTGCAGAAGCCTCTTGACTGACCTGTGTTTATCCCAGCTTCACTACAGTCTGCTTCCAGCACAGCAGCAAGAGGTCTTTCATGTCCCACTCCATCTGAGGACCCTCCAGTGGCTCCCAGATCACTTAGAAGAAAGCCAGGGTTCTGACCACAGCCTCCACCCCACTGTTCCAACCTCGCCTCTTAGTGTTCACTCTTTGCTTATTCAGCTCCAGCACTACTGACCTCCTACCTCAGATATTCTTCACATGCTTCCTCTTTAGGGCTTTTCACTTGCCATCCCCTCTACTGGAACAGAACTCTCCTGGAAACCTGCGGGGTTCACTCCCTCATACTTTTATCCAAATGTCATCATTCAATGGGGCCTCTACCCCTTACATACTCCCTAGCCTCCATCTCTGCCTTATTTTTCTCCGTAGACTTTACTACTGACATACACTTTAGTTCACCTACTTATTTTGTTTACTATTGATCCACCTTACTGGGATATTAGCTCTAGGAGGGCAAGGATTTTCCTCTGTTGTTTTCACTGCTGAATCGTCAGTGCCTAGAAAAATGTCCAGCACCAATTAGTTGTGCAAATACATATTTTTTTGAGTGACTAGAGTACATAAATAAATGTAAACATGCATAAATGAATGAACAGGCATTCATTTCTGGCCACGAATCCCAACGGCCAGAGTCTACTCTAGGCCAGAAGCCTGGACATATCTGCACTTTGCATTCTAGGATTCTGGGCATAAAGAAATCTTCCAATGGGAGACGGCGATGCTAAAGGCAGAGTGAGATCCAGAGCTCAGAATGAGCCCCAGCCTTCCAGCCAGAAGTGCTGATTTAAGCCTAGGGCAACATGATGGAGGAGGAGGGGATGTGAACCTGAGTTCAAAAAGGCCCTGCTTCACAGCATGAGAAGGGACAAGGGGACTCAAGGAGCTTCCCTGGAGGCATCAGATAAAGACAGTTCAGTGAGTAGAGAAGCATCATTGTGAACACCCCTTGAGTCTGGGGATGCTCTGGGAGCCTGGGGATGGTTTTGGCTGTTAGAGCCCAGAACGATCCAGGACAATTTTCCAGAAGGAGAAGAGGGGAAGTTGGCTACCTAGGACCATGTCCTTTGTATAGGACTGATTCATAGAATCATGGGGCCAAGGTCAATGACTGAGGCACATCCCTCTCCGAAGGCTTCTGGAGGGGGGAGTTCCATTTATCCCCTGTTCGCCAAGTCTGGGGTTTCAAACTTCTTACAAAAAAGTAGTATTTCTCCATGAGACTTCGACATTTGAGAACCTCAGTCAGTTCAACCTAACATTTATTCATCAAATTTTCAAGGTACGCACATTTTACATTTTGACAGTTGTGTCAATCCGCCCACCAGAAATATTGTACCAATTTATATTGTCTGTTTCTCATGCCTTACGTTGAGTATCTATCTCTTTCTACCTGCTGTGAGGGGAATCCTATTTCCCAGAGACTTGTCTACTTGATTTATCCTTCCAAAGTTCTGGTCCTTGATTTGATTAATCAATTCCACAGACTTTTTGCTTTGTGATTAATGTAGGCTCGTATCTTTATTAATTTCTTCCACTTTTTATTTTGCTGTTCATTTTCTAGCTTAGTTTGAATTCTTCATCCAATTATTCTCAATCTTCCAATGTTTAAGCATATTTATTTTAGCAGTATCAGCTTTAGATTATGAATTTTTACTAAGAATAACTTTAGTCCCATGCCCGTATGTATTTTTATACAGTGGTCTCATCATCTTAAATGTCTAGTCTGTCTTTTCAGTATTGATTTCCACTTTGACAGAGTAGCTATTTTTTATTTTGTTTAACTTCCAGATGGTTATCATTTATCTTAATTTAGGCACAGTCTTGCTATTAATGTGATCAGGAAATAGAGTTTGTAAAATTTTAATTTGGGGATTGGTTGTGGATTTCTTTGCCTGGGTACGTACATTGTATCAGTCAGGATGGGTTAGGTTAAGCTGCAATAACAACTAAATATTCTCAGTGTCTTAACTAACATGGGTAAGCTGGGTGTTCTTCTCATCATATCCATTTAAGGACTGGAGCTGATAGAGGCTCCACTTTGACACCTGCTTCCATGATCACAGGGGCAAAGAAAAGAGAACCTGGCTCTTAAAGCCACTTCTGTGTTCATTTCATTGGCTGAAGGAAGTTTAGATGCTAAGGTTCCACACAGCATGGATGTCTTAACCTCCCAAGGGAGGAGGACTGAGTATTTGTGAATAAACATTCTATCATATGCATTCAATAGATACTTATAAAGGACTGTGGAGACACCTCCTACTATATACCAAAATTTGTCATAGACTTTGGAATCCTAGCAGATATTGTCAGTTGATGTCCTGCCTCCCCTTCTCATCCCTGACCCTCCTGTTATCATCCACTTTCCAGCCAGAGGAGGCCATGTGACCCAGATGTAAGTGGAAGTTGGTGAGGTTCCTAGGAAAGCTTTTTTTTTTTCTTCTTTTGTAAGCTTTTGTTTTTCTGATGTTGGTGCTGCCTGGTCTTCTTCCTCCTTCTTCCTGTCTTGAGTGCTAATGTTGATAAAGGCCAAGAGAATGCCAGAAACATTTGCCTTGACATTGTTGAGCATCTGAACCAATGTCAGCAGCTGCCTACTCACAGATTTCTCATATGAAGAAAAAGGTAGCCTCGTGTTTGTATAAACCACTGTGGTTGGGTTTCTTGTTACTTGCATCTGAAAGCATTTCTGAGTCATAAAAGAATTCAGCATGTAAACAAGACAATTCCCATCTTCAGTGAGTAATAATCCATTAGAAGTATTGTTATGAAATTATAGAGAATATGTTCATTGGTATCTGCCCCCAGTTCCTGCACAGAACTTCCAAAAGCCTTGTAATTTCCTAACTGATCAGAGCACTAAGAGCTTCTTTTGTTCCAATATTTGATATTTGATCCCAGTTCCTGACACAGTTCCTAAATTCCCTGGAATTTCCTGGGTGATAGCAGTGCCTTTTGTTCTAATGAGAAAACTCTGGATGGGCTAATGGGTGGCCCCTGGATGGGGGCTGGTTACTAGAAAGACCGTGATTAGAAGCTTGGGATTTTCAGCCCTACCACCTCTCTCTGTGCCTTGCCCCTCTGACCATTCTCCATAGAGGAAAGAGGGATGAAAACGAGTCAATAGTTGTTCATGCCAACGTGATGAAGTCTCCATAAAAATCCAATAGCACAGGGTTTGGAGAACTTCCATGTTGGTGAACAGGGCTGGTGAACCCTCCCAGAACTTGCCCTATGTATCTCTTCATCTGGACAGTCCTCTGTATGCTCTATCACACATCATCTTTGTCAATGTAAATCAGTGTTTCTCTCAGTCCTATGAGCTGTTCTAGCAAGTAACTGAATTCAAAAAGGGGGTGGTGGTGGTCCTGGGAACCTCTGACTAGCAACCAAGTCAACAGAAATTGTGGGTAATCTGAGGACCTACCACTTGGAAATGGCATCTGAAGTGGGAGGCAGTCTTGTGGGACTGGGCCCTTAACCTATGGGTTCTGTGCTACTCCTGTTAGGGTCAGAATTGAATTGAATTGTAAGATACCCAGCTGGTATCATGGAGAATTGCTTGGTACCAGGGGGCGGGAGGGGAACACAACACATCTGGTGTTAGAAGTGTTGTGAGTGTGGTAGTTGTGTGAGAGTAAAGGAGAAAGTCACAAGAAGAGTGTGCTTTTCCTACTCATCTGTGGACAGCTGAAAAGAATGCTAAATATGTATTCTAAATATGTAAAAGAATTTATATGGTCCCAGATTATCAAAGGTGTTCAAATATATGCTAGGAGACAAAGTAAGATTGTCAAAATGTTGATAATCGTTGCACAAAGAATCTATTTTTTCCCAAAACATATTTTTCTCAATTATTATAGGTGCAACAACCACACTAACAATTACTTAGCCAACTCTAATTTTCACTGGTATCAGTGATTCACCACTGTTATTTTTATAACAGCTTTATTGAAACTATAATTCACATACCATATAATTTACCAATTTAAAATGTACATAGTTTTTAGTATATTTGCAGAGTTGAGCAACTATCACCACAATCTATTTTAGGATATTTTCATCACTCCAACAAGAAACTCTATATCCTCTTAGGAGTACTCCTTATTTCATCCCAACCTCCCCCAACCCTTCTTGCCCCTCCTCCATCCCACTTCTGCCCACAGCCCTAGGCAACCATTAATCTCTTTTCTGTTTCCACGGATTTACCTCTTCTGGACATTTCATATACATGGAATGATACATACATTAGGGGGTCTTTCAAGATGAGCTTCGTCCACTTAGCATGTTCTCACAGTTCGTCCATGTTGTAGCACACATTGGTACTTCATTTCTTTTACTCCCAGTTATTCCACTGTATGAGTATACCACATTTCTTCATCCATTCACTGGACATTGCATTTTTTTCCTTTTTTTCTATGATGAATAATGCTGCTACAAATATTCATGTACAAGTTTTTGTTTGAACACCTGTTTTTGATTCTTTGGGGGTATATACTTGTGAGTGAAATTACTGGATGTTTAACTTTTTGAGGAACTTCCAGGCTGTTTTCCAAAGTGGCTGCACCCTTTTACATTTCTACCAACAGCGTATCACATTCCTATTTCTCCTATCCTCTCCAATGCTTCATCTGTCTTTTTTATTTTAGCCATTCTAGTAAGTGTAAAGTGGTATCCTGTTGAGGGTTGGATTTGCATTTCCCTGATGACTAACAATGTCGACATCTTTTCACATGTTTATTGGCCATGGGTGTATCTTCTTAGACTGAGTTTTTTGCCCACTTTTTCAATTTTTTAAAAAATGTTTTATTTATTTTTGAGAGAGTCAGAGAGAGAGAGAGAGAGAGAGAGAGAGGGAGGGAGGGAGGGAGGGGCAGAGATAGAGAGAGACACAGAAGCTAAAGCAGGGTCCAGGCTTTGAGCTGTTAGCACAGAGACAGATGTGAGGCTTGAGCCCACAAACCGTGAAATCACGACCGAGCCAAAGTTGGACGTTTAACTGACTGAGCCACCCAGGCATCCCTTTTGCCCATTCTTAAATTGAGTTATTTGTTTTTGCGTTTTTGAGTTGTAAGAGTTCTGTATCTATATTAGTACAAGTTTCTTGTCAGAAATATGATTTGCAAAAATTATCTCCATTCTATGGGTTGTCTTTTCACTTTTCAACTATGTTCTTTAAAGCACAAAAATTTTTTAATGTTTACTTATTTTGAGAGAGAGAGAGAGAGTGCATGAGTGGGGGCAGGAGCAGAGACAGAGGGAGAGAATCCCAAGCAGGCTCCATGCTGTCAGCATAGAGCCTGACGTGGGGCTTGATCTCACGAACTGTGGGATCATGACCTGAACCGAAATCAAGAAATGCTTAACTGAGCCAGCCAGGCACCCCAAAGCACAAAATTTTTAAATTTTGATAATGTCAATTACCTGTTTTTTTCCTTCTGCTGTGTTTTTGGTGTCAAGGCCACAAAGAGTTACATCTATGTTTTCTTCTAAGAATTTAATAGTTTTAGCACTTAACATTTAGGTCTTTGATCCATTTTGAGTTAATTTTTACATATGGTGTGAGGTAGAAGTTCAACTTCATTCTTTCAACTTCAACGTTCAACTTCATTCTTTTGCATGCAATATACAGTTGTCCCCACACTGTTGAAAAGACTGTTCTTTCTCCCATTGGGTTGTCTTGATGCCTTTGTTGAAAATCAATTGGCTATAAATATGATGGTACATTTCTAGATTTTCAATTCTATCCCATTAACCAATATGTCTTTCCTTACACTAATACTACACTATCTCGATTACTGTAGCTTTCTAAGAAGTTTTTAAGTCAGGAAGGGTGAGTTCTCCAACTCTGTCCTTCTCTTTAAAGATCTGCTTTGGCTATTTTGGGTTCCATAAATTCCCATATGAATTTTAGCATCAGCCTGTCAGTTTCTGCAAAGAAGCCAGCTGTGGTTTTGATAAAGATTTCATTGAAGCTGTAGATCAATTGGAGAAGTGCTGCCATCTTAACAACATCGTCTTCCAATCCAGGAGTCTGTTTATTTAAATATTGTTTAATTTCTTTCAATAATGTTTTATAGTTTTAGTGTACAAGTTTTGAATCTCTGTTTTAGTTAAATGTAATTAGTATTTTGATGCTGTTGCAAATGCAATTGTTTTTTTTTGGGGGGGGGGTTAGGTTTATTAATTTATTTTGAGAGTGAGAGTGCGTGAGTGGGAGGAATGCAGAGAGAAAGAATCCCAAGCAGGCTTAGCATTGTCTGTGCAGAGCCCAACGCAGGGCTTGAACTCAAGAACCATGAGATCATGACCTGAGCTGAAATCAAGTCGGATGCTTAACCAACTAAGCCACCCAGGTGGCCCAGAATTGTTTTCTTAATTTCATTTCCAGTTTGTTCATTACTAGTGTATAACAATGCAATTGATTTTTGGATATTGATCTTGTATGCTGCAACCTCACGGAACTCATTTATTAGTTCTAATCATCTTTTAGTGGATTTAGTGGATTCTTTAGGATTTCTACAGACAAGATCATGTCATCTGCAATTAGAGATAATTTGACTTCTTCCTTCCAATCTGGATGCCTTTTATTCCATTTTCTAGCCTGACTGCCCTGGCTAGAACCTTCAGTACAATGTTGAATAGAAGTGGAGAGAGTAGACATCCTTCTTGAAAAGGATGAAAGGGAGAAAACACTTTCACCAGTAAGTATAATGTTAGCTGTAGAGTTTTCATAGATGTCCTTTTTCTATGAGATTGAGGAAATATACTTCTATTTCTAGTTTGTTGAGTATTTTTATAATGCAGAGATGTTAGCATCTATTGAAATGATCATGTGGCTTTTGTCCTTCATTCATATAGTATATTAAATTAATTGACTTTGAAATATTCAACCAACCTTGCATTGCTTGGATAAATCCCACTTGGCCACAGTGTGTAATCATTTATATACTAGTTTTTGTTGAGGATTTTTGCATCCATATTCATGAGGCACTAGTCCCTAGTTTCCTTTTCTTGTGATGTCTTTAATTTGTTTGACTATCAGGGTAATATTAGCCTCATTGGATGAATTGCAAAGTGTTCCCTCCTCCTTTGCTTTTTGGAAAGGGCTGGTATTAATTCTTCTTTAAACGTTTGGTAGAATTAACCAATGACATCTAGGCCTGAGCTTTTCTTTGTGGATAATTTTTAAAATTTTACTAAATCTCTTTACTTGTTCAGAGTCTATTCAGATGTTTTACTGCTTCTTGAGTCAGTTTTGGTACATTCTATCTTTCTAGGAATTTGTCCATTTTGCCTAAGTTGTCTAATTCACTGGCTACAGTGTTCATAGGATTCCCTCATAATCTTTTTTATTTCTGTAAGGTTGGTAGCAATATTGTAAGAAGGAAAAAACTCAGTTTCTCTTCCCAAACCTTTTACTACTATTCTCAATACTTCACATGTAACACCCAAATGAGGGAGAGTTTTCCCCACACCAAGTAATCCTCTAGTTCTCTGTGCATACCAGTGGGATGCCCTATAATTTCACAGCTCTGACACTGTCTACCTGGTGTTAGTACAGGCTGCAGAGGTTAAGGCTGTCCCTCGCCTCTACTTCAGATACCAAATGCACGTCCATTTTGTTACCTATTCTTCTGGCCGACTGACTATAAATCAGAGGTTCCCACAACCCCCTCGGAAGGTCTGATAATTTGCTACAGTGGCTCACACAATTCAGCAAACAGTTTATTTACTAGATAACCAGTTTATTACCAAAGGATACAACTCAGGAACAGCCAATGGGCAGAGATGGATCGGGCAAAGCTATGTAGGAAGAGGCAAGGAGCTTTCATGCCCTCTCCAAGCACATCATCCTCCCAGCACCTCTGTCTTCACCAACCAGCTTGGAAAGCTCTCCAAGCACCGTACTTTATTATTTAAAAAATTTTTTTGAATGTTTATTTTTGAGAGAGAGAGAGAGAGAGAGAGAGAGAGAGAGAGCGTGAGCAGGAGAGGGGCAAAGGAGAGGGGGACACAGAATCTGAAGCAGATTCCAGGCTCCGAGCTGTCAGCACAAAGCCCGACACGGGGCTCCAACCCATGAACCGCGAGATCATGACCTGAGCTGAAGTAAGACACTTAACTGACTGAGCCACCCAGGCACCCCCAACCACTGTACTTTAATAAGGATTTTTATGGAGGCTTCATTAAGTAGGCATGATTGATTAAGCATTGGCCATTGGTAATTAACTCAACCCTCTCTGGTCTCTGAAAGTTGGAGGTGTGGCTGAAATTTCCAAATCTCTAAGCATAGGTGGTTCCCCTAGCAACCAACAACCCACTCCTTCCTCAGGGGCTTTCCCAAAATCACTTCATTAAAGTAAACTCAGGTGTGGTTGAAGGGGCTTCTCATGAATAACAAAAGACACTCCTTTCACATTAGGAAATTCTAAAGGTTTTGGGAGCTCTGTGCCAGGAACCTGATGAAGACCAAATACATATTTCTTATAATCAATCATAACCTCACAATGTCCTCTTTTTCATTCTTGATTTTAGTAATTTGAATCTTTTTTTCTTGATTAGTCTAACTAAAGATTTGCTAGTTTTGTTGACTCATTCAAAATACCAACTTTTGGTTTTGTTGATTTTTCTCCATTATTTCTCTAGTCTCTGTTTTACTAATTTCTGCTGTAACCTTTATTATTTCTTTCTGCTTGCTTTCAGTTTAGTTTGCTCTTCTTTTCCCTGAGTTTTAATATCTTTTTATACATAGAATTTATAAAAATCCACAAAACATCTCCAAGTGCAGAACTTTTTTTTTTCCCCAATTAATCCTAAGCATAAATCAGGAAGTCTTTTTGATATGAAAATTTAAGTATTCAGGTCAAGCAAATTTTCTTCTTTTCTTTGATTATTTCTTCCCCTCCATCTACTTCATTATGTATTTCTGGAACTCCTTTTACATAAGTATTGAATAATTTGATCTAGTTTCATATCTTGGATTTTATGATTTTTGTCCTTTTTAACCAAATTCTAGAGGAATTTGTTGATAAAGCCTTTTAATTTATTCATCTGATGATGCTATCCCATTTTTTAAAATCATGCTTTCTATCTCCAAAATTCCTTTTGCCTCTCTGATGATACCTTTCCATAGGACCCTGCTTGTGTTTCCATTATCCCTCCCCCAGAATCTCACAGCAGCCCAGGGCTTCACCATGTGGCCCCTGCTCTGAGTCCTGAGGATACTCCCCCTCTTGCACTCTGAGGAATTCCTGCACGTGTCCAGAGACTTTTCTCAGAAATAGGTGAAGGTAGTTCAATGCCAGGAGCTGAAAGTGAGCTTCATAAAGACTCCTCATGTTGATGGACTGTGAGATGAAAAGGAGAAGTAAAATTCTACCTTGTTTGATCATTAGATTGTCTCACTGACCTCAGTTGCAGAAAGTTGAGGTAAACACTCCCCTTGGTTTATGGCATATTATCATATTCAGTCTGTGAAAAGCCTTCTTTCATAAATGATTGAAAGTTCCTTCTCTTATTTATGCATTTAGTTATTCCTCTCGCCTCCACAATAACCCCTTCCCCAAGGGGCTACCTGGCAGGTACTGATCACACACAACAAGGTCCCCCCTCCACCCCTACAGGTTGTGAATGCAGGCTCCAGGCAGCACTGAAGGACCCACCCACACACACCCTCCTAGATCTCAGGACTTGTCCCTTGGATCGTCCTGTATTCCCTGGCCCTTTTCTCTATCCTCTCACTGATTCCACAGATGTTATGGGGTTTAGGGAGGTTGGAAGTGGGGGAATCCTTCCATCGCTTTTGGCAATACCTTCTCAAGGTCACGGGTTTTGGGGGGTACAACCCTACCCCCACACTGAGCTCTCCTCTCTCGCTGTCTTGACGTCTCAAGTGTGAAGGGACGATGCTTTTATTTGTAGGAGTGGTATAGAGCTTTCCCTTTGGTTTAAGCCAGGACACTTCAGAAAGATACTGGAAGAGAGAAAGAGTCAGACACACAGCTTTAAATTGTTATCTGTTCTGTAAAAATCCTTTTCTCCAGCTTATTCCTTTGCTTGCCTTATGAGAGGAAAAGTCTAAATCACAAAAACCAAAATGACACTAGATTTCTCTTCATTTCCAGGGGAAAAAAAGCCACTCATGGGTAATATTGCTCTCATTCTTCTGATAGACCTGAGCAAAGTAGAAAAATACAAATGTTTCTCTATGAATAATGCGAATCCAATGAAGTTATTCAGTTAATGCTTTCTTCCCACTTGACTGCAAGCCGCATGAAAGCAAAGAGCACATTGGGTTTGCTCAACACTCTGTCCCAGTGATGGGCACACTGTGGCCGACGCACAGTAGGTGTTCAATAAATATGTGTTGAATGAATGAACAAATCTTCAAAGGCTAGGTCGCCAAATGGAATCTACAGAGAAAATGAAAGCCTCCATCAGGGCCATATTTTGATCCAAGAAACAGGGCACAGAGTCTGACCTCAGATCATTGCTTCCTAATGGCAGGGAGACAAGGGGGTCAAGGAATAACATCCCCTGGCCCTGGCAGGATTTGGACAACGACCTGAGAACCTGAGGCAGCTGAGAGCCAACCTGAGGGTGAAACAGGAGCCAAAGGGGTGTGTGAAAATCACAACTGTGATACATGCTGTCAATCAGAGGTGTGTGGAACTAAAGAAGTGTTTGGTGGTGATGCTGGAGAGGACGGACTTGGCCACAAGGAAGACTTTTGTGGTACTCGAGAGGAGACGAACACAGATCACCAAGGTGGCAAAGACATGGGAAGATCCTCCCACTCTTTCCTTCTTCTTCTCCCCTCCTCTTTCTACTCTTCCCCTTCCTCTTCCTAGAATTCTGGTGTGTGCCAAAGTTGGTGCCAAAGGAATCATACGCTAGTTAGAGTGGAGGCTATGCCACTGAAACAAACACTTAACAATGAGGTGACTTCAATAAAATAACAGGCTTTTCTTCTCTCTCACACCGTAGTCCAGAGCCGCTGGACTGCACTGCCCTCCCTCACGTGTGGCTTCGGTTCTGCTGCAGGAGCCACCATTTCCCAGCCGACAGGAAGGGGAAAGAGAGGAGCAGGAGGTCAACCTGCTTCCTTTTAAAAGATGTGATCCAAAAGTTGCATGTATCCCGTCCTCTTACACCCTCCTGGCCAGAATTTAGTCGGAGGACCACACCTATCTACAGGCAGGCTGGGAAATGCGGCCTCTCGCAGGGTCAAGAATAGAACTGAGGACAATTGCCAGTTTGTCTTGCAGAGAACATGCACATTAACCCAGGGAAATAAACTCACTTCTCAATGCCTCCTAACACTTGCCTAAGTGTTGGCAAAAGTTTCTATTTCACGGGCGAGAGCAGGAGACCTGATGGCCCAGCTAGCCCCAAACCAACAGTGAATGATCTACCTCAGAGTCTGTCCAAACTCCAGACATTTTGGAACCACCTTCACAATTTTTGCCTTATCTGTCATTCTGTACAAAACCATGTCATAGCCCTTAGGGCAGAGGTGCACACACCTTCCTCCTGCAGATTCTCTGGACTCACTCATCACCTCCTCACTAGTTCAACAGGTAAATGTGTTGTAGGGAGCCACAAAAACACACTGCTACCCAGGCTTCACTTCAGATCAATCAGAATCTCTATGTGAGGCTTTCAGACTTCAGGAATGCTTTTTTAAAAACTCCCTAGGGGATTCTAATGTGCAATGAGTAAAGAGATCCAGTGCTTGAAGATTATTACTAAATTTCCACAGAGGGCAGGAAAGCTTTGTTCCTTTCTCCTTCGTAAGAAGACAGTGCCGTGCTCACCCCCAGCTGGGGTCAGAGTGCTTCATCTAATAACCCTAAAATCACATTTATACTCATGCTTGGTGGGGAAGTAAGGTGAGAGGGATTTCTTTTTTCTTTTTTCTTTTTTTTTTTTTTTTTTGGTGGGTCAACCAGACAGAAGAGGATGTACATTTTCCCAAGGCCATTCAACAAATCAACAAGCTCCTAATGCTCGCTCCACAGCTCCAGCCACATGACCTTTTTGATGTGGCTCAAGGCTAGGTCAGGGAGTTCCATGCCCTTCCCTGACCACTCACCTTGGATGAAGGTCAGGGAAATAATCATCACTAACCCAATTAACACCAAGCACCAGACTTCTTTCTAGGTATATATGTGACACCGAGACACAAAAAATGTTTAAAAATGTACTCAAGGCCTCAAAGTTTTAGGAAGCGGTAAAGCTGGGACTTGAACCCAGGCAGTCTGGCTCCAGAATCCATGATTTCAAAACTGCTCCATTAGACCATCCCTACTGCAGGAAGGAGGTGGCTCTTCCCACCACTATGACCACAGGTCAGAAAGAAGCCAACGTGAGATTCGGAGTGGGCCAACATCTGTGGAGCATCTACACATGCGGGAAAACATCTATCTCTCTCACACAGGTTCGGAGGCATCACACATTGGAACCTCCCCTCCCTGTCCTCTTGCACACCTGTCCCCCACGTAATCCCACCCTGGAGCCTGTCTAACATCTCTCTGCCCTAGCCTGCTTTCTGAGAATCCTCTGGGGGGCTGCCTTCTTTCTGCTTCTGTGAGCCCAGGGGGGCTCAGCAAAGCCTGGGAAACTGGTCACCCAGCTCTGACCACAGCTACTTCTGCTCCCATGGGGGTGAGAAGGAGACAGCACATGCCAGACACACGGCCTGAGCTACTGCGTAGAGACTGGCTTTCTGTCCTCAGCTCGCAGGGAGGCTCTGGCTGCTGAAGCCCCATTAGCCCGACCCCACAGGCTTAGGAGAAGGCGTTCAGGGAACATGAGAGTGGTTGTTAAGTAGAAAGTGCCACACATGTCGCCCCTTTGTTATTTCCTTTCTGCACTGTCACTCTGACAAGCTCTGCCTGACACAGGGGCATTAATTTTTCATGCCACCCTGCCACAGACACAGATTTGTTTGGAGCGATGATAAATGAAATGCAAATGTGGCTGGGAGCCCAGTGCCGAGATGCCGAGACTACGGGTCACATCGTGCTCCCGCCTCATCCTCCTGTCCCCAGGACACCTCCAGCCGCTGCTTTACATTTGCTACATCCCGTGGCTCCGCGGAGCAAAAGGTGACTGCTGAGGAGAGGGGATACAATATTCTCGGTGGGTAGCAGGAAAGTTGATTAAGAAAAATCCACTCCCTCAATACAGTTTCTGATCTCGTGTTTATCTTCATTTGAACCATCCTGGGTAGATGTGTTTTAATTGCAAGCCACTTCCATTCCTTTTCCAGAAGCAGGCAGGGCATAAATTATAAAATAAATAAGTGATTAAGAAACATCTAATTATTGTTATTAGTTTCTTACTTGAAGGTGCTTCCAAGCTGCTTCTTATTAAAGTCATTCATCAAGGAGCCACCGTGCCCTTTCTGGAGGCGCTGCTCCCAGGACCGGTGCAGGACTCACTGCCTCCCGCAGCATGCGGTGCTTAATAAACACGGAGAATATTGATGGCCGTGAATTCCTCCCTCAGCCGAAACTCCAGCATGATGGATCGATGCTTCCTGAACATGGCGGATATTTCTCCGGCCATTCATCAGCCCTACCACAAATACAGGTGTCAGCCTGAGCAGACGTCAGCCTCTAACTGCGTCCTCCAGAGCACACGCACAGAGAAAAGCCCGCATTTCCCACACAGGGACCTCATCAATTTTGCATGTGCTGCAGTCCCTTGACTTATTAAATATTTATAACGATGTCATTATTTACCAAACAAGCTACCAGGCTGCGCCCAAGGCCCCCAGAGCCAGACGCCTGAGTGTTAGGGGCAGGGACCTCCTTTCAGTGTCCCTTTGCCTCCGGAGAGCCTTTTGAGTAGAGGGAGGTGGAACAGCAGACAGGTTTCTCTGTCCTCCCTCAAAAGTGCATCTGTAAGGTCTCTCCAGGCTTTTGAGAGGGAACAGGGCCAGAGATGCGTCATCCTGCTGGAGACCAAGGCACAAGAAAGCTAAGGATGTTGCAAAGCTGGGAATTCCCCAAACAGGGACCCACATTTGTCATTCTGCCATCCTGCCAAGATATCCTCACTGTCGCCCTGATTCACTCTCTAAGTCACTCTCTGATTCCACAGGCAAGAGCTCTAATGCCTCCAGGTAATGGCTGATTATGTCTCCGGGCAAGAGACAAAGAACCTCATTCATTCCACAAATATTTACTGAGATTTCCAAAGATTCTGTTGCAAGGCATTGCCTCCGGGGCTGGGCTGCCTCCCCACACTCACTCCCCCAGGCCTCTTCTCTGCCAGAGCCCACCCATGTACCCTCCCAGACACTGGCGAGAAATCTCAGACACCTCCTTCAATTTTCCTGCAACTTGGTCATAGGCAGGTAACCAAGATCCTAGTCAACAGAAGGAAAGGATTTTTAGAGGGGCCTGGGAATGGTCTCTGGGAAACATTCTTACTGGTCAAGAGACCTAGGTAGAGAGAGGTCCCACCTTCTTTAACTGGATGTTGTCAAGCCTCTGCTTGACAAGTTTATGCTTATTAAAGGCCAGATCTGGGGATGAAGGCCACCACGCTGAGAATGGCAGACGGCACAAGAACCTTGGTCCTTTATGACACCAATGAGGTGTTGATCCAACCCCCTGTACCTGCCCTGCTTAGGGACTTCTTATGAAATTGGGTTTTTAAAATGCCTTTCTTTTGCCATTAGAACACCACAGTAATAAAAATTGTCGCAGGCAAGATCCACCGACAGATGCTAAAGTTTGGAGAGTTGGCCAAAGTCTAAGGAGATAGTTGCCTGGTTTACTAGTATCTCTCCCAAGACATTTATTAAGTACACAGGGAAAATTAGTAATTTTACAGTGGAGAAACCTGAAAACATCACCTTGACCAAGTGACCAAAGTTCTGATAACGCCGGTAATGACTCATCAATATCAAGTACTCCCTACGATGCACTGAGAAGGGCATATTTCTTTTGTGACATTCTTGCCAAAAAAGCCCCGCAAAGTCTCAATCTAATTGTGACTATGCACAATAGAAATCCAAATGCAGGGACATTCTACATAACTGGCCAGTTCTCTTCAAAATTGTCAAGGTCATAAAAGACTAAGAGCTGTCACAGATCAGAGGAACCAAGGAGACATGACAATTAAGACCACTGTGGGACCTGAGGCTGGACAGAAGTGGAAAAACTGGTGAAACCCAGATAAAGTCTGTAATTCAGTTAATTGTATTATACTAATGTTAATCTCTGGTTTAGAACACTGTACGTGGTTACACATTATGCTAACAGTAGGTGAAGAGTATATAGGAATTCTTTGAACTTTTTTTTGCAACTTTTCTCTAAGTCTAAAATGATTACTTTATGGTTTCAAAAAAAAAGAAAAAATTGAGTCAAGGAGGTTCCCTTAAATTCTGTTACCAAAAAGCAAAACTTCCTCACTTCCTGAATTTATATAATAAAAATTACTCAGAGATTACAAAGAAAAGGACTTTATACAATCTAGAAAGGATTCTCCTTCTAGTAACTGTATTGTTAAATGCGGTTCTGTATGTTGATTATTCAATTCCCTTACTATCATGTAAGGTATTGGGAGTAATAATGTGAAAAAAAAGAATGCAAGCTTTAATAGGCCCAATTCACCTCCAAGATCTACCACTCATTACCTGTGTGATCTATTTATTCCCTCTGAGCCTCAGTCTATATATGTGTAAAGTTGAAATAACAGAGCCTGTGAAAAACAAATAGGGTAATGAGATAAAGAGGGCAACAGGGGTCCAAGGAGGGCTTCCTGAGCTCCACTAGGAGAAAAAAGGACTTGTATGAATGTCTGAAGGAAGAGCATTCCTGAGAGGAAATGGCAGGTGTGTCAAGACCCTGTGTTCAAGACATTAACAGGTGGCTTCTGTGCCTGGAAGTGAAGAAAGAATGATATAAAATGGGGTTGGAGAAGCAGACAGATTTAGGACATAATTGTGGAAGTGGATCAGGACAGGGCTTGTGAATGGAGCTGATGTAAGGATGGGGGGCTGAGAGAAAAACCAGAGTCAAGGATGGATCACTGGTCTGGACTGAGCAGCTGGGGTGGATGGTAATGCCATTGACTGAGTCCTAGGATGGGATGGGAAGAGGGATCCAAAGCAACATTTAAAGAGATAATGGCTAAAAAGTTTCCAAGTCTGATTCACAAAGTACAGTATAAAAACAAATTTAAAAATGAAACTAATGGAAAACAAAGAGAAGCATCTTCAAAGCATTTAGGAGAAAAACAAACAACACACCTTCAAAGGGACAACCATGACATTAATAACTAATCTATCAACAGAAATAATAACAGCAGAATACCACAGAATGAAAAGGAAAGAACTGCCAACCTAGAATTCTATTCCCAGTGAAAATACCTTCCAAAAAGTAGAGACAAAATAAAGACATTGCCAATCAAACAGAAAATAAGAGAGTGCATCATTAGCACAGGTTGGGGGGGGGGGCGGGGAGAAAGAAACCAAAATGAATTCTTCAAGCAGAAGGAAAATGATTACAGGAAACACACTGAAATGCAGGAGGTGACAACCAGCAATGGAAAGTGAGCGTGCTGGTACATCTAAATGAACACCGGCTTTTACGTTAGTAGCGATGTTAGTTACGGGAGTTATATATCTATTTATGTTAAATACACATGGAATTGGAATGCACAGTCACCAATAAAAAATGGTAGAAAGGGTAAAATGGAATCAAAGTGTTCTAAGACTCTGAAGGGTGAAAATTACAAAGCTTTCTCAGACTCTTATAAATCAGGAATGCATGCTGATATCACAAGGATAACCACTAAAAAAAAGAAAGAGTAAAAGGATGAATAATAGCAGAGGCGAAAAACTGGAAATTAAAAAATACTTGACTGATCTAAAAGGCAAGGAAGAAGAGAAAAAGATATAAAACAGGTGGGACAAACATCAAAAGAATAGTAAGATAGTAGATAAAATAAAATCCACTTATAATTAATGTAATGCATTAAATGTAAATAAACCAGTCATCCCAGTTAAGCCTTCCAATGATCATGTAGGCACTATCAGCCCCATTTTACAGGTGAAGAATTTGAGGCACAGAGAAGTTAAATAATCTGCCAAAAGCTGTCCAGCTAGGGAGTCATTCAAACCTAGCAGCCTGCCTCTGGGACCTGAGCACGTCACCCCCCTCCAAAAGCCCCCCCCCCCCCGGGCCCCCCTCCACCCAACACTGTTTTAGATCAGTGTTCCACAGACTGCACCCAGATTCCTGCAACAAGCTCCTAACCCAGGCTCGCTGATGCTACATCGTTGCCATGGTGACCGTGCTAAGGCACAAACTGGATCTCATCCTTCTCCTAAATTAAAAATTTCTCCTGAATTCTCATTTGCTTCACGACAAACGTAGTAGGTCAATAAAGGTCCTTCTAGATGAGGCCTCTGCCAGCCTCCCTTCCCCCTCCATCTACTGCTTCCTGCCTTTTTGCCCGACATTCCAGGAAAATTGGATTCCTGGGGTTTTTGGAAACTATAAGCAGTTTCCCCAGTCAACAATGTGTGAGCTTTGTTCCCATGACCCCTCCTCTGTAAAGCTCCCTTTAGGCTCAGTCCCTCTCTCCATCCCTATTGTTATTATAATGTAGGAACGGCACTTATTCCCTGAGGGCTTTTTCAGTGCCAGGCACTGTCCTGGACTCTATGGGGAATCTTCCTATTTAACCCTCACAACTCCATGACAAGGTACTGTTCTTCATCTTCCAGATAGGAAGGGGACTCAGAATGGTTAAGTGGATTACTCAAACAAATCCATTAATTTGGATACTCACTACTATATGCCTGGCACTCTGTCAGGTACCAGGAAAAGAGCAGTGAACAAAACAGGTAAGCAAACCACAGAGCTGAGCATATATACATGCGTACAGGTTCTATGTTGCATATATATTGCACATAGACTGCATACAGACTATACATTGCATATTTATTGTTTATAGACTGATGTAGCATATATACCATTGCATATAGACCAAATATTACAAATATACTGAATACATTTTATGTTGCAGATGGACTATATGTTGCATATGTACTGCAGATAGACTGATGTTGCATATATATTGTAGGCGATGTTGCAGATAGACTGCACATAGACCTTGGTAGTTGGTGACAAGTTACATGAAGAAAATAAAGTAGGGAGGAGGGAGAGAACATGAAGCAGGTTGCAATGTCTTAAAACGGTGGTCAGGGAAGGCCTCACGGAGAAGGTGACATCTCAGTAGAGCCATGAAAGAGATGAGATAGTCAGGGGGTCAAGTTGGTTACGGATAATTAACATTTCAGTGCTTACCCGCCACACCATTTACTCATTGCTCTTCTCTCAAGGCATCGCCATGTTCTCATCCCTCTTCCAGCCCACTTCCTGGAATTCTGCCTAGAAGGCTTGTCTCGGAGGTGCCCACAGGGCTCATTCCCTCAGCATTTGGGCACACAGGAAGCACTGCTAACTGAAGGAATCAGGACTTCAATTTTGAGTGCCACAGTGAAGGGGCACTCTTCCCACCACAGCCTTATATGGATTTGAAACCCCGGAGCTGGCGCCGCCCATCCTCAGCCACCCTGCACTATCTCCACATGTGCCTTCCCTTCCCCACTCTCTAAAGGGATGACGAATCCAACACGGTCCCTGAGTCTTGGGAACTCGATCTGTATGCTGTGGGCCTCTGTGGATTCTTCCAAAGCAGAGGTGAAGTGCAGGAGAGCCTGGTTTCACTCACATCACCTTCTCACTTCAAGAAAAACTAAGCTGTTAGAAATACAAAGAGCAAGTCAAATTAACATCACATCTCTGAACGTTCATTAAGAAATGAGGTGCCAGGCCATCAGGCCATATGACGTGGTGCAAAAACCTATCACTCTGGGAGACAGCCCTGGTCCTCTCTCCAAGTAGCAAGTGTTGACAGGGGATGAGAAACATGGCTAAGACCAGACCAAATCAAGACTGAATTCCAGAGGGTTCTAAATGAGATACACCCAACCCACCCAGAGAGAGGTGATCTCCCAGGTGACCTGGGTGGAGATGGCTGAGACCCAGGTCTACAAAAAGGAAAACCAAAACCTTCACTTGGGAGAATGCAGGAGCATGCCTCAGAAAGAGAAAAGGGACACTGAGGGTGGGGAACAGGCCTAAGCCACATCCTGCAGAGTTACAGTGGCCTAGAATCACTCCCTGGGCATACAGAAACATGTGGTCCAGGGCCCAGGGCTTTATATGCCTTTGGCTTTTTCCGGGAAGACTGACAGAGGACAGAAAGGTGTACAGGGAGATCTAATCATTCAAATTTTTAAAAATAATCTTCCAAATTCTATGGAGACAAAATGATCCTTAAATATCTGCAGAACTATTAAATCTATGTATTTCACGACATGCAAATACTTTCAGGCATAATGAAGCTTCCTGAATAATCAATCAGTGTACTACATGGTTAAACTCTTTAGAGAACCTAAAGCAAAACTTTACTATTCAAAATTAGAGAGGTTTGTAAGTGCTGCACCTCGGTTTTAGGGCATGTGGTTCACATGTGTCCTGGATTAGGAAAGGTTTCCCTGCCCTATCCCTAAATCATCATGCTGTGCTTTAGAAAACAAGATCTCCTCTATGACCTCCATTTAATAGTTTCCAGGAAAAATGATGGCTGGTAAGGTACTCATATAAACTGAAACCCCTGCTCACTGAAAATGCACTCAATTCATAATGAATAAGCATTTCAACAGTCAGGCATAGAACACACACGCACTAGACTTTTAAATTCCATTTCATGATGGTGATCTTTGGTGCCCCCAAGTGGTCATAAGTAATGTGACATCCTCAACAGGGAGTCCTGTCCTAAGGGGAGGTAAAGACCGTGGAGAACATTTTGTCAGAACAAGACAGTTAAAAAGGAGGTTATCCGGGCACAAGAGAGGGCACAGAAAAGAATGGCTCCTTCACTGGAATTAAGCCAGACTGTGAGTTCTTGCTCGGCCCCATGGCCGAGGACATCTGCCTCTTGGAAAAGTGGGAATAATAATCCCCATCTGTGAAAATTAAATTAAGCATAGATGTGATTTTTTTGTTTTAAAATTTTACATATAGAGTATCTATATCCTTCTGTTAACTTGCTTTTTTCCATTTAACACTACGGTTCTAAAGAGTTTTGTAGAGATAAGTGTGGTACAAAGATAATTTCTGCTTAATTTTCAAGGCTAGTCAATACCAAAAAGATACATGTTGGTAAGGGGGAGAAAGAGGAATATGGCTTAAAGAGGGCATCATGTAATAAATTTATTATATTGTTACATTTTCCACTTTTGTCTTAATTCCAACTGTATACTATATAATCAACTGCTGTTCCAGAAATAAAACGTTTTAAACATAAAAATATAAATTTTGCTTTTTAAAAGTGCATACACCTGGAATAATAAAACATACAAATAAATAACAGAAGTCAGTGACACATCTCATGCACTTGTTCTAAAATAATTTAAAATGACACACTTTTCTTCGGCCTCAAGGAAAGACATCCTGCCTTCCATTATTACCGTACAACAAAACAAGAAAATCATACAGGAATCACTACGAATGGTGCATGAACAATACCAAAGCATTGCGTGTACAGTGACAGGACATGCAGCTTGTGAGACAACTACACAAATTCCAGTGTGACACTGAGGAGTTCAATGAAGAAACGATTTTGGTAATGGGGCTTGAATTCGATTTTAACCAGTGGTGAGAGGCACAGTTGGTGAGCAAACCGATAGGGAACATAAACACATATCCGAAAGGCCTACAGAAGAGAACCTGAGCTTCAGAAAACACTGGATCTGCCTTCCCCTTTGATGTCATGACACCACACCACTTAGAATAGCACCTAGGAAACCATACTGCCTTTTCACCGTCGCGACAGGGAACTCTGCTTCAAGGGGCTTTTCTAAAGGATGATTTCCAATTTGGATTTCTACTTAGATCTTCACTCCTTGAAATGTTGAAAACACCAGGTAAATTGTGCGTTTTGTTTTTTTTTTTTTTTTTTTTTGGTAGGCAGCATAATGCTCAACAGGATGAAACCACCTGAAAAAGCATAGCAGACTACTTTGAAGATGTTGTAAGTGCAGCTCACCACAGATCAAAAGTAAATTTCATTTGCCTCCATAGGTAACATTATTGCCACATTTTTAGATGAGTATTATTTGATTTGTTTTTTAATTACAAGAATAAATACTGGGGGTTACTAAAAAAAAAAAAAAGACTCCAAACAAAATGCTTTACAGTCATTTTAAAAGTAAAATCACTTCTGAAACTACCCTGTGGAGAAGTAGAGAATGAGCTAACTAGGAAACTAGGTGGCAGCCTGGAGTCGGCTATTTGTAATTACTACAGAAACAATTGTTCCATCAAAATCAGGACAGGTTCTTCAAGCCACTGAAGGCTTCGCTTCAGCATTTTTAAACTCAGGATGACTTCCCTACTCCCCTGTGGGTCTGGTCCTGTGGCGGCATCCAGGGAAAAGGCTCTGGGAAAGATGCACACCCCACAGGGAACTCTGTCTCATCTAGCAAACTAAAGACCACCAAATCCCACCAGAGTGGCAAAAGTGCTGGGCTGCCCACAAAATGCTCCAAGCTCCCAAACAGGGCCTCAAATCAGAAAGGCTCCCTTATTTCAAACAGGATGTTAATATCAGTAATTCTCAATCTTTTTTTCCTTTCTTCTCCAACGAAACAGAGGAGTCTGAGTCACTCCTGAGTGCTTCACATGGCAGTGATTCTCACCATAGGGATGGTGTAAGCACAGTGGTTCTCAGTTCTGACTACATATCAGAAACCCCCAAGAGCTTTAAAATGTACGGCAATTTCTGGGACCTGCCCCTATACTAATTAGATCAAAAGCTTGGGAGTGGGACCCAAGCATTTTTAAAAGTTCTCTAGATGATTCTAGTGAATGCTGGGTATCAGAATCTCAGACAAGTCATTCAGAAGAGGCTTAACAGAATCTTGGGGAAAGTACACGTATGAGACTCAAAAGGCCTCCCAAGCCTGCAATGGACCTCCCTTCCCTCCAAAACTGGGAAACACCAGTTTTTAAATGAATGTGAGATGGATCTAGAACCTAATCCACTGTAGACTGCTACCATAAGTTCCATGAGTTTATTCTTATTGTGACCAGTGGCTGCAAAGCTCCACAGCTTTCCAAAACAGCTCTAAGTCTCTACAAAAGCATTTTAAAATTGTTAGCACTATTAGAAGCCACATTCTCTCCTTGTGACCACGATAGAACCCTAGAAGATATAAAAAATTAAAATCTATAGAAAATGGCAGGTTATTTTTAGAACAAAATACTTTAGGAAAGTCTTCAGGCTAAATACAGTATATAAACCCGTGTGTGTTCAACATATCCAATTCCACTCGTGCTTGCAAAATACTTATTTTCATACAATCTTGCCAACGATAAAAAAAAATCAGCAAAGAGAAACATGTGCAAAGCAAAACAAGAAAACACATTCATGCTCTTCTCTATTGATGATTAAGCCACATGTAAAAAATTACAAATTCAAAAATAGAGCTCCATAATCCAAGAATCGCCTTTTTTAAAATTCACATTTAGTGTACCCCACATTTTGTATTCGTTGTTTGCATAGGTGGTAAGAACATGCTTTCTGGGTTAGATGGAGGCCATGCAAAATTGTTTTCATTACTTGGTGTGGGGGGTGCGGAAATGACCGGTCACGCTCAAATTGCAGCTGCAAAACAAACACTTTGAGAGTTGATCAAAAGGCAGTGTGAAACACTAAGTGTTCATTTAAATAAAAGCATAGGATTTCCCCCCAAAAGATGTAGTCAGGTTCAACAATTATGTACCCTTTATGAAAGTAAAGACGGACAGTCTGTGCAGGAACAGCCTCTTTCTGTTTATGATACGGGCACTGTTTTGTCAGCAAGTTTTGCTCTTCTCAATTCCAAATAATACAAGTTCAACATGCCTCACAGAATATGTGTTTTATTGAAACTGTGCTTATGATTTGCATACTATCTCAAAAATCCAACCCAGAAACACTAATTATCATAGCATCCAATAATTCTAATAACCTACATAGGAAACAATAACGTCAGCTGTTCAGTAATTTGTCAGAATGAAATGTAACATCAGATGTCAATCTATTTTTAAAAACATGTTTATTTGAAATAAGTGAGCTTTGTTCACAGCTCTTCTCTGTTCCATTTTTCCTAAAGGCTGCCACTACTGCTTCCTTTACATACTGTTCCTACTTTTTAGCATGATAGCTATTTAGAGGGATGGCAATTTGTCCCCCACCCCCCAATCCCCACATCTATTTCAAACAAATGTGGATGACCAAATTCTAATGGAAAGTGATTCTGTAATGGATTTTCAACCGCTAACTCGTAGAGACAGCTCAGTCTGAAAAAGTGGATGTAAGAGTAAAATGTCTCTGAAGATGAAGAAGGGCACTTTTGGTTTCCAGAACAGGAGAGACTTGCTCAAGAGGACCACAGGCCTTGGCCGGTTCACCAGAATCCACCTGATCTTTTTGTTCGGGGGACCGTCACTCCATCTAGGGCCTCACCAGCATCCCCTGGTTCATCGGCTGTGCTCCCAGGGCTCCTCAGCTACAGCAAATTCCTGAAGCTTTCAGCTTGCCTTTATGAGCAAAGCAGGCCCTCAACGAATGTTTGCAGAATGAATGAATGAGAGAGGAAAGAATGATTGCAAGAGTTAAGGACAGCCTCACAGATAATTACAATGTTTTACCAGACCACAAATACGCCCACATCCATTTCTACTGGTCCAGCGAGGTATGACTTACTTTCAGTTAGGCTGCTTTTAGGATGGGAAAATACAAGGGCTGGGAGATGATCTTGAGATGACGTGAGCTTAGCAGTTTCTTTGTGCTTCCACGTTATATAAGAGATTACAAAGGCAAGGTGTAGGGCTGTCTTAAGGAATGGAATAGCCTCAGTGCACTGCATGTTTACAGGAAAAGAAATCAAAAATAAAGTTTTTTAAAAGCAAACAAACATTACAGAGTAACACTACTGTCCAGGGATTATTCTCTGTCCGCCAGGAAATGACTGCTCTAGTCAGGCCCACTCAGTTGTCAACCAGAAACCTAGGCCCACCATCCTCAACAGATGATTTTTAACCCCAAAGCAGATGTGCTTCTGTGCCAAATGCTACCAGGAAAATAAAAAGCAAAGCAAACACCAAGTCCCTAACCTACCAAACAACTGAATTGAACCAAGTAATAATTTTCCCATAAGATATTTCACACCTCAAAGAACACCTCCAAACTTCTGGGCAAATCTCCTTTTCTGTGTCTTAAAGGTTATACCTAGTAGTTGGGGACGAGATTTTCATTGTTTACCAAGCACAGAAAGAATAGCTTAAAGTTACCTTGACAATACCACAGTATTTTTTCATTTAAATCTGGAAGAAGGACTAAACTCCATAGACATATAATTTACTGATACTGAAATTTTATTTCTAGATACCATAGAAAATTAAAGAAATTTGTAGAGGTGTTTTTTTGGAGTGTGTGTGTGTGCTTAAGACACTAGACATAATGGGAAATCCATTCCTGGAGGATACAAGAATAAAAATATTTGCCACGTGAAAATTAAACCAGATTCTATTAATGCTTAACTGATAACAGCCTCAGGAAAAGGTGTTATTAAAACCCTCTGTGTAGTCAAACTTTAATTCTAAGACTGTTTCAGAGCTTCAGGTAGGAGATTTCAAATGAGATTTACCTATTAAAAGAAAAAGGCTCAAATCAAACTCCTGCTACCGACGATCCCATTATTGGTGCGTCCTTTCCAGGAAATAAAAGCAACACAGAAAAACCAGCGGTGGCAAAACATTCACAGGCTGTTGGTGTGCTGTTGGCAGCAATAACACCACTGCAGGCAGCCAGTCAGCGGCAGTTACACTACGACAGAGGAGAGGGATGCTGCTTTAGGAACCCACAGCCACCTGCGCAGTGAAACAGGGACACCCGGTGCAGGGGCGAGTACAGGACTGAGTGCACTGGGCAACAGGCTCACGTTCGATGAGATTCATAGAGCACAAGGTAACTTTCACAAGGCTGAGTATCTAAGTCTTAAATATTGCAAGGGTCTAAAATTCCAGCTACCCTCAACATAAAATGGCCTCCAGACTTGCAAGTTACCTGCTAATGCTCAAATAGCAGCAAAATAAAGTTAAGAAACCTACTGGAAATATTTCCCAAGAGGTATTTATGGGGAGAAAACAAAACAAAAGGCAGCGCAGAATTCATAGCTGTGCATGTGTATGTGCTCTAATTACTTCACACACAGCAATACTGAAAAGGGAGATTATAAATGGATCTGTGCACCAAGAATTCAGGAAGAACTGGAAAGTATGATTTTTTTTTAAAAGTTAATATTTAAAAGCATATAAACTTAGCATGCTGTATCTCATGGCAAAGTGACAAATGCTATTCAAAGAAAATCAGGACCATGGCTCTCCTGACATTAAAAAAAAAAAAAAAAAAAAGAAAAATAGAAAAAAAAAAAAAAAAAAGGCTAAGAATTTCCAGGATACCTCCAGAAAGCCTGAAGAACTATGATCTTGCTTATCTGTAAGATTTCTGTGAGGTTCCCTTGTTTTCTCACTGACAATGCCAGACGGAACATGCTCCAATCCTGCTTGTGAGTTCTGGGTAAGAGATGAAATCTTAACCACTAAGAAAAAATAAATGACTTACTGAAAAGCAGTCTGTAACTTTGCCAGGCAGATCAGAAGCACACACGTAATACTTTGTCACACATCACTCCAACACACCATCAACTGACTTTTGGCATCAGGCAACATCTTTCCTCTCCCCAAGGTATAATAAGAAACGTGGGCATGTGCACCCAGGGCAGCATGGAGCTGTTGGCTTCTAACACAAGGAACAAGCAACACCAGAGAAGGGAAATGGTACAAATTCATGCATCCGGTTCAGAATCCTTTTTTTTTTTCCAGGCATCTTTCAAAGGTGTTAACTGCTCTACTACATTTCAAAATCCCAATGGCCTTAGCTAGCAAATTTAGAAGGAAAACAAAATTAACTAGTGACTGGCTTTCTGGCCGTCCAACTTGCCACCCCTTAGGACATCTCCAAAGAACCAAGATAGCGTGTAGTACACACATCTTTGCAGTTATGAAGGACTTCATTTCTACCTCCAGAAACTTCTATCTGTGGCAGTTAGAGAAAGGACAGTCACCCACAGGCCACCTTCTTGGTTAACCCTCTTGCTGATGCGCATCCACCCTAGACTAGCTGAGTATATACCTGAGAAACATTAGTGTTAAAATATTGCCCTTCACAGAGACTGGTAGATGGGGCCAAAGTGCAGAAAGCAACAGTCTTCTCTCGGTTTGTTTGTTAGTGTCACAGTTTTTAGAGCTCCTGGTGCCACACGACAATCAGCTGTGAGGACAAATCCTGCTCAGATGAAACCCAAGTCAAATAACTGATCCCTCTACAGTACACACTAATGACAGCTTAACTGGTTCACAGGTTTCCAAACCCTAGTGTCCAACGAAAGTCATTAGAGTTCTCTAGAAAGAAATATGTACAATTGCTAAAGGGACCGCCCAGGGTCTCGTCTACAATGATTCCAGTTAGCTTGGTATCAATACTTTGCCTATGGCTGTTATTTGGTTCAATGGCAGAATAAGGCGACGCTTTTAACAATTTGCAGTTGAATTCTACACACACACATACACACACATAAACACACACGCACACACACTCGCACGTCAGGCACGTGACCTAAAACATATAAAACAAAAGCATAGAGGGCTTTGGTGGGGGGGGAAGGGGTTCTAAATAAATAAACATCTTTACAGATAAAACACTTGGATTGCAGAAACATCACTGAGGTTTTTGAGAAGGCCGTGCAGAGGTTTGCATGCTAGAAGATAACTTTTTCGAGGATTTCTCAGCAGACTGCCTGCCACCAGGAGATGAGGGCACTCCAGAATCTAGCTGGGAAGACTTGGATTTGCGAGCGGACAGCAGGGAATGTTTAGCGGAAGCAGGGTCCTTGGAGACAAGCTGCTCTTTTCCAACTGCACTTGCATTTGGCTGCTGGGAACCTGCAGGCTGATAGCCTTTCTCTGCCTTGTCATCCACGGCATTCTTACTGGCCAACTTGGCAGAGCTACTGCCAGCCTTCTTGGAGAGCAAGGTTGTTTTGCCAAGGTCAGTTGACCGCCGGGTTTCCTTCTGTCTCAAGGCCGACTTGAAGAAGGATAGCCCCTTGTCCTCTGACTTGCTGTCCCTCTTCAGACCAGCCTTCATGCTTGTGTTGGGGGAGCGCAGACTGGCCATAGAGGAGCTCCTGACGTGCTTTCCGTCTCCTCGGCCCTCCCCCACCCTGGCTTGGCTCACCCGAGGGGAGTTGGGTTTGGAGCTGGAGGTGACGCTGGCTCTGTCGGAAGCCAGGCTCTGTCTGGAGCCCTCTCTACTCAAGCTCCTGTCTGAAGTCCTGCTCTTCCCAGGAGGGAAGGGGCCCCTTGCAGCAGGGCCGGGGGCTTTTTTGGCAGATGCGGAGGAAGGAGTGTAGGCGAGGGAGGAAGAGGACTTCTGCCTCTGGGGTGAAGGAGATGACATGGAGTCTTGGGATTTGGGGGAGGACTCCTTTCTAGGCTGGGCAGGGCCAGGAGAGGAATGCCGTCCACTGGCTCTGGAAGAAGAATCTGCTTTGCTTCGGGAGCGGGAGGGCTTTATAGAAACTTTTACAGGAACAGGAGAAGAAGGGGACGTACTTGAAAGAGATGATTCCTGGCTTGCCAAGACTGGTCTCCCCTTCCGCAAGCTTCTATCTGGCTCAGAAGCGCCTTTGGAGCTGGGAGAGCTCTTGGCTGTGCTCTCTGGTTTCTTTTCAAGGGAGCCTGGGTGGCTCGTGGGTTTCACCTCTTTGACTGGAGAGCTGTCTACAGAATCGCTCTGATCCACATAAGCAATCTGGTTATTATTATCAAAAGGATCGGAGATGGGGGGCACGCAATCCCCTTGTGCTGAGTTTTTGCTCTGTGTGTCTAAAACACCGGAGTTCAATTTGTGGGTGTCTGATTCATCTCTGAACACGCCTTCCATGACAGCCAGAGGGGCCCGACCCACAGCCTTGTGCTCACGTCGGCCGTGACTATCACTTGGTTCCTGGAAACTGCTAGAAAGGTTCCTCAAGCTGCCAAAGCAAGAGATGGAGACCTTATCATCCACCGCCTCCCCGATCTTCTCCAAGGTGGAGGCAGAGGTGTGGATCGGAGAGTCTCCTGAGAACCGGGAAGGAGAATTGGAGCGCATCTGCAGCTTAGCAGACAGGGACCAAGAAGGTCTAATGCAATTGTCGTTAACGGCCAAGGGGCTGGTGACAGAAGATCTGGATGACAAGCTCTGACGCTGGACGCTTCTCACGAATGGTCGAGTTGAGAAACCTCCTGAATGCAGCAGAGAGAACAGCATTAAGCTACACTGAAAACATGTCTGAGCAACACCTTAAGGTACTAAAGATGGAAGGAAGGCAAGCCTGGTGGAATGACAGGAGCATGACCTTCAGGGCCAGCATGTCTGGGGTCAAGGAGCAGCCACACGACTGCAACTTCTCGGAGTTCAGTCCCCTATCTATAAAATAGGGACATTCCAACTCAGGGATCAGCAAACTATCGATCTTCTTTCTGTACGTCGGGGGTCAGGAGACCTCCCTTGGAAAGGCCCAGTTAACACTCTAGGTTTTGTGGGCCAACCACTCAACTCTGCCACTGCAGCACAAAAGCAACCAGAGAAGACACATAAACAAATGGGAGTGGCTGTGTTCCAATAAAACCTTATTTACAAATAAAGGCAGAGCTCATACTTGGCCGATAGGCTGTCGCTTGCTGATCCCTGCTCTAACTCACAGGACTACTGTAAGAACTAAATAAAATCCTGAAAATCCTGTGCCCACCTGGCACTCCACACATGCACAGTAAATGTGAGCTACTGACCCAGCTAAGGACATCCAGAGCCCGAGCCCACAGAAGTGAAGTCTCTGCCCAAGATTACACAAAATTAGAGGCAGAGCTAATACCAAAAACACAAACCCTTGCCCCCAACTCAATGCCACATGCAGCTTGGCCTGTCATTATTGAGTATAACAGCAGATCGGTGAAAAAGAACAGAGACGATACACTCCTATCCTGACTTCAAACTTCTAGAGATGATAATCATAATTAGAACAATACACTCCTATCCTGAGTTATTTCAAACTTCCGAAGAAAATGTTCACAATTAGAACTACATACTTCTATTCTGAGTGCCTTAAAACTTCCTTCCAAAGAAAAGATTCTAAATTAACTTCCATACACACTTGGTACTGTGGCTGCAGTATTTATAAAGCTATGTCCAGATAAGATCCTCGGAGACAGGCTCTGTTCTGTGGGCACCCCCCGGCACCACTGTGATGATGATGCTTAAGAGGATACTGATCTCACCAACTACACTGTCTAAAAACAGACCAGCGGCAAACCAGCTTACTGTTAAAACAACAGTGAATTCTAAGTTTAAAAAGCTGTGTTGAGAAAAACCTCTACCTGAAAAAGCAAAGACTCAGTGGTCGGATTTTCATAAAGTATCAGGAGCTTGTTAGCAATTCTGGCCTAGTACTCTTGTTATTTTACAAAGAAAAAGGCAACAAGCCAGAAAAGCAAGCGGGCCTGGAGCTACAATGAGGCAGACCTCCCTGGCCTGGCGGCCCCCGTCCACCCTCCTGCAGTTTTCCTTCACTTCATGGTCTCACAATTACCCATCACTAGATACAGATTACAGCAACCGACATGCTGGCTGCAGGCTTGGGAGATGAGTCACTGTCCTCATTAGAGAAGCTGAGCTCACTCTCACCTCCTCCAGCCTCAATGCTAGGGCTGCCTGATCCTTCCCGCACCACCTGGGGTTCCTGTCAGAACTGAGGGCTGCCATTACTCAAGCATAAGTGAAGGTAAAAAACAAAACAAAACAAAACAAAACAAAACCAAAAAAAAAACAAACCCAAAAACAAAAAAAACAAAAAAAACCCATAGTTCTATTTGTATTGTGTTTCCCCAAGTATCCATACTGTGACCATCTTCAGAATTCTTTTATGCAGAGTCAAGAGTTTCTGTTCTAGATGCTTCTGCACTTAAAAGAACATGCCACAAATTCCTGTAAAGGAAACAGCAGTGGAAAGGGGAAAAGCTGAGAGCTGGAAAGCCCCCATACTGGGCGAGCACAGCAACTCCTCGCCAGGTGGCCCTGGGCAAAGCACTGAACACTTTGGAAAGCACTCTGAAAGAAATGTATCCTTTATTGTACAGTTAAAGCTCCAGCCTCCACACTAAGCCTTAGGAGTAGAAAATAATGAAGTACAAGGAGAAACTCATCCTAGAGCTCACAGAGGAAAAGCGAATAACCAGGTTTATATAAAATGGTACTTATGACCGTACAGCCACACAGCCCTTTTACCTTCTCCGACAATCTTCTTGGGGCCTAGCTCCTAAGCGTGAGGGACCCTGTGCCGTGTCCGTGAGATGCCACTTTGGAAATCTGTCACAAAACCCATACCCACCATCGTCTTCACTCCTCTCTCCGGTCATCTCCACCGACTCGGATAATGAGGCCAGAGAGGTGCGTCTGGAGGACGCCGCGGAGGTCACGCTGGCTTGCTTGCTCCCCGGGAGCCGGCTCACCCAGTGTTCACACAAGGAGGAGCTGGTGGAGCCTGCAGTAAAGGAAGCAGGCACTGGGGTCAGGCTGGAGTCCCAGGTTGGCTCCGTGGCACACACTCGTGTGAAGGGGCAGCGCCTGAGCTGGGGTGGCCTGTGTCAGTCTTACCTCCCAGACCCCTGCTTGAATATCCCATCAAGATGCAAAGAAGGAGGGCAGACTAGCTCACGTTTATAGTAATAAAATGCAAGTATTGGCATGGACACTTCATAATGCAAAGTACAAATCTTAAGTGCTGGCAACAGAATCATCTATACTCATTCTGCAAATAGTTATTAAGCACCTATTGCCAGGCACCGTTCTAAGTACACACAGTAAAAATTCTGACACAGAGCAAATAAAAGTGGCAGTGCACCGTTATTTCTTAGCTTGCTTTGTGGAATTGTTAAGTCGTTTTCACAATATTAACATACAAACACATAACATGCACACAACTAGGCTGTATGTCATCTGTACTGTCCATTCCAGGGATGCCCTTAAATTCCAGAGCAACATAAACTGCTCTTGAAACTGAGAACAAGACTCAAGTAGACCTCAAGAGGGTGTAATCTCCAAGCATATCTCAGAATCTGGAAAGCACTGAGGGAAGGCACTAGAGCACTGGAGTTCTCACTCTCTCAACTGGGTGAGCAGCTACTGAGGGGTGGGTGCACTGAGTGGGGCTTCACTCCAGCAGGGGTTCACTCGGTTCAGCGGTTCCTCTTCTCAGCGGCTTCAAACCAATCCCTCGCAAGCTTCAAGGAGATTCAGGGTGAATACTCTCTAACATGATTTGATGTTACCATGTCTCCGTTGTCGGTCACAGTCTCTTAGACGCTGCGTTAAGGAGCATGCGTCACCTTGTCTGGACCGTGTGGCTGCATCCAGACTAAACCCCATCCAGCTAAATCCAGCCCACCTATCATTACTATAGCCTTCAACCCTTCCAACCGAACAGGCCGACCTCATCGGGAAAAAGAACGATTTCTAATGGTGCTTTTACCTTGTCTAAAAGGCTCTAACGTACATTTATGCAATCTGATGCATGCAATGACCCCATGAGGCGGATATTATTAGTACACCCACATTACAGATGCTTAAATATGTGGCTTGGATGTGATGTGCTTCCAGATGATGCGACCGAAACATGGCAAAGCCAGGTCTCATTCCCTCTTGCTTTTAGTGTGGCAGCCATACCGCTTTTTCATTCATTCGTTCCACAAGCAAACATGGCAAGCTCACTCTGAGACCGGCGCTACCCACTTCCGTGGGAACTCTGCTGGTTCGCACATTCCACCCCCATTTCCTTGACTGCAGTCATTTTGGTTTCCAGGTTAAACTCAAATGTGAGAATTTATCTGATCAACACAACAGACTCATGAGACCTTGTGGAGAAATTCTCTGGACCATTACAATCTTCTGCTCTAGGAAGAAGCTGCTGAAGAATGGCTGGCCTTACCTGCCACTGAGCTGTTGGCTGACCATGATGGAATAGCTGTCCGCCTCTGGTAGAAAAGGATGTACGCTGTCTGTGTGCAGACCTCATCTTCTGACAGCTGCTGCACGTCACTGTCATCGAAGCAGTACCAGAGGCCGTCCACAGAGTTCTTACAGTAGGCTGCCAAAAAGAGCCCGCCATCAGTACCAGGGGAGGGGGCACCGGCCGCTCCACTCTGCCCACAGACACCAGCTCTTTGGCTCATCTAATTCATTCAAGAGCTTTTTAAGGTCGCACGTAGTTACACACAAAGTGGTAAAAAATCCAAATTGGGTTGTGAGCTCAGGCAAAATGTTTCAAGACATTCCAAACTATTCCAAATGTACAAAATTCTACTTAATCTTAGAAAGCCCAACGTACTTATTTACTTGAGGCAGTGGGTCTCAACCTGAGACGATTTTGCGCCGCTAGGGACATCCGGCAACAAATGGAGACATTCTTGACTGTCACAACTAGGGGACAGGGTAGTACTGGCAATGAGTGAGTGGAGATCAAGGATGCTGCAAAACATTCCACAATGCACAGGACAGTCCCCACAGCAAGAATTATCCAGCCAAACTATCAAGAGTGCTGAAGCTGGGGGCGCCTGGGTGGCGCAGTTGGTTAAGCGTCCGACTTCAGCCAGGTCACGATCTCGCGGTCCGGGAGTTCGAGCCCCGCGTCAGGCTCTGGGCTGATGGCTCAGAGCCTGGAGCCTATTTCCGATTCTGTGTCTCCCTCTCTCTCTGCCCCTCCCCCATTCATGCTGTCTCTCTCTGTCCCAAAAATAAATAAACGTTGAAAAAAAAAATTTTTTTTAAATAAAAAAAAAAAGAGTGCTGAAGCTGGAAAACCCTGATTTAAGTATGTTGTAACATTTCAGTGTTTATTAGAGATAGAAAATAGGACTAGAAATAATGATACTAATAATAGCAGCAGCTAGTATTTGTTTAGTGCTTATTATGTGCCAAATACCTCAATTAATCCCATGAGATTTATTCTGTTATTCCCATTTTACAGAGGTTCAAAAAGATTAACCAGGTTGCCCAAAGGTCAAGCAGCTGGTGAAGGACAGGGCCCAGCTCATTTCAGGTGTATCTAGTCCCTGAGTTTGCACTTAAACCCTATCCCACCCTGCTTCCCTCAGGGGTAGTATGAACAACGTAATGCCCAGTGGAAGCGCCCTGGCAAACTAAGAACACTTGAGCTCAGGAATGCATGTGTGTTTTTCTCCAGTTCAAATTCTAACCCTGAAATAGAAATTAAGAACATTCAAGTACCAGCAAAAGACAAGAACTTAGTGTTTGTGAAGCCACGTGATCTTGTAAAGATATGTCAAGGGGTGTGATAAAATGGATTCAGAGGAGTACCTTATCACACTTCCTAAAAATACCCATTTATTGGGGTGATAATACATGAGGGCTAGAATATTTAGCTGAATGCCTGAGGGGCAGGGCACACAGGGTCCCATGAGGCACCAGGAGTGACTCCCTCGACAGGCCACAACGACATTTGTAAAGTATGGAGCCTTAAGAGATAAAGGGGATACAGGCGAGGATGGGTTACAACCAGACAGGTCCCAAAAAAGAGCAGAATAAGAATCTGTGATCATGGGGAAGGAAGCCATGTACAGCCATGGACTCCTGGGACCAGAAAGGGGAGAGAAATAGAGACAGAAGCAGCACGGGGAGCTGGTAAAACAGCAACTCGTCAGTGGGCAGGTCAGGCCTAACGTATAAATGACCCAGCTGGGGAGATGGTGGCTGTTCTGGAGTGGGACATGCCCCCGAGACAAGGTGACAGCAGCCCTGCACTAGCATCAGTAGGCTTCTCTCCAGGACAGTCTATTCCCAGTCACAGCACTGCAACTAAGGCAGCCCAGGAACACATTAATGGTTTAATAATGTATTTACTAGATAACTCACTTTTCTTTCTGGAACTAGCTTCTCAAATGTTTTCTAGACAAGTATTATTCAAACTGTGGTTTGCAGACTGGTCCCAGTCCACAACAAGCTAAGCACTCAAACTGAGATAAGCATTTAAAAACTTTCATAGCAACTGGACACTGCCAGGATATTTTTACTATATTTTTACATAAGTATTGAGTCGTGAAAAATTGGAAATTTTAGGGGCGCATGGGTGGCTCAGTCAGTTAAGCGGCCGACTTCAACTCGGGTCATGATCTCACGGTCTGTGAGTTCGAGCCCCGCGTCGGACTCTGTGCTGACAGCTCAGAGCCTAGAGCCCGTTTCAGATTCTGTGTCTCTCTCTCTCTCTCTGACCCTCCCCTGCTCATGCTCTGTCTCTCTCTGTCTCAAAAATAAATAAATGTTAAAAAAAAAAATTAAAAATAAATAAATAAAATTGGAAATTTTAAAAAAGAACAAGGCAGGTTCTGCCTCATAGAAGTTTGATCTAGAATCCATACACAAGTTAGCTATACACGTACCAGTTGATTATATCTAGAACTAGTGCAAAATAAAATCCCAAATAGGGGCGCCTGGGTGGCTCAGGCAGTTAAGTGTCCAACTCTTGATTTCGGTTCAAGTCACAATCTCATGCTTCATGGGATCGAGCCCCACGTCGGGCTCTGTATGGACAGTATGGAACCTGCTTGGGATTCTCTCTCTCTCTCTCTCTCTCTCTCTCTCTCTCTCTCTCTCTCTCTCTCTCCCCCTCCCCTGCTCAAGCCCTCTCTCTCAAAATAAATAAACTTAAAAAAAAAATCCAAACAAGGACTTAAAAACAAGGTATCTCGAATTCAACAACACTAGGGTATTTAAAATGTTCTCTAAACTAAAACCCTAAACATTTTATATACTGGAAAAGCAGTGGTATGGCCTAAGCATCACAAAGGGGGAAATAATGCAGAAAGAGCCTAAGCTTTTCCTAGGTAACACAGGCCCTGAGAGGCAGGCATGAGCGGTTCCAGTGCACGGGCGTGGTCACCAAGTTCCAGTAAGATTACCTGCTGTAGGTCACAGAGCTCTGAAGAGGTGTCTAGCCTCTAGCCCACGTTCCTTTCACTAAACTATGCTGCCTCCAAAGTACCTGTGGGTTTTCAGGCATTTTCCAAAGTCTTCTCTATATAAAGATTAACATGAGGGGTATTGTTGGTTGAGTGTCCGACTCTTGATTTCAGCTCAGGTCATGATCCCAGGGTCGTAGGATCAAGCCCTGCCTTGGGTTCTGCATGGAGTGTGGAGCCTGCTTACAATTCTCTCTCCCTCTGCCCCAGCTCATGCCTCACTTTTTTTTTTTTTTAAAGAATAACATGATAGGTTAAAATCCAGCACTGTCCCATTTTTCTCAACAATTTCTTGCTAGAAACTGCATTACTTTCCTGAGAAACAATATTATAAATGAAAGACACATTCTTTACCAAAGCTGAAGCTGGACGAACACCAACCAGGGATGCTGGCAAAGGTGTTACCACACCAGCTAACCAGTGAAATTAAACCATTTCTAAGTTCCTTTCCATCTGAAGAGTCCCTGGGCGTGTAATTCTATGACTCAGTATCAAAGAACATAGATATGACTGGTAACACCCCAAAGGCAAACATCCAATTAGACACACGACATTTATTATATAAATGGGTCCCATCAAATATAAATACAAAATATGCAAGACCAAAATACAGTCTCACCAGATTTTAAATTTGGTTTAAGCCAAAATACTAGGTAAAATATATCTAAACGTTTAATTAATATTAACTCTGTCTTCTGGGGACTTATACTTCTCAATCTCATTCGTTCCTCTCCTTGAGCGTGCTTCTAGAGCAAGCAGAGGCAAAGCAAACCGCTCCACTATGAGACATGCTCCAAGCTGGGACCATTCCTCTCACATCCCCAAAATATAAGATTACTATATCCAGTCACCTTCCCTGTCTCCTGCATCCCGTGGGGAAAGCAGGTTGAGAGAATGTGCCAGCAAAGGGGTTTGGGAGCCCAACAGGGAGGTCTCAGGGTTGACTGCTAGGGAACTCCACACAGTTGAAAAACCAGCTGGTAGAGCCAGACTTCCTCTACCCCCACCCCCGACCTTTATGAAGCACTGGTACCCTAGAATCTTGTAGCATGAGGCACTGAGTTCATGAAGAAAGGAAGTGTTGAGTGTGAGGGAAGCAAAACTCCGAGTCCTGGCCGCCCACCCCCACAGATGGCCAGACTAACAGCAGTGCCCTCCATGGACTCCCCACACACACGAATGTCCAAGGAAGAGCCCCCACGCCTGCATGCCTCCCCAATGTTCATCACGGATAATTCCAATTCTGAGACTCCATCTCAAGGAAATACAAAACTAGAATGTAAACTAAAAGATGTTCATCAGTGTTATGGTCAAAGTTAGAAAGCAGGAACAGTAGATATGTTCAACAACAGGAAATAGTTATATAAAATTAGAGTTCCACCAACAGAATATCCTGTGGTCCTAAAAAGTAGTGTGTATACAAATTAAGCATAGACAACTGAATACTCCTGTTACAACAGGTAAGTGTGAAGACTGGGATGCAGGGACATACACACACCCCTCGCATCTCACCACGCTTCTGATTCTGGAACTTTTTTATTGTCTTCCTGTCAGCAGGTACAGTCCTGAAGTGCAGGCCACTATCCCATCAGCTTCTCCTGTGCCTCCAGTTTGCTCTAACCACCCTCTCCACTGGCCCCCTGCTCTTCCCGCTGTGTACACTTCTGTGCACCACACAACCTATTACACACTACTGATCTGACATATCAAGTGGTCCTATATGTCCCTGCTCGATTACACTCTTAGAAGACACAGTTTGAGGCCTATTCATCTCTGATGTGCCTCTGATGTGAACCCAGTGCAAGTTACACGGGAGGTGCCCCATGAATGCTCACCTAAACAGAACATACCAGCACAACCACAATAGTGTAAAATAATGGCCAAAACGTCCAGAAAAACACTGGAAGAAATGTTACCTACATACAATGGGATAGTATTATTCAGCTTTAAAAATGAAGGAAACTCTGACACGTGCTGTAACATGGGTGGATCTTAAAGACATTACTTTACGTGAAGTAAGCCAGACACAAAAGGACAAATACTTGCAAGGTTCCACTTATAGAAGGTTCCAAGAGAATCAGATTCATAGAGACAGAACAGTAGTGGCCAGGGGTGGGGGGGGAGGGTGGGAAAGGCAACAGGGACTTGCTGTTTAACAGAGTTTCAACTTGGGAAGAAGAAAAACGTTCTAGAGATGGATGGTGTTGAGGGCAGCACTACAACATAAATGCACTTAACGCCACTGAACCATACACGTAAAAAAGGTGAAAATGGTAAATTTTGATATGTATATTTATCACATTTTTTAAAAATGTTACCAATGGTTATTTTTGAGTGATGAGCCCATGGATGATGGTACTGTTCTCTCTCGTGGATAAATTTCATATAACGAACAGTCCCTTTTAAAAATGAAAAAGATAAATTTAGCTTTAAAACAAAAAGAAAAAATTCTTCCAAATCACCTTAAAGACACTATAAAACCGGTTCATCTAATCACTCCAAATAAGGGAGAAGCGAGAACCTCAAGGAGTGGAGTGAAACCCTAAATGGCGGTGGGGGTGACGTAACCAAAGTGACCCAGACAACATGATCTACCTGCACACACCACTCCCCAGTCAGGTCACACAGCTACTGGATGGTCCGACTCAGGAAGAGAAGGAAGAATTTGCATTTATTTGCTCTTGGACAGAGATCCAGCAGATGAAAACTGCCCTTAAAGATGGCAGACTGCGTACTAGAAGAGAAAGTGAGGTTCTAAAGCAAAAGTAGCCCTGTCACAAGCAAAACATGTCTGAAGGAACGGTCAGCACAGACACCCGGCCTCTCGCACTGCAGACCTGTGTAGTGCCCCCCTTGCATGGTGCCATGATGATTGCACACAGCATACAGGTCATAGACGTAGTCCTCAGGGTCCCTCCCGAGTCCATAGGGCCGTCTCCATGGAGACCAATGGGATGGCAAACTCCAGCTGCTCTGACTTCTCTTAACCACATGAGGTGTCATGTCCAGGCCAGTCAAGGGGAACTTGACCATGTTCTGAAGTTTCATACGCCTGTCTCCTTCCTGTTACAAGAAGAAAAACAAGTTCTGATGATATTTTCATGCAAGTAGATGGTAGATCAATTCTGCGTGAAATGTGGACCCTCACAGCTCAAGTGGTTTGAATTACCGATCTGATGGTTTCCAAAGATACGTACAAAATAAGGAAACACACTAACAGTTTTAACTATCTGGAGGAACAAGTTTTAATACTACTCAAAGCAGAACAAGCAATGACCTACATATAAGGGGTGATGAGCCTCTCGGAGTCTCCATTTCCTTATCTGATAGATGAGTTTAGGTTTTTAACTTACAAACTGACAGTATTGGGCACTTCATCATGATACCTCTGTCAAAGAGGCATGAAAAGTAATGGAGTAAAACTGTACATGAAAGACAAAGTTAGTGCTGGCACAGAATAGCCACCAGATAAGTAGTGTACCCTTTTCCTCCCCACCTCCTCCAACAAGCACAGTAACAGTTAACATTGACTTAATAATATATTCATTTAGTTGATAATAATTCATTTAGTTGATAATCTCGGGTAATCTGTATCTTCCATTAAGGCCACGGGCAAATCCTCTGAAATCCAACTGTCCGCTCACTAGCTATTTTCTGAATGTTTCTTGTGTCCGTGGGAGCTCTAGGAAATTAATTGGGCATGGATAACACCCACCCCATGGAGCCATGGATCTATTAAGAGAAGGAAAACGTTCATAAGAGAAAGGGAGGATGAGCCCTGGATGGTCAGGAAAGTCAGACCAGAGAATTTGGACCTTGCTGTGCAGTCAAGCACTGAGGCTTTGAGGGAGGAGGGAACATCATCAAAGCTGTGTAAGCAGTGCACAGCACGGGACACAAAGGGAGGAGCAGCTTAAGTGAAGAAATCAAGTAGAAGACAACGTGACTGCAACCAGCTAGAAAGCATCACAAGTCTGAACGGGCAGGCTGACAGCAAGAATGGGGACAAGGGGACACACACAGGAGGCAACGCAGAGGCACAACCAAGCTGAAGAGATGACTGGTTACATGGGAGGGACAAGAAAGAAGTCGAAAACAACACTGCAGTTTTGAATCTGGGTGCTGGAAGGGTGAGGACATTTCTTCTAAAGAAACAGAAGGCAAAGGAAATCGGTCAGCTTGTGTGTGGAAGAAGGCCGGGCTCTGAACCTCGGCTATCTGCATACAGCAGCTATCTGCATACAGTCGGGACACTCTTTACTATGATTAAAAACCTAGGGATCCTGTGCCTGTCACCCCAGACACTCCCACTTCATCAGCAAATCCTAAACATCTGTTGATCTATTCCAGTCTTTTCTCCACAGCCTCTGCTCCGGACAAGCCACCAGCATCCCGCCCCTGCATGGTTGCATCGGCTCCCTTCAGATCTCCCTAGCTTCATTCATGTGGCCTCCCATCCTCCACACAGCAGCCAGAATAGTCTCTTCAAAACACAGATTTGGCCATGTTGCTTCTCTGCTTAAAACCCTTTATCAGAATCCCACTCTGCCCACGAGGAACAACCAGCCCCTGCCCTTCCCCCACCCTCTGGAGCTCCAGCCAAACCGGTGTGCTGTCAGTCTCTTGCACGTGCTGCCCCGCTCAGGGCTCTGCACACATGGCTCCCTCTGCCACCGTGTGTGTGCAGCACGGCCCCCACCTCACTTGGGAGAGGCCTACTCCTAATCTTTCAGATACACACCTTAAAGCCAGGCCTGAGAGACTCCTTGAACATTTCCCTCTCATTTCCCTCTCTTACAGTGGGGCCTGCTCAGGACAACCCTAACCTCAGGGAACACACAGCCTTTTGGGAAAAACTGACTCGGAGCAATACAACTCACATCAGATTTTCTCTGCATATATTTACGAGTCATCTTCCCAACTATGTGACCGCTTCTGGGAGCAGGGTAACACCTGCTATTACTTTAGGTACAAAGAGAATTCTACCTGCCCCAGAAAGGAGCTCCGTGGGTTTTTTTAACCCTAAAGTACACTTACCAAAATTTAAAGCACAACATTTTCAAATCTAAAGCAAATCCTCAAGAACAAAGTAAAACATCTGCAGTATGAACTAAAATGTTTTGAATTGAAAAGGCCACAGGATGCTCAAATTTTGCTTTGGGTAAGAACAAACATGACCCCAGACACTGGGGCAGAGGCATCTGTAACAACGTGGACAGGGACGCTGGATCCAACAGGGACACCGAAGGACCCCCATGCAGCCCACAGCAGAGGCATGAGAAACTTGGTCACAGCTTTTCTCACTGTGACAGAGGACATCCTTACCTGTCGAAATCTCTTCAGATGGATAATAAGCACATCAGGCAGAGTCCAGAGGCTTAACGTGATGCTCCCCTGCTGCAGCTGCTTACAGTGCGGGCACCGCCAGGCGTCATCCGGGGCAAGCTGAAAACAAGGAGCATGACACGACTTCCGTTACGCACCACCTCAGGCGAGGCTTTTATAGGAGGCCGCGGCCCCCACTTCTTGGTCAGGGCACGGTACAACTCGGATCTCTCGGGAAACCACATACATAGGATGCAGAGTCAATGGAAAACACCATCAAAAGCGGCACCTGGCCAGAGCTGGCACCCAAAGATTTGCTGAATAAATCATCTCTCAAAAATGCATGACTGAACAGGTAAATATTACACAGAGGATGTTCCACATCACAGAAGAACCTCAAATTCCACAGATTCTCAAACTCAACCTGTTGTGCTTCCATCAATATACTGTCCTCCTCCTCCTCCACCTGTCCCATCCTCCTTCCCTCCCTCCCCCTTCCTCCCCCTCCCTCCCCCTCCTCCTCCATGTCATACCTCAACAAACACTACTGCCACCCACCAAAAGCAGAACCGGCAGGGCGGACAGGTATCCCAAACCCTCAAACCCTTCCCTCTTCCTCTCGTTCCACATCTACCCAAAGTAATTGCCTGCCACATCTCACACCTGTCTCCTGCACTCCATTCCCACTAACATGGCCTTAATTCAGAGTCCCTACCCTCGCTCTCATCTGGACTTCGGAGTCTCCTATCTGATCTCTCTCTCCCAAGCACTAACCCACTCCAAACAATCCTCCCCCATCCTGCTACCAACAAGGTCTTTCTGAACGTCAATCTGAGGCCTCAAGTCCACATATGTCATCTCTGCAGGTGAGGGTTTCAGGAAGGGGACTTATTCAGTTAGAGGTATGCCCATGAGGCATGTCTGATGAGAGATTTAAGTCTCCTCTGGAGTTCAGAAGATGCACCAGATCAGGGACTATCAACATGATGAGGTAAGGAATGACCATGCCTACTGAGATGGAACAGATAGAAGCACAGAACAGAATCTTGGGGAATGCCTCTTTTTTTTAAGTGAAATACTAAAGCTGAGAAACCACCAGAGCCTGAGGATGCATAGTCAGAAAAATAGGCAAATCAGAAGCATTCCCTCTGATGCATACCAAGGAGAGAGAATGGCAAGATCCCACGGAGAGGTCAGATGATGATGGAGCAAAGGCCACAGAACTGAGCAAACCAGGGGCCACCGAGAGTTTCAGAGGGCAGTGTCAGAAGTGCAAGTGGGATGGAGAGAGGGAAAGAGCTGAAACCACTAATAGGGAATAAGGCAGAAAAGAAGAGGAGAAAGGCAGGCATGGTAACAGGAAAAGGAAGCAGACTGGGTTGTTGTTTTTTTTCCCCCGTGGCAGGAAGACCAAATCACATTTGTAGGAAACATGGGGAAAAACAGAAGTTTGGGTGGATGGAAGTGACTCAGACACTTAACGCTGGCAGAGACCCACAACTGTCATCTGGTCAGTCTGCATCTCTGTGTGACTTATTAATAGTCTATGTATGTGGCCATCCAGCCCAGCGTGTGTGGTAAAGGAGCAGGCTGTAGTCTGTTTTGTCAATTTCCAATACAGATACTTTTATAAGATACAATAAGAACAACCTGACAATGTCTAAGAGCTATGACAGCTTCGAAAACGTCTCTGATTTCTGTACTTATCTCATTGTAAACTGCTACAAAGAGCTCCTGGCCCTGCCGACCACATTGAGCACCACATTGAGCACCGCTGGTCTTGCTGACTCTGACCAGCAGATGAAGGGCAGCTATCTCAGTAGGCAGCTCTTCCATTTTCAGACTGTCTGTCACAAAGTTCTTCCTCATATTAAGACAAATTCACTCTCCCTGTAATTTCCAATCTTTAGGTTCTGCTTTTCAGATAAAATTAAGTCCAATCCCTTATCCACAAGCCGGTCCTTGAAGTGCCTAAAAATAACTATTAGATCCCCACTCAAGGCCTCCTCTGTCAAATTCAGCATGTCGTGGTTTCCAGATGCACCAGCCCCTATCCACTCTCTCTGGTGCCCCGGTTTGTCAGTCTCTTATTAAAGAGTGAGCGTTTAAGGTAATGAAAAGAACGGTGCTATCACCATCTGAATTCTGGGCACTGTTTTAAAGCATCCTTAAGGCAGCTGACAGTGGCTGGCACGTGACACTGCTGATCAATACTGAGCTTGCAGACATCTAAATCCCCAAGTTAGCATCTCACAGCCTGCTGCTGAATCTCACTGTCTCCTCTTCCGTGTCCCTGTCGTATTTCTGGACCCGATGACTGAACTTCCCAAGTAACATTCATTTATGCATTCATTCTAGTGTGGACTCACTGAATCCCTGTCTATGTGCCAGGCATGGCTTATAGATACTGGGATTATTTTATGACCAGAACAGACTCTCTCAACTCTCTCCCTTACCTGCTGTGTCCCAGCCACACTGGCCTCATTCCTGTTTTTCAACCATGCCAACTTGCTTGCTTTATTTACTTATTTATCCCCACCAAACAGACTGAGGTCAGAAACACTGCCTGGCTTAGTCCCTGTTATATCCCCAGTACTAAGCGTACCACCTAGTGCACAGTATGTACTCAATAAACATTTACTGAATGAATGAATCCCTACTAAAATGTATCTTGCTAGCTTGAACTTAACCTTCTAGGTCAATGAGATGTTGTGTGGAATACCAATGTTGTCATCTAGTAGATCAACTCAGTTTTAAGCTTTGGGCCATTCTCAAACATCTCCCAAATTAAAAAAAAAAAAAAAAAAAAAAAAAAAAAAAAGCCCAAATAGGACGAGGTACCACACAGAGTCTGCCATCAACCTGTTTTTAAAGCCAACTGCCTAGGGGCGCCTGGGTGGCGCAGTCGGTTAAGCGTCCGACTTCAGCCAGGTCACGATCTCGCGGTCCGGGAGTTCAAGCCCCGCGTCGGGCTCTGGGCTGATGGCTTGGAGTCTGGAGCCTGGAGCCTGTTTCCGATTCTGTGTCTCCCTCTCTCTCTGCCCCTCCCCCGTTCATGCTCTGTCTCTCTCTGTCCCAAAAATAAATAAACGTTGAAAAAATAAAAAATAAAAAATAAATAAATAAATAAAGCCAACTGCCTATTGTATAATTAGGCTCCAAACTGGGAAGAAAAAAAAAATAGGTCTTATGAAAAACTATTATTAGGGATGTCTGGGTGGCTCAGTCGGTTAAGTGCCTGACTTCAGTTCAGGTCATCATCTCAAGGTTCCTGAGTTCAAGCTCCACAGTGGGCTCTCTGCGGTCAGCACAGAGCTCGATTCAGATCCTCTGTCCCCCTCTCTCTCTGGCCCTCCCGCACTGGTTCTCTCTCCCTCTCTCTCTCTCAAAAATAAACTTAAAAAAAAAAAAAGAAAAACTATTATTAAAGGAGTTGGCTATGAATAGCTTGGGGGAAAAAAGACTGTGAGAATATTAAAAGTATTTTCAAATATTTAAAGGATAGACAAGTGGAAGAAAATCAGGACTTGTCATCACATATCCTTAATGAATGTGTTGGTTGCAGTAACCCGGGGCATATTTCAGAGAAGCCTCGGGGACCACCAGAGATATCCAGGGAGGAAATGGCGTGTCTCCTGAGTACAGAAATGCCTCGTAACTAAGGTATTCAAATAGCAGCTGGATAATCACCTATTTGAAATTAGGCAGAAGAACTCAACCATTAGAAAATACGAGTTTTGGGGTGCCTGACCGGCTCAATCGGTTGAGTGTCTGGCTCTTGATTTTGGCTCAGGTCATGATCCCAGGGTCGTGGGATCAAGCCCCGTGCTGAGCCTGTAGTCTGCTTAAGATTCTCTCTCTCCCTCTGCCCTCTCCCCTGCTCATGGTCTCTCTCTCAAAAAAAAAAAAAAAAAAAAAAAAAAAAAAAAGAAAAGAAAAGAAAAAAGGAGTTTTAAAGTCCCCTCCAACCCGGGGAAATCGCAAGATTCACTAAATATAAGAGTAAACAGTAACAATTAGCAGTCAAAAGTATACTAAACATCAGCTCACGATTAGCTGAACACCAAGTGCTCTATCAAGGCTGCTTAAGGTGCAATGCCCTAGAGAGTTTTAAAAACCACACAGGCGTTGGCCCCATCCACAGACTTATTCATGTATCCCACTCTTCTATTCAAATATTTGCTGAGTCCCTATAATCTGCAAAGCACTGTACTAAGTGGTCTAAAACATGCCTTCTGATCTAACTTTCTTTTTTTTTTTTTTTTTTACAGTTTACTTTTGAGAGAGATAGAGAGAGAGAATGGGGGAGGGGCAGAGAGAGAAGGAAGCACAGAATCCGAAGCAGGCCCCAGGCTCTGAGCTGTCAGCACAGAGCCCTACGTGGGGCTCAAACTCACAAACCGTGAGATCATGACCTGAGCCAAAGTCAGGCGCTTAACCGACTAAGCCACCCAGGTGCCCCCCGAACTTTCGATCTACATCTGCACTGAGCACTCCAAAGTGTGGCTAATGTAGCTAAGGAACAGAATTTTTAATTTTGTTTCATTTTAATTAATTTAAGTTTGAATTTAAGTAGGTCCTGGCACATATGTTTTTGGTGCCAAAAAGTTAAGAATAACTATTTTTGTTACTAGGGGAAATGACTTAAAATCCCTAAATCAAGGGGTGCCTGGGTGGCTCAGTCAGTTAAGTGTTAGACTTCAGCTCAGGTCATGATCTCGCAGTTCACGAGTTCCAGCCCCACATCAGGCTCTGTGCTGACAGCTCAGAGCCTGGGGCCTGCTTCAGATTCTGCGTCTCCTTCTCTCTCTGCTCCTCCCCTACTTGCGCACGTGTGCACGTGCACGCTCTCTCTCTCTCTCAAAATTAAACATTTAAAAACAAGGTTTAAAATCTCTAAATCAAAACAAAAAAATAATACATATATTACTGTTAAAAAAGAAAAAAAATTAACTACAAAGGTTCACTTCTAGAGCATTTCAATCAATCAAGGTTTTCTAGTAATCTAAACTACTTTTGTAAAGTCCTAAAAGGAATAGCACTAAGACACCCATTATGTGAGTGAAAAACGCCTGGGGACTTTTCTGGGGCATACTTTGCTCTCCGGTGTCATCCTGCCACATCGCCCTCCCTAGCACCCTCACCACCCCAGAAGTGCTGCCAGGCTCTTACCCGCTCCTCTTTGGTGTAGAGCTGGAAACACTGGGATAAAGTGCAAGTCTGGGGCTGATGATGACGCTCCCTCTGCAGACGGACACTTTCTGCATCAGGAATATACTCATCTTCAGTATTTACAAACAAGCTGCAATTGGCGGGGGAGGGAAGCATTTATCAGAGAATGTCTTGCAAAACTGACCCCCAAACTGCAGCTTCACGATGTGACTATAAATTCATAACCAAAAAGAACCAATGTGTAACAAAAGCAAACAGGTTATCAACTGGTCATCCAACTTTTCTATGTTCCAAAATAGTCTTGAAAAGCTCTGTTATCTATAAAATTATTTCTTGAAAATAACTTGGGAGTTGGTTTTCATGGGATTGGTCATGAACCATTAATATATATTCTTGTCCTTTGTATCTACAGGCATGCATTTGGCATAATTTACTAGAGTTAATGGGCTTATAATCAAAATCAAAATCATTGGCCCTGAACAGTAATGAATAAATAGCTCAGTCTCATCAGCAGCAAATGTTCTGAGGTTTTTGAGATCCAGACAACAAAATGTGTAGGAAAGAAATAACTAATTAAAGGCTTAGCAAGCCACTTGGATACTTAGCTAAAAAGAGAGATTTGTCTCAGCTAATCTGAGGGATCAAAGGGATGCTATTAAAAATGGTAATTAAAACGATGATTCTATAAACACTAAATAAAACAATACTCACAAATCTTTTGTTTCCTTGTCCCATTCTACCACTAACTTCACATGAGCAGTGCCACCTGGTCCACAAGATTTTAATGCCCTGAGGATGGAGAAGGAAGTCACATATTATGCTCTTAGTAAGTTATTTCACTTATGATTATATCCTATCTGAAATTTGATATCATAATGTGATTGCTGAAAATGTTCAACACTGTTCCTCATCAGAGTTTCTAGCAAGACAATTATGACTTCATATTTAGAATAACTAGGTTACAACTGGACTGAAAAATCCTTAAATTAAAATGTCCAGTACAGAAGGAGACTAGAAGAAATTAGTCTCACATTATGTAGGCTGTCTACAATCACTCTCAGATGTTCTTTATGACCTTTCCAACTTTTTGTCTCATTTCTCACCAACCCAAATAGAGACCAGATAGTAGTCCCTCTGGGAACAAAGTCTTGCTCCTACACCTCTTCTCCCCCATAACCCACGCCTGGGCCCTTGGACTGTGCCCCATGCCAATCCAAACTGTGCCCTTCCTGCAAGGTACCCCTCAAGTTCCATCCCTGTCTTTTATAAAGCACTCCCCTCAGGTGGCCTTTCTTGTCACCATCTCCTGAGAAACTCTTTCAGCAAGAGTAGTCAATATTAATTACCCATCTAATATTTGTTACGCTTCGCAGTATTCTGGATCAGTATCTAATCTCTTAACTCTTGTCTCTAAAACCAAACATAAACTGCTTTCAAACACAACCACATTGTATACTTTTTTTGGAATCTTAAAGTGCAAACACCACAATATTTGCTGAAAAATCATAATAAAGATAATGTGAGTTTTTGTATTTATGCAACTATATATATTGCATATATATATATATATATATATATATATACACACACACACACATATGTGTATTCTTTTATTAATGCAGTAGGGTGTTGGAAGCATGTAGAAAAGCAGGGAGGTAGCAGAGGGAAGCGACTAGGTCTACTGAGGGAGAGGAGGAACAGTGTGAAGGTTCAAGGGAATGGAATGATCCACAGAGGACACCACACATGCAAAGGCACACACGAGTCGTGCCACGTGTTCCAACAATCCTCATGCTGGGATACTGCTGAAGATTTAAGATGAGGGGAAGAGCCTGACAAACGGGGTGTAAGCAGGGTTCAAACTGTAGAGCTTCATACACTGTGGAAGATGGGCTTCATCTTTTAGGTCACAGGTTGCCATTTAAGATTTCCAGGAGGAGGGGCACCCGGGTGGCGCAGTTGGTTAAGCATCCAACTTCAGCTCAGGTCATGATCTCACGGTTCAGGGGTTCGAGCCCCACATCGGGGGCTCTGTGCTGACAGCTCAGAGCCTGGAGCCTGCTTTGGATTCTGTGTCTCCCTCTCTCTCTGCCCCTACCCCACTCGTGCTCTGTCTCTCTCTCTCTCTTTCTCAAAATAAATAAACATTAAGAAAAAAAATTTCCAGGAGGAAAGCGGCATGATGAGAATTCTACTTTGGAAAACTTCCATCTTGGCTGAGTATGAAAGTGTAATTATATCTGTAGTCCTGGGACATACATTAATTTGTTTTCCTGACAGGAGGACTCCAGGTTTTTCTGATTTCGAAAAAGATCATAAAACATATCATACTCAAATATGAATGAAAAGTAAAAAGTATACTTAATTTCTAAACGAGCCTAAAGAGCCTACATACGTAGGTGGAAACTGTACCAGCCGTCACTAGAAATTATACATGAGCATAAATAAAATTGTAGAAGACAATTTATTGACTTATTTTTACCTTTCTACCGTTGGGTGGCACAGGGGTTTCTCCTCCTGGGGCAGCAAGTATGTTATCCCCACAACACTGACGACACGCAAACTGAATGGACACACCTGCATCAAACAGTAAAGGAGGACTTGACTGAATTTCTCTTCAAAGGCATGTGCGTCACAGTAGCATTTCCAAAACAGATTAGAGAGACAGCAAATGGTTTGGCAAAATGCTTCTCTCTGATAGTCTATTAGGCTGTTGAGCCACTCTTACACACTTTAAATATGACTTACCTAAATGCAGTTTACATATCAAATATGTTATGCGGGACAAGTAACATGCTGCTTTAGGCTGAACGTTAACTTCATGTAAGTCTCCCATGGATACCTTAATATAAGTAGTCGTAATTTTGAAAGTACACAGATAGCTGTTCTACAAAATCTCTCCAAGCTGATCGCGTGCTAATCTTTATTAGATAAATATATATTATAAAGAAATACCCAGCAGTTCAAGGAAATTCTTGCAGTGGCCAGAAAATGAGGGGCTAAGTCCTCAGTCTTGAAAATCTGAACACAGCTGATTTTACTAAACAGCTTTGCACACAGCTCCTTGGCATCCCAGCGCCATGTCTGGTCTTCCCTGAGTGCAGAGGTCCAAAACTCAAACTTCTCTGCAGGGACTGTTTCATCGTTGGGTACACACGCATGCTGTGCTGGAGCATCCAGATGCCGACCCACCTGAATGCAAACCGTGGGCCTCAGGAAATACTTCATCTTCTCCAAGATTTCCTTCTGCAGAAGGTCCCATGCTATTGTCTTCTCCAAGTGCAGCACAAAAGGCAGTCCAAATCTAACACACATAAATATTGCAATCGCCTTAAAAGTATGGCAATTCTTTTAATACTGTAATTCTTTATTCATGATCTCTTAAAATGGAACAACTATCTAATCGGGTTTAGGACGGTTCTCAAAATAAAACAAACAGGAAATGTAACAGTTACTCCCAGAAGTGGATAAAAAAAGTCAGAAAAGAAGCTTAGATTTCTAAATGAAATTTAATACCTCATGTGCCAAAATGGCTTCTAGGGGATATTAGGTCACAAGAGGCCAGGATCAATGAATATGGTAAGGAAAGAGAGCGGGAGTGGACACGCTCCGACAAACGGCATGGGTCCACAAAAAGGGGTCAGGTGCTGGAGGAATAGATGGCTGGAAGGTCTAGCGGGCAGGTGACTGTACCCTGGTAGTCTGACAAGCAAGTGACACTGAAAGTCAGCTCCCAGCCTAGGGGAGAAGCCAGGTAGCCCCTGCCCATGCTGGGCTCTCAGGAGTCAGAGGATCAGAGGCAGTACCATGTACATGTACCATGTAAGGCTCTGGCAGTACTCAGATCACCAAGGGAGCTTGAAACAACAATGATGCCCGGCAGTCCCCTGAGACTGCACTGTAATCACTCTGGTATGTAGCTCAAGCACTGAGCTTTGCTGAGGAAGCCCCAGATGGTTCTAACACGCAGCCAGGGCAGGACCACTGGCCCAGCCTCACTCTCACTCACACCTGGCCACTCATACCTACTCATTGTGCCCTACATGTATGCTACTCACCCAGCCAGGTCTCTGTGCAGCCAACTACTTCAGCTTGAACAACCCTCCCACCTCTTCCCTAAGCCACTCCCTAGTCCCCCACATCAAGACCCAGGGGAGGGATTCTTCCCCAGGAAGCACCCTGTTGATCGGCTCCCTGTGCTATCTGGGCCACTGCACTCACTACACCATGCGAAAGATAAGGTCTATCTCCCTAACTCCCACCAGTAAACCAAGGCAGGAACTGTGATTTATTTATCATAGTCACCCAAACAGCCAACCCCTAAGAATCCATAAGTGTTTAATGAACAAATGAACAAAGAGATAAACCTTGACTCAGGGTGAAGCAGAGGCACTCACATCAAGAAAGCTGCTCCTGGAGCACCTGGATGGCTCAGCCGGTTGAGTATCTCTTGATTTCAGCTCAGGTCATGATCTCACTGTTCGTGGGTTTGAGCCTCACACCAGACTCAGGGCTCACTGTGCAGAGCCTGCTTGGAATTCTCTCTCTCTCTCCCCTTCTCTCTCTTCTCCCCTCCCCTGTCTCTCTCAAAATAAATAAACAAACAAAAAAGGAAAGCTGTTCCTATGACCTCAGCCTACACACAGCAGTACTCCACAACCAGCACCATGATGGGAGATAAATTACAAGCACATGTAAATCAGCCACTCCTGGTTTTCACATGATCATGTCCTCACTTGTAAGGGGATAGTATTACGAAAGGGACTCCACAAGTTCTTTATTTTATATCAACGGGCTGAGCTGCCTTTCTTTTTGCCCCGTAAACATGCCACACTCCTCTCGGTCTCAGGGTCTTTGTACTCATGTTCCCTCATCACGGATCCTTCTCCCCGGAGGCTCACACTGTCTCCTCACTCGGAGGACTCCACTCCGTGCGGCATCCCGGGGTGGACCTCCCTGTCCCCCTCTCCAGCGAGTCTTGCCACTCTCTCACTCTAGCCTGCTTTCATATCTTCAAGGTGCTGATGACTGTCTGAAGTTAAGTGTGTTTACTTGTTCGCAGTCGGTCTGTCCTCACTGGGACAGAAACTCCACAAAAACACAGTCTATCTCGTTCACTGCTCTACCCCCAGGGTCGGAACAGTGCCCGACACACTGTAAACACCACAGCATTTGTCAACCAATATCATATATATACAAATCAACATATTTCACACTTATGTTATTGAACCATCATTAAATAAGGAAATTACTGCAAAGCAACATTTTAAAAGGCTAATGTAATGCTACCCTAACAAACAGCAGAAACAAAGTCCTTTGTCCCTGAAACTTATCCATATCTTGTTGTTACTCAGGTTACATTACCACTGTGACAAAGCTGCTTTAAAAGATAGTCATATAAGGACTTTAAGAGACAAAACAGATAAACATAAGGGAAGGGAAACAAAAATAATATAAAAATAGGGAGGGGGACAAAAGAGACTCATAAATATGGAGAACAAACTGAGGGTTGCTGGAGGGGTTGTGGGAGGGAGGATGGGCTAAATGGGTAAGGGGCATTAAGGAATCTACTGAAATCAATGCTTCACTATATACTAATTTGGATGTAAATTTTAAAAAATAAAAAATAAAGTAAAAAAAAAAAAAGATAGTCTAAACCTCCCATAAATTCTTAGCAGGAACAGATTTGAGAGAGATTTGTGACTCCCAAATTTCTGACTTAAGCAGCTGAATGAATAGTGGTGCCATTCGCTGAGACAGGAAATGCTGGAGGACCAGATTTACAGAGTAAGAGAATCCGTACAGTTTGGAACCTAACACTGAGGTACATGTACCATCCAAGTTGATATGCTAAGAATTAAAGAATTAAAAAAAAAAAAAAAAAAGCTGTTAAGAAAGTAGCTGGATATAGGTCTATAGGATCCACGAGGCGCCTGAGCCGAAAATAAACACATGAAATGAGACATTAACAATTAGATGAGCTCGAAGAGCCTTTCTAATTCAGACTCTACCATCCTTATTTTAGATTCTCCCCCCCTCCCCAAACCCTCAAATCAGGTCAACTTACATTCTTTATAAATATCAGATTCAAAAATTAAAGATTTTTTATTTTTTTAAATTTTTTAAATGTTTATTTTTGAGAGAGAGAGAGAGAGAGAGAGAGAGAGAGCGAGCATGTGCAAGCAGGAGAGGGACAGAGAGAGGGAATCCCAAGTAAGCTTCATGCTGTCGTGCAGCAGGGCTCACAAACTGTGAGATCATGACCTGAGCCAAAGTTGTATGCTTAACCAACTGAGCCACCCAGGTGCCCCTCATAGTTTTATTTTGTTTGTTTTTTTTAAATTGTTTATTGTGAGAGAGAGCAAGTGTGAGTGGGGGAGGGGCAGAGAGAGGGACGGAGGAAGAGAATCCCAAGTACGCTCTGTGCTATCAGTGCAGGGTTCGATGTGGGGCTCAAACCCAGAAACCGTGAGATCATGACCTGAGCTGAAATCAAGACTGGGATGCTTGACCAACTGAGCTACCTTGGAGCCTGTCAACCCTACTTTTTAAAGCGTTTTAAATTGTTTGAAAACATTAGACTTTTAAAGTTTCAGCACTTACTGGTAGGTCAGTTTTTACCTTTTCCCTTGCTGCCCAGTGCAAGCTCGGTTACACACTAAAAGAACAATCTTGTCGCCTCCTGGTCTTGTCAGGGGCAAATCTGTTTTCCCTTGCTTTGTTGCTGCCTGTGTACAAGAAGACAGTCGATGATGATCCAAGCCAAATTTCAAGTGGTTTAGATTGTTGTTTAAGTGGATTCCTGGAAAAAAAATTAAAAACAACTTATTCTATCTTTTCAAAATTCTTTCATTCATTCATTACAAAGAAATTTACCCAGCAGAGAAATTAAGAAGCTGTCATTATGTAATTTAAACTACAAACGAAAAAAGAACAAATGATTATGAGATAACCAGCCATTAAAATAATTTCTTAAGCATCTATCATTTCCTTTAAACTAGCTTTATATATCTTAAAAAGTGAAATTTAAAATTCTTCACTTCAGTGAATACTGGATACAGTTGTATTTTTTATTATTTATTTATTTTGAGGGAGAGCATGCATGCATGCGCACAAGCACAGGAAACAGGCAGAGACAGAATCCCAAGCAGGCTCCGCACTGTCATCATAGAGCCTGATATGGGCGGGGCTCAATCTCACAATCATGAGATTTTGAGAGCAAGTTTGCAGAGATGATCCACCAAGGCAAATTTAAGGGGAGACCATGCAACCAGGAACCAAATAAATTTTTAAAAAATAAAAAATTAAGACTAGTAAACGTGGAATGATCTTCAATATTTTAATAGCAGTTTCTTCTCCCTGATTAACAAGACAGACTTATAAAAAACAAAGTATAAACCGCACTTAACTAGACTCACAGCCATTATAGGACATGTCAACTTTAATGCAATCAACCACCCTGGATGGACCTACATTTAAGTGAACAAAAATATATGATCGATAGGCACAATACAGGTTGCTAAGAATCAGGTCTTTAGAAATGCCTGAAAGCAGAGCTATCTGTCAATCTTAGCTACTCAGCAATTTAGTACCTAGTACAACGCCCTGCACTTAGTAGAAATTCGAAAGTGCTTGATCAAACAACCATTCATTTCAATGGAATACTACTCAACCATTAAAAAGAATAAAACCTTGGGGTAGCTCAGTCAGTCAAGGTTCCAACTCTTTTTAGCTCAGGTCATGATCCCAGTTTGTGGCATCAAGCCCCATGTTGGGCTCTGTACTGATAGCACAGAGCCTGCTTGGGATTCTCTGTCCCTCTCTCTCTGCCCCCTTCCCCAACTCGTGCACGTACACTCTCTCTCAAAATAAATAAACAAGAAAAAAAAAAAGAAGGACATCTTGCCATTTGCAGCAACATGGATGGACCTTGAAGGCATTATGCTAAGTGAAAGAAGTCAGAGAAAGACAAATACTGCATGATCTCACTTGTACGTGGAATTTAAGACAACAACCACAAAACGAAGGCAGAGATACACAGAAGAGACTGGTGGTCGTAGAGGAGAGTGGGAGTGGTCAGGCAACATCGGTGAAAAGGGTCAAAAGGTACAAACCTCAAGTTATAAAATAAATAAGTAATGGGATGTAATGTACATTATGGTGAGTATAGTTAATAATACTGTATTGTATATTTCAAAGTTGCTGAGAGTAGACCTTAAAAGCCCTCATCATAATAAAAACAATTTTGTAACTCTATGGTGATGGATGTTAACTAGATTTCCTGTGATGATTATTTTGCAGTATATACAAACACCGAATCATTATGCTGTACCCCTGAAACTAACATGTTATATGTCAATTACACCTAAACAAAAATAATAATAAAATTAAATTAAAATAATTGTTCACTTCTTTAATCTTTTGGAAGTATAGCCTAAGGAAATTATACCCCAACTTGCAAATAGAAGAAAGCCCTTCACCACCATCACCACACGCATAAATGAGAACAACAGCAAAAGGAGAATAAAAAGTGGCTTATAAAAAAGAATTCATAGCAGAATTCTGGCAATAACCTAAACATCCAGCAATACAAGACTTGCCAAACCTATTAAGGGACATCAGCATTACAGCAATTTAAAATAACAAGTATATGGTTAATACCAAAATAAATTCCAGATGAATTAGAGTTAAAAAAAAAAAAAAGTATACAGAAGCTAGAAATAAGGAAAAATGGAATCTTCATTAAGCTATTAAAGGGAAGAAAACCTTTTAACCTTTAATACCAAAAAGAAATCACAAGAGGAAAAACAGGTTTCACTCCATAGCCATTTCAAACTTTGGTATGACAAAATAAAAATAAGAGAAGTCTGAATTTGAGACAATAAATGGCCTCACTGCCCAGCTCCTTGGCAGAAAGAAGGCTGGGGAGACCTGTTCTCAAGTGATAAGGGTCCCTAATGAGATGAGGGGGTACCACTCAACTGCACAGAAATCAAGCTCTGTGTTCAAAGAGCAGGCCCAGTTACTACCAGCTGCATGACTGGGGCAGTTATTCAACTCCCCAAGTCTTCCCTCATTTGTAAAACGGGGAAGGCAGCAAGTAGCCTCATAGGCCTCAAATAACTTATTTATAAAGATTAGAGCAAAGGCTAACACATACTTAGTAAAGTACAGTGTTCCAACAGAGCCACTCTCTGGTTAGAACACAATCACCTCGGACCTCATCAAATTCACTTAAAAACAAAATTTAGTATTAACCATTAACAACTGGGGTGTGAAAGGGGATTTGAGGAAATTTTCAGTTGAACATTAACTGGGCTCTTGCTCTGCATTAGGAACTATACTAAACTGCTGGGTACAGAAAGATAAAACAAAGCATAGCCCCAAGTGCAGAGAATTTCACAGCATGGTGCAGGCAGAGGAGAAAAAAAGATTATTTCCACGCAACATGCTGGTGTCAGAGATTAGCAGAAGCTTTGACTGGAACAAGGAAGAGGAGTAAGTCAGCAGCCTGATGTGGAGGAGGTAAAGAAAGGGTTTCAGGAAAAGGTGATGACTGAGTATTTTTTTACTGTAATGCAATTAAAAGTAGAAAACAAATTGAACAAACAAAAGCACACACATGAAAAAGCACCTGGAAAATAAAGCTCCTAGGTCAAAAAAATTAAAACTTGAATAACAGACTACCTAGAAACTAACAATGTAAACATGGGTGGGTATACCAGAGAAAACTGAATCCTAACTGGCAGTGGAGAAAGCTGATCAACCCAACATACAGAATTACCAAAAGGTTCAGAGACTAGAGGCACCCATGGAAGTAGGTGTGAAGGAAAAGAACTAAAATAAGGACTTTCAAGAATGGCACCAAGATCATTCAAAGCGGAAAGAATGGTCTCTTGAGGCACCTGGTGGCTCAGCCCGTTAAGCTGGTGTCAGAGATTAGCAGAAGCTTTGGCTGGAACAAAGCTTGATCTCAACTTGAGATCAAGTTGAGACTTGATCTCAACTCAGGTCTTGATCTCAGGGTCACATGAATTCAAGCCCCACATTTGGCTTCACGTGGGGCATGGAGCCTACTTAAAAAAAGAAAAAAAGAATGGTCTCTCCAACAAATGTTGGTGCTGTTTACCTACAAAAGATTGCAGCTGGACTCCCACCTCAAACCATACACAAAATTAATTCAAACGGAGCAAAGACCTAAATGTAAAAGCTAAAACTATAAAAACTCCTAGAAGTAAACACAGGAGTAAACTTCATGGTCCTGGATTTAAGGATGAAATCTTAGAGATGACACCCAAAGCATAAGCAATAAAAGAAGAAAAAAATTAGATCTCATCAAAACTAAGAACTTCTGTTCATCAAAAGACACTATCAAGAGAGTGAAAAGACAATTTATAGAATGGGAGAAAATATTTGCAAGTCACATATCTGACAAGGGTCTAGAATCTAGCATGTATCTCTTACAATACAACAACAACACCAACAACAGCACAATTTAAAAATGGGGCAAGAACTTGAATAGACATTTCTCTCAAGACGATAAACAAATGGCCAACAAGCACATGAAAAGATGATCGACTTCATGTATCACGACACACCACTTCACACCCACTAGGATGGCTATAATCAAAAAGATGGAAAATAATAAATGTTGCCAAGAATGTGGAGAAATTGTAACCCTCATATATTGGTTCAGCTGTTGCAGAAAACAGTCCAACAATTCCCCGGAAAGTTAAGCATAGAATTACCACGACCCAGTGTTTTCCACTCTTAGGGGGATGTATGTGCGTGCATCCCCCAAAAGAACTATAACCAGGTATTCAAACAAATACTTGTATGTGAACAGTCACAGCAGCACTATTTCATAATGTGGAAACAACCCAAATGTCCATCAACAGATGGAAAACAAAATATTCTATATACAAAAAAAAATTTTTTTTTTAAGTGGGTGGGTACCTGGGTGGCTCAGTCGGTTGAGCATCTGACTTCGGCTCAGGTCATGATCTCTTGGTCTGTGAGTTTGAACCCCGCGTCAGGCTCTGTACTGACAGCTTAGAGCCTGGAGCCTGCTTCAGATTCTGTGTCTGTCTGTCTGTCTGTCTGTCTCTCTCTCTCTCTGCCCCTCCCCTGCTCATGCTGTCTCTCTTACTCAAAGATAAACATAAAAAAATTTTTTTTTAATGTTTTACATACATATAATGGAATTAAAATTTTTTTTAATGTTTTATATACATATAATATTTAGCCACGAAATGGACGGAAGGACCGATAAATGCTACAACATGGATGAACCTTGAAACATGCTAAGTAAAAGAAACAAGTCACAAAAGGCCACAAATTATGATTCTATTCACATGAAAGTCTAGACTAGGGAAATCTACAGAGACAGATAGTAGAATAGTGGTCACTCAGGACTGGGTAGGATGGGTAGGTTGCAGGGAGGTGTGTGTAGGGGAGACAAAATAGGAGCTGAGAAAGGAGCTGGAGAAATGAATTCTCAACAGAGCAAACAGTGGGAAAGTATAAAAGTACACGGCATGTTTGAGAAAGAGAGTGACCTGGGTAGGGTACATGGGGAAGGAGACAGAATATAGTAGAGAGGCTGGAAAGAGAGGCAAGGACTCATCATGAGGGGCCAGGCATCCTTCCAAGGTGTTCAGATGTAATCTTAGACAAAGGGGAAATCCTAGCAAATCAATAAAAAGCATGTAACATGATCAGAAATGTATGTCGGAATCAGTCTGGTGGCACCATGGAGAAATAATTGAACAGAAGAAAGCCTAGGGATAAAGGTATTACTAGAGAAGTTACTAGAAAAAGCCCGGTTGACACTGGTCTGAGCTGTATCAGTGGCAAGAGAATGAGGAGGAAAACTGCATAGTGTTTACCTAGTTCTATGTGAATTTTGAGAGAGAGGTCAAAATTTGAAGAAGTGCTTGGATCCACCTTGGGTGAAAGTGGTGGCGCCATGATTCCACAGAAGAAACGCAGGAGGATCGGGTCTAAGAAATGCTGAGTGTTAAGACACCAACAGGACTTCTAAGCAGAGATTCCAGTGGACAGGCAGAAGTCAGGGAATGGAACCAGAAGGAAAGAGAGGGCGAGCAGGGGGGTTCAGTTCTAAAAATCATGGCAGTAGAAGAGATACTGATGAGACTGGATGGAGCGATGGGTTCTCAAACCGTGGTGTGCATCAGAATTGCCTGTGAAAAACAAGTTTGCTGGGCCCCACCCCCAGAGCTGCTCATTCAGTAGGTCCGGGGTAGGGTCTAGGAATCTATAGTTCTCACCAGTTCCCAGGTGCCTCTCATGCTTTAATAACCACTGGAGTCGAGAAAAAGGACAGAAGCCCCAGAACCATGAAAAAGACCAGGAACAAAGTTTGAGTTGCCTAGCAACTTTCAAAATAGCCCCCAAATCCTGGAAGCACTAGAGAGAGACACACTGAGTTCCAAATCACAGACGAAACCACAGGAAAAGGAGGCACTGTCAAAGCTGTACTCTCTTGCTGCCTATGGATGCAAATTTCTTAAGCGCAAGGTATCAAGAAAACATTTTACAGCAAAGAGTTAGAATTTAGAAAGCATCAGAGCCGGGAACAAAATGCCAAAAAAACAACAAAAAAAAGATGGCAGCTATGGCATAATACACCTTCCCAAATGCTGTCATAAGATACTTAAGAATCACTTCAGGGAGGATTTAGTCAGTTCTGAGCCTCCAATTGTGGAGAGGAAAGGTTAGAAAAGAAATAGTGAGAACTGCCTTCTTCCAGAGAAACATGTTACCATAAAATTTATGCCATCCTAAAAACAAGCATTATGTGTATTTTTACCACAGTTAAAAAAAATTATGCCATCACATAATAGACATCTCAAAAGGGTATACAGTTGTGAAACCTGCAAACCCCTGTGGAAACAGATGCTCATTTACCTCTTTGACTGAGAATTCCTTCAGGCCTAAATATTTCTGGAGTCTCAAAGGCAAAAATGCAGTCGCTTTCATGGACTGTTTCCAGGTCGTCTGTGTCACAAAAGGAACGATGGAACCCATCATAGTACATTTCCGTTAACACAATCTAAAAACGGGAAAAATGTAAACAGTTGGACAACTGGAAAGTCAATACGAATTGATCTCCCAATTCTACCATGAACTTCTGCAGCCTGTCAGGATTTGTGGTGATGTGAGAGGGCTCTGAGACATGTCACAGAGCCCACACTATCTGCCTTCAGTAAGGAAATCTAAGAAGCACAGTATCTTCTGTAAATGTGTAACAAACAATATACTCTGATTTCAGAACGCTATGGCACTGAATCCAGAGTTCCTCTAAGTTTCTGTGAAGAAACCCAGGAAATTATAAAAACTAATCCTCCTGTTTCACAAGGGAAAGACACTGAAGACAGGTGGGAAACTTGCCAGAGTACCCGACCGTTAAGTCTCGTAGCGAAGACCGAGTCCACATCTGATTCTGAGACTTTCTCCTACCTCGTTAACTTTTTTCATTTCAAGTTAAGAAATGCCATATAACCATGGATTGTGTATTAGAAAAAAAAAAAGAAATCAACTCAAATGTCCAACAATAGGAGCTAGTTAAATGTATTATATATAGTCCTACTGTAATTATAAAGCTATTACAAAGAATGATCTGAGTAAATAAGAAACAACATAAAGAGTAATGTGTGTAAGCAATTCCATTTTTATAAAATAATAAATGTAATATATATATAGAAAAAAATAAGAGTGAATATACAACACAGTATTAAAGTTAGTAAGTCTTAGTTCTAAGGTACTTATTAGGACAAGATACTTCTAAGTTATGCTTCTGAAATGGTTGACTATTTCACAATGAAACAAAAAAGCAAAAGATGGGGGGAAAAAAACAATGCAAACATTTAGATGCTCATTACATGCTCAGTAGCACCGTCTAGCGAAAAAGCACTGGAGGGGCCTGAAGAGGTTCCAGTCCCAGCCTGCCACCAACCAGCCCTATGACCTTGAACAAGTCACATGGTTTCTCTGGGCCTCCTTCAAATGAGGGGGTGGAAAATGGACCCCTAAAATCCCCTCTACTAATGCAAACATACCACAAGTCTGTGAGGTGAAACAGGCTGGTGGCATATTCCACAAACAGTCCAAGAAAAATATCCCTGGCACATTTTTCTTCTAATGATTTTAATGACCACATTGTTTTTCTGCAGGTGAACATACAAGTATAATTTACTTTCTCCAGCAAGCTAAGGTCAAAAACAAACTTGTAATTACATCACCCATTTAAACCACATACAAAAAGAGCCAGATGCCACTGGAGGCTTTACAGATACAACCAGATTTACCCTGGAAACACATCTAAGCCTCCCTCCCTCATTGTGTCTTTCCCCTCATTCTGAAGGGGAAAAAAAGAATCAACAAGGACTTCACAGTAAGCAAGAATATGAACATTTTATCAACATGCCAGTACTTGGCCTATGAAAATATGAGATACTTACTACATTAGGGCCCCACTGCTGGTTGTATTTGTTTTACTGTGGTAACTTCCCAAATGAAGCCACAAGAGGCCAAAGTACAAAATACCTTTAGCAATCAAGTGATTACACAGCAGCTTCCAGAAGCTATCTAGGGAGAAGTTATTCTACCACAGAATCATCTTTCTTAGTAAATCTAAAATAGGAAATGTTTTTCCAAATAAAGTCATAATAGTGAATTGAGTAAAAACTGTATGCAAAAATGTCAAGTCACAAACAGGCCAAAGTATCTGGGGTCAATTTAAATATTCAAAAATTTACCCAAAAAAAGAAGGCAGAGGGAGCACAATGTTCCTTTCTCTCATCTAAACAAAGGACGAGACACTGGCCCAGCTTTAAGCAGAAAGTGAACCGTACTGAACATCGATATGTACTATACCAGCAAGAAGATATCCACTCTTGCCACCACAATGGAAAGGGGTTTTCAAGAACCACCAGTCAAGTTTTCTAAGCCTCTCTGACCTTCAACAACCACAGCAATGCTCTTCCTATTGCCTGCAGAAGCTTCCCTAAGAATGGTTTAAGAGAGACTGTATAATTATACTTTATAAACAAAGCTAAAAGAAGGTCCTGGTGTAAGGTCACAACTTTCCTTCTAAAAATATATGTACGATTAAATGAAGCACAAAAAGTTTTGATGTACATTTTCCTCCTTTGGGTCTTAATTTTTTTTTCCCCTCAACACACACACACAACTGGTTTTACATTTCTATCTAACCATGCTTGGCAGAGGATTGTTAAAAAATTCCAGGAGAACAGAAAGCAACACTTTTATGACTTATGTGTAATCGGCCTTAGCACACTTATTACCTGATCAGTAGGGATCTTTGTTTCCATAGACACTGCTTCCCGAAGCCTGGCGACAGTCCCAGACAGAGGCACGGCAACACCAATCCTCATGCAGTGAGAACACTTCCCCTGATACACTACGGTAACATAGAGAGGCCTGTACAGATCAAAGCCAGATCTTCTTATTAGTCACTTATTTCAACTTAAATATAGAAGCAAAATGAAGAAACAAACACAGAACTGAAAAGGAAAAAATCTCATTTGGACTTCAGTAGGACCAGAAAACAATAATCAACACATCTTTGGAAAAGGCAGTTGAACAAAATATATCAACACTTGATCCTGTGCTTTGTATGTTCTTCACAACTGCATAATTCCCAGAAATTATGAAAAACTGTTCAAATAAAGCAACTAATTAAAAGTGCAATAGAAAGTCTCTAGAAAATCTAGAAGGCACTCAACAACTCTCCTCCTCCCCTACACTATCAACGGATGAGCAACTGAACAGACTACAACCACAGGGACTGAAACGACTTGTTGGCCCCATGTACCTGTTCACCCTGTAAACTCAGACAGAGATTTATAAATTTCTGTAGGGTTTTAACAATGCCTGTATTCAATTTATCACTAATCCCGTTTTTTTTCTAAATAAGTAAGAACACCTAACAGGAGCTGGACAGGAATGAACAGTCTTAATTTTATTAAATCTCTTCTTCTTACCTTGTGTGGGGTAGAGGAATTGGCAAAGAAATGCAGAGGAAAGGGTCAAAAGTGTTGCTCTGCTTCTGACAATGAGGACATGTCAAAGAAGATCTTCAAAAACAAAAATGAAAGACACACACAGTAAGAGCATCTACAGCTATGTTGAGCAGACCATATAAGAGACAATTTGATATGCTCATACCTGTACTGGGCTTGAAAAAGTTCTTGTACAAAAGTGCTACAGACAGGAAAAGATGGTCCCTCGGGCATCATATCAGTCCCTGATGGTGGCTAAAAAAAGGGAAAGTACAATTTCACAGATTAGAAGTACCAACTCTTGATTGAAGGTGAACCTGAAATAGTCACAAATGGCCTTCACTTCCTTTACAAGCTGTGCAGAGGTGCCAGTGAAAAGCATGTGCTAAAGGCACTGGAACGCAGCTGCCAGGACGGGGGTCACAAGGACTCCTCTCCCCACGGGCTCTCCCACACACCGTGCCTGTGCCGGTCTCTCCGCCCCACCCAGCAGCTGGGCAGTCCTTTTGCAGGGTGCTTCAATCTCCAACTCTCAAGGTCTCCCTGCAGCCTCTTGCAGGAAATAACCCCAACCACTGTGCCCTCAAGCTACAGCCCCTGCCGACCGCACCACTCGCTTTGGTGCCCAGTCCCTCTACTGCATATACTTAGTTAGCCTTTTCACGTCCATCCACCTGACAAAGAGTCACTGAACACCTGGTGCCACGTGCAGAGAGCCCTGCAAGGCCATTAGGACACAAAGATAAATAAGACACAGTGCCTGACCTTGAGTATGTCTCAATCTGGTGGGAGAGCCAGCCACAAGCACATGGTCATATGTTAGTACAGAGTGTGCAGGCACAGAAGGACCCCGAATCAGAATATCTTGACGCCTTACCAGAACCACAGACTGAAATTTTGAGGCACAGAGCAGAATTAACAAAAACTTTAAAGGTGGCAAGAGAAAAGCAACTCTTTGGTCTTAATTATTTCTAGTATATAAATCAGTTTTCCATCATATTAAGGCTGCATCATAAAAATTGAGAATGTATCACTGTGTCTTAATAAGAATGTAATTCTAGAGGTTCAGTTTCTACACCCAAACCCAACCGAAACAGCAAAGACATCCATCCATTTCCTTTTCACCTATGTATTCATCTCAGTGATCTATAAGGGTATGTGTGTCATTGGAAAAGAAAGCAAATTTCTGCTTTAAAAACAGCTTAGTGAACTGGAATCACTTGGCTGTAGTCTAAAGCTAGTCATACATGCAATTATGTCCCCTCTCATTAGACTCTAAGTTCCTTAGAGACGGCATCTCTCGTATCTTATGTTGCCAGCACAGCAATAAATGTGGGGAAAATCCTCTAAGTATCCCTGAATTTTATACTCACCGGGAGCTTAGTCTATTTCACTACATTAACTAAATGCAAACTGCAACAACTCCTCAGTGGAGGTTACCCTGCTCACTGCTCCCTGGCTGCCCCAGCAGGGTGCGCACCCTCACCTTCAGAGGAGGCTGGCCGCTCTGCTTCACAGCATGATTGAGGTCCTCATGAACTCGGTCCAAAAGCCACAGCAGAAACTCCTGGGCATCATGCTGGGAATTTCCCCGATACTGCAGTGCGTTCTTTGACACAATACTCTACACAGGTAAATAAATCAGCATGAATAGTCGTGAATTCATGGCTTTAAAGATGAACTATTTATAATCCCAAAGAAGGATGCAAGATCTCAAGGGTGTTACAGAGTACTTCCTAGAAAGACAGCAATATAAAAACAGATGCTTAATGTAAAAACCCCACCCCTAGAAACATGTACAGAAAACTTAAATGCACCTACCCAACAATCCTACTTTGAGAAATAGATCTAAAGGAAACCATGAAAACAGCATGCCAAGACTTCTAAGAAAATATTTATTTGTCAGGCTTTATAATAGCAAAAAATTGATAATAACTTGAACTTTTAAAACAAGAACTGGTTAAATAAGTAACAGAGCATTGAATCATAAACCAAAGGATAAAATAAACACATCTACAAAATATAAATGACTGAGTGAATAAATAAGGGGACTAGATAAATCTTCTTTATAGAATTCCAAATAATTAATGTCAGTACTTCCCCCTCCAGGAGTTGGACCTTAACCTCCTACCTTGAGTAGTGACTTGCTTCCACTAGAATATGGAAAGAGGCGGGGGTGGGGGCATGGGGGCTGGTGAAAGGTTCTCGGTGAACTGGTTAATTAAGATCATGGCTCTGGAGCAAAGAACCTGGGTTCAAACCTCTGCCCCGCCACTTGTATCACTTGTATTTGTGAAGCCTGGATCTACTCTCTTCCAAAGTAAAAGGAAGAATAATGGTTTAGTGTGATGGTTAGTGAGAATGCATGCACGATATTTTGTGTGTGAGGTAATAAGCACTCAACTTTCAGCTCTGAGTATGGGATTTGGAAGTATGGTGGAAGAAGGGGACACAACCGCACAAAGGGAGGGCAGTTAGAAGACAAATGAGCTGATGAGGCAAGAAATAATGAGGGTCCAAGCTAAGGCAGTGAGAACAGAAATGTGAAGGCAGACTTGAGAGATTTAGGAATTTAGGCAGTAGACTCCATAGGATTTGTGACCTAATGAATGGGGAGAGTGAGAAAGGAGGCATTAATGTCACCAAGGTGTCTTCTCTGAATATGGGCAACCGATGGTACACTTCATCAGGATAAAATGAAAAAGAAGTCTGGGGAAGAGGACTGCATTTAAAGTTCTGTGGAACCTCCAAGTAGAAGTACCTGGTAAACAACTGAAAACTACAGATCTGGGGCCTGGTGGAAGAGTGTGTGCTAAGGACAAAAATTTGGAAGTCAACAGATGGGTGGTAGTTGAAATCATGAGTACAGCTGAGACTGCCCAGACATAGTCATGAGAGATCAAGCCAGAAGACAGAATAATCCAGAGGACATTATATTTGGGGGCCCTCAAAGGAGACCAAGAGAAGGCCACCAAAGATATGGCAAGAAAATCAGGAGAATAGTCACAAGAGTCAAGAGAAAAGGGTTATGAAGGAGAGAGTGATCAACAGCGTTAAGAGTGATAGAGTAGGACAAAGAACTGAAACTGTCTACCGCATTTTCCAATTAAGATGATTATGGGCGGGGTGGGGGGCGGTGCCTGGTTGGCTCAGTTGGTGGAGAGTGCAACCCTTGATCTCGATCTCGGGGTTGTGGGTTTGAGTCCCACACTGGGTGTGGAAATTACTTAAAAATAAACTATTTTTGGGGCGCCTGGGTGGCGCAGTCGGTTAAGCGTCCAACTTCAGCCAGGTCACGATCTCACGATCTCGCGCTCCATGAGTTCGAGCCCCGCGTCAGGCTCTGGGCTGATGGCTCAGAGCCTGGAGCCAGTTTCTGATTCTGTGTCTCCCTCTCTCTCTGCCCCTCCCCCGTTCATGCTCTGTCTCTCTCTGTCCCAAAAAATAAATAAACGTTGAAAAAAAAATAAAAAAAAATAAACTATTTTAAAAAAGAAAAGAAAACAAGGGACAGACTTACAACTTGATAATGAGGAAGAACCATCACACCCTGATGATCAATTAGATGTGAATGGTAACAAAATGATGATTTACAAAGATTCAAACTAAAGGAGGAAAAAATTAAAGGGACATGAATGAGAGGGAATACTGAGGTGTCAATTGGCAAAATTTACTAACTGGCCAAAGGCAGCAAAGGAGAGGAAGAACCCTGACAATAAACAAGGTTTCAGTGACTAGAAAGATGCCACTTGAATGCTATCTCGGAAAAAGGTACACAAAAGGAGAAATGGGTGTGGGGAGTCTTTACTATACTACAACGCTTCCCCCATGGTCAGATGCCACCTGAATCGTCAAACTCAGTATTTCCTTTCTTGGTCTTCACCTTCCTCAATCTTCCCATAGCATTTTATACCTGACACCTTACCTCATCTTGAAATAGTCTGGCTTATGGCCTTATGCACTCATTTAGGAGAACCAAAGCTGGAGCCACTGGTGTGTACAGTGGGAGAATGTGAGCTATAGAAGAGAGGATTTCACAGTAAAGAAAAACAGGCCAAAAACAAACAAGCTAACAAACAAAAGACATTAGCACCAGCAGCACTGTTGATGGTGTGGCCAACTCAGGATGGAAGAGAAACAAGTGACTGGTGATACTATTATTAAGGGATACAAAGAAGAAATGATGGACAACACCAAGGTTTTTAGTTTCTAGTCTAGGTAGACAATGAGATCAGGAACAGAGGAAGAGATGGGGGACAGCAGAGCTTCATATATGGTGAATCTGAGGTACCTAAATGATCGCCAGTGAGGTGAAGTCTGGTGCTCAGGAAAGAGAACTGAGCTGCCAAGTTAAATCGGAGAGGCACTCACCTTCCGTATGAACATGGAGGAAACAAAAGCAGAAAAGGAGGCAACTAGGATCTTGAAGAATGCTAGCACAGAAGGGACAAGTCACAATACAGAAGCCAAGGAAGATAAGAGTGGCCAGGAGAACCAGAGACGGAGGCAGTGATGTAAACTACCGCAGGCAAGCCAAGCAGGGCACTGACGTGGTCCCTGGGAAGGGCAAGTTAAGAGGCTGACTGCAATTTCAGTGATGCAGAATACCGACCAGAGAGGGTGGGAGGGGAGAAAAGGTAAGGAAACTGAATGACTGCAAGAAGACCACCCTTCATATGCAAGAGGCTCGGTTATAAAAGGGAAGAGGAAAGATGCTCTGCCCGTTGTGGGGCTTACAGGGCAGAGGGACTTACGCACCGAGAGAAGGAGCTAACAGAAGGGAGACACAGCAGAAAGAGGATTCTCCAGTGAGAGGCGAAGGTGGGATTGAGAAAAGAAGTAGAGAAGCGCCTTTAACAGGAGGTGGGAGACACAGAAGGGGAGGAGGTAAGGATGGTTACGGATTCAGAAGTTATAGACAGGAAAGCAGGGAACCTTTGTTTCTGTTTGTTCTGTGTTGTTCCTTTTTGGAAGAAGCAAAGGACAACTGCCAAGAGGAAGTCTCAGGTGTGGCAAGGTTAATGACAAATGTCACGGCATGTTGCTGGGCACACAAACTGCTTGAAGCATAGCAAGTGTCTGGCCCGGGAACCCTCTCCCGTATTTACCTCCAGTGGGGGTGAGGGATTTCTCAGCATATGCACGATCCTAAGAAACAAATGAACTGAAATCAGGCTCTTCACTTGTGTCACAGCAGACACCTCATGCACAGTGTCCATCACATTTCGGAGCGGGGATGATGTACAGTTAAGACTGATTTATGATTCCTGCCGCTATCACTTCAGCTCATCTGGCGCTTAACTGTCAATCGCGGTGTATAAGGTGCCGTACGGAGGCTGCTCAACAAGATTTTTGTTGGGCACGACTCCACAGGCAACAGGACTTCCACAACCACTGTAACTAGGGCAAAAACTACTCTGGGTCAACCTCACCCTAAATCCCTACATCACAGACTGTTTTACAGGGAACCTCGCTGAACACATACACTAACCCAAAGGATCCTTATTCTGCCCCTTTGCCTCCTTCACAATGGTGACTTATTCCCACTGCAGAGACCCAAGGGACTATTTATTTTACTTCCTACCAAGACAAAACAAAACAGAATAATCTAATAACCATCCTTTAGTGTGTGTTACAGAAAAAAAAAAAAGTGGGAGCCAAGAAGGAAAAATAGTGGAGGGGCACCTGGGGGCAATCCTATACTCAGTAGGTTAAGCATCCGACTTTGGCTCAGGTCACAATCTCAAAGTTTGTGAGTTTGAGCCCCGCATCTGGATCTGTGCTGACAATCAGAGCCAGAACCTGCTTTGGATTCTGTGTCTCCCTCTCTCTCTGCCCCTCACCCGCTTGTGCTCTGTCTCTCTCTCAAAAATAAATAAACATTAAAAAATTTTTTTAAAAAAAAGGAAAAATAGTGGGAATCAAGAAACCTGGGCTGGATCTCTGGCTCCGCCACAAACCACTGCTTGTCACAGAACCACTGATTCCTGATTTATAAAGCGAAGCAGTGGAGTTGGCCATCGATGACACCCCTGGTGTCCCAAATCTTCACCTAAGCTCTTCCCCCAGAGTCCCAACAAGCGATTTGATTTTTGCTTTGGGTCTCATCTGACATTGCTTTGGTTTGCCTTTTATGATTTTTTGCATAATTAAACCTTAGTTTATTTTTATTTACGTCCTAAAATCAATCCTTTTGTGTTTTTGCAGTTTTAAAAAAAGTTCATTATCGCTGGAATAGGTCATCTATAAATAGGAACATTGCTACAATCTGAGAATTTAAATTTGTCACTTCTATGAAAAATAAATATGAGCCTTTTTTTTTTTTAATTTTTATTTTTAAGTAATCTCTACACCCAACGTGGGCCTCCTGAAATCAAGAGTTGCATGCTCCATGGACTGAGTCAGCCAGGTGCCCCAAATATGAGCCTTCTTAAAATCAACCTTGCATATTTATGTCTACTTTATAGAATAGGGGTATGGCATTTATTTGGAAAAACATTAACTAACCTATTGGTTTAAATCCTATACATCCTACTATGAATAAATTTGACCACTCCAATTTTCCTTTCAGTTAGGGTGATCCTTAACTTCCAGTTGCTAAACAATAAAGGTTAAACAAATTTGTAGAGCTTTCAAGTTTCATAAAATTTCTCTTTACCCTTCAAATAAAACCTTAAGGTTTTAATAAAACCTTAAGAGAGCTTTTTTCCCCCTTACAAAGAAAAAAAAAAAAAGGAGCTGGAAGCATGGCCCAGGAAAGAAAAAGAATTAAATCTCTCTACCTGGAACGGTAAAATCAGACATGAGGTTCTTTCTTTCTTTCTTTCTGTAGAGCCCTAGTACAGAAGCAGCAGAGTCCTGGGCTCCAGGGAGAAGACAGAAACTGGTTCAAGACACACTTTATCTGATCCCAGGAAGAAGACAACAAAGCATGGGGAAGGGACATGGTGGTATTGATTTGATCAGGAGCTGGGTTTACCCTTTCGGGGAAAGGTAGCTTGCCAAAACTCACCAAACCAAATTATCACCCACGTTCCATGATTCTATGCCAGAAGAAAAGGAGAATTTATTTCCAGTGATTCTGGATAAGAAGCAGAAGAACTTGGGAGGACAACAGTACTTACATGTTAAGAGAAAGATGAGATGTGAACAGATGAGTTCAGAGATGGCATCTGAAAGTGAAATTTGGTTTCTGGACTGTGCTGGAAAGAACAGAATAACACTTGTCTTGAGAAAAGTTCCATCTTTTGAATCTGACTTTATGGACAACTACTAAGTTGATGAAGAATAATTAACCAAAACATAAGGGATGAAATTGGTGCAAATGGATGAATACTGCAAAACCAGACATGACCCATGAAAAACAGTCATAGAGAGTGCCCATACAACAGAGTTCCATACCAGGGTACAGAATGCAGCCATGCTCAGAGTTCCCTGTGTCCTGAATCCATTCTTTGCTCCTTATCTTCACCTCTGGTGGGGAAGTCTTTTCACATAACCAAGTTAGGCCGAGAGGCCCTCGGTATTAGCCAGTATTAGCCAGCCATGGCAACAACAGACCCCTGAAAGAGACTGTAAAGCCTCCAGACTTTCACACATACTTTCCCTATGACTCGAATGCCCTCCACTCCCATTCCTCAAATGCATTCCCTTACTCTCCTTCCTTGGTAGGATGGAGCGGGGAGCTGGGTGGGAGAGGACAGAGACAAAAAAGAAAAGAAACAACAGGAAAGGAGCTTCCATCCAAGATGGAAAGACAACTCAATGAGAATAGTAGAGAATGCCACACACAGCCTGTTTGTGTGTCCATGTTTGACCACAGGGGAAAGGGAGTTATTTCGGGTACAGAGCTCCTTCATCGTTCCAGACAGAAGGGCCTAACAAGGGTGACTTAAGTATAGCTGTTCCTTGTGTACAAGTTCTCATGATTCAGACTCAGGAACTAAACAGATTTGGACAGCAAGAGATATCTGCACTGTTAAAAGATTAGATTTGGATATTAAACAGACTCACATGTACCATAAAGACTTGGTGGCAGAGACTCATTGCTGAAAAAGAGACTAGAAAAGGGTATATATCTTCTCTTTAAAAAAAAAAAAAAACGCTATAATAAGAATGTTAAGAAATGGTTACTGCATTTCAAAAAATTACAAGTAAGGTGGAAGTAGGGTCAAGAGTATTAGAGATGGGATGATAGGGAGAAAAACAAATGGAACCCCAAGTGGTTCATTCAGATGAACAATGAGCAAACGTGTCACAACAGATCCTGACACTATACTAAGGTAGAAAATACAGCAGCAAGAGAAACCCCCCAAGTGTATAAACAGCGGCTGGAAGTTTCCACTAGAAATGCAACAGAAACAGAAAGACTAGATTCTGAATACCTGGGTTCAAGTCCTCTTTCCACCACCTTTTACTTCATGTGTGGTTTCTCTGAGCCTCAGCTAACTTTTCTGTAAAATGGGGGTGAGAATACTTTTCTAAAAGAATTACTGTGAAGCTTTAATGAGATTTATTTTACAAACTCTATAAAAGCATTTCATAAAAAAGTTTTATAAAAGCATTAAACTCTTAAACTCTACACAGCTTCTATTATTTAAGCTGCAAAAGTCAAGAAAAAAGAAAGGAATTATCCTATAGAAGCCTGGAAAATGTCAAAGAGAAAGAAAAGCACTGGCTCTTGACCCCTGGCTGCACATTAGAATCATCAAGGGAAATTAAAAAAACAACAACAACAAAACAACGAACTGGGAGCAGCCCAGAGACACTGATTTAATTATCTACAGTGGGACCTGATCATTGCTAATTTTTTTGAAGTGTGATTTTTTTTTTTAAATTCTATTTCTATGTGAAGCCAAGACAGAAAGAACATGGTCACAGTGGAAAAGCCTTGAAGTTTCACTTCCAAAGGCACTAAAATTTACAGGAGGCTCTTGTCATAACTATATTATATCACTTATTACACTATGCTGTATTTGTATCACCAGAACATATAATCCATCTGCCTCCACCACTAGACAGTGATCAAGAAGGTCTTATTCAATATTATTTCCCCAATATCTAGCAAATACAATACATGAAACAAACAGTAATAGTAATGGCAGTTAATAATTGAGTGCCTATAAAGTATCAGGCGTTAGACTAATTATTTATAGGTGTTATTTCTTATAAAATGAATCCCCCAAAATTCCCTATTTTGTTAAGTATTATTACCATTATTTATAGACAAAAAAACTTGGGCTCAGAAAAAGTGAAATAACTTGTCCAAAGTTACACCGTTCTTCAACCTCCTCTAATTAAAACAGCCTTAAGGCATTTTTGTCCATAATCCTTCAATAAATGATTTTTTTCCTTATATGACTCAGGATCATACAGGGCTTGGTCATTCGGTATGTCATTTCTCAATGCAGACATAAAACATATGTTAGAAACTGAACTACAGCTGTACCAAGCCTGAGGCTTCTGGGAGTTTATTTGCTTTTAAATAAATCCTTGTTAATCGGTGTTTGTTTTGTTGTAATTTGCATTTTTCCTATGACTGAAATATGACCCAGAAATAAAAATGGAGCTTATCTAATTGAAATGTTATTATTTGAGGGGTAAGGAGGAATTTGGACTATGTCAGAAGATCAAGTTGCAGCATGTGAAGAACTATGTCCTGCCTGAGTGTCCCAGGATGCTAGAGAAAGCAAACAATAGAGAGACAACAATCTGGCTCTGGAGAACTACATCTGTCTCTCATCAAAAAGTGTAAAGGGGAGTGCTTTCACCTTAAAATGCTCAAGCTGTTCTGCTGGTGGCGATAAATTCCGATCCAGTCCATCCTTTCCAGCACACCCCAAGTGGCCAAGCCTAGCCAACTCCAACGTTAAAGTCAGCTCAGGTTGCCAAAATGTGTTTATGTATCTAATCAAGTAATTTAAGTAACTCAGGAGTATCTTCTTTTTGGTCTGTCATTATCCAACATATTTCTAAGATTCTTGCCAGCCACAATAAAATAAAGCCTTTTAAAAAGTTTGTGGGTTTTTTGTTTTTGTTTTTTAGAGGAAGGGGGAAATTTTGGCTAACAATACAGTAAAAAAAAAAAAAAAAAAAAAAAAGCATACATCTAGTCCCAATTTACCCAAAAGGCCATCATCATATGGGAGTGTAATAATCTTCAACAGTTAAAAGTCGAAACAGATATCTTGGAACCCCCTCTACTTGCTGGATGGGATGCTGCTTGATTCATGAATTATTTAATAAAACTAATTATATCTTAATTTTTTTTAAGTCAAAACAGAAAAACTAGAAAATTCATCTAAATATCTAAGAAACTACAGGAGTGCCTGGATGGCTCAGTTGGTTGAGTGTCTGACTTCAGCTCAGGTCATGATCTCATGGTTCATGGGTTCCAGCCCCATATCAGGCTCTGTGCTGACAGCTCAGAGCCCAGAGCCTGCTTCAGATTCTGGGTCTCCCTCTCTCTCTGCCCCTCCCCCACTCACGCTCTTTGTTTCTCAAAAATGAATAAACGTTAAAAAAAACTTTAAAAAATACCTAAGAAATTATTTTTTTCTACAATGGAATTTTATAAAGTTTTAAAATCATTGAGAAATTAATATATAATACAATTAAGTGAAAAGAAGATGCAAAACTACATATGAACATGATTTCAAACTTTTAAGATACATTTTTAAAGACCTTTTTGTCTTTTATCCTTCAAAATATACACCAAAACATTAACAGTCATTGCCTCAGAATGGCAAATTTTAGGTGATCTATCCCTTTCTTCCTTATATGTTTCCATATTTCTGATGTTTTCTAAAATGGTTTTGCTGGTAACAACGACCAGGTCGACCAGGTGGAACTTAAGGGGATCTTACGAGAGCACACCCTGGTATTTTGGCCAGGGAACCCAAATCTTCTGCACAGAAGATGGGGCTGGCAAAACACAGATATGTACCTTATTTGTAGTTACGGCTTTGGCCCCAAATCCCAGTAAATCAGACTGTACTATGCTGAGAATTTCTTTTTTCTCTAATAGACAGACCTAAGGAGCCTCAAAGCAGTTTTCTGCCTAGCGTAATCCTAAACTCAAACCCATACCAATCTTTGGATCTTATCACTGGAGGAAAAAAGTGACAGCGGCTAGCATCAAAGAAAATTGGCGGAAAGAGACAGGAAAAGAGTTTACGTCTACAGACACCCACCAAGGGCCTTTTTAAGCCACCGTGGCTTGCCAGGTAGGGGGTGAAAGCTTAGCCCTAGGAAGAGAAAAAGACAGACCAGGATCAGCTTCCTGATCAAGTGGACAGAAGCAGAGGAGGAACATAGGCTTGGCTTATAAACTCAGCACGTGGCACTGCTCACCAGCCCAGCAGCCAAAATTCTTGGTTGAGTGGCACTGCTCTTTGGGGTGGAAGTGAAGTGCCCTGTACCCCCTTGGAGGTGGAACAGGGTGAGAGAGACAAGAAGTAGGGAACACATAAGGTCAAGCCTTGAATTATGCTGAAGCTAAACATGCATATATTTCTTACATAATCTGCATGTGTATGTATGTATGTAATTATACACAAAGAGACAAAGCATGCATCCTCTTGATTCTGAATATATTAGTATCTGGTGATAAACAGATCTCAAGTTTTTAATTTTTGTTTTTTAAGTTTATTTTCAGAGAGACAGAGACAGCGTGAGTGGGGGGGGGGGGTCAGAGAGAGGGAGAAAGAGAGAGAATCCCAAGCAGGCTCCGTGCTGCCAGCAGAGCCCAATGTGGGGCTTGAAACCAAGAACTGTGAGATCATGATCTGAGCCGAAATCAAAAGTCAGACGCTTAACCGACTGTGCCACCCAGGCGCCCCCTGAAATGTTTTTGACTAAACAGTCAGTTTTATAAAGTTATCCAAAATATTCTGCAAATAATCTTGTTTTGAAGCATTATTGTTACTGCATTTTGATAACTGAAACATCAACTAGTAGTAACCAAGAGGTATCATTCAAAACAGATCCAGCAAGTTTCACTACAAATTATGTGTTCATATTGCCATAAACCCAAATGCCATCAACCCAATTATATCTTAGCTGGCTGATGATGTTTTCAAGTCACGGGCCTGCCATGTCACTTCTCCACACCCAACACTGTGTAGGCCTGAAAGTCAAGCCAGGTTGACTCCTGAGCGGCAGACAGGTATGGTCTCCAAATCAATCCTGGCCTCTGCCAGTTCTTTCAACTCTCACCATGAAAATCAGATTGCATAAAAACCAGCATAGGGACTCATTCTGCCTCTAGGTTTTTCCTAACAAAGTACAATTTAGAACCTTCCCAGCCTCAACCTGGTCTGGCCTGACCAATTCTAGTTGGTTCAGGCCTTGGTCATCTGACGGTAGAAGGGGAAAGCTAAATGGAAGAGCGTGTGAATACACAGAAAACAAAGGGAAGTCTGCGAAATCAAAACAGGGTAACTCCCTAAGTTATCAAAATGTTGCTATCATATGGGTACACTTCCACTCTAAAGAACAGATGCAGCTGTCCTACCTCACTAGTAATTTAAGACATAAAAATTAAAACAATAAAATGCTATTTTCTATTTATCAACTTAAAGATTTCTATTTTGCAACAGTGGGGTACAACAGACATTCTTACACACTGCTAATGCCACAACCTTATAAAATAAGGTAACAATGTAACTTAAGGATCTTCAAAATAAATAAGCATTGACCCAGGAATTTCACAGAGTATATGCTAAAGAAATAATCAAAAGTAACTGTAGTTTTCTTATTGATTCTAAGAATTAATATGTTATGAATAATCACCATTTTCTGCTTGTAAAAAAAAAAAAGTAAAAAATTTATGTAAAAATTATTCATCACAATCAGAAACATCCAAAAATAGGTTATCATATACCTTCATACAATGATCTGGAGTTTTGTGACAAAATTAATCATAATACAATATGAAATGAAAATCACATGATGTAAAAGTGTATATACAGTTTGATATCAATTATGTTAAAACACATCCAGAGGGGAAAAAAGGCAAGAGAGTAATATACCAAATAACTTATATACATTTTCAATTTTCTTTTTTTTAATGTTTATTTATTTATTATTTTTGAGAGACAGAGAAAGAGAGAGGGAGAGAGAAAGAGAGCGCGAGCAGGGGAGGGGCAGAGAGAGAGGGAGACAGAATCCCAAGCAGGCTTCAAGCCATTAGCACAGAGTCCAATGCAGGTCTTGAACCCATGAACTGTGAGATCATGACCTGAACCGAAAGAGACTAAGAGTCAGATGCTTAACCAACTGAGCCACCTAGGTGCTCCTCAATTTTCCACCTTCAACCTTTTACATATTTTCTAAGTTTTCTACAATAACTTGGGTAACACTCTTACCAAAATAGATTTTATCTCCTAATGAACTTAAGCAGAAGAAACCACACACATACTTAACGCAAACCAAAAACACAATGAGGGGTGCCTGACTGGCTTAGTTGGTGGAGTACGTGACTCTTAATGTGCAGGGTTGTTGTGAGTTTCAGCCCCATGTCAGGGGTAGAGTTAGAAAAGAGAGAAGAGAAGAGAAGAGAAGAGAAGAGAAGAGAAGAGAAGAGAAGAGAAGAGAAGAGAAGAGAAGAGAAGAGAAGAGAAGAGAAGAGAAAAAAGAAAAGAAAAGAGAGGAGAGGAGAGGAGAGGAGAGGAGAGGAGAGGAGAGGAGAGGAGAGGAGAGGAGAGGAGAGGAGAGGAAAGGAAAGGAAAGGAAAGGAAAGGAAAGGAAAGGAAAGGAAAGGAAAGGAAAAGGAAAAGGAAAAGAAAGATGTCACTAAAAACAAAACAAAAAACCACACAGTGAAATACCACTTCACATTCACTAGGATTGCATTATTTCATTTTGTTTTTTTTTAACAGGCTCTATGCCCAATGTGGGGCTTGAACTTACAACCCTGAGATCAAGAGTCGGAGGTTCTACTGAGTGAGCCAGCCAGGAGCCCCTAGGATGGCTTTAATAAAAGACAGACAGTAACAAGTGTTGCCGAAGATGTGGAGAAACTGAAATACTCATGCAGTGCTGGTATGAATGTAAAATGGCGCAGCCACTGTGGAAAATAGTTGGACAACCGCTCAAAAAGTTAAACGTGGAGTCATAATATGACCCAGCAATCCCACTCCTAGGCATATACCCAAGAGAAATGAAAACATATGTCCACACAAAAATTTGTGCATGAATGTTCACAGCAGCATTATTCCTGACAACCAAAAGCCTATGTCCCAGGCTTGCTCTTACAGGCTGGGCTAGTGAATATGTGAGCCAGCTGGTTGGTTTTTCCTGCTAAAATGTTCCCATCACTCAGGTGTAAAGGAACCAATGGCTATCACACACCTTGATCTGTGAAGCTGGTATCATACAGCAATGAAAAGTTAAGTAAGGAAACTGAGGCTCAGTGACCAGCCCAAGATCTCAGTTGCTCCAGGATTCTCACTGTATTCAAAACTCATTCGTTCAGATTTTCAAAAGGGAAGGGGCAGACCTGCCCCTTAGCTGCCCTCACCCGCCTCCTGGCACTATCCTCTGATACTGACAGCCTGAAGCCTGAACCAGAATTGGGTATCACCAGGAAGTGGGTGCGGGCAGTTACAACAGCCTAACCAGCTGCCTGGCATCACAACAGAGCCTCAAAGGGTAATAATCAACAGGTCTCCAACCTAACCAACCCTTCCTCCCGCTGGATAGATGATAAAAAGCTGCCAATGCTCCTTTCTCTCACCCCGCCTGTAGGGAAACGTAACTACTCTCTTCTTTCCTTCCTGCCACTATTAAAATCCTGATATTGACTAGTAGGTATTTCCCAGGAGCTACTGCTTTTAAAGGAGTTTGTCTTCTCTTTAGACTCTAAAACGAGGGAGATTTACCAAGTTGTCACTACACTCTTACAAAGGGACGCTTATTTTGGGTAAGATTAAAGAATGTTCCAAATTCATGTATCTTTAGAATTACTAGGAGCACCTCTTGTCAGTAGCAGTTCTGTTATTCTTCTCCAGCTATAGAGAGCTCTGGACCTCAAAGAAAAGGCTGAATCTCCTCTAACACAGTTTAAACACAAGCCTTTCCCTGCCTCCCTCATTGCTCAAAATAAAGCAGATACAGAAGTTAATTCCCTGCCCGTTCACTCACTCATAAAGATGCATACAAAAGACACGACCGGTTACTATGGGAAATTCAGAGAACCACAAAATTAAAAGTCTGTAGAGATGCCTCTGTTTCTTCATCTGTAAGACAGAAATAATAATTTATGTACCTACTTTACACTATTATAAGGAATAAATAAAATAATCAACTGTGCAGGGCATGTGGTAAGCACTCATGTTACCTATAGGAAAGGCTATAGGAAAAAAATTCTATGTAATGTGCTACCATTTATCTAAATAAGAGAAAATATGAATATACACACAACACACACATATACATACACACAAAGCAAGAAAATTAATTTGCTTATATTAAAACAATAAAAGAATAATTCATAAAATTTAGGGAGAAAGAGAATAGGGTACAGAGATCAAAGACAGAAACCAGACTTTTCTGAATAGATCTTATGTTGTACATTTGACTTCAGGCCATGTATTTTATTTTTTACATAATTATGCAACAAAATTAAATTTTCAAAAGTAATCCTTCAAAATCAAAAAGAAATAAATGACTTTAAGTACCTAGTTGGTGACAAAGCCACACTGAGGACTATTCCAAGTGACCTTAAAATATAGGAATTTGAGGGGCGCCTGGGTGGCTCAGTCTGTTAAGCATCCAACTCTTGATTTCACCTCAGGTCATGATCTCAGCTCAGGTCACCATCTCATGGTTCGTGAGTTCGAGGCTCCAGGCTGACAGTGCAGAGCCTGCTTGGGATTCTCTCTCCCTCTCTCTCTCTCTCTCTGCTCCTCCCCATTAATGCTTTGTCTCTCTCAAAATAAATAAATAAACTTAAAAATATTAATAATTTGATTATACAGACCCAGTAGACCATGTCCTACAGACAAAACAAAAAAATACCAAAAATAAATCTTAAATATTTTTCAAGCACACATACTACTGGTGGTAGTATTGGGATTATTATCCTGAGACTTGTGAGGACTGTAGGATAATGCCAATGAAAAATTACGCTGTGCTGGGAACAGGGTTTTCAGCTTGGGAGAAAGGAGAAACAGATGCAAGATCAAGGAGTTAAAGAAAAACCCTGAAACCCTTAAAGGGAATTATCAATAAGAATTCATGATTTTTTTATGTCTTTAAAAGAAGTTACATATTTTCTAGCTCTCTCTACTTAGAAGACAAAGAAACCACATGCACTCCTAGGGCCCAGACTGTGGCTCTCTACCATTTGCCAAAAAAGGCAACCAGGGATCCTTAAAGAAATCACTGATCCCAGATCTGGGGCAGGAAATGTGTTAAGATGAGCCGGAATATCTTCCCTGGATTCTAGTTTGACATCACAGACTACTAATATCATGTCAGAAGGATTCAGGAGCCACTTCTACTGGACACAAATGGCACAATTTGGGCGTCAATTAGGCTAACAACTGTAACTGAAGTACATCAGATATACAGTTAAATCCATGAGTTCACATGGTTTTAACAAAAAACTCACTAACCACATTTGGAAATCAAGAAATTATTTTGAAAACCAAAATTAGCGGCGCCTGGGTGGCTTAGTCGGTTAAGTGTCCGACTTCGGCTCAGGTCATGATCTCGCAGTTCGTGAGTTCGAGCCCCGCGTCAGGCTCTGTGCTGATGGCTCAGAGCCTGGAGCCTGTTTCCGATTCTGTGTCTCCCTCTCTCTCTGACCCTCCCCCATTCATGCTCTGTCTCTCTCTGTCTCAAAAATAAATAAACGTTGGGGGCACCTGGGTGGCGCAGTTGGTTAAGCATCCGACTTCAGCCAGGTCACGATCTCGCGGTCTCTGAGTTCGAGCCCCGCGTCAGGCTCTGGGCTGATGGCTCAGAGCCTGGAGCCTGTTTCCGATTCTGTGTCTCCCTCTCTCTCTGCCCCTCCCCCGTTCATGCTCTGTCTCTCTCTGTCCCAAAAATAAATAAACGTTGAAAAAAAAAAAATTAAAAAAAAAATAAATAAACGTTAAAAAAAAAAAATTAAAAAAAAAAAAAAGAAAACCAAAATTAAAGGGGAAAAAAACCTAAACCATTTATCTTGCCTTTCTTCTCCAAATTTATGTTGGGGTAACAAAGTAATTGATGAGGGCAGGAGTCGCTACAGAAGTGTTCTAGCTAATAAGAATGTTAAAATTATAACATCACCATTTTTCAACCCTTAATGAACTAATGGATCAAGGAATAATCATCAATGTCTACTAACATAGTAAGAGACCCAACCAGACATTATAGCATTATAGGCTTCCTGACAGAAGTTAACAACACTACCAAAAAAAAAAAAAAAAGAAAGAAAAAGAGAGAGAGAGAGAAACCTCAAACCTGAGTCTCATTAAGCCTCTAAATCTACCATTTTACAGGAAGTATGGGAACAGAACATTTTAACTGAAACTACCGGAATACAACAGGCAAAATCAGACTTTGGGAAGCTCTATAGCAGCACTCTTCAAAATGTGATCCACAGAGAGATGCCTGTCTGTGAACTTTTTGCCACCAGTCATGGACTGGTAAGTACAAAAGATAAGTACAAAAATTGAGAGTTGGCATTCAGAAATACTTAGAGCAAATTAACAGTTTTATGTCTATTGAGTCCATTTTTTTTTTAACAGGGCTAGCTTTATGTATGCCTTTTATTTCATTTTTCTGGAAAAGCTTAAATGCCAAGCTAAGAAATGTATGCCATATTTTGTATATAAAAGAAAAAGTAAAAGCAATTTTTGAAAAGAGAAATAATATAATCTCGGATAAACTTTCAGATTAATCCAGCAGCAATAAAAACCGGCCATTGGAAGAGACAGAGTTTAGAAATGGGGAAGGGTACTTGAGGCCAGAGTTAGAATGACTACCTTCATTATCACCATCTGCCGTTTACTGAATAGTTACTATGTGTAAGTTTCTACACTAAACTCTTAGTTGTACCTTTTCATTTAATCCTTGTAAAAACCAAGCAAGGCTCTGCTACTTACTAGCAGTGAATCCCAGTATCCTAATTTCAAAAATGAAATACCAATGCCTCTTCACAGGTCTGTAGTGAAGATTTAATGAAAAAATTTATATGAATGTACAGTTGACCCTTGAACAATGTGGGCACTCACCTCCATGCAGTCAAAAATCTGTGTATAACTGTGGACTCCCCCAAAACTTAACTACTAATAGTGAGAACTGCCAAGTGATCACTTTTAATTGTGATATACAACTTACTGAATAGACTAAATGCTCACACAGAGATGATTAGCGTCACTTGGCATTTTAAGTGGATGCTGGCAACACTTGAGCTCAGCGCAACAGCCAACAGGAGGTGGCCATGAAAATATTACCGGTAGTACAGTATGTACTACAGTTAATTCCTTACAGCTACGATTTAATACTACATGTCTGTACTTGTTTACATTTGACTATAAATGGTGCCACGTACACTCTGTGTGTTTAAGTTTTGACATATTTTAACTTTTTATAATAGGTTTGTGTATATTTTATGATAGTAAATGATAACACAGACTAGCATCTACATATATTTTATGCATTCACGACATACCTAACTTCTACTTAAGTTTTTCTATATTTCTAGGCCACATAGTTCATCTGCAAGTTTAATTGCCACAAATCCCCAAAATTTTTTCACGTGTGTGTGTGTGTGTGTGTGTATTTTTAATTCAACATATAGGTGGACTTGCACAGTTCAAACTGGTATTGTTCAAGAAATGGCTTTGTAAATGATATGGCCCCACACAAATAAATGGTATTTTCATTATGATTATTACTGTTTTTCGAATCAATCAGATGACTCTGTCTTGCTTTTAAATATTAGAATATCTGGGGCACCTGGGTGGCTCAGTCAGTTAAGCGTCCGACTTCAGCTCAGGTCATGAACTCGCAGTTTGTGAGTTCGAGCCCTGCATCAGGCTCTGTGCTGACAGCTCGGAGCCTGGAGCCTGCTTCGGATTCTGTGTCTCCCTCTCTCTCTGCCCCTCCCCTGCTCATGCTCTGTCTCTGTCTCTCAAAAATAAGTAAATGTTGAAAAAAAATTTTTTTAATATTAGAATACCAAGGAGCACCTGACTGGCTCAGTCAGAAGAGCATGTGACTCTTGATCTCAGGGTCACAAGTTCAAGCCCCATGTTGGGAGTAGAGATTACTATAAATGAATGAATGAATGAATGAATGAACATAAACTTAGGAAGAAAGAAAGAAAGAAAGAAAGAAAGAAAGAAAGAAAGAAAGAAAGAAAGAAAGAAAGAAAGAAAGAGAGAGAAAAAGAATACCAAGAATTCAAGTCAAAGAATTTCCTGAGCTGGTGATGCACTTACAGAAGTTCTTGCAGTGGAAGCAACAAAGGCATTTCCCAACCAGTCCCATGAAATCTTCTAATGCCTGAACTGTTTGTTTGTGGTCACATTGTTTGCTACCATCCAAGCTCAACAACCGGAGGGAAGAAGCAACAGATGTTCAGTGACTGGCCAATTCCTCTAGGAACTGCCACAGTCCATGGCATAAAACAATGATTTCTAAATGAAGAAAGATCACAGTCAGATGAAAGACAAGATATCTCGATGTGCTCCACTGCAAAAATGTTGTTTGTTAAACATAAAAGGTCATTTGAGGAACAGCCAGTGAAGGATTAATTAGCAGAGCAAACAAGAGTATTTTTGAGGGAAAAAGCTACAGAGGACAGAACTTTAAATTACCCAGCTTTCAATGATTTCTTTTCCACTATTATATATAAAAGGTTTTTTGTGGAAACCATGAGGTCATTGTTTTCCAGAGTCTTTACTATAGGAAACAGCTGTGGGGAACTACACAAACAGTGAACACTGCCCTATTTAGTAGCCCCTCATTGTGACAAGTGTATAGAGGGGGACAGGAAAAATCCATCAAACCACACTCTAATAACAAAACAAAAGCAGAGTCAAACTAAAAACTTTAGGCCACACAAAGGACGACATAAAACAATTAGTTCAGAATAAGCCTCTGTAAGTCAGGACAAGCACCTGTGTTATTACATCTGTATCTTGACTTAAAGAAATAATTCCAAGAGCAGCTCCTTTCGACATGGGTCACCAAAAACTCAAACGATTGATTTTGCACAATACCTGATATATGACAGACATTCGACAAATTTAACTAAAAAAAAAGTCTTCCTAGGACTCTTATGTTATATACTGTATGACCTGTCCAAAACTGAATTTACCCGCCCACCTGCAGAACTGTTCTGCATTCTGTGCTTCTGGTCTTGAACACTGCCATCCCACCACACCCTGCTTCAGTACCTCTGAGTTATGTTCATTTCCTCCTTCTTATTCACTTTTCACACACCCATAAAGCTGCCAAACACTGTCAACTCTGCTTCAAACATAGATTTTATATACATGCTCTAAAGTCAGAGGAAAGGAACAAAAGGCAAGGAAAAGGAAATAAATAAGCTGAATCCACTCCAATCCACTACAGCGTATGTGGCTCCTTCAGAAACCACCCCCAAGACTCTGCTTAAACTTGTCCAGTGATAAAAATACAATTATGTGAGACAGCTCACACAATACGCAGCTGAATCCAAGTCTACACACCTAGTCCCAAATTGCACCACAGTTCCTGTCTATCAAGACTCCCTTTCTTAAATATCCCATGATCACTGACCCCATGTTCAATTTAAATGCATGATCTTTTCTGTCCCCTGTGCTCCACAAACCACTTCCCCTTTCCAACTATTCCATTCCCATCAAATGATTCCCATGATTTTCTCCATACCTCAGTTCTGAAACCTTGGTGTTTACAACTCCATCCCTTGGACTCTCCCTAATAATGTCATAATGTCCTCCAAAACGTCCCTTGGATTCATCCTTTCCTCGGTTCATACTTATGATTGTCCTTTTCCTGCAATTACTTTCTCCTCCATTGGATTCATTTGTGCTCACCATCAGACCCATTTTTCTAAAGCATCCTTTTCATCAAATTAGTGTCTGCACAGCTCAAGAAGCCTATATTGAAACACTACTGATTGCAGCCTCAAGGCTAAACTGTTGTGACAGACTTTCAAGGCCACCCACAATTTGCCCTTCTCATCTCAATCATTTGTATTTATTTCCCCTTCTCTCCAAATCAGGGGTTCTCAACTGGGGCAATTTTGCCCCCCAGGGGACATTTGGCAATGTCTGGAGACATTTTTGATTGTCATGACTGGGGTAAGGGACTGGAACACTGCTAAACATCCTACAATGCCAGGATAGTCCTGCCCGCCCCCCCCCCCAAAAAAAAAATGACCCTGTAAAAGAAAATAATTTTAAAAAATGGCAAACAAGGGCAGTCACTAATAAGAGGAAGCACATGTCAGCGGGGGTAGGCCCTAGCATGCACCATGGATGGGTCAGAGAATCTTGTCCTCTACTACTCTTTGCTGGGCAATCCAGCAACGTGCAGCAACATTTTAAATGCAACATTTAAATTCCCTTTGACTAAGCAGTGCCACTTCTAAGACTCAGTCTTTAGAAAATGAGACTTGGTGTATACTGAAGGATTGGCTATAATGATTAAAAACTTTATACTACCGGTGCGCCTGGGTGGCTCAGTCGGTTGAGCGGCCGACTTCAGCTCAGGTCATGATCTCGCGGTCCGTGAGTTTGAGCCCCGCATCGGGCTCTGTGCTGACAGCTCAGAGTCTGGAGCCTGTTTCAGACTCTGTGTCTCCCTCTCTCTGGCCCTCCCCGTTCATGCTCTGTCTCTCTCTGTCTCAAAAATAAATAAACGCTAAAAAAAAATTTTTTTTTTTAATAAAAAAAATAAATAAAAACTTTAATACTACCTAAACACCCACCATTGGGCTTCTATACCACTGCCAAAAAGAATGAGATGGGCTTGGATGTATCAACAAAAAACAAGGAAAGCCATGCTACCCATGGGTAGGGCAATAGGGGAAACCAAGTTACAGAACTATATGTGGAGCATGAGCCTACCAATGTAAAAGATGTAGACATGTTTATATACACAACTAAGTGGTCTGAAAGGATTATTTTTAAGGCCGACTTCCCAAAGTGCCTAAGTCTGAGAAGCAATGGCATGTATACAGCGTTAGCTGCAGCTACCTTATTTTCACGAAGATTGAGCACCAGAGTCTTAGTGGAGGGAGAACATTATACATTTCAGCACACCCCACCCTACCTCTTTATGTTTTATGTTGAGAATTATATTTCAGTGGTTGTAAAAACAAGGTAACAGAAGCACGGGTGTGCTTCGGTGTGTGCATCAGCAACGCAGAGGTGATGAAGGCTGAAGGCATAGCTCTGGTTCTGTTCTCTCGGTCTCCAGCCAGCAGGGGAATCACATTCCCTTCATCCAGAAAGGCTGAGGCCATTCACATCTCCCCCTAAGTCTAAAATTTGACGATTCGGTTACCTCCCTTCTCCTTCAGAGATGTGGAGCTTCGCTACAACAAAAGTGACAGCACTGGACAGAGAAGGGAACTGATCAGGAAGACACATACTTTATACTTGGCCACAAATCTAAATGTGACCTACACAATTTTTTTTCTTACTTTTCAAATAAATTTAAGGGGCACCCTCAAATCCGAACACTCCTTGGGAACCACTGTGAAATATCAATATACTAAACATTTTCACACAAACCAGGAAAACTTAGATCATAGGTCGACAGCATAAAATCAGAGCCTCCAACATGAGTCTATGAAAAAGGTGTGAAACTGAGCCAGTATAACCCCAATTGCTAGCTTATCTGCTACTACTCATTTATACATTTATTCCCTTTGTAACCTGAGAACTCTCACTCATAAATAGGCACCACCAGGCACCGCAGTTCAAGGAAAAAAAATATGGAATAGAAATTTCTATTCATCAATTATCTTTTGTTTTACAGCAAATTTAGAAGGAATCCCCACAGTTCTATTATCAGTAGAGAACTCTGTTCTAGTTGTTTTTTGGCAGCACAGTTTGAAAACTGCTGCTATAAAACGTATCTTTGTTACTTGAAAGATGACCACCCATCTCTTTACTTGCTGCGCAAGGGCACTGAGTACTAGAAATCAGCACGTAGGAGAAACTGGAAGCACACACACTAGCATCCTACTAGTTAGACAATAAGCTCATTTCCTCTTAAAACAGCATTTTGAGCATTCAGGTTTCAGAATGATTTATTTTCTCTCCTTGTTTTACCAAGATAATGGTCCAAGGATCCTTCCAGTTAAGTCAAATTTTACTCTAGTGCTGCTGCAAACACACACACACAGAGGAGAAAACGTAATACGGCAAGCATTCTAAAGGCTGGGATACTAAGAAAAACGCCCTAAGAAGGCACAAAACATTCCTCCAACAGAGTGTTTTTCAATCTCAGCCTAACTCGCATTTTGGGCTGGATAACCAACCCCTTACTGAGGGGAGCAGAGCCAGCAGCACCCCCGCCCCAGTTGCATCAACCAAGTATGTCTCCAGACAAGGCCAAATGTCCCCAGGAATGGAAGGGTTGGGAAGGCAAAAGAGCCCTGGTTGAGAACCCTGCTCTACGAGGAGGAGAAAAACACCTGCTTAAAAGGAGAAAAGGATATACGTGGCAGCCAGAGAAGTTTCTTAAAGCATACCAAGGTTGAGCCAGTCAATCCATTTCATTTTGGAAAATGAAAGGCCAACCTTAACAACCATCTAGTAGCTCATCCAAAACCAAGAATCTGTCTACCTGGCAAGCTCCTAAACCTCAAATAAATCAAAGTGGTTAGGAATCAAGAAAGAACTCTAATTGGAAAACTTACAAAGAAAATCATTAGTAACTTAAGAAAGTTTTAAGACGATAAAAGCATACTCAAAGACATACTAAGTGCTTTTCGAGACCTCAAGGCAAACTCTCAAGATGGCAAATTGGTTTCATCTTCTCTGCCAACTCCAATCAACTGGTAGTGACTGCCTGGAGCCCAGAATTGGGCAGGATTCTGAGGTTGAATGTGAGCTCAGGGAAAGAGTATCCGCATGGAACACCAATGTCTGACACATACAGGCAAAGGGCCGTGGTAACACGTATACCTCACACTCACCTTCTTGGTGTTCAACTCAACTTTCTTTATGCTTAAAATAATACCCATCAAATTTGGCTGTAATAAAACATTTTGGGGGGGAAAAGTAATCCTCCACAGTGTCACTAGGCTTACTTAATTCAGGGGCAAAAAGAGGAGGAGGAGGAGGAGGAGGAGGAGAAGGAAGAAGGGGAGGAGGAGGGAGGAGGAGGGAGGAGGAGGGAGGAAGAGGGAGGAGGAGGGAGGAGGAGGGAGGAGGAGGGAGGAGGAGGGAGGAGGAGGAGGAGGAAGAGTCTGATTCTACCACTCTCCTGCTTAAAAAAATCAGCCCTGGATTCTCAACTTCCAGAGAACAGTGTCCAAACCAGCAGAGCCTACAAAGCCATTCACAATCCACATAACATACTTCTCCCAGACTTTCAGCACCCCCACTGCTCTTCATGGTGTAACCAGCCACCAAATGTCTGTTCCTCCAAAACCGCATGCCCTTTCACGCCACCCCCTCTTCTCTGCCTGGCTAATTTCTCTTCATCCTGCAGACCACTTCTCTGTGATGCTTGACTTGTTCTCCAGAGCAAGAGTGTTCCGTGGACCATCAGCATCACCTGGGAGCTTGATAGAACTCTCAGAACTTCAGGCCCCACCCCATCTCCACCAAATCTAAATCAGCTTTGTGACGAGACGTCCACGATTACGTGCACAGTAAAGTATAAGAAGTGATGTTTTGGGGAATGTACCAAGTCTCACTGGACTTAGTTCTTCACAGGCAAGTACAGTGTGTTTCCGAAATAAAAGTGCCTCACACTTTGGCGGGCTGCCCCTGAGGCAAACTCCTCCTTTATTCAACTTCTCTATTAAGCCAAGAAAACCCAAATAGCCACCTTCCAGCCTCCATGGCAGCCAGAGGTGGCCAACTGACATGGCTGTAAGTCAATGAGATGTCAGCAAAAGCCTGCTGAGGGGGCGCTTCTGGAAAAACTTACTTTCCCAGTGCCTTCCTACCTTGACAAACATTAAGGATAAAAAGCCAAAGGGACAAAATAGCCAAGGACAACAGAGAGGAAACACAGAAATAGTCTGAGACCCTGTTGAGCTCTTCAAGCCATTGTACATTAGAACACCTACCTCCAGACTTACTGTGTGAGCTATTTCAACATCTTTATTGCTTAAGGCATCATCATTGGGGCTTCCTCTTTCTTGTGCTGAATGCATTCCTAACTGATTGAGTAAACCCTTAATAAATGGGAAGTGAATGAATGAATGCAATGTGAAATCTACTAAGGGTTCAGAAGATTATATTTTTTAAAAATAGGGCCTCTAAGAATCTGTTCAACTTTGCCAAAGCATGCTTAAAAATCAGCCTCCACATTTCTAGAATTATTGACCCATTTCTGTTCACAGCTTTTTAATGGATTAAAAAAAAAAAAGACAACCTTTTAAAAAGCAATGGAAATGTTCACATACAAAAATGCTGGAGGAATTGATTTTTATATTTTGGAAAGAGTAGAAAACCAAACTTAAAACACTGGGTTCTGACCTTGAAAAGTTTGCAATTTGCTGTGGCTACTGACAGGCAACTATAAGCAAAGAGGAAAAAAGAGAAGAAGAAAAAAGACTTACAGTAGCTGGTTGGTTGCCATTCTCTCCTACTTTCTTATTTTGAGATCTCTGACACTGATCTCATTTTTTTCCAGTCCCTATCCCAGTCAAGTATTTCCATTCAAATTTCCAAGATCAAACAGCAGTCATTTTTTCTTTTTAAGAAAAACAGAACATAAATAAATATAAATAACATGTATTAAAAGAGGAGGGGTGCACTCTGACAGTATTGTTCCTCAACAAAGTAGGTCCTCAATCAAGTGCTGAATCCTCAGATCATTTTATATTTTAGTCAAATCATTTATTTTTACTTAAATAAATTTTAGAAAGGCACTTTCACAGCACCAATGAAAAACCAGTACCATTTGTCACAGATAGAAGACAAATGTAAAAACAAACACAATGAAAACATACCCTTATTAAATCCTAGCTACTGCTGTCTGCCAAGGCCTCTAAACTTAGCTTGTTCTGTTTAAAAAACAAAACAAAACAAAAAGGTGGGGGAGTGAGCATGAGGTGTTAAAGTCAGGCTACCACCAAGCTGAGACCTTCTCTTGGGCATAATCAGGACAGACAGAATGGAAAAGGAATTAACTTTCTCACTGTGTGATTTCATTCTATTTAATACCATACCCATGTCCCACCTCAAAGTATCCCTCCTGCAATCTCAAATCATCTTCCCCTCTTTTTTGCTCAAAATAAGAGCCCATCTCCTTAGTGCAGCCTAAATGGCCCTACACAGCTACCACTCAGCTCTCATCAGAGCTCACCACGCCTCCAGCTCCACCCGCAGACAGCAAACGGGGACCCAAGGGCCATATCTAGTCCACTGCTTGTTTCTGTACGGCCAGAGAGCTAAGAACAGTTTGCAGAGCTAAATATTTGTAATCAATCTGATGATAGGGAACGCTAATTTTGAACTCCAATTAAGGTAAACACTCCTCCCATTAGTAGACCTATATTACAAAATACAGTATTCACTCACCATATTTTTATTTTAGTCAATGAACATTTTGTGGAAGTTTGTTTTTTCTTGTTTTTTAGTACCTACATAAGAGCTTCCATTTTGCATCCTGGCCATTTACTATATGGCCCTTTACAGAAAGAGTTTGCTGATCCCAGAGCTACACTGTTCCTCACGTGCACCAAGCTCTCAGGCTTTCACACTTTTATACCTGGGAGGCAATTCCCCCTGACCTCCTCAAGGCTGGCTCTCCCTGGTTACTCAAGTCTCAGTTCAAACCCCGCCTCTTCCAAGAGCGTCACCCTAACCCTGCCCCTCCCCATTTAAAGTAGCCTGCCAACACATCAATCACATCACCAAGTTTTAATTTCTTCAAACCACTATCTGATATTACCTCCTCACCTTACTAAAATCTGTAATGATAAAGAGAATAAACGCAGCAAATATACATGGTACTATGCACAATGGAAGCGATTTGCATACCAGGTTGAACCTAATAGAAGTGCCAATCTGTAAGTCAAAAACGGTCAAAAATGGGTAATCTCACAGGGTTCAACCCAACATATCAACTTGTTTGCAGCTCACAACCACCTATGAGGTAAGTACCAGATGATGAAGCTGGCACAGAGAGGATGAGAAACTTGCCTGAGGTCACAATGCTAGTAAAGCATTATGGCAGAACGAGGATTTGAACCCAGGCTCAACTTTCCCACCCCCAAGAACGTAAGTTCAATGAAGGCAGGAGGTCTTGTTCATTGCCATTATCCCTCCAGGGCCCGTCACAGGGCCAGGCACGTAGTAAGCCCTTAATACTCGAAGAATGAATGGGTGAGTCTCCCTTACAAACAGTGGCATCGGTCCTAGACTCGGGGCCCACCCCTCTTTAGACCCGTGCGCTGGTTGGCCCGCCGCGCCGCCAGGAAAGGAGGAATGGAAGGGAGACCTGGGGAGCCGGGTGCCCCAGGGACGCAGGGGGCAGGGCCCCCCTCCTGGGGGTGGGGACGCGGCGGGGCTCACCTTGAAGTCGCGGCTGTGCTGCGGGGTGTACTCCAGGGTCCAGAGGGCCCGCACCAGGTGCGCCAGCTGCTCGGTGACCTCGCCCTGGCCCTGCGTGCCGCGGCCCACAGGCTGCTCGGGGTCAGGCGAGGGCTCGGGCCGCCCCGCCCGGTACTGGCCGAGCGCCAGATACTCGGCGAAGAGCTCGGTGTTGCTGAGACACTGCAGCGTGGCGTTCATGAAGCACGTGTTGCCGTGGTTCCGGAGCCCCGCCACCCCGGGCACCGGCTCGGCGGCGCAGGCGGGCGGCGCGGGCGAGGCGGGCGGCGGCGGACACGGCGGCGGCGTGGGCGCGGCGGCCGGCCCGGGCGGGAAGCAGCTGCGGAGGCCGCCGCGGTCCGGGGCGGCGCCCTCGGAGCTAAGGTGCGAGAGCGTGGACAGCGTCTTAAGGACGCGGCTCATGAAGCTGCCCACCGAGCGCGCCGACGAGGGCGAGGCGGGCGCGGCCGGCCCGGGCCCCGCGGGGCCCCCCGCGCCACCGCCGCCGCCCGCGCGGCCGCTCCGAAACAGCCGCTTGCTGAAGGAGCGCTTCTCCTTCCCGCCCGCCGCAGCCGGCGGCCCGGGCCCGGGCGCCGTTACCTTGGACATGGCGGTCGCCGACGCTCATCACCTCGTCCGCCCGCCCGGCCCGCGGCCCCGCCACGGCCGCCGCCGCATCCCGCCGCGCCGCGCCTCACCGGGCCGGGGGGCTCGACGCCCCGCACACCTCAGAGCGCCGCCGAGCGAGCCAGCTAACGAGCGGCGGCCGGCGGGGCGGGCGGGCGCGCGCGCGATCCGCCCAGCTGGGCCGCTCACGTGACCCGCCTCCCGGCGCCGCCCGCCCGGCGCTGAAGCCGCTGTGGCTGCCATGTTTATTGTGGGAATGGATGTGCCCCTCCAGCCAGACGAGATGACTCTCGGCCCCGGGGCGGTCCCGCTTTGTGAAGTCCAAGAGAGGCCATGTCTAATGTGGGCACGGTCCCAGCAAGGTGGACAGCGCTGGGCTCGTGCCCGGGGATGGACCCTAGGGGTGGGTCTCGGTCCTCTGATCTGATGGCGGAGGCCTTGAGAAAGTGCGGAGATCAGGTTGCCGCCCCTTACCAGACCGTGGAAGAAGTGACGGATATGGCCCTGAACAGTTCTGAGCAAGCCAGTCCTGCCCGGCTCCCGAGGGACCCGGACCGCCCGCGCGCCTACCCGAACGCCATCACCGAGTCTGGCACGCCCCAATAGGCTTGTCTTCCAGGTGGCACGTTGTGGTCGCAGTGAAACCGTATACCCAGAATTACCTTCCTTTGCAGACCTGCCTTTAAAACCCCGCTGAGCTCTACCTTCATTCATTCATTCAACATACGCCAGGCACTGTAGGCGCTGGGAATATGACAAAGTATGACATTAACACAGTTTCTGCCTGCCCTCTTGCACTTTCTACCCGCGGTTGCTGATAATAGCTGCTATGTTTCAAGCATTGTGCTAAGCATGCAATATTTCCTTTAATTTTCAACTCAATGCCTTTGAGGTTGGTACGATGTATCCATTTCAAACCCAAATTTGTTTCAAAGCCTCTAGGCTTGACCTGTAAACGAAAGGTCACAGACCCACATAAAATCACAGGGACCAAGATGTGTTATATCAAAGAATCTCGGTGCTTCAGTCATCATATTGACAATTAATACTTGAAATGACTTGGCTCTCAGTGTTGGGGAGAATATAAGGAATGGTGGGGACTGAGCAACTACAAGTCAACATCTTTCTAAGGGGGGTGGCTACCACTCTCAACCCCATCCAGTTGTTCCCATGTGAAAATGAGGGCTCAGATCATCTAATTTCTTAAAGAGAAATTGGGAATCCTATTTTTAAATGTTTCAACCAAAAAAAATAGTGCAGAAAAAAGAGAAAAGTATGTCTTAGGGCTCCTGGGTAGCTCAGTCATTTAGGCATTAGACTCTTGATTTCCACTCAGGTTATGATCTCACTAGTTCAGGAGGTGGAGCCCTACATCAGCCTCTGTGCGGACATCACAGAGCCTGCTTGGGATTTTCTCCCCCTTTCTCCCTGCCTCTCTCTCTCTCTCCCTCTCTCAAAATAAAATAAACATTTTTTTAAAGTACATGTTTGGGGCGCCTGGGTGGCGCAGTCGGTTAAGCGTCCAACTTCAGCCAGGTCACGATCTCGCGGTCCGTGAGTTCGAGCCCCGCGTCAGGCTCTGGGCTGATGGCTCAGAGCCTGGAGCCTGTTTCCGATTCTGTGTCTCCCTCTCTCTCTGCCCCTCCCCCGTTCATGCTCTGTCTTTCTCTGTCCCAAAAATAAATAAACGTTGGAAAAAAACATTTAAAAAAAATAAAAAAAATAAAGTACATGTTTGGGCTGCATTCATCTCAAAATTAACTGGTTTGTGACCTCCTCTCTATAGATTCTCCTTTTTGCTAACCTTTGGCCTGAGTCCTGTTTACTATATAAGAGAGAAATCAGGGAAGGGCGAACCCTTCTCCTTTTTAAAACAAAAATCCCACCTTACAACAAATTTCAGAGTAAATGGCTTTTGCCAGAGTGACCCACACCAAGTAAACAGGAACTGTATGGTGACACCCCCCAGGGTGCTCTGCACTAGCCTCCAAATCACCAACATTCCCACCTCCTACTCAAATATCCATTCTTCACCACATCTTGAGCTCATCTGAGCACCAGGAAGAAAGCAATCTGATCATTCATACTGAAGTTTGAATGCAATGGCCCTTGGCCTTTGCAGGCATGTTTGAGTTTTTTTCAAACATGAAACTCATGGGTGAGGGAGGGACAAAAGGAAGGAATCGCTTTTAGTGGAATTTCAAGCAGTTGGACAACACTTTATCACAATACCCAGCCATTGTGTTATAAGTTTGTTTGCTTGCTTACTAGCTTGTTTTTAGGCAGTGGGAAGGGTCTTGGAGCTGTGGTCTCCTTAAGTGTCAACTGACTTAGAAGTTAGCCCTCAATTAGTTTTCTCTAATTTTATTTTTTTTTTAGCACTGCTCTATTTTGAACTTAGATGTTCATAGCACCATCTTGCATGCTCAAAATCCCCAAAGACTATCAGCTCTTAAGGCAGAGTTTTGCTGACCATAGAGCCCAGCATTGACCACGGTTCTAATAAATGTTTGGTTGAATGAATAAACTGCTTTAGAAAGAAATTGAGCATAGCAAAAGCTTTTCACTCCCCACATTTTATGCCCCGAGCCCATCTCCAATTTCAACCACCGCTACAACCTGTGTAAACCATTGCACTGTGATGATCCCCACTTCAAATGCCTCCTGTTTACCTCTTTGCTTTCCTGCCGGAGGGTTTTTTGCAAAGCCAAAGAACTCTCACCAGAGGGGAGTTTGAATTAACAACTCTTCCTCCCCCAACAGGGACAACCTTCAACCAGTAGGAAATACCAGTCACTGGATAAGCTCCCAGGAATCTCAGCCTTTGGAGAGACAACTGTAAGGTGCACCTAACAGGATTCTTCAGAGAGTTCCCAAAGGGATGGAGCCCCAGTTGCCCACCATAACCAGTTCAATAAGGCACCCTTTCTTGGATTTCTCACTTTCCCTGTCTTCCTTTTCCTACTCTACTCCCTCACTCTAGCTTCCAGGATCACCTCCCAAATATACTACCTGCACCCAGGTCTTTGTCTCAGGCTCTGGTCTAAGGACAATCCAAACTAAGACACTGAGAAGCTTTAATCAGGGCTAGCTATTTAAACCCAAGACAGATATGGAATTGGTCAACATTGCGCTTTCTCCTAGCTGCTGTACACGATCCTTGACCTTATCTACCAACAGGCCTTGTCCACGTGACTGTCCAGCTGACTGCTTTCCAGGTCATCATGCTTTTGTTTTACTGTCACACATGGCTGGCAGACAGCAGGTGCTAACAAACGCTCCTTTTTTAAATTTACTAAACTGAAAGTCAAAGATCAGTGGAAGTTGACCATGCTGTTTCTCTTTATACTGGAGCCTTAGCCTGAATATGACCCCATTGCCTAGGCCCTCTTCTCCGGTCCAAGCAAGCCACATGGAATGCCATCTCACTGTGTGCTTTAAAAAAAATTAGGGCTGAGCCCATTACCAGATCTGACTTCTTTGGCTTAGCACCACCAGACAGAGGCAAGCTCGGGCTCATCCCCATTGAATATCGCCTCCTCCCCTAGCCCGGATGCCACTTACATATTTTCCTGCCAGCATGTAGCAAAATCCACAATGTAATCAGTGTAGTTCAGCTGCAAACCTGAGGCTGGTTTCCACTGGAATCCACTAAAATACAGTTCTCTCTGATTTTCTCGTGCTGGAGTTGCCCTCCAGTCCCCAGCAGGATGGAATGTCTTGGTCTTCCTTCAGCACCCTCAGGCAGGTGGGAAGACACGTAGGCCTTTGCTCAAGCTGTTTCCTCTGTCCCAAACACCTTTCCTTGAGCCTCCGCTTAACTAACCTGTCTTTGTTCCTTCTGCAGGCTCTCTTGGCACCTCTCAGTCATGACAGTAATGTTACCACAGTACAAGTCAGCTTACAATCTGTCACCTGCCCTGGAGTGTAGGTTTCCACCCAGGAGAGGCCATCTTATTCATTATTGGACATCTAGTAAGGTAGCCATCGTAATAGCATACAGATGTATTTGGAAGCCATACATCTAAACTCCCTTAGTGGGACATATGACCCCCTTCCCAGTCTGGCCTCTCCCACCATTACAGGTTTATTGGTCCCACAAAGCCCCAAAGCCAACCTACCTCGCTTGGCCAGAACATGGTTGGAAAATAATTCCTAATTGGAGTATGCAGATGGTCCTTGTTTTAAGACCTACACCAAACAACGTAACAACATTCTATAGTAAATCTTCCACGTCCCTCTCTGTACCCACCGCTTACCCCTGCTGAACCAGGGAAACACAAATTAGAAAGAGCAATGCAGTGACTCTCGTCATGATCCAAACTTAGTCCATCCCTGCAACCATTTCTGTAAACTGATACCTCGGATCAAAGGTATGCACATTTCATATGTTGACACCTATTGTCAAGCTGACCTCCAGAAAGGTTTTATCCTGCCAACAATGACTGGGGAGCACATACTTTCCGGTCCCAAGACAGCGCTGAGTTTTTCTGTCTTTTTTATACTGGTAAATTCGAGGAACAGAAGATGTCCTGTTAATGTGTCCCTATTTGTAGAAATGAAGTAGAACATTCTGTACTGTTGTTTCAGCTAGCTAACATCTAAACAGACTTCTGGGGTGCCTGGGTGGCTCAGTTAAGCATCCACCTCTTGATTTCGGCTCAGGTTTGATCTCCCAGTTTGTGAGTTTGAGCCCTGCATCAGGTTCTGTGCTCACACCGCAGAGCCTGCTTGGGATTCTCTCCTCCTCCTCCTCCTCCTCCTCCTCCTCCTCCTCTACCTCATCCTCCTCCCCTGCTCACACACTCTCTAAATAAATAAATAACATAACATAACATAACATAACATAACATAACATAACATAACATAACATTAAAAAAATTAGATAAACAGACTTCCTATTTGGAAAGGATCCCAAATTAGGACAGTGCAGGCTCCCACTGTGAAAAATGGGCAGGAGCTGGGGAGCAGGTTGCCAGAGCCCAGGTGACCTAAAGCAAGGGCAATCAGATGCTTCCACTTGGGCCTTGGCTCTGGAAGTATCTACATAAGGTTAGTTGAAGACAATACAGCAAATTAGTGGATCTGGTGGCTCTGTATTCAGCAGAGGATCCAGTGGTGGCAGTGAGGGTCCAACTGGCTGCTCTAGAGGCAAGTTCTTACTGGTGTCTGCCTCCCTAGGTTTCTGCCCAAGCCTGTTTCTCTGGCTCTGTTTATTGTGTGAGCTAGCCTGATAGGCTTCCTATAAATTCCTTTACTGCTGAAACTAACCTGTGTCAGTTTCTGTTGTTTACAGTCAAGAAAATGACTAGGTAATGCCTTTTTTTTTTTTTTTAGCAATTTGTACTTTTAGTGGTATGATTTACCTGTCCATATCATTTGTCCATTTCTTCTTTGATGTGTTCCTTTTATAAATGTCTGCTAATAAAAGCACCTGACAGATGAATCACATTATTCCTTGGTCTATACCAGTTGGTTATTTACCTTTTACCACATTTATAATGTTTTCATATCAAATAGAAAATTTTAGTTATTTTATATGGTCAGGTTGATCAGTTTTTTTCATAAAAGTTTCTGATTTTTTTTTTAATACATGATTAAGAAAACAGCCTTTCCCCACTCCAAAATCATAAGAATACTTAGAATGTTTTCATTTAGTGCTACTATGCTTTATATTTCTTTCCTTTGTTTTACTTGTAATGTTGGCTCCATATGAAATTTATTTTTGTGTGAGAAATGAGGTAGGGATCTTGCCTTTTCCCCACCCTATATGGCTAGGCAGCTGTCTCAGCACCATTATAAAAAATGATCTAACCTTTCCCCACTCTTTTATAATGTAACTTTTTATCACATATTAAAGTCCACACACATTTAAGTTCTGAAAAATTCTGTTCTATTTCATTGATGTGTCTCTATAAGATGGGTTTAGAATATATTGCCATGTTTGGTAGGATCATACCTCTCAGTATTTTATTGGCTGTTTGCTTTTTCTATCAGATGAATTTAATCCTTTGGGGGAATTAATTTATATAGATTAATTTAAAGAAAGTTGACATCATCACAATATTTATCTTCTTATCTGAGAATAAAGTATGTCTTTTAAAAATTATACAAGGACTTTTTTAATGTCTCTCAAAATAGTATAGTTTCCTTCCATAGGTCTGTGTAATATTAATGAGTTTATTCCTCTCTGTTGCTATTATGAATGGGATATTATATTTTCTGTTGTCTCTAGGACAAAATTTTTTGGTTTTTTGTTTTAATTAAGTTTTATTTATTTATTTTTGAGAGAAAGAGAACACAAGTAATGCAGAGGCAAAGAGAGAAAGAGGGAGACACAGAATCCGAAGCAGGCTCCAGGTTCTGAGCTGTCAGCACAGAACCCAGTGTGGGACTCAAACTCACAAACCATGAGATCATGACCTGAGCTGAAGTCAGAAGCTTAACCTACTGAGCCACCCAGGCACCCTGTTTTAATTTTTTTTTTTTTAATGTTTGTTTTTGAAAGAGGGAAAGGGTGTGTGCTCAGGAGCAGGGGGAGGGGCAGAAAGAGGAGGTGACAGAGGATCCGAAGCAGGCTCTGCACTGATAGCCTGATGCAGGACTTGAACTCACTAACCGTGAGATCATGACCTGAGCCAAAGTCAGATGCTTAACTGACTGAGCCACCCAGGTGCCCACAAAGTTTTTTGTTTTTGTTTTTTTGAGAGAGAGAGAAAACTTCTGAGCAGGGAGAGGGGCAAAGGGAGAAAGAGAGAGGGTCTCAAATGAGCTCCATGCTCAGCAGGAGCCTGGTGTGGGGCTCAGTCTCATGACCCTGAGACCATGACCTGAGCCGAAATCAAGAGGTCGGAAGCTTAACAGACTGAGCCACCCAGGCGCCCCAAGACAGTTATTTTTGTAACAAGCCACCTTGATTTACTTTAGTTCTTTCTCATAATTTTCCGTTGATGCTCTGGAGTTTTTCAGGAATTCATATCAATGCAGGAGATAATAACTTGGCCTCTTCCTTTATAATACTTGTACCTTATCTTTATGCTTTTCTCATCTAATTGCCCATCTGGAATTCTGTTAAGTAATATTAATGAGAGTGGGAAAGCCTGCATTGTTCCTGACATTAACAGCAAGGCTTCCAGTGTTTTACCATTAAGCATGATGCTTGCTTTTGGTTTGAGATATATATTATTTATTGCATTAAAGTGGTATCCATTTCTTCCTCCTTCAGAAAGTATTATTATCAGAAATGGATCTTGAAATTTACCAAATGCCCTCTGGGCATCAACAGTGATGAGCATATATTTGTTTGGTTTTGGTTTTGTTTCTGTGTTTTTTTTTTTTAACCTTTGACCTGTATATCCATCATAGGTTTTGTTTTTTGTTTTTTTTCTTTTGATCATATTTTTCTTCATAGATGTTTGCTTGGATTTTATAAACTTTCAAGTATTCTGCAGATTTGTGACAAAGCTATGACAGTTTTTGTTAGTTTTGTGGAGGGAATTTAGATTTTCCAGTTCCACAATTTTCACTGATGCCTAACACAAGTTAATCTTTTTTTTAATAATTTTTTTTCAATATATGAAGTTTATTGTCAAATTGGTTTCCGTACAACACCCAGTGCTCATCCCAAAAGGTGCCCTCCTCAATACCCATCACCCACCCCCCCATCAACCCTCAGTTTGTTCTCAGTTTTTAAGAATCTCTTATGCTTTGGCTCTCTTCCACTCTAACCTCTTTTTTTTTCCTTCCCCTCCCCCATGGGTTTCTGTTAAGTTTCTCAGGATCCACATAAGAGTGAAAACATATGGTATCTGTCTTTCTCTGTATGGCTTATTTCACTTAGCATCACACTCTCCAATTCCATCCACGTTGCTACAAAGGGCCTTATTTCATTCTTTCTCATTGCCATGTAGTACTCCATTGTGTATATAAACCACAATTTCTTTATCCATTTATCAGTTGATGGACATTTAGGCTCTTTCCATCATTTGGCTATTGTTGAGAGTGCTGCTATAAACATTGGGGTACAAGGGTCCCTATGCATCAGTACTCTTGTATCCCTTGGGTAAATTCCTAGCAGTGCTATTGCTGGGTCATAGGGTAGGTCTGTTTTTAATTTTTTGAGGAACCTCCACACTGTTTTCCAGAGTGGCTGCACCAATTTGCATTCCCACCAACAGTGCAAGAGGGTTCCCGTTTCTCCACATCCTCTCCAGCATCTATAGTCTCCTGATTTGTTCATTTTGGCCACTCTGACTGGCGTGAGGTGATATCTGAGTGTGGTTTTGATTTGTATTTCCCTGATGAGGAGCAACGTTGAGCATCTTTTCATGTGCCTGTTGGCCATCCGGATGTCTTCTTTAGAGAAGTGTCTATTCATGTTTTCTGCCCATTGCTTCACTGGGTTATTTGTTTTTCGGGTGTGGAGTTTGGTGAGCTCTTTATAGATTTTGGATACTAGCCCTTTGTCTGATATGTCATTTGCAAATATCTTTTCCCATTCCGTTGGTTGCCTTTTAGTTTTGTTGGTTGTTTCCTTTGCTGTGCAGAAGCTTTTTATCTTCATAAGGTCCCAGTAGTTCATTTTTGCTTTTAATTCCCTTGCCTTTGGGGATGTGTCAAGTAAGAAATTGCTACGGCTGAGGTCAGAGAGGTCTTTTCCTGCTTTCTCCTCTAGGGTTTTGATGGTTACCCATCATAGGTTTTTGGTAACGAATAACATAAACTACTTTTAGCTAATTTAAGCAGAAAAGAGTTTCTTGGAAGGGTGGCTATAAAGCAACTCACAGAACACTCAGAAAAGCTTCAGAATCAGACTGGGAAATCAAAGAAGAAAGTACGTTGTAGCCAGAGACCTGCTCCAGAAAATGCTACCTAAGATGATGCTGAACATTCTACTGCCACCAAGACTGGTACCACCATTTGACAGTGGCAGCCACACTCTGGACTCTTGGTTCTGCCACAGCCACTCTGAATAATCTTGAATAATATCTGATTGTCCTTGAACTTTTGCTATCACGGCTTCAAAATCCTAAGCCCAAAGTGGAAGCATCCACTGATTGGGCTAGATCCTAGTTCTGGTCATGAGCTGCTGAGACATAGGGAAAGGACCATAATGCCCTATAGCTTCCCTCATGGGAGACTGACCTGCCTCCCCTCTATCTTGAGATTCCCTCCAAAAGGAGCACCACTGAATGCCAGGCAGCCCGAAATGACAAATGTCCGCTGTAACCTATTCCTGTGGTGCACCATACTGGTAACATCAAGTGTATTGCTTTGTCTGCTTGATAACATTTCATACAGAATTTTATATCTATTTTTATAAGAAAGCCAGCCTGAAGGCCATGTGTGTGCGCTCAGTATCCTTGTCAGGTTTCCGTTTTACCAGCTCTTTAAACACAATTGTGAAGTGTCCCTATTTCTTTAGGTCTGGACCTGTTTTCAAAGGATGTGTTTTCAAAGGATTATAAAATTCACCTAATTTACTCTCTAGTTCTGGTAGAGCAGGCAGTTCTTTGAAATATTTTGTAATTTTCATCCATGAATATTGGCCTGTCTAAATTTTCTTTCTCCTCTTGAATTAATTTCAGTCATTTTATCTTTTAGAAAATCACCCATGTTTTCCAGTTTACTAGCAAAACCTTACAAAAAATTATCTCATGGTTTTACTTTCATTTTAGCTCAGGGCCATGGAGGCAAGTTAAATATATTCCTCAATTTGTGACTCTGTCATCATTGGTGTGGTGATGGCCTCCCCTGCTCCCTACCCATTTCTTGTCTCCAAGGACATTCACTAAGATCCAAGATTGTAGCTGGTGCCCTACCTGGAACCTGTGGGATCCTTTTGCCTTTTCTGTGTGCCCATCCCCAGCTGTGTACTTTACTACAAATGGCTGCACTTGTGATTGTCTTCTGGCACCTGCTTTTAGGCTACTACCACTGGGTTGTCTGCTTACACAGAAACCTGGAAGTGCCTAGGGTTTATGTTTTCTGGAATGGCCCTCAGCCAATGACAGTGCGGGAGTGTGGAAGCTAGCTTCCCTGCCTCCAGTCATGACAAGTCATGAGGTGGAACATTCCAGAACTCCCTCCAGGATTAGACTAAAGATACTCTTCCTGAGACCTTTCCCCTGATCCCATCCTTCCTTGACTTCTTCCTTTTCCATGACCTGTTCCCCTCACCTCTTAACAAGTTTTTTCTAAGAGGTCTTCCTGAATAAATCACTTCACACAAATTCTCATCTCAGGGTCTGGTGCTGGGGAACTGGTCTAGGACAAGGATGATTTAACTTATTCCCAGCCCTGAATGATTGGCATCCATCTAAAGAATTGCATTCTAACACCCAGACATTGATTGTCCTAGAGATGCAAATGAGATCCTGTGAGATTACAGAAGATGAAATCAGTAATTCAGTTGGGAGGAGATAACAAGCACTTCATTTAGAAAGTGTTAGCCAGACTGGGTTTTTAAGGATGAATAGGAGTTGGCCAGATAGGAAATATAGTGGGGGTAGGGTGTTACAAGAAGAGGTAAAATGGACAAAAATTTATAATTATAAATTACATGTGGTTCTTATGCTTTAGGGATTCAAAATATAGTGAGTGAACGTGGAAAGCCGAACAAGTCTCAGAGAAATTGTAATGCAAGGGATACATAAGGGCTAGAACAAAGAGGATGTTATTATTATTGCCTCAGAGAATGAGCTGGGTTTGAAAGAAGTGAAAATGAATTTTCTAGGCAGAGAAGGGAGTAAGGGAACCCCAAGGAGACAGAAACACATGTGCAATGATGCGGTGAGTCTCAAACCCATGAACCATGAGATCATGACCTGAGCTGAAGTCAAACTCTTAATCGACTGAGCCACCCAGGCACCCCTCTCTCTTTTTATTTTTTTTTAAATATTTAAAAAAAATTTTTTAACATTTATTTATTTTTGAGACAGAGAGAGTCAGAGCATGAACAGGGGAAGGTCAGAGAGAGAGGGAGACACAGAATCTGAAACAGGCTCCAGGCTCTGAGCTGTCAGCACAGAGCCCGATGCGGGGCTTGAACTCACGGAGTGCGAGATCATGACCTGAGCTGAAGTCAGACACTTAACCGACTGAGCCACCCAGGCGCCCCACCCCTCTCTCTTTTTAAACACCAATGGAACAGGACTCTAGTCCAGAGCCTTAAGTAGGCAACACTGTTGGAATACTTTGTAGTTTACATCCCACGTGATCTTTGGGAACCTTGCCACTCCCCGGTGAGAGGTAGAATCTATGCCCCACTCCCTTTGGAAACTTGGTGGGCATTTATGACTCTCTTGACTAGCAGAATTCAACAATGACACTATATGACTTCTGAGGCCAGATCATAAAGCACAATATACATTTTGTCTCTCTGGTTCTTTCTTAGGATATTCACTGTTGGAACCCATGCCATGAGGAAGCCCAGGCCACACTGAGAGGCCCACGTGGAACCAAGCCCAAAGTCCTGAGCTCCAGGCCCTGGCTGAGCTCCAGCTGAAAACCAGCACCAACCTGCCAGCCGTGCAAGTGAGCAATCCCGGAAGTGGGTAATCCACCCAGTGATGCCTGTACAGCAGAGACAAGTCTTCCCTTCCAAGCCCTGCCCAGGTTACAGACTCATGGACAAAATAAATTATTGTGTTGTTTTAACCCATTAGGTTGTGGGGTAATTTGTTATTTATAGTTGGGTAACCAAACAAGCTATCTGGATAGATTTTAATTAGATTGTTTTGTTTTCCTCTCTTCATTTTTTTTTTAATTTTTTTTTCAACGTTTATTTATTTTTGGGACAGAGAGAGACAGAGCATGAACGGGGGAGGGGCAGAGAGAGAGGGAGACACAGAATCGGAAACAGGCTCCAGGCTCTGAGCCATCAGCCCAGAGCCTGACGTGGGGCTCGAACTCACGAACCGCGAGATCGTGACCTGGCTGAAGTCGGACGCTTAACCGACTGTGCCACCCAGGCGCCCCTCCTCTCTTCATTTTTATATTCGCCCTCTATTTATGGCAACACTGATTATCTTCTTGCTACAGTGATATGAAATTTAAAAATATATTTATTCCTTGAATGTGGGCTTGACTTAGTGACTCATTTCCAATGAAAAATTGTGGAAAGGGAAAATTAGCAACTTTGGAGTGCAGAGAGCTGGCAGCCACTACCTTAACCAAGGTTAACCTTGATCAAAGTTAACATCACTCAGGGATAAGTCATGTTGATATTAAGCAACCCCTTGTGGTAATCAGGGTTCTCCAGAGAAACATAACTGATAGGACATGTGTGTGTATATACATACATTAATATATATAGAGAGAGAACAAGAGACAGGATGGAGCAGAGATTGTGGGAAACAAAAGACAGAAGGAGAGATTTATTATAAGTAATTGGCTCACATGATTATGGAGGTTTAACAAGTCCCAAGATTTGTAGTCATCAAGCTAGAAACCCAAGAGAACCAATGGTCTACTTCCAACCAAAGGCCAGCAAGAAAAGCCAATGCTTTTGCTCAAGTCCAAAGGCAGGGGAAAAACAACAACAACAACAACATCCCAGCTCATACAGTCAGACAGGAGGAATTCCCCTTAATTGAGGGAAGGTTGACCTTTGTGTTTTATTTGGGCCTTCAACTGATTGAATGTGGCCCATCCAAATCAGGAAGAATAATCTGCTTCACTCAGGCTAACAATTTAAATGTTACCTTCATCCAAAAACACCCAGAATACAGTTTGACCAAATATTTGCGTGTCCCATGACCCTAACAATTTGACACATAAAGTTTAACATCAAACCCTAGTACAGTGTGATGAAGAAGGCACTTCACCTCTATGGTATTCTTCACCAAAAACTAACTCTGGTCTAATCATAAGGAAATACTTCATATAGATCCAAATTTAGAGACATCTACAAAACCACTGACCAGTACTCTTCAAAAATGTCAAGATCAGTAAAATCAAAGGCTGTAAAAGACCAAAGGACTTTAAGAAGATACAATGCCTAAATGTAGTGAGGTACCCAGATTAGATCCTGCAATATGAAAAGGGTTTTCATGGAAAGCCTGATGGAATACAAATAAAACCTGGACTTGAGCTATACTAACTTCTTAGTATAGAAGTTATACTATGCTAACTATACTATACTATACTATGCTAGTATAGAAGTTAGCATAGCTAACTTCTTAACAAATGTATCATGGCTACATGGAGATGTTCACCTTGTTGGGGGGGGCACTGGGTAATTTTATATAGGAACTCTGTACTCTGGACATGTTAAATTATTCCAATGTAAAAAAAAAGTGTATTAAAATGCAGTTAAGTTAAAAAGGGGGGGTAGATGTAAAAAAGTAATGTTGAATAATCAATATTTTTTGTAAGGAAGACTTGAGAATAGTAGAGGAAATAAGAATCCCTTTGTGAGAGAGATTACCTCTGGACATCTTGAGCAGCCACTGATGCGCTTGTTTGGTACAGAGGGCTCCCACCGGGGCTCTCGGCTTCCAGGTCTCTGAGATCAAGCATGTCAGAATGGAGGGGGAGTCTGACCCTCCCTCATGTGACGTAGGACAGATGCCAGAAGTCCTCCTGGGAAACGGTAAGACCATCACAGACCGGAGTCAGGAATGGACAGTGGAATGGAGGCCTTGGGGGTAGTTGTAGACTGCCTGAATGACACCAGAATGCCCTGGAAAAGTAAAAAAGAAAACCTCTAACTTGTTTGCCAAAATCAGAGGATTGTGAGATCATTCCAGTGTAAACACTCAAGTTATATTGGAGAGCTCACTATGTGGTAGGCACCTGTTCAAGATTCTGGGGATGCAACAGTCAAAATACAAAGTGTTTTCCATTCCAGAAGGAAAATAAGCAAATGAACAAATATATAATTTCAACTACCAACAATTGCTTTGAAGGAAAACTAAGACCTAGTAAGGAGATAAGGAAGAAGGGGAGGCCTTTCCCAAGAGGGACATTTGAACAGAGAACTGAATGAAGCAAGGGGACAGAGGCTATGGAAAATCTAGGGAAGACCATTCCAGATGGAGGGAGGAGGTAGTGCAAAAACCCCGAACTAAGGATGCGCTTGGCGTGTTTGAGGAAGAGCAGGAGGTCAGGGTGGCTGCAACAAATCAAACAAAGCAGAAACTGGCCAAAGATGAGTTGGAGGGGATGGGCAAGAGGTCAGATAAGGTAGGACCTTGTGGCCATGAGAAGGAGGAGGAACTCTGTAGATTTAAATTCTCACAAAAATGGAGAAGGTGCTATCAGTGACAATTTGCTATGATGCAACGGGTGATAAGTAATTGTTCACATGATTCAGGAGATTGGGAATTTGAGGATAGATGGATTTCTAGAAAAATGTGCAGATTAAACATATAAATTTTCCTCTGCTCCCTACTGAAACATTACTGACATGAGAGTAAAATCCACAAAAGAGAGATCAGAGAGAATACAGTTGATGAAAGATTGCATGAATCAAGTTTCCATCAGAAGAACAGAAGCCACTTTATGAATTTTGAGAAGGAAGGGGGATTTTGAGGCTTACTCCATCATTGGAAAGCTGAGGAATGCAGGGTAAGCAAGCCACTGTCATCAATCTTAGCCTGCAGCACCAAAGTGAGTGAATCCCAGGACTGACCTAGAAGCTCTGTGCATTCCCAAAGAAAAGACCAGGTGTAGGGTCAGGCGAGAGAGGCAATCGTCTTGGACACAAACTTGAAGAGAGCACCAAAACACTATGTATTAGGTTCTGTAGAGAAACAGACCAACATATATACCTGTATATCTATCTATCTATCTGTCTATCTATCTATCTATCTATCTATTGATTTATTCTAGGAATTGGCTCATATGGTTATGTAGGCTGAGAAGTCCTGCCATCTGCTGTCTGGAAGCTAGAGAATCAGGAAAGCTGGTGGTATAATTGAGTCCAAAGCCCTCAGAATCGTAAAGCCAACGGGATTAACAACCAAAGGTGCCAATGTCTGGGACCAGGAGAAGAGGAATGTCCCAGCTCAGGTAAAAAAAATAGAATTTACCCTTCCTCTGCATTTTTGTTCTATTCAGGCCCTCAGTGGATTGGATGGTGCCCACCTGCCTTAGTGAGTGCCGTCTTCTTTAGGTAGTGCACCAATTCAAATCTCTTCCAGAAACACCCTCACAGACACATCCGGAAATAACGTTTTACCAGCTACCTGGGCATCCCTGATCCCAGTCAAGCTGATGCATAAATAAACCATCACAATTTACTTCTGCAAATAAAGAACATTTTAATGCAAAATTTAGAGAAAAAAAAACAAAATTAAGGAAAAAAATCCATGATGAACAAAAGGTCAAAATTTTAAATAAAAACAGACCCTGATGCTACCCTTGGAAGACCCTGCCTTACTTACCTCTCACCCTAAATCCCAGCGCTGCTTGAGAGCTCTGGGAGGACCCAATGTCTTCTCAACTACCCACAGCACTAAAAGAAGTGACTTTAGTAGCTTGCTGGGAAGCTAGTGAGAACTTCAGGTCCCACTGTTTGCTCCTCTGTCTGCCCACAACTGAAAACAAAAAATAAAAAGGTCTCTTTTATCTTCCAAATTCTTTACAAGTATCTCACATTAGCAAACACTAAGAAAGAGGTTCCTCGAAGTGCAATTCTAGGCTTCCCCCCTGTGATGCAGAAGAGGGAGGTAAGGCTGTCAAATTAATAACAGATAATCCAGCAGAGAGACGTCAGGAAGTTTCAAAATCTGGGGATCAGGTAAAGATATTAACAGAACTGAGAAATATAATATAAAATACTTGCAGAGAGAAAGAAAATAACAAGAGAACCAATCAGTGGCATCTTGAATATGTGAGGGTTATGGGCTGGATTCTGTCCCCCCACAGAATTCATGTGTTAAAGTTCTAACCCTCAGAACTTCAGAATGTGACTGTATTTGGAGGTAGTCTTTACAGAGGTGATTCAGTTCAAATTAAGTTATTTACAGTGGGCCCTAATCCAAAAGGTTGATGTCCTTATACAAAGAAGAGGGAGACCGGGGGGGGGGGGGGGGGGGGGATATAGAGAAAAGATAAGTATTTACACTCAAGGAGAGAGGGTTCAGAACAAACTAATCCTGCCAACATTTTGATCTTGGAGTTTGAGTCTCCAAAACCATGAGAAAACACATTTCTGTTGTTTAAACTGCAGTCTATGTTAGTTTGTCATGGCAGCTCCAGAAAGCTAATATACTCAGAAATTAGAGGCTTCAGCTTCAGCAAAAGATGGGGTAAGGCATGGGGCTCAACATAGGGAACCCACTTGAAAGTCTAACAGTTGACCTTGAAAAACATGGAGTTGAATTATTTGGGTCCCCTTATATGTGGATTTTTTCCCATAAATGCAGCGCAGTACTATAAAATGTATTTCCTCTTAATGATTTTCTTTTATTTTTTTAACTTTTATTTATTTTTGAAAGACAAAGAGAGACAGAGCACAAGCGAGGGAGGGGCAGAGAGAGAGGGAGACACAGAATCTGTAGCAGGATCCAGTTGTCAGCACAGAGCCCAATGCAGAGCTCAAACCCACAAACCATGAGATCATGACCTGAGCTGAAGTTTGATGCTTAACCGACTGAGCCACCCAGGTGCCCCATCCTCTTATGAGTTTCTTTAAAATTTTTTAAATGTTCATTTACTTTTTGAGAGACAGAGAGAAACAGAGCTTGAGTGGGGGAGGAAGAGAGAGAGAGAGAGAGAAAGAGAGAGGGAGACACAGAATCCTAAGCAGGCTCCAGGCTCCGAGCTGTCAGCACAGAGCCCCACGCGGGGCTCAAACCCACGAACCGTGAGATCATGACTTGAGCTGAAGTCGGATGCTTAACCGACTGAGCCACCCAGGCGCCCCATCCTCTTATGATTTTCTTAATAATATTTTTTGTCTAGTTTACTTTATTGTATATTATATATACAAATTATATATTGGTATATAATACGTATAACATACAATATATATGTGTGTAAATCAACTGCTTTTATTATTGGTAAGATTTCCAGTCAACAGTAGAGTATTTGTAGTTACATTTTTGGGGAACCAAAAGTTGTATGCAGATTTTCAACTGTGTGGAGTCTGGTACCCCTAACCCCGGCATTGTTCAGCTATTCTGAACTTTTCTGAAACCTTGGTAACCAAGTAAAAGATTACCACCTAAAGACTGAGGCACCATCTCCAACCCAGCCCATGTCTGTCATTTGGTCCCAGACTGATGCAGATGACAGTTGGCAGGAAATTGGCATTCTTTTCTAGAGAAATAGACAGGGCTTGATAAAAGACAGTGACATTTGGATTCTGACACAAATGGCTGAACTCCTCTGAACACCTTACATTGGAGCCTTCTGAGTTAAAAAGTCACATCCACAATTTTTTAATACCTCACTGTTAAAGATGAATAGTCAGCTCAAAATCCTCAGATGTTTAAGGAAACCCCTTAATTTTGAAAGACAGGCAAAACAAGCAAATAAATAAATAAATAAATAAAGAAGAAGAAGAAACTTGAAGGACATTGAGACAAAGCAGAGAGCTGAAGAAAATTTACTTATTTAAAATTATACTTAGCATGTTTGAAAAGATATTGTATCTATAAAACAATGACATTATTTAAAAAAATGGCTTTTGGAAATTAAAGTTGCAATAGAAGAAATTTAAAATTGAACAAAAGAGTTGGAAGATAAAGTTGCAGAAATCTCCTAAAAAGCAGAATTTTTAAAAAGCTAATGAAATTAGAGACATAATTCACTGTAGTTCAATAATCAACTGGGCAGGACTTCTAGAAAGAGACAGTATTTTCCACCAGGAAGTAATAGAAAACAATGTCCAGGACTGAAGAACATAAGCATCTAGATTAAAAATACCCAGCACAATGTATTTGAAAAAATCCTTACCAGGGCATATAATTGGGAAATTTTAGAATGCCAAGAACAAAAATATCTTAAAAACTTTCATAGAGGGAAAAGGCTACAGTGTCACCAAGAGAGAGGAAGAAAGAAAGAAAGAAAGAAAGAAAGAAAGAAAGAAAGAAAGAAAGAAATCAGAATCTTTAATTAGACTTTCAAAAGCAGCACAAGAAGCTAAACATGATAAAGTGATGCCTTCGCACTAATGAGGGGTCATTATTATCAATCTAGAATTCTTTCCCATAAAAATTGTATCAATCAAGTGCAAGGAGGGAATAAAGGTGTTTTCACCCAATGCCTGAAAAAATGTACTTCCTATGGCTGCTTTGTCAGGAGGCTACTGGAAAATATAATCAACCAAAATGAAGGATTAAACCATAAGAACTAGAGACAACAGGGACACAGGGAGAGACTAAAAAAAATTTCAGAATGCTTAGAGAAAAAAAATCCTAGTTCAGACTGAGTAAGATTACAAAAAGTCTCCAGGAAAGAAGTATCTAAGGGTGAAAAAAAGGGAAACCATGTGTCTGACTGCATGAAAAAAAATTCTTTTTTTAGTGAGGTTTTGCAATTCTGTTGGAAAGTTTAGGAAGAGTTAGAGACAGTGACATAGAAAACTAAGCAAACAAAAACAAGAAACCACAATAACTCCAAGAAAAACACAAAAGTTGACCAAGAGAGGAAATTCAATCATAGCACACCTCACAGATCAGTGTGGAATAATATTTACATAGCCAAAATAACATAAAACACTAAATTAAATAAAAACTGTTTAGAAAAACCATAGTGAGAGGGTTCAAGGAGTACGTGGTCTTATGAAAGTACTAAATCCTTTTCTACACTGTGGCTGTCACTGCTAGCTTCCCACCTACTATTCTCCTCTAGGATTTACCAATAGAACTCAGATTTTGTTTGGAGCAGCAATCTACCCAGCTTAAAAATTCCATCTTCACCTCCCCAGCATCTAGGAGTAACTAGACCCAGTTCTGATGACTGAAATGAAACAGAAGACTGTAGAGATTTCTGGGAATATTTTTCTTTCCTGATCTAGGTGCTATCCCTTCCATCTTGTCACTTGCTTCTTCTTCCTCCCAGGAAGGTAGATTCCAGACCTGAGGAGGCAGCAGCCATTGTGTGACTCTGACATGCTAGGATGGTGAAGCCAAACAGGAAACTGATGTCCTTGAGTGGTTGCACTGACTTCTGGACACTAGTAACACACAAGTAGAAAATGGAACTAAAAAACAAAACTAATGGCACCAAACCCATCAAATACTTGGGAATAAATCTGACAAAGATAGATAAGACCTTTATGCTGAAAACTACAAAATATTGCTGAAAGAAATTTTTAAAATTTGAACAAATGAAATCTTAATAAATCTTCATGGTTAGAACACTCATTAGTACAGAGAAAATGTTGTAATGCCAGTTCTCGTAAAATTGGTCTATGGATACAACATGTTGCCCATCAAAATCACAGGAAGGTTCTTTTGTGGAATTTGACAAGCTAATTCTAAACTTAATAAGGACATGCTGGGGCATCTGGCTGGCTTAGTCAGTGGAGCATGTGACTTTTTTTTTCTTTTTTAGGAGGCTTATTTTACTTAGAGTAGAGCATGTGACTCTTAAACCCAAGGTTGTGAGTTCAAGTCCCATGCTGAGTATAGGGATTACTTAAAAATAAAATCTTTTTTAAAAGGACATGCAAAAGACCTAGAATAACCAAAGCAATCTTGAAGAATGAAAACTTACACTACCAGGCATCAAAATTTTATAGAAATAACATATATCTATTATTTTATTGAAATCTCTTTATTATCTGTTTCCTTCCACTTTCTTCTCTTTTTTTTTTTAATGTTTATTTATTTTGAGAGAGAGCACACACCTGCATGCGACGAGGGGAGGGATAGAGAGAAGGAGTGAGAGAATCCCAAGTAGGCTCCATGCTTTCAGCACAGAACCTGACACAGGGCTCAATCCCATGAACCATGAGATCAGGACCTGAGTGGAAATCAAGAGTCAAAATTCTTACCCAGCTGAGCCACCCAGGTGCCCCTCCTTCCACTTGCTTTGGATTTAATTTGTTTTTCTCATTTAGCCTCTTGAGGTGGAAGCTTAGATCATTGATTTTCAAATATGCTTTAAAATTTTTTTAAACTTCTAATTTTGAAATAATTATACTCACAAGGCTCCCAAGGAGTTGCAACACTAGTACATAGAGCCTTTGAACCCTTTCACCCAGCTTCTACCTTTGAGGACATCTTAAATAACTGAAGTACAATATCAAAACCAGGAAACTGACGTTAGCATAGCATGGCAACTAGACTACATACCATATTTCGTTTTCATCACTTTTTTTTGTTTTATTTATTTGAGTAATCTCTACATTCAACGTGGGACTCAAACTCATGACCCCGAGATCAAGAGTCACATGCTCTTCCAACAGAGCTGGCCAGGAGCCCCTGTTTTCACTACTTTTAACATACACTTTTGTGTGAGAGAGGGGGGCATTCTGTGCACTTTAGTCACATGTATAGATTCGTGCAATTGCACACAATCAAGATACAGAATTGGATACACAAGATACACAAAGGAACTCCCCCCTGCTGCCCCCTCTGTAGTCCCACTCACCCTCTCCTACCCCCAACCCTGTCCTTTAGCAATCATCAATCTGTTCTCTATTTCCCCCCACAGCTTTGTCAATTTGAGAATGTTAAATAGATGGAATCATATAGTATGTGACCTTCTGAAATTAGATTTTTTTGAATTAAAAAAATTTTTAAGTATAGTTGTTATGCAATGTTACATGAAATGTGCTTTTTTTTGCACTAAGCACAATGCCCTTGAGATCTAGCAAGTTGTTACATTTATCACTATTCATTCTTTTTTATTGTTGAGTGGTATTCCACTGTATGCATGTATCACAGTTTGTTTATTTACCTACTGAAGACCTTTGGGTTATTCCCAGTTTTCGGCTTTTACTAATAAAGCTATTATAAACATTTATAAAGAGGTATTTGTCTGAAAAATACCTTCACTCCTCTGGAAAACAATGCCCAAAGATGTGATTGCTGGGCTTTATGGTAAATGCTTGTGTGGTTTTATAAGAAGCTGCCAAACTATTTTCCAGAGTACCAGTTTACATTTCCACCAGTCAGGTATGAGAGATCTAGTTTCTTTGTATCCTTATCAAAAAACATTCTTCTTAAGTATATGCATTACAGTTATAAATTTCCACCTGAGCCTTGCTTTAGTTGCATCCTCTAGACTCAGCTGTTTGAGCCACTGTTAATCATGGTTTCTAATACTCAGAGCAGAATGAAATATTAATTAGTTGTGCCCCACACAACACCAGGGGGCACCATTGACATCATGGTCTAGAGTTTTGGAAAACAAAATTTGAAAGTTTCTATTGGGTATCTTGAATTCAGCTAGGGGGAACAAACCTGGAAAAGACCTGGTACTCTTCAAATATGTTTTAACTTTAACTTTAAAAATGCTTTTAAATTTTTGCTTACTCCCATCATATTTTAATGAAAGCTCACTGGCTAAATGGGATAAGGAAAAATATCTACAGATCAAGAAGTATATGAAATACTATGCAGCTATTAAAAAGAAGATACTCCTTTATGTATTTACATGGAAATATTACCATAATTTGTAGTTAAGTGAAAACAGAAGATTACAGAAAAATACAAGCTCACTTAGGTTATACAAATCACTTTATATATTTATATAATAATTTTTAAGTCTGAAAGAATACACAAAATAGTTAATAATAAAGTGGGATTCTGAGACAAGTGGTTATTAAGCACAATTTTCATTTTTCTGTATTGCTTAATATTTTTACAATGATTGATGTTATCAAATAAAATTTAAGTACATTTCAATTTTTTATTAAAAATTTTAATTTTAATTTTTTTTCAACGTTTATTTATTTTTGGGACAGAGAGAGACAGAGCATGAACGGGGGAGGGGCAGAGAGAGAGGGAGACACAGAATCGGAAACAGGCTCCAGGCTCTGAGCCATCAGCCCAGAGCCCGACGCGGGGCTCGAACTCACGGACCGCGAGATCGTGACCTGGCTGAAGTCGGGCGCTTAACCGACTGCGCCACCCAGGCGCCCCTTAATTTTGTTTTTGAGAACAAGCATGAGTGGGGGAGGGGCAGAGAGAGAGGGGGGGCAGAGGATCTGAAGTGGGTTCTGCACTGATAGCAGTGAGTCAGATGTGAGGCTCGAACTCAGGAAGATCATGACCTGAGTGAAAGTCAGATGCTCAACAGACTGAGACACCCAGGAGCCGCACATTTCAATTTTTTAAAGAAAAGAGATAGCTGAGAAAACATTAATAGCTATTGAAAAAGCAAACTCCCGGGGGCCTGGGGCCTCAGTTGGTTAAGCATAGAACTCTTGGTTTTGGCTCAGGTCATGATCTCACGGTTCATGAGCTTGAGCCCCACATTGGGCTCTGCACTGGTAGTGCAGAGCCTTCTTGGATTTTCTCCCCCCACTCTCTGCCCCTCCCCTGCTCATGCTGTCTCTGTCTCTCTCAAAATAAATAAACTTTTAAAAAAAGCAAACGCCCTCTTGAGAATCTAAATTAATTATTTTCTAAGAAGTACTTGACAACATTGTGAATATCAATCAATTGTTGAGTAAGCTATTGATCAAACCATGAAACAACAGATCATCAACTTCATTGCAGATGAAAAAATGCCCACATTTGATCAATGAACACATTGCTAACTACTCTACTTATTTTCTAAACATTTTATTATGAAACTTCTCAAACATAGAAACAACCTGAAAGAATAATAACATTAAACATCCATTCTTCTTTTTCTGTCAATGCAAACAGACCTGTCTCTTATTGGCGCATTCAACCGTTCAGCCTGTAGTTAGCTGGGCATTTCCCCTGCCTGAGACAACACAGTTCTCCCCAGGCATAGCCTTCTGGAGCTAGGCAAGCCAACCATAACCCAAATTGGAACTGATTCTATTATTTTATTGACTCATTTATTCATAAAATACATATTGAGATTCTATTGTGTGCCAGGCACTGTTCTGCACACTGAAGATAAAGTAGTAAATAAAACCTGCTCTCAGGAGCTTACATTCTAATGGAGAAAGACAGACACAAACAAATAACATACAGTGTGTCCGATGAAAATTGGAGCTATGGACAAAAATAAAGCAGGAAAGGGGAACAGAACATTGGAGGTTGCAATTTAAATAGAGTGGTCACCAAAGTCTTGCTGGGAAGGTGACTTTTGAGCAGAGATCTGAAGAGGTGAAACAGTGAGTTAGACAAAAATGAGGAAGAAGTGTTCTAGGCAGAGGGAATCACAACACAAAGACCTTGAGACAGGAATGTACACACCTGGGTGTGTTTGAGAAACAGCAAGACGGCCAACATGAGACAAGTAAATGAGGGGCAAATATAGGATATGAGGGTTAGAGTGGTAACCGGTTTAGTGGTACTAAATCATGTAGGGCTCCAGAACAGACCATATGGTAGGGCATAAAACAACTCCCAGTTTGTTTAAAAGGTTGGAATTTTACATTGTACATTCTCTGGCCATAGTTGAGTGAAATCAGAAATCAGTAACAGAGAGAAATGTGGGAAATTCACCAACATGTGGAAATTAAATAAGATACTCCTAATTAACTGATGGCCAAAGAAGAAACACCAAAGGAAATTAGAAAATCTTTGAGATGGGAAAAAAAAGAAAGAAAGAAAAGAAAATACTTTGAGATGAGTGAAAATGAAGATACAACACATCAAAATTTATGGGATGTAGCTCAAGCAGTTTTTAGATGGAAATTGATAGCTGAAAATGTCTATATTAAGAAAGAAAAGGTCTCGTCAGTAACCTAATCATCGACCAGAGATGCAAGAGAAGGAAGAGCAAACTGAATTAGGTAGGGCCATATGGGATTTGGCTTCTATAACCTCTGAGTATCTTTTACTGAGACTTGGAATGATGGTTAATTTTTTTATGGGTTTTTTTTTTTTTTTTGAGAGAGAGAGACAGACAGATCATGGCGGGGGCGGGGGGGGGGGCAGAAAGAAAGGGAGACACAGAATCTGAAACAGGCTCCAGGCTCTGAGCTGTCAGCACAGAGCCCGACGTGGGGTTCAAACTTGTGAATTGCAAGATCATGACCTGAGCCAAAGTGGGACTCTCAACCCCCAGGTGCCCCAGAATAATAATTTTATGTGTCAACTTGACTGGGGGTAAAAGATGCCCACACAGCTGGTAAAACATTATTTCTGAGTACTTCTGTGAAGGTGTTTCTGGAAGAGATTAGCATTTCAGTTGGTGAAGTGAGTAAAGCTCATCCTCACCAATGTGGGTAGGCATCATCTAATCTATAGAGAACCAGAACAGAAGAAAAAGGCAGAGGAAGGGCAAAACTTCTCCTCCTTCTTGAGCTGGGATATCATCTTCTCTGCCTTCTTGTTTGAGCTCCCATGCCATAAACAAGTGTTCTTTTTGTAGTCTATTTAGTGCCATGTTTTTCACATTTTCATACTTTTTATTGGTGATTTTGCTGTTTAAAATGGCTCCCGAGTATAGTGTTGACATTCTGCCCAGTATTGATAAGCACAAAACAGCTGTGATGTGCCTTTTAGAGAAAATATATGTGTTGGGTAAGTTTCATTTATGCATGAGTTATAGTGTCATTGGCCATGAGTTCAATGTCAATGACTTGCTCATATATATTAAATAAGGTATCTTTAAAACAGAAATGCACATTTTAAAAAGTTATTTGTTGATCAGTTGATGAATATGTTATGATAAGAAACTTGCAAGAGCCTAACTTTATATTTCACTTAGGAACAATAGTTCAGTATCTGCTAGTTCAATGTTTGTGTCAACTTTATAGAACATAACTATTGCCAGGACAAATATCAAGAATCAACTGTATGTTTCTAGTTTTAAAGGCAATAAGACTGTGATATCTCTCATCCGTACCAACTGAATAACATGGCTGGAGGAGGTCACTTTCACTGTTTCATCTTTCTTACTGTGTCTATTTCAAAGCTGCAAGTCGCATTTGGGAGAGCAACTTCCCAGTAGAGACCTCCTGCATAAAAGGCAAAACCCGCAACTGCTGCTGTCCGCGGTGCTGACCATACAAAGCCAGCTTCTTGCAAGACTTTTCAGTTAGCCAAAATGCTGGCTAAACTCTCTCCAGGGGAAGGTTTTCATTGGCTGTCTTGTTAATCATCCCCTTCCCCGAACCAAATGTGGCCAGAGAGAGAAATGTTATGATTGGTGTGGAGGTTATGGCTCCTACTGGCATCACATGGGCTCAGGTAGGAATTGATGTTTCCCTAAAAGAAAATGTAGGCTCTGTTGCCAGTAGAAAGTGAAATGGATTCCACATAGGCAAGAGAAACAGATTCCTTCAAGAACTCCCCTGTGATAGTCATCTTCTGTATGCTTTCAACAGCCCACCTCATCATTACAGGTAATCTGTGTATGTCTTTTAATCTTTAAAGAATCTTATTAATGAAAGAATATTTTTTTACACTAGGAAAATGATGCTAACTTTTTCAGAAGTAGGAAGAAAGTTTGGAGTTTCTTTGGAGAAAGAAAGTGTCCTAGAAGATAGATGTAGACAAATTTGCATTTGTCTAATATTACAACAATTGATGTATTGCCCCTAGCTAAGACTACACACAGATATAGTACATTGGTCATTGGAAACTAGGGTCTGGTTAATAAATAAGAACGATCTTATATTATGCAACCACTCTTCATTAGCCCAGCAGGTCATAGAAGACTTTGCTAATAATATCCTGGAACCCTACCATCCTATTAGATGGTATATGTATGAGCCTGAAAGTTTGAGTACCACTGACCATACACCTGATTCACATCAATGTTGTAGGTTCTGTGGAGATAATTTAGTGAACTTTGGGCCTTACTGAGATAGCTAAAGAAGTCTGGGATCAGGGACAGTCTACTTTTTTGCCAGAATTCAAATTCCCTTTTTCTTTTAGTAACACAGTGCTCTCACTGGTGTCATCTAAGATAGAAAAATGTTCCGGGGCACCTGGGTGGCTCAGTCGGTTAAGCGTCTGACGTCGGTTAAGCGTCTGACTTCAGCTCAGGTCATGATCTCACAGTTCATGAGTTCGAGCCCCACATCGGGCTCTGTGCTGACAGCTCAGAGCCTGTATCCTGCTTTGGATTCTGTGTCTCCCTCTCTCTCTGTCCTTCCCCTGCTCGTGCTCTGTCTCTGTCTCTCAATAATCAATATTTTAAAAAATTTTTTTAAAAAGAAAAATGTTCCTCAGAAGATTTGTAGATCCTTCATCCGGGACTGGATATGGAATACACTCACTTTAATATACAAATATGGCATCACTCCATCCAAGTGGGAGGATAGTACTTTTATCCCCTATATTTTCTGGGAGTCTCCTGGTCCCTAGTGAAAGAAATTGAACTCAAAATGTTATAAGCACAATAGCAAATTTATTAGTCCAAATAACTAACAAGTCTGGGATATACACCCAGCTTAAAGTAGTCCTGGGTCCAGAGACATTTTATCATCAAGGCTGGAATCCTTTCCATCTCTCAGTTCTGTTTTTCTTTGTGTTAGCTTCACTCCCAAGCCCCATGTGATACTCCCCACAGCTCTTGGATCACACAGTCCTTTCTGCTAGTAGCCCTCTCACCCGTGCAATCTTCCTTTCTGCAATCTTCTAGAAAACACTCTGGGTGGGCATGACTTATATCGGGTTAAATTGTGGCCCATGCCTACTCCAGAACCAAACACTAAGACCTGAGTGATAGGATAAGCTAATTGGCTACACCTAGAGCCAGAAATGGGATCGACCCAACTTGAATCACATGGACTAGGAAAGGGGGATGAATGGTTCTCCAAAGAAAACTAAAGGATGACTCCAAAAAAAAAGGGAATTGATGTTGGTAGAAAAAAAGAAAAGGAGGGGCACCTGGGTGGCTCAGTCAGTTAAGCGGCCAACTTCGGCTCAGGTCATGATCTCACGGTCCGTGAGTTCGAGCCCCACGTCGGGCTCTGCGCTGACAGCTCGGAGCCTGGAGCCTGTTTCAGATTCTGTGTGTCCCTCTCTCTGACCCTCCCCCATTCATGCTCTGTCTCTCTGTCTCAAAAATAAATAAATGTTAAAAAAAGAAAAGGAAAGGAAACGTGACCACGACACCATTGTTTTTGGCAAAAAGTCTGTGTACTTAGGGGACAGTATAAGTCTCATGTCATATTGATTTTTCCTAAGTGGCCTAGAAGTGGTAATGTTGACAGTATTGACAACAAAGGGATGTGTTGGTTCCTTTTAAGCTTCCTTTCTCACTCACTCTCACCACATTCTCTAAGAAATGCCCACCTACCTATAGTGGTAGACCTCATCATATCCAAGGAACAACACAGAGACCAATGAGAAAGAAGCAGAATGAATCAGAGTAAGAGTGGTAGGAGATGAGAAAGGGTGACAACAGGGGTCAGACAAGGAGAACCTTGTAGGTGACCATAGGGCTTTGGCTTTTGCTCTGGATTTATCAGGTTTAAACAGAGTGACATGATCTGACTCTAATTTAATAGTATCCCTTTGGCTAGTATATTGACAATAGGACTGTAGAAGGGCTAGTTAGGAGAACATGGCAATGATCCAAATGATACATGGTGACAGACTGGAGCACAGTGATGGCCCCAGCAGTAGTGAGAAATAGACTTTGGTATGTTTTATAAATATGGACGCTGATGCTCCCAGAGAAAAAGGAAGTTGTATATGGCCTAATCATGACAGAGGTTCAGAGACAACACCAATCTGTACCCAAGATAAGTTTTTACAACATGGATCAACTATACCTTATACAAACATCTTGATAGAAGGAAGTGTGGGGCTTTCTCACCATCTCAGATGTTGAACTGCCCAACATCTCAGATGTTGAACTGTCTCCAAGGACTTTTTGTCATCCCTCATATGGGACCTGGGAAGGTGAGGGTTGCTCCCGCTCACATGTAGCTTTGTGGGTAAGCGTGTAGGCTTTGTGAAAGAGCAGACTTGGATGCCAATCTTTGTTCTACCAGGAATTCAGACTTGAATTCCTGAAAGAAACCAGATACAAAAGAGTACATACTGTTGACACCATTTATACAAAGTTTAAGAACCAAGAAAAGTAATCTATTGTAATATAAATCAGAGCAATAGTTGCCTATGTGGGAATTGAACAAAAAGGGGCTGAGGGAACTTTTTGTTTTTAATTAAGTAGGCTCCACGCCCAATGTGGGGCTTGAACTCACAATCCTGAGATCAGGAGCTGCATGCTCTACCGACTGAGCCAGCCAGGTGCCCTGGAACTTTCTATATATAGAAAGAGAAAAATATAAATGTAACTTGATTTAAAAAAAAAAAGTAATGTTTATTTATTTTTGAGAGAGAGAGAAAATGAGTGGGGGAAAGGCACAGAAAGAGACACAGAATCCTAAGCAGTCTCCAGGCTCTGAGCTGTCAGCACATTTTTTCAAATTTTCAAATGTCCCCCCCCCCCTTTTTTACTCTAATATGTCAAGCCCCTTTCAACACGCAGACCAAAACACACATAGGATATAGCATCATTTATTTGATTTGTGTGTGTGTGTGTTATTGTTTTTAATTTTTTAATTAAAAAAAAATTTTTTTTTTACCTCAGGGGGCTTGAACCCATGAATAGTGAGATCATGACCTGAGTTGAAGTTGGACGCTCAACCAACCTACTGAGCCACCCAGGCTCCCCAAATTTAACTTGATTTTTATTTTTTTTAATGTTTATTTATTTTTGAGAGACAGAGCACAAGTTAGGGAGGAGCAGAGAGAGTGGGAGACACAGAATCCAAAGCAGGCTCCAAGCTCTGAGCTGTCAGCACACAGCCCAATGCAGGGCTTGAACTCATAGGCTATGGAATCATGACCTGAACTGAAGTTGGATGCTTAACCAACTGAGCCACCCAGGTGCCCCTAACTTGATTTTTAAAGAGAAGCCAATCCAGCCTTAATTTATTCTGTCCTATAGTGACATAGACCTGATTTCAAGTGTTATCCCTGACTTCAACTAGCTTGCCATCTTTTAAAAACATTCTTATTATGGACAGCCAGACCAACACTAAACCATCCTGCATACCTAGAAAACTGATTTGAGGATTAACACAACAATGTGCACAACCTGAACCACAGAACTCAGCAGGTATGCGGCATGGAGAGGTGAACTGGGGTAGAGAGAAGCCGCTGAGGGCAGGGAGCTGGTGGAGAGAGGATGGAGACGGGGGGAGAGTACGGGAAAAGCACCCCCCCCCCCAAAAGCAGCTGAAGAGAAAGTGGAAAGTGGAAACAGATGCAGGGACTGAACTTAAAAGAGAGAAAGGAGAAAGGAGAGGGTTTAAATTCCATTAAGACTCTATAAACAGGGGTAGTGCAGAGTCTGAAACTCTGCAGCTCAATAACTGGCAGTGCTCTGGTGGGAAGGACGAATCCCCAGGAGCAGAGTGGGGTCCAAGAAGTTCTTAGGACACACAGGGAGAGGCAGTTCCCCTGCTGGGAGGACATCTGGTAGAGGCTGTGTGGGCCCCCCTCCACAGGCAAAGCCCCAGTGGACCACAGAGAACAACCACATTTGCTGGTGCTGGAACAAGGTCGTTGGGGGTGAAGCCTGGTGCCAGATCATGTTGTGATTTGCCATAGTCCCTGAAATGCTGCTGCTACACAATCGTGTGAACTTTTTCTGGGGTGGGCTGGCACGCAGCTTCAGACTCTGGGCATCGGTAGCAGCATAGTCCTGTGAACGTTCCTGGGTGCGGGTTGGCACCTGGCCATTGCTCAGTGAGACCCTCCCACAGAGGGTCAGAACAGGTCAAAGCCGCAGTCCCTCAGAAGTGAGGGGTCAGAAAACACAGCTGCATCTGAGATAAAACTCAGGAGGGAGGTGCTGCCTGGCAACGTGACAGCTTGGTCACAGACAGTGTAAAAGCATGGCGTGGACAGAAACTGGAGACAGGTGCAAAATTGTTGATCTGGGAGAAGAGTTCCAATACTAGAGACTGGGCAGCTGGATGACGCCATTTTCACTGCTCCCGCGCATGCGCATACACACCTACAAGCACCACAACAATCCACCCCAGTAAGCTAAGCAGCGCCATCTAGTGGAGAACAGAGCCATTACACTAAGCCCTGCCCAACTGGGCCAACCTTGCTCTTCAGGAACAGGAGTCTCTCTGCCTGCTTAGTTTACAGACTATAAAGTGCTTCATAATTTGACTTCTAGGGGAAAACGATGTAATTTATTTTTTTTTAAATGTTTATTTACTACTGAGAGACAGAGGGACACAGAGTGTGAGCAGGGGAGGAGCAGAGAGAGAGGGAGACACAGGATCTGAAGCAGGCTCCAGGCTCGGAGCTGTCAGCACAGAGCCCGACGTGGGGCTCGAACTCACAAACTGTGTGAGTTCATGACCTGAGCTGAAGTCAGCCGCCTGACCAACTGAGCCACCCAGGCGCCCTGAAAACGATGTAATTTAAATCGTATTTCAGTCTGTTCACTGGTCCACCTATTCAATTTTCTTCTTTTCTCTCTTTCATTTCTTTTCTTTTTCTTGAATACAGAAAGAGAAAAATTTATTTTTATTTTCAATTTCTATTAAAAATATTTCTTTAATTTTTTTCTACTATATTTTTTACTTTTTTGTAAATGTTTCAAATTCTATTTTACTTCCATCATTTCATTTTATTCTATTTTATTGTATTCATTTTTTCAAATTTTCAAATGTTTTCCATTTTCCCCCTTTTTTTCTCTATTAAGCCCCTTTCAACACCCACACCAAAACACACCTAGGATCTAGCATCATTTATTTGACTTGTGTGTGTGTGTGTGTGTGTGTGTGTGTTGTTTTTAATTTTTTAATTTAAATTTTTTTTACCTCATTAATTCCTTTTCTTCTTTCAAAATGACAAAATGAAGGAATTCACCCCAAAAGAAAGAGCAGGAAGAAATGACAGCCAGGGACTTAACCAATACAGATACAAGCAAGATGTCTGAACCAGAATTTAGAATTGCGATAATAAGAATACTAGCTGGGGTCAAAATAGATTAGAATCCCTTTCTGTGGAGATAAAAGAAGTAAAAGCTAGTCAGGATGAATAAAAAATGCTATAACTGAGCTGCAATCCCGAATGGATGCCACAGAGGCAAGGATGGATGAGGTAGAGAAGTGAATCAGTGATACAGAAGACAAACTTATGGAGAATAATGAAGCAGAAAAAAGGGGGAAACTGAAGCAAAAGAGCACAATTTAAGAATTAGAGAAATCAGTGACTCATTAAAAGGAACAACATCAGAATCATAGGGATCCCAGAAGATGAAGAGAAAAACATTATTATTATGAGGCACCTAGGTGTCTCAGTTGGTTAAGCATCCGACTCTTGATTTCAGCTCAGGTCATGGTCTCACAGTTATGAGTTCTAGCCCTGCATCAGGCTCTGTGTTGATAGTGTAGAGCCTACTTGAATTCTCTCTCCCTCTCTCTCTGCCCCTAACCCACTTGTGCTCTCTCGCTCTCTCTCTCAAAATAAATAAACTTAAAAATTAAAAAAAAATCTTATTTTTATGTCACAGGTGATTACATATATTTAATGTATATATCCATAATATCTCTATCTATGTATACAGAGAGGGAGAGTGAAACAAGAAAGCACAGATTAGTAAAAATCACTTGTAAATTTACCCTGAAAGAGAACCTCTTTTTTAACATTTTGATATATTTTCTATTATTCTATACATTGTTTTGTAGCCTACTCTTTTCTCTTAACCGTTCTTTTTGTTGTGCCAACTAAACTGGGTAATGACACTGACAGAAAAAAATATCCCACTAGTAAGAATTTGTCCCAATGAAATAATCAGAGATGTACATGAACATATTTTATGGAATAATTTATACTACTGAAAAATTAGAGGCAATTAAAAAATATATCAATACATTGATTAAGTTATGTGAATACATACTTAGGTAAATGTATACAGTGGCAAGGAAAATTACCCATAATATATCACAAAAGGAAATATTTCCCTTTACTGGCTTTATTTTATAATGAGAATATACCTGTATAGTATATTGTCATTAAAACAAAGTTAAGAGGGATGCCTGGCTGTCTCAGTAGGTACAGGATGTGACTCTTGATCTTGAGGCTGTGAGTTTGAGCTCCATGTTGGATGCAGAGAGTACTTAAAAATAAAAACATAAAAAATGAATGTAAAGTCTATAAAATATAAAACAAAGTTAAGAAATTAAAGAACAGTGTGTATTTCATAATCCCATTTCATATATAATCTTATTATGTAATATTATATATACCAGTTAAGTTATTATTTGGCATATGTAATTTTTGTATTTTAAATATATTGCAATATATTTATGTATATATAACCATGCTTATTTAGCGGGGGGGGTGTCACAGATTAAGGAGAGACTTCCATTTCTTTTCAACATGTGAATTCTTTACAATGAGCATGTATTGTTAGAATAACAGTTGAGGTTTTTCTTAGGGGGTTAGAGGGTTTTTTTTTTTAGTGGCTCTCTAAAAATACTGAGCCTGTTTCCACTCACTTGGGCAAGTGGACCTTGTACTCAACGTGTGGTTCTTAGACCAGCAAGAGAGGCATCACCTGGAAAGTTAGAAATGCAGATTCTCAAGTGCCGCCCCACGCCTACTGAATTAGAGATCCACAGTGATGGTATGCACTTTCAAGTCTGAGAAGTTCCGCTGCAGAACAGACTGCTTTCTTTCTCTGGGCCTGTTTCTTCCCTACTCTAAGGGGCTGTAATCGAGGTGTCTCTATGATCCCTTCTGGTTGCAATTTTTCTAAGCTCATTTCTTACAGTTTTCTGCGTGAGTCACTATAAAAAGGCAACTGAAGAGACCAAAGGATGCGAGGCCTGGTTGCAAAGCCTCAGGCAGGTGGGCACAGGCAGACGCAGGTGGGCACTGAAGCAGCTTCCTGATCCAGGTCAGGCGGAAGCCTTGGGTAAAATGCTGCCTGGGATTTCTCCTGGCGCAGGACCAGAGTGGAAGGTGTCGGGCAGTAACAAGGCGGCAGGAGGCGCTGTGAGGTGCTGGTAGAAGGTGCCGCACAGATCCAGGGGGAATGCAGGGTGCTGGTTGGCCTCCGGGAGGCGGCAGGCACTGTACCTTGCCACCGCAAGGCACCGTGCAGGACGCACCTGGGCGCAGAGCTGCCTCAGGGTGACAGGGGGCGCTGCGGAGTCGTGGCCGGCACATCCTGGGCCACCTGGGGAATACACCTGGGCAGGTGGGGGCGGCCCCGAGGGGGCGGGGTTCCAGGGGCGGGGCCCAGGTCTGGCGCACAAGAGCCGGAGGCCGCGGCAGCGGCGGGATGCTCGCGCTGTTACCGGCAGCACAACAGAGCGCGCACGGATCGCGCACCCCCGAGCCCCAGACTCTTCCGAACTGAGAGAGGTGAGCCGAGCCGGGTCGGGTCGCACTAGCTTGGGGGTTTCAGGCACCGGAGCGGCCGCGGGGCCCAATGGCTTCTCGGACGCCGTCCGCGCGGTCGGTGGTGGAGCTGGCTGGCATCAGCCCGGGGCTGCCTCCCGGTGGCTGGGATGCTGGGACACCTTCTCAGGCCAATCCGGGTCCAGCCAGCTCTCTGGCGTCTGCCCACGCCGTCGCCCGGGAAGCAGAGCTAGGGTGACAGGCGTTTCTGGGCTATTCAGGGTCCGGGGCTCTGGGGGTCCCGGGCCGCGCCTCGCCTTGTCTCTCCGCCCAGCACCTGTTCAGGCCTTGGCGAGACTTGACCGCGATTGTTCCTTTTGCTCTCTGGAATGTTTTCTCTGGGGTGACCGTGGTTGCAGAAAGAAGCAAACACTTGAATCGGGTTGGTTGGATTCTCTCCGGCGGCGTCAGCAGACGTGACTTCTGCAACAGCACAGCGTGCGGTCGCTCTGTGCGGGGTGGGCAGGGGGCTGCAGAGACGCCAGGGGGGAGCTCGGGTCCCACTCCCAGAGCCTGAGGCTTGGGGTCCCTTCCTGGGGTATGGGAGATAGGCAAGCTCCGGGGTGGTGGGGCGCAGTAGAGAATCGCTGTCATGAGCGGCCCTGGAATTTGAAAAACTCCTTTGAATTCTTGCCATCTGGGTGGCCTTGGGCAAGTTACCTAATCACTCTGCACCTCAGTTTCCCCCTCTGTGAAATGGGGACGGTACTAATACCTCATCTAATTATAGGGAGCATTAAATAAGGTAATATGTAAAAAGAGCTGAGTAGGATGCAGGGAGTCCTACGGGATCAATAAATGATAGCTGCGATTATTGCTGTTGCCGCTATCGTTGTCATTATTATTACTGTTGGGGAGCAGCACAGCTAGTAGTTAAAGGCATGGACTCCTGAGTTCAAATCCCAGCTTGGCCACTTTCTAGTGTGACCTTGGACAAACTACTTAACCTCTTGGTGTCTCCATTTCATTTGCATAATGGGGGGAAGTGAAGGTGCCTACCTCAGAAGCTGCTTGTGGAAATGAAATGAGTGAATACCTGTAAAGTACTTCAAAGAGTGAGTGCTCCGTGTCAGCCATTGATTCTTCCACAAAGGCATAGTGTTTGATCAACCAGCCGGACCTTGCTCTGCTCTGAAGTTGTAACACTGTTTCAGTGCACATTTATCTGTTTTGTGTTGAGCAGATGGGTTCCCTTCTCTCACCTGTGGTTTCACTGACATTGGGGGCTGATCCATTGGAGTCAAGGTCAGTCCTGGAGAAGAAGCTGGTGGGGCAGAGGGACCCCAGTGGTTGTCTTCAGCGAGAAGAAGGAGAATTAGAGATAGGAGTATCCAGCATCTGCAATTCTAAACATTCGCAGAGGAGAAAACCTTCCCTGCGTGGCCATTTTGTTTGACAGGAAATTGAACCTGGATCCAGATTTTTAAAACAAACTCTTGCTAAGTTTTTTGCCTTTGAATGTGTGAGAGAGGAGTTGAGGATGGGAAATGCTTTAAATGACAAAACAAAATAAATTACATTCCTCTTGCTAAGAGACCAACAGCATAATTTTGAGGGTTGAGAAGGTTTTCTCCATCCCAGTAAGGTCATATGTGTCTGTGGGGGGGGGGTGGGGGTTGGAGGGAGGTGCCTGCCTCTGGACATCTCACTTGCCACACACCCCCCCCCCCCAGCCCTCTTATTTTCTTTACATCATAAACCTGTAACCCACGAGCATCATAAACTTGAAAGCCTCCCAGCTTTGCCCCAGCTTCCAAATTTTGGACAATATCCCATGGGGTCAGGGTGGACAAAAAGTAACTCCTGAAGTGCAGAATCCTGCCTGAAGAACTCGATGGGACAAACTAAAGCCCAGACACAGGCCCTCTGGGGGCATGGGGACCACCTTGCATATCCTACTCCATATTAAGGTATTCCCTACTCTGCCTCTGTCACCAACGGCAGGTGTAGAAGGCATAGAGTTTCCTGGGGTGCGTAGGTGGCTCAGTCGGTTAGAAGTCCAACTCTTGATTTCATCTCAGGTCATGATCTCACGGTTTGTGGGATTGAGCCCTGAGTCGGGCTCTGTGCTGACTGCACAGCCCAGCCTGCTTGTGATTCTCCCTCTCTCTGTCTTGTGCCCTCTCTCACACTGTCTCTCTCTCAAAATAAGTAAATAAACTTAAAAAAAAAAAAAGAGGGATGAATTTCCATATACCTTCCCTCCCCCTTTACCAGTGCTCACAACTGTTGGGAGGTGGTGACACTGACTATCTAGAGTTTGGAAATTAAACAGCACAGGATCCCGGGGCACCTGGGTGGCTCAGTCGGCTAAGCATTTGACTTCAGATCAAGTCAAGATCTTGTGGTTTGTTAGTTCAAGCCCCGCGGCTGGCTCGGTGCGGACAGTTCAGAGCCCGGAGCCTGCTTCGGATTCTGTGTCTCCCTCTCTCTGCCCCTCCCCCACTTATTCTCTCTCTCTCTCTCTCTCTCTCTCTCTCTCTCTCTCTCTCAAAAATAAATAAACATTCAAAAATAAAAATAAATAAATAGCACAGGATCACTTCTCTTTCCTTCTTCTTTGGGGAGGAGACAGTACCCAGCACAATACCAGGCCCCTCAAAAGCCTATACCATGGTGGTGAAGGCTGCAAGGTTCTAATCCAGTCCTTCCACTGAGTAGCTGTGTGGTCTTGCACAAATGACCCCACCTCTCTGGGCTCATTCTCCTCCTCTATAACATGAAGGTAACAGTAGTGGTTGTTGAAACACAAAATGAAATCTATGTGGATTATATGTATATAGAGAGACTTTATATATTTATGAGACTGATGAAACTTTATATAACCATGAGGTGACTCTTTCTTTATGTATATAATGTATAGAATACACAATACACATATATTAGTTCATTTCTAAAAAGAATGTTATTCCATGTTGTGAAGTTTCTGTAAGTGAAATGCATCATGTACACTGATGAATGTGATAGTTTGTTTTCCAACACTTTCCCCCAAACAAAGCTGTTATCTCATCACAGTGTATTCCCCCAATTAGTGATACTTTAGAATCAAGGAAATAGGGCATTGTACCTGGCAAATATTGAGTGGCCAATAGTTGTGGGCTATTGTTTATAAGGTTCTCTAGAAACACCAAATGCTTGACTGTAAAGAGAAGAAGTTAAACAGAAACGAAACAGAAACCCCACTTGCAGGGAAAGTGGAGGGGAAAAGCCTGGAAAACACGGCTAGGAGTGGACCAAACAGGATCCAAGTTGGCTGCCGAGAAATTCTCTTGACAGATTGCATCTGTCAGAAAATGTTGGTGGGGTACTTGCTCAGTGCCAGATACTGAGCTAGGCACCAGGGGTAGGTGAGATAGGAATGCTGCCCTCCAGGGGGCCAGGTGGGAGGAAGCGATAAGGTGCAGGTGGCCATATTCTAGATAGGGCAGAGCGTGATAAGAGAGGTGCAGAGGCTGAGGTGTGGAGGGCTCCTGCTCCAGGCACCCAGGGGAAAGGTCCTTCAAACCAGTGATTCATGGGTTAAACCCCACCCAGCCCCCACACGGCTGGGCCTGGGGGCTGCACAAGGAGGAAGCAGCCCTTGTTGCAGCTGCAGTGGCCAAAAACCCAAATATCCTGGAAAGGGGGCCGGGGTCTCAGAATGCAGGCTGTCCAGCCCACAGAGGGAAAAAGGAAGACGGCCTCTGAGGGCATGTGGGCTGGTGTTCCCCAGAGTCTGCCCTGTCCCTGGAGGCTAGGGAGTGTGAGGTCACCCACTTTTCTTCTCTGCCCCTCCAGCTTGCCTGGCCCTCAAGTCCCATCCTCATCATGGCTCCTGGAGAGAAGATCAAAGCCAAAATCAAGAAGAATCTGCCTGTGACGGGGCCCCAGGCGCCTACCATAAAAGAGCTGATGCGGTGGTACTGCCTCAACACCAACACCCACGGCTGCCGCCGCATCGTGGTGTCCCGCGGCCGCCTGCGGCGCCTGCTCTGGGTTCTCTTCACGCTGACGGCCGTGGCCCTCATTTTCTGGCAATGTGCCCTCCTCATCTCCTCCTTCTACACCGTCTCCGTCTCCATCAAGGTCCACTTCCAGAAGCTGGATTTTCCTGCCGTCACCATCTGCAACATCAACCCTTACAAGTAAGCGGCAGGAGCAAGGATATGGAGTGGGGGCCGGGCCCCCCTCGGAGGCCAGAGCCCCACTCAAAGATGACACGTGCCAGCCCACAGGGAGGCTTTTTAGAAATCTGAATTTGCTGCCAACATTGGTAAACTCCCTCCCCCAGGTTCTAAATCTGTCCCAAGTTGTCAATCTATCAGCTGCTTCTGAGGCTGGACTAGCTCAAGCTGTGCAGGAGTGGGAGTCTGCAAGGGTCAGTTTCACTGGGGGGTGGGGACTGGAATGTGCTAGCACAGCCTCCCACCCCAGGCACGTGCGCACGCACACACGCACAGGTATGTATGTATAGGAACACACAGCCTAGCTTAGCCATTTCCCCCTGAGCCCTCTAAACTCACACCCTCACTGTCCCCGAAACATGAGCTGGAGGCTGACTCAGAAGTGACACCCAAGTGACTTCCGGAAGCATCTCAGCTGCCTCAACCCTCATTTGAGTGAATCCAGCCCCACTAATTGAGATCACTGGGCTCTGGGCAGGATCAGCCATTGGTACTGCCCTATTGTCTGCCACAGGGCCTGTTCTAAATGGGTCACTGGAGCTGTGCTCAGGATTATTGAAAACTGATCTGTGAGGCAGGTCAGAATCTGGCAGAATTTGTCTGAGCAGGTGTGGGCATGGGGAGAAGGGAGGAGCAAGGGAGGAAGAGTGTCAAAGGAAACTAACTGGTCAAAATCAAAATCAGGTCTAAGCCTCATTCTCCACCTCAGAGTCTTTTTGTCCCTCCTTCCCTTTCTTCCATCTATCACTTGCACCATAATCATTTACTCAGTGTCTACAAGTTGGCATGCACTGTACTCGAGTCTGGGGCAAAGAACTGAACAACCCAACACAGTCTCGGTCCTAGGGGAGTTGAGTTGTAGTGCAGGAGTGAAATATTAGCAAATATAATTATGCTAATAAAATTAATAGTGACTGTTTACACACACATACGATAAACTCATTGAATCTTTCCAGTGATCTCATTTTACAGATGAGAAAACTGAGACACAAAAAGGCTAGGTGACTTATCCAAGTCCCATATCCGGAACCAGGATGGGGACCTGGACCCCAGGTAGTTTGACTCTGGAGTTTACACCCTCAATCATGATGCTGTGTCGTCTATGCAGGGAGCAAGGGGCAGAGAGAGGAGAGAGGGGAGCAGTTGGGAGGGAGGCCAGGACTACTTGGTATTATGGAGATTTGAAGATGGCGCTGTGCTTCATGCGGTCAATTCCTGTATCATTCTTGTTCCTGGGGGTTATTGAGGTGACAGTGTTACCTTTTCTGTCCCAGGACTGATTGGAGAAGAGTCAGTGTGCAGGGGCAAGTGTGCTAGGTGGAGACAGAGCCGGTCCCCTGGACCCACTTCCAGTTAGCAGTTACTGTCCTCACTGTAATTGTCCTCACCGTGGCTGGTTTATGGGAGGCACCTGACAGTCACCACTCCAGAAATGCTGGTCGGGGCAAACTTACCAACACACCCCAAGAGCAAGCAGATGGTAGTGGCATAAACGAAGCCATGAGAAGTCACACAAGGGTCACACGGGAGCCTGTCATCACTTTTCAAGCCAAGAGTCACTTTGGATGGGGCAAATCATAAAAGGCCTCCTTGGCCAAGGAAGTGGGGGAGAAGTGGGCCCAAGGCCGACATACACTGATGGGAAACAGAGGGAAGAGGTACCAGCACTCTGTCAGTGGAGCTCCCCTCTCCCTGACTCCTCCTTCCCCCCTTGGCAGGTACAGTGCAGTGCGGGACCTTCTAGCCGATTTGGAACAGGAGACTAGAACGGCCTTGAAGAACCTGTACGGCTTTCCAGAGAATAAGTCTCGAAAACGCCGAGAGGCAGAGTCTTGGACCTCGGCTTGGGAGGGCACACGGCCCAAATTCCTCAAACTGGTCCCACTGCTGGCTTTCAGTCAGGATGAGACCAGCAAGGCCAGGGACTTCCTCACAGGGCGGAAGCGGAAAGTCAGTGGGAGCATCATTCACAAGGCATCAGATGTCATGCATGTCCACGAGTCCAAGGAGGTGGTGGGATTCCAACTGGTGAGATGCATGTCCTCACAGCTGGGGGCCATGGGATGGGCTAGAGATGGTGGGTCCACGAAGGTTTCTCCTTTGCCATTGTCCCTACAGTCCCGCTCAAAGAAATACACCCAGTTAAGGGTGAAAATTCTGCAAGCAACTAAAACTGATTCAGGTAATATTAAGCAGAAAAAAAAAAAAAGTCTTAGAAAGGAATCAGAAGATCATGGAGGCCTGTCAAAGGACAGAAATTAGGGAAGGTCCAGGGATCTAGGTGGCAAGAAATGGTGAAAGGTCATTTCAGATATGGCTGCTGGATTCAATAAGTTTTCACGATTTTCAGGCTTTTTGTTAATCCATCCATAAAGACGGATTCAGATCCCATCTTGCGACTATCTGATTGGCCAAGTTTGAGTCGGGTCACCTAACAGAGGGTGAGGTGTCATGATGGACAGTCTCATCAGACTGTATCCAACAGGGGGAAGGACGTTCCACAAAAGCAAAATTAGGGTACAGATACCAGAAGGAAGAAAATAGGTAATAAACAACAGAAACACCCAATGTTCCCTGCAGTACTTGCCTTTGTGAGGTGCTGCGGCCTGACTTTTCCTCTCTCCTTCTCAGTCCCATTTAAGGGGCTCTAAGGAAGCAGCCAGTCACCAAAATCGAATTCCATTAGTGTCCTGGGCAAAGGCAATCAATTACTCTACCTCGCCATGCCCCAGGCATCTCTCTAGGATGAGACCTCTCTTCTGTACCTTATACTTGGCTTGCCAGTTGTGAGACCTTGGAGCACCAGTTACAAATCCTGGAGAAATGGCCCTTTCCCTTAATCATCAAGACTTTTCAAAGTCTTCCTGGGTCTTTTCACGAGATACTGTCTCGGCTATTCTTGATAGCAAACTCAATCCTTCAATGCCTGTCCTTTTGAGAGAGATTCCAAACCCAGTGTGATGAGAACATCTGGAACATACTACAGTCTCCCTCTAAGGCTCTAATTATTACATATTTTATTCAACGTTTTTTTTTTATTTTATTATTATTTTTTGGGGGGACAGAGAGAGACAGAGCATGAACGGGGGAGGGTCAGAGAGAGAGGGAGACACAGAATCGGAAGCAGGCTCCAGGCTCTGAGCCATCAGCCCAGAGCCTGACGCGGGGCTCGAATTCACGGACCACGAGATCGTGACCTGGCTGAAGTCGGACGCTTAACCGACTGCGCCACCCAGGCGCCCCTCTAATTATTACATATTTTAAATGCTGGTCATCCCAGCTAAGGATGGCATTTTAGTTAACATTTGGTAGGTGAAATAATGGAGATGTCATGCCTTGCCCAAGATCCCGTGGAAATATCATGTTGAAGTCTGGGTGAGGATCCAGATTTCTAGACTGCTGATCCAGTAGGAAATGGCTAGAGGTGGGTAGGAAGTCAATAGCAATAATCAACCAAAGCCTGGATATCTGGAGACCCTACAGAAGCCGGTTTTTCTTCTCACCTGGTAAGGAGTCACAGGGAGCCATGACAAGTGGGATTCTATGTCCTTCTCTCAGACCCTTCAGGTCCCTGAGGCTGATCCTCTCTCAGCCCTTGGAAGTAAGAGGAAGCCCATCCTTGCTTCAGGTGTCCCTCCTGTTCCGGTCTAGAGTCCTAGGTCCTCATCCTTACCGTCCTTCTCAAGGCCAGTGGTAGTGCCAGTGGCTTCAGCCTACTGTCTCCTCTTATTCACAGTGTTCAAATGACACGTCCAAATGTGCCGTCTACACCTTCAGCTCAGGGGTCAATGCCATCCAGGAGTGGTATAAGCTGCACTACATGAACATCATGGCACAGGTCCCTCTGGAGAAGAAAATCAACATGAGCTACTCTGCTGAGGAGCTGCTGGTTACCTGCTTCTTTGATGGCATGTCCTGCGATGCCAGGTCAGGAGAGGAGGCTGCCCTCTTAGCTCTGAGGACTGGTGGCTCTGAGCTCTGAGTCCCTTGCCTGCACCTGCAGCTCAGCTGTGGGGCTTGGGAGTGAAAGATGCTCCTCTCGCTGACCCTGCCCTTTAGAAAACAGCTTACATGGGATCTAGGCTCTGGAGTCACTGAGGAAGATAGAGATGGCATAGAGTCAAAGTATCTTTGAACTCATTAAGTTACTCATAAAAACAGAGGGGTTGATGGTATACGTATAACCTTGCATGCTACCATCATGCACACCAACAATTGAGAACCACTGATCAAGCACAGAGGAAGAAACGAAGGAAAAAGAGGTAGGAAAGAAAGAGAAAGAAAGGTCTATGTATAGATGGGTGAGCTCTCAAACTTTTCTGCCTTTAAGATAACACTCAGATCCCTGGTGGTGACTGAGCAGTGATGGGACATTCTAGAGTGTTCCTGCCTATCTGAAAGCCTTACTTCATCCTTTTTAAACACTAAGCCTTTCTATATGTTAGTAGATACATTGATCTTTATGAAACTGAGTGATTGGAATCATATCTGCCTAAGCGTTAGGTTCTAAAGTCAGTGTAAGGACACACGTGATGTGGTTCCTTCTCCTGGGATCATTTCCTGGTGTTGGAATGGAAAAATGTCAAGTGTTGGCTGAGAAATTCATGAGTAGAGGAATTTGGGGCAGACATAGGGCACAACGAGAGTCACACTGGGATGGAGACAGAGCTGGGAGGATTAAGATGGGGGAACAGAGCAGAGAGTAGTCCTACATTAACGTGTGGCAGCCGGGGTGAGGGGCTTTGCTTGTGGTTTATTAGACAGAAAGTGGAGAAAGTAAGTCATGTCTATTATCTGTTGTCCACAAAAGAAAGTTGGCCCTGTAAACCCTTCCCATCCAGCCTTTAGCTCAGATGCATGAGGGGAGCTCCCACCAAAGCTCTTTCTGACCCGTGTTCTTCCTTATAGAAACTTCACGCTTTTCCACCATCCAATGTATGGGAATTGCTACACGTTCAACAACAGAGAAAATGAGACTATCCTCAGCACCTCTATGGGGGGCAGTGAATACGGTAAGGAAATCCGCACCAACAGTGAGCATCCTGGCAGGAGGGCAGTTGGAGTGCCCGAGCCTTCCAGAAATATGGGATCTCTCCACCTGGCCAGAAACCAGGGACATCACTTCCCCTTTGGCTGTGCTGTTTCTATCAAGCATCCATGTTGGCTCCTTTTTTTGGTGTCTGTTTTCCCTTTTGATGTCTCCTCTACTTTTGAGAGAGCAACAGTGACGTCACTGGGGTTTCTCCTCCTGGCAAACCACTCTGGCTCAAGCCTGCAGCTAGGGAATGAGTAATGTGGGGCAGGCAGACTTCAGATGGACTTAAACCCAGATGTGCCAAACAGGAGATTAGGGAGGCAAACATACCTTTATCTTGGTTAAGATAACACGTTCTGCAGCCAAAACCCACAGCTCTGCCACTGACTGTGTGACCCTGTCCAAGTTATTGCACTTCATCTACACAGTGGAAATCATGATAATGTCTCTGCTTTGGGGTTGTTGAGAGGACCTCATATATGTAAAGTGCTTAGAGTAAGTCCTGGCACATGGTGTATTAGTCTGCTTGGGCTACATAACAAGATATCACGGACTGAGTAGCCTAAATAACAGATGTTTATTTAGTTTCCCTTCTGGAGGCGAGGGACCCAGGGTCAAGATGCTGTGAACTTGGTTTCTGGTGGGATCTCTCTCCCTGGCTTGCAGACGGCTGCCTTCCTGCTGTGTCCTCACCTGACCTTTTCTCTGTGGCAGAGAGAGAGAAAAGGAGAGAGAGAGATACAGGGAGGTCTGGTATCTCCTCCTCTTGTAAGGACACCAGCCTTATGGGATCGGGGCCCTCCTTATGACCTCATTTAACCTTTATTAGCTCTCTAAAGGCCCTATCTCCATTACTGTCACATTATGGGGTAGGATTTCGACATATGGATTAGAAAGGGAATACAATTCAGCCTTTAACACACATGAAACACACAATAACTGCTGGTTGCGTGTTATCATTACTACTATTGGTACCATTACTACTCCCACCACCACCAATAGAACCGTTATGACCTCCGGTACTATTACCACTGCTCTTACTTACTACAGTGACTTTTGTAGTGAAGGCAGGAAACAGATGGGCCTGGCAAAGTCCTAAGCGAACTGAACATGAGTTGATATACAAATATGCTCCCACAAAGAAAGGCAGGAGAACCTCATATGGACTCCCAGCCTTTGCTACTGTGTAGTCTGTACTCTTACCAAGTCTGCAAGAAACCATAATCCAGGGCACGTACTTCAGTGGAAAGAAGGAGTCTGGGACCTGGGAGCAAAGAGCTGCAGAGTCCAGGCTCTGCTGCGCATGTGCTGTGTGACCTTGAGCAAATCCTTGCCTGCTCTGGGCTTCCATTCCTTTATTTACAAATGGAAGAAGTCAGAATGAACTCTCCAAGTTTTCTTCCGTCAATCCATACAGGCCACGAGCTCATTTGCTCTTTCACCGAACATTTATTGAGTGCCTGCTGTATGCCACGTTCTCCTCCACGTGTCAGAGACACTAGGGTGAACAGATGCCCTCTCTGCTTCCAGGGAGCTTGAATGATAGTGGGGAGAGACACACAATAAATGAATGAACAAGTGCATGGACATTATCTGATTATAAATCCTAATGAGGACTATAAGGAAAATAAAGTAGTGAAGGGTAAGAGGGTGCTGGGGTCAGGATGGGGGTTTTATTTCAAATAAGGGGCCAGAAAGGCATCCATGGGAAGAGTTAGTTAGGGGTGAGAAGACCCTTACCATATTAAGGTCCACAGAAGAGCATTCGGGCGCTATCAAGTACAAAAACCCTGCGAAGGAAATGAATTTGATGTGCTCTAGAAACAGAAAGAAGTCCATGGGGCGCCTGGGTGGCGCAGTCGGTTAAGCGTCTGACTTCAGCCAGGTCACGATCTCGCGGTCCGGGAGTTCGAGCCCCGCATCAGGCTCTGGGCTGATGGCTCAGAGCCTGGAGCCTGTTTCCGTATCTGTGTCTCCCTCTCTCTCTGCCCCTCCCCCGTTCATGCTGTGTCTCTCTCTGTCCCAAAAATAAATAAATGTTGAAAAAAAAATTAAAAAAAAAAAAAAAAAGAAACAGAAAGAAGTCCAGTGTACCTGGAGCTTCTTGAGAGAGCAGAGAGGGGGCTGAAGAGGGAAACACAGGCAGGGCTGCATCATCATAGACATGACAACCACAGTCAAGTTTACAGATTTTATTCTATGGCATTTCCTGTGTATCCAGTGAGATGCCACTGAAGGGTTTCGGGCAAGGGAGAGATCTGATTTACAATTTTAAAAGATCCCTCTGGCTGCTGGGTACAGAATTGCCTGCCGGGGTAGGAGGTGAAGTATGGAAAGGAGTTAGGCCAGGGATCAGACACCATTAGTGCTTTTCTCTAAGGGCTTAAGCAGCCACAGCACTACATGTCCGTTTGGGTGCTCTGCCAAACCCCTCATCTCAAAGGACCATGTCGAGATGCATGTTTTTGGACCCAGGAGTAGTTCCTTTATTGCTCAGCAGAACTGCGGCAGTGACACTGTTTTTGGGGGACACAGCAGTGAGCAAGTCAGGCACCACCACCCCCACCTCTCTTCTCCACGAAGCTTCCAGTCTAGCCCTGTACACCTTTCACTTTGTTGGAAATACCTGCATTTTGGTTTTGAGACTCCCAAAGCAGCGGGAGAGGTAGGCTACCACCAGGTAATGTTGAACTAGCCTTTGACCACAGCAGCCTCTTCTCCTCTCAGGGCTGCAGGTGATCTTGTACATCAACGAAGAGGAGTACAATCCCTTCCTGGTGTCCTCCACTGGGGCTAAGGTGATTGTGCATCGGCAGGATGAATACCCCTTCATTGAGGACATAGGAACAGAGATCGAGACGGCAATGGCCACCTCCATAGGCATGCATCTGGTAAGAGAACATTCTGATTTCTATAGGGGAGTCGAGGAGAACAGACTTTTTTTTTTTCCCCAAAGAAAACCAATAAGGTGCGGCTTGTGGAACAGCATGTTGGTTTCAAGAGAAAGCAAAGTCTTGATTTTCTAACGGTTCCTGCAAAGATCATTCCAGTAGTTAATACTATCTTTGTATCTTCTATATTGATGAAAAAGGACACAGGATGCCATTTTCGGAAAAAGTTGAAGGAACCTTCCTTATTGCAAAAACAGACACTAGCATTTGTTTACAAGAACTGTGTTGGAAGCAAAGCATCAGACACTAACTATGTTTGTCACTAATATAAATAGAGCAGATTAACACCTTTCTTTCTGGGCCACTTAAAGGTCTATGAGGCATGTAAACCACTCCTTAAGGACTAATGGGAAGTCACTGGGCCATCAAAGCTCTATTTAGCCAATATTTAGCCATCAATTTCACTTTATTTACCAAGAACCCCCTTCTTCCTCAAGTCTTTGACACTCTCTGACCTCACTGGCTGCCAAGAACACTCATACCTGTCAACAGAAACACATCTGGGCTGCAGACTCCAATGCCCAAGTCAACCATGCCCAATGGGAGCAGAAGGGCAAGGCAAGGAGTGTGCGCCAATGCCTGCAGCCACTCCACTACTTATGCAGTTTTCTTGTTTGCAGGGCTGGGGTCTTGTTATGCCAGTAAACTCTCCACCTTTTGTCTCCATTCCTCGTAAACCTGTCCTCCAGAGCCGTGGTTTCCAAACCTGACTGATCAACAGACTCAGATCCACTGATTCAGAATCTCTGGGAGATGAGCCCAAGATCTGTGTGTTTACCAAACTCCAGTGATTATTCCAAGAGGCAGCAAACTCAGGAACCTCAGCTTTAGAAAGTTGAGTAGTTCAACATGAGAGGAGAAGCGAAGTGTGTCTTCCTAAGCGAGAGTGAAGCTAGAATGACAAAAGCTTTAGCACAGCCATAAATGATGGCTTTGTCCTGGGTTATAAAGTGACATAGTGAGCACTGGGGCTTGTATATCCATCCATTACTTGTCCATTCAGCAGGCTATTTTCTGCATGCCATTATGTGCTGGACACAGACACCACATCAGAGTGGAAGACATGGTCGCTATCCTGTTAGAGCTTAGAGTCCAGCAAAGAGGACCAATAACAGAAAAAAATTGGAAAAGTGATTAATTGTAATCATCAGTACTAACAAGGAGAAATGCAGGATGCATGAGAACATATCAGGGAGATGGCTGACCTAAAGCTTTTTTTTAATGAGGGAAATGGGGAGTTCCAGGGGTGATTTCTTGAGAAAGCAATATTTAAGCTGAGACAGCTGAGATTATGAACTGGCATGGTGATATTCCAGATGAAATCTGTGGCTTCAGTGTCCCATCAAAGGGACAATCCTGGGGGAAAAAAAAACAAAAAACAAAAAACCATCAGGATGGTTTCCTGGAACCTGAGTGCTCTCAGGAGCCATGTTGTTTAGGGGCTTTGTTCCAATGTGAGAAGTTTGTTTCAACATGAGAAGTGTTGAGTACCAATTCAGACTGTGTGAATACTGATTGTCTCTCCCCTACACTCCAAATAATCTTGAGCGCAATCTATGACACTGTGGCTTGAAAAGACTTTAGGGTATCCCTTAAGGGTCTGGGTCATTGATTCCTCTATTTACTGGGATTGCAAAACCCCCTAATCAGAATAGTCGACATTTTCATCTAATATTTCCCATGCTTATCTGCATCCTGAATAAGGACTTGGGATTTGCAGTACATCCTATCCATTAACACATGTTTATTAACTATCCTTTTGCCCCCTTCTTCCCTTCTGCCCCTCACAGTGTCTGCAGACTTGGAGGAGAGGATTGAGAGCTTGAAAAAGTACAAGAACTAAGGAATTCTGCCCTCTGATTTTCTTTACATATATAGTAACATATAAATATATATATATATATATATATATTCTTTTTTAAGTTTATTTATGTATTTTGAGAGAAAGAGAGCACAAGCAGGGGAGGGGTAGAGAGAGAGGGAGGGAGACAGAATCCCAAGTGGGCTCCACACTGTCAGTGCAGAGCCTGATAAGAGGCTTGAACTCACAAACCATACAGGGCTTGAACTCATAAACCATGACCTGAGCTGAAATCAAGAGTTGGACGCTTAACCAACTGAGCCACCAGGCACCCCTGCCCTCTGATTTTCTTCTCTGAGCTTAGAAATACCCATCACCTTGTTAAACAAATGTTTTCTTTAAGAATGGTGGGTAAACAAAGACATGGGTGGGTTTTCTGCTACACCTAATTTGAGATGTATAAAATCAAAGCCACAGAGCAAGGTCAGCCAGCTCTCTTGCTGATTTATGAGCATTTGGAACAACAAAAAGTGATCTTAGGGATTATTAAGAGGTCAGCAGGGGGTCACTAAGAATAAGTCCAAACAAACTAGACTTCCTTCCTTTCTTATTTGTTTGTTTATTTTGTTGGATAGGCATGTTAAGCTGGTAGACTCAGTCAGTTGGTTAGGCAGTTGGTTAAAAATTTTTCCTCCATTCATTGAAGGGCTGTGTGTCCAAAGTACTGGAAATTCAGAAGTGAATACAACAGAGTATCTACCTTCAAAATATCTTACCTTTAAGACAACACAGCTCTGCAATACAGTTCCCAGCTCCATAGGAACAGAGACATTCTCTGTCTTGTTACCAGACCCAGTTCTTAGAACATAGATACTCGGTAAATAATGTTGGGTAGAGGGGCACCTGGGTGGCTCAGGCGGTTAAGCGTCCGACTTTGGCTCAGGTCGTGATCTCACGGTTCATTGGTTCAAGCTCCACATCGGGCTCTATGTTGAGAGCTCAGAGCCTGGAGCCTGCTTCGGATTCTGTGTCTCCCTCTCTGTCTGCCCCTCCCCTGCTCACTCTCTCCCTCTCTCTCTCTCTCAAAAATAAATAAAGATTTAAAAAATTTAAAAAAAATGTTGGGTGGATAGATGTATGTATGGATGGATGTACAGATGAATGGGAGCCCAGACAGCAGCTGTTGGTTAAAGCTTCCTAGCTGATGGATTCTTGAAGGACAAATGTCAGGGAAATAGTTTCTGGAAGGGCTAGCCCAAACAAAAGGCAAAGCAATTGCAAAGGGATCACAGGAAGGATTTTAAGCTGAGTAGTGAAACTTTTTGAGAAGTCTCTTTGGCTAAAGTGTAATCGAGATGAAGTAATCAAGATACCGGAAGCAGCACATTTACAATAATTCCAAAAAGAAATGATGAGGACCTTAGCTGAAGCAATGGCTGTGGGGATGAGCATAAGTGAATAGATTTGAGATACTAAACCATGGAAGCAACAGGGCTTGACAACCAAGGTCAGTGAGGAAAGGACAGGGGAAAGTTAGATTGATATTTAGGTTTTGGCTTAGGCAGTGGGGTGGTTGGAGGTGCCAGGCTCAGAATTAGGGAATACAAGAGGGATAAGCTTGTGGGGAAGATGACCACTTCAGTTTGGCTGTGCCTCTGGGAAATCAAGGTGAAAATGTCCACAGATGCTATGAGCCTGGAACTCAGGAGAAAAACTGAGGTGAGGGGTGGGGTGGGCATCTAGCATAATTCCATCCTGGGAAATAAATGCCATCACCAAGACCTAACAAAATGTAAATGTTTAAGGGCTGAGCAGAACAAAACTGGAGAAATAGAGGCAGAGAATGAGGAACAGAAGCCAGAAAGAACTGGTGTCAGATAAATCAAAGAAGAGAGTTTCAAGGAACGTGTGAGCCAAAGCACCAAATACAGTTGAGAGGTCAATCAAGATAAAGGGCAAAAGGTGCTCTCTGGGTTTGGCAACCAAGAGATCACGGGCATTCTTTGCCAGAGCAGCTTTCAGCGGAAGGAGTGGAACAGAAACCAGAGCACAATGAGCTGGATCATGAATGGGAGATGAGGAAGTGGGCAAGGGTAGACAACTCACCCGGGGTGGTGTGGAGCCAGGTCCTGGAGAGAGGGGAGACTTCACTGTCATTGCAAACCCTACTGTGCATTTTTATCTTAAAACACATGCACATTTCTTTTCACAAGCATATGTGTAACAGGGATTAAGTGCCAGGCTTTGCTAGGAGCCTGGGTGGCTCAGTCAGGTAAGCGTCTGACTCTTGATTTCAGCTCAGGTCATGATCTCACGGTTTGTGACTTTAAGCCCTGCATCAGACTCTGGACTGACATTTTGGAGGCTGTTTGGGATTCTCAATCTCTCCCTCTCTCTCTGCCCCTACCCCCACTTTGCACTTTGGTTGCATAATCTCCATGTCTCAGTTACCTCATCTGTGAAATGGGGATGATAATAATACTGTTACTTTATAGGCCGGTGAGAATTCAGCAAGTTGATTCATGTGAAACACTTGAAACAGTGCTTCGTATGTAAGAAGTGCTCTAAAAATGTCAGCTATTACTGTACTTTTTTTTTTTTAAGAAAAGAGATATGAAGTGAAGGGAAAATAAGTTTGGAGCAAAAAGAGAAGTTAGAAAGTTTTTTCTTGTCTTTAGTGACACTTTCCTCCTTTATGAGATGTTGATCTCTTCCATCTATATAGAAAGAGTAGTAGTTATTTGCCACTTGTGTTGGAAATATCTTTCCTGGTTTGTGCTTGCCTTTTAGTTTTCTTTATCTACTGTTTCATATGCAAACACATCAAATGTTTAGATATTCAAAATCTTTGTTTTCTTCTTTAGCCATTATGTTTATTGAGGATTTTCCCTCTCTGAGATCAAATACTGAGTTACCTTCTAGTTATTTTATTATTTCATTTGATACTTTAACCCACTAGAATGTTTTTTCTGCAGGATGTAAAGTAGAGATAGAATTCACTGCTTCCTCCAAAGAGATAACAGTAGTCCTAACTTCATATATTGAGTAATTATTTTTTCTCAATTGATTAAAAGTATAAACTTTGCAATACACAAATAAATTTTAGAATATATTACAGTGTAAAAACAGAACAAAAGCAAAAAGAAAGTTAAACCACCCTTAATTCCATCTAGGGTATCATACTGCCACCTGGGCTATTCTGCGGCACAGTTCATACCTTTAAAGAGGTGAGCTGAGGACTCCTCTGAAGATGCCCACCCCCCCCCCCAGGCTTCTATGAAGGAAGTAGATAAGATCTGGTTTGATAAAAAAGGGCCCTGTTGCCCACACATATACTCACATACACTTAATCACGCCTACATATACCCATGCATGCACGCAATACACACATCTCGACCTGTATACATGTATGCACTGACATGTGTGCCTACTCACACTTGTATACACAAAGCTTGCATTCACATACATATCTACCCATTCTCATTTTTGTGTCTCTAGAGGTTAGGGACAGATCAGTTCTGAAAAGCTGATGGTGGAGGGGAGAGAGAAAGGGAGGGAGGGAGAGGGAGGGAGAGCAAGAGAGCAAGAGAGCAAAAGAGTGAGCACTGGAGTGCTGGCCCCATCTGCCCTACCTCCCTACTCCCCCACCCCCCTGTTGCTTTAGGAAGCAATCTAAATAACCCAGGGGCTCTGAGTTCAATAAGCATCATTACAGAGTACAAGGACTCTGAGGACTCAAAAGCATGAAAACTCAAAAGACAATTTCTCTCAATCAGCTTTCTGGAAGTGACCCATGGGCTGGTCCTCAAAGTAAAAGGAGCCCCATCCACTTTTATTATTTTTTATTTTTTTAATGTTTATTTACTTTTGAGAGAGAGAAAGAGCATAAGTGGTGGTGGGGGGGGGGTGGCGGGGAGGGAGACACAGAATCTGAAGCAGGCTCCAGTCTCCGTGCTGACCTGTCAGCATAGAGCCCGGCTCGAACTCCGGAGTGGTGAGATCATGACCTGATACCATGTCAGATGCTCAACCAACTGAGCCACCCGGGTGCCCTTTTACTTATTTAAAAAAAATTTTTTTAATGTGAGCCCCAGCCACTTTTGCCAGCTGCTCATAGCTTACTCAAGTAGACAGATCCTGTCACCTACATGCCGGGGTCTTGTACTCAACCCCCCCCCCCAACTCCCCAGGCAGGTAGAGCCTATAGCTGCCACGCTGGGCTCTGTGGACAGCTCAGCATGACCCAGGGGCTTGAAGAAACATCTGCCCAGGAAGTCTGCTACTTCCAGAAGCTCAGGGGGTTGGCATGGACTTAAGCTGCCCTCAAGGGAAGCCACTGTCAGCATCTCTGTACCCCAGGGCCCAGCCAGCCCTGGCATGTTCTAGAGGCTCTGGATCTGTTAGCCACCCAGCTATTTGGAGGAATGAAGTACGTCTGTTTATTCTGTACTGACACAGAAAGAGGCCCACACTTTATTGTTAGTGAGAAGGGGAGATTGCAGGGCAAAGGGAACGTGTGAGTGCATGTCTGCCTGTCCGCCTGTCTGTATATCTGAGATTAGCTCTGCTCCTCTCCTAGGGAAGAGAGGAGACCAGCCTGTTACTTTCCCCTTTGCTTCTGTTGTTTAAATGTTTTAAAATGCGTACTGTTAATTGCCCTTGAGGTACCTGGAGCTAATTGAGGGAGAGTAATGGTCAGCAAGCAGATGGATTACAATACAAACAAAGAGATGACAGCCACTTGCAATGTCTGTGTTTTCTACCTGTGTCAAACTTCTTGATTCTTCCCCCCTCCACCCCCCAGTTATCTTTCTGTCTGGCCACTCTTAAAAGAAAAAAGATTTCTTTTACCCTCTCACAAATCTGCCATCCATTTCCCCTTTTCTCCCACTCCCAGAAAACAAACAGACAGACAGACAAGGAACCTGGCTATAAGCTGGTCACAATTTATATTTAATTATCATTCCCCCTTGGGAGAGACATTATCCTTTTTTTGTTTTTTAATTGGTTTGTCTGGATTGTTTATTTGCAGTGACAAATATTAAGCTAGAGCCAAACTTAGTATACCACAAGAAAACATAATTTAATAAGGTATTTGAGCTGTGAGTCACATTTCTCTTACCTCCTTGGACCATGGTATCATTCTACTCTCTTGGGCATTCCTTGGTCCTCTCTAAGAAACTCAATTTTTTCAAGTCAACTTCTGGGACCATAAGACAAGAGGGTAGGAAATGGGTCTTTCACTGGGAGGAGAATCCCATGTAGCACACAGTCACTGCTTGTCTTTTTTTTTTTTTTTTTTTTTTTTTTTTGCCCTGCTCCTCCTGCCCACTCCCTGGATTCTCCATTGGCTTACTACCATTTTGAAAACCAAATCCAGATTTCCCAGCATGGCATAGGAGGCTGCCATGATTTGGCCTTGGCCTTTCTCTGGTTTCACCTTTCTTGTGCTACATTCCAGCCACCCTGGCCCTGTCCCCCCTCAGCCTTCGCTGCTTCTTCTGCCGTAACCCCGTCTCCCACTTCGTAGCAAATCCAGCTCTTTCTTGCCATTCCTTGTTGAGCCAACAGGTCCCTTTCTCAAAGACATCTTCCCCAATCACTCCTGGAAACACTGTACCCTTTCTCCCCAAGCCCTCCAATCTCCCTTCCCAGTTTCACTGATCACTAGCCACAATTATCCAAAGTTATGCATTTATTCCTTTTGACCATCTACCTACCCCACTAGGAACTAAGCTCCATAAGAGCAGGGAGTGTGTCTACTTTTATCATTGTTGAGCCCACAGTGCCTAGAAAAGCACCAGGCACCTAGTGGGTGCTTAATAAATATTTACTAAATGAATGACTACATGCACGCTCAGCCTGTCTGGGTCCTGGGGCAGGGTAGGGCTGAATGTGTGCTGTTGTGATTACAGACGGAGTCCTTCAAGCTGAGTGAACCCTACAGCCAGTGCACAGAGGACGGGAGTGACGTGCCGATCAGTAATATCTACAATGCTGCATACTCCCTCCAGGTACGGGCAGGAGAGGCCGCTCAGCCCCGGGCTGTGGCCTGGACATAGGAGACAGTTATATATAACTGGGTGTGTCTCAGACCAGGAACTGTAGTGATAATTCCTGGGGTTCATCCAAAGATCTCAAGAACAAACGATGCCAGCTGGTTCTAGTCCTCTTCAATCCATCTGTAACCAGAGCTGAACTGATTGCTTGAGGTTTGCCTGGAACACAATGTACAGATGAGACAGGCCTGCTTCCTAAATAGGCCTTGGCAAGTGAGGGGCAGGAGAGAAACAGTCTGGGAGAGGCACTGGCTGAGGAGTCAGGAGCCTAGCCTATGGGCCCACTCATGCCCTTCACTCGCTGATGCCCTTGCACAAGTGATGCCATCCTCAGCAATCACAAGGGGAGGTTGGATTGGATCAGGGGCTCCTAAATGGCAGCCCCCAGGCCCCTTCCAGGCTGCACACCTAGTTTTTCCAGCCTGGACGGTGTTTAGAAGCCAGGGAATTTCATAAGAAAACCCAGATTTCCAGCTTCTCTTGAAAAACAAGATCTGGCCACTTTGGGCCCATATTCCTGAAATGTAAACAGTGGGTGGAGTGGCCCCGTTAAAGAAGGCATGTGTTTCATTCCCCATGGTCCCCACCAGCCTCTAGTGTATTACTCGTATCAGCAGCTCCCATGAGCATTTGAGTTTTCAACCCTCTAGTGCGATCATCTGTTCTGCCTTCTTACATTCTGGAAGTCTGTAGTTCCTCTCCTACTGGGATGCTCAGAGTTCATGAAAATCAATCCAGTAGAATAAAAAGACCAGGTGCTCCTGAGTACCGGGTCCTCTAGCTTACATCAGAGCTGAGCTTAGAGGTGGTAAGGACGCTAAGTGGAAAGAGACTTTTAGTTGGAGAATGTCTGCTTATAGTAGAAATGCAGTCAAACTGAATGTAAGACAGGGAAAGGAAAGGAAAGGAAAGGAAAGGAAAGGAAAGGAAAGGAAAGGAAAGGAAAGGAAAGGAAAGTTAAGTTCAGCTCAGCTCATTGGAAAGACGCTCCTGGATAATATTTAGTGAGAGGCTACCATGTGCAAACACTTTACATATAGCCATCCATTCATTTCCTGCTCACAACAACCTCATGAAGTAGGTATTGTTTTACTTATCTCAACAGTGAAGAACCCAGAACATCAGAGAAGTTAAGGAACTTCCCTTACACAAGCAAGCATGCCTTATACACACAGCTGGGACATGGCAAACGTGGGATTTGAGCTGAAGCAGCCTGCCTTCGGAGCCTTTGCCATGAGCTTTTATGCTATAAGCTTTGTGGATATTGCGGTAGCTTCCGATCCCCAAAGACCTCAAAACATGGAAGGATGGGACCCGAAAACAGAAAAGTTGGGGACTGTGTTTCTCTGTTTCTCGGCATCCATTTCAATGTCCTCCACTCACGCGATTGGAAAGGGTCCATCCCCAGCCACAGCCCCAGCTCACCCCGTTCACCCCATCTCAGTTCACCTGAATTCTAAATAACTGCCCTACCCTGGTCCCTTTGAAGTCAGGCCAGCCCTGGACCAGTCCACTGTGTCACGAGGGGCACATTAATGCCGTCTGCCAAGGCTGTGGGAAGCTGACCCTCTGGATGAGGGATGCGTAGGGAGGGAGCTCTCTGGCATCCATGTGCAAGGAGATTAAAGAGAATCCCTGGGTTTCATTTTTCAGATCTGCCTTCACTCATGCTTCCAGGCAAAGATGGTGGAGAAATGTGGGTGCGCCCAGTATAGCCAGCCGCTACCTCCAGCAGCCAACTACTGCAACTACCAGCAGCACCCCAACTGGAGTAAGTGAGACCCGCCCCCGGGGGGTGGAGTCAGCCCAGCCCCAGCACCAGCCTGTGCTTTGGCCTTTTGCGGGAAGGAGCCATCGGTAGAGAGATGTTAGGCAAAAGTTTTACTCCTGTCCCCAAGCCTGGCTTGAATTCGACTTTCCAGTTAGGACCAAATGCTGCACCCTAACCTGTGCTAAGACGTTGGCCACCTCTATCAACTCCAGGAGACGGGAACTATTGGTGGTACCTTTTCACAGAACAGATAACTGAGGCTCAGTATGGTTAAGCAACTTCTCCAAGGTCACACAGCCAGGGGGTAATGGAGCTAGACTCAAAGCAAGGGCTGCTGACCCCCCCCAACATATGCCCTTAACCTCCACAGTATTCTGTCTCTCAATATGACAAAGCAGCATTTGTTTCTAGAAAACCAGTGTTTGTAGAAAATGGGAGCAGAGGGGCACCTGGTTGGCTCTGTTGGTTAAGCGTCCAACTTCGGCTTAGGTTCATGGGTTCGAGACTCAGGTCAGGGTCTGTGCTGACAGCTCAGAGCCTAGAGCCTGCTTCGGATTCTCTGTCTCTCTCTCTCTCTCTCTCTGCCCCTCCCCTGCTCACATTCTATCTCTCTTTCTCTCTCAAAAATAAACATTAAAAGAAATTTTAGAAAATGGGAGCAAAATCATGAAAAGGGGTCCCAGGGAGGCACCCCTGGTGACTCCCAGGAAGGACCCTATGGCCCCACAGCTCACACTGCCCTCTGCCCTGTCCCCCAGTGTATTGCTACTACCAGCTGCACCAGGCCTTTGTCCGGGAAGAGCTGGGCTGCCAGTCGGTATGCCGGGAAGCCTGCAGGTGAGTGGGCTGGAAGGATGGAGCCTGTGGGGCTGGGCCAGGCCAGGCCAGCCATACTCACTCCGTACCCTTCTCCCCTTAGCTTTAAGGAGTGGACACTGACCACCAGTCTGGCACAGTGGCCATCCGAGGTTTCTGAGGTAAGTTAATCTTCTCCATCTTTCCCCTCACCTTCTCATCCTGGAGCCCAATGCCCTGCCTGTGTCTTCTGGCCTCAGGAGAGATCCACAGGGAAGGCCACGTTGGGGGGCTGAGGCCAAGAGGGGAGGCATACGGGCTGGCCCTGGCCTCTCCAGGCATCCCCAGGTCACTCCTTATTTCTCCATCACAGAAATGGTTGCTGCCCATTCTCACTTGGGACCAAGGCCAGCAAATAAAGAAAAAACTCAACAAGTAAGCAGACCCCACCCTGTTTCCTCTGCCTGCGCTGGCCCTGGGCCTCAGCCTCCTTACTTGCTTCCTCACTGCCAACCCCTCTCTTTTTCATTCACTCATTCCTTTATTGAACAAATATTGATCAAGCTCATGTCAGGAGCTAGATCCCACTCTAGGCCTGGGGCTCTCAAATGTTTTGGCTGTGACCCACATTATGAAAATAGTTTTCCATTGTGGCCCATTGAATAGATAAATGAGATAAAAGTCTCATGTAACAGCACTTGCTAATGGTGTACAAAGCATTCGGGCTGATTTTCAGACTGTGCAAACTGGTATAGCCAAACCAACTGTTTACATCCATTTCAATAATCATGACGCCATTCTCAGTGATTAGTGCCCATATCAGTTGACAAAGAGTTTGAACATCTCTGGGGCTGCAATCTGATATTTCCTATTCTGTTTCCCTTTGTCAAAGGGTTTTGGTCATGGCCTAGGACATTTATTTCATGGCTTCCTGACGTATCTTGACCTGCTTGGAAAAATACTCCTCTGAAAATACTCCATGAAGCTTCTAAATCCTGCTTAAATTTTCCACATCAACATTCACTTCCAAGAGAGCTTTAGCAAAAATCAGCTGGGCCAGAGTTCAGGGACCTCAGGGGATGGAGATGAAGGTGGGAGAGGATGGGGGAATTACCATGTGACCTCACCTCTTTCTGGGCCCTTCCCATCTCCACAGTGGAGGTTAGTCGAGCCTCCAACATTTATTGCATATCCACTAGGTACCAGGTGCTGTATGTGGTGCTGGGGGTATCATGACGACCGAGCAGACATGATCTCCGCCCCCAAGGTGCTGACAGTCTAGTCGTAAGGTCGACTTTGACCAAGTAATTGCAAACTCTGAAAGCAAGCATTGCAAGCCAGTGACCCCTAGACCAAATATAGCCCCATGAAAGCAACCCATTACTTCCAGCTTTCCTTGAAAGATCAGAAGTTCCAGAAACAGCAAACCTCCATGCTTGTGTAGAACTAAAGAGTTGAGTCATAGCTGCCCCTTTGGAATAAGCGTGGACACACTTGCCATAGTCCCACCAGGAGGCAATTTTGTGCAGCAGCTAACAGCATGAACTTTGAAGCCAGATTTCTCTAGTTCTGAATACTGGATCTGCCCGTTTGTGAGTGGTGTGGTCTTGGGCAAGTTAGTTAACCAATCTGTGTCTTAGTTTCCACATCTGTAAAATGGGGATAATTAAAACATAACGACATAGGGTTGTCGCGAGCATTCAACAAGTTAATTCATATAAGGCACTTGGAACAGTGCTTGGCAACACAGGAAGTGTCCAATAAACGCTGGCTGTTATTATGGTCGTTATCATTATTACGTTATGCCCAGCCTACCTCGCTCATTTGTATTACTTGCATGTCTCCTATACATATTTGAGATTGCAATCAAACAATCGCAATATCAGGGCTTGATGAAGAACAGGGTGCTATGGGAGTATACAGCTGGGTGGACTGACTCAGGCTGGTTGGGAAATGGTTTTTGAGTGGATGAGGGCCTAAGCAACCAGGCCCAGGCTGGAGATGTGCTCTAGGGTGCAGAAGGAGCCCCAGGAGCTAGGTTCTAAGATTCCTTTGGATCTCAGAGCCTGGACCATGCTGGAGTCTGGGAAGGAGGGAGACAGCCACACTGAAGGGCTGGTCATCTGGTAGATGCAAAGGCACCTGACTCACCTGGGCCCTGCCTGTTGGAATTTCTCCAGGACGGACTTGGCCAAACTCTTGATATTCTACAAAGACCTGAACCAGAGATCCATCATGGAGAGCCCTGCCAACAGTGTGAGTGGCTTCTTTCTGGGACCTGCCTGGGGTCTGCAAATGTGCCCATCTGCCTTGTCTCAGGGAGCAGAGTTAGATGCTAGGGATACAGCCGGAGCTGGCAGGGCCACCACAGGCCAGCCAGGACTTGGATCAGATAAGGCAGAGGAAGAGGGGACAGGAAGCCTGCCCACTTCTTCCTCCAAATCCATTCAGGGCCAGGACTTGCCAGGGGCTCCCTTGGGAACTGGGGTCCCTGCATGAGGCCAACTTGGGTGGAGGGGCCCTCTTAATGGTGTGGCTTGACCTCCCTTGCAGATCGAGATGCTTCTGTCCAACTTCGGTGGCCAGTTGGGCCTGTGGATGAGCTGCTCCGTCGTCTGTGTCATTGAGATCATTGAGGTCTTCTTTATTGACTCTTTCTCCATCATTGCCCGCCACCAGTGGCACAAAGCTAAGGAATGGTGGGCCCGGAGGCACGCTCCCCCTGGCCCTCAGGGCCAGGACAACCTGGGCCTCGATATAGACGATGACCTGCCCACGTTCACCTCCGCGCTGCGCCTGCCTCCAGCCCCAGGCACCGAGGTGCCCGGCACACCGCCTCCCAGATACAACACACTGCGTTTGGAGAGGGCCTTCTCTGACCAGCTCACAGACACCCAGATGCCGGCGGAGTCCTGAGGCGGGGAGGGGAAGAGAGATGTAGCTAGGAGCCCAGCCACAGTCTGAGAACTCAGACCGTGTCTCCTGCACACGGAGGGGACCCTTGGCACCCCCTCTGGCTAGGCTTTTCAGAGACATTGACTAAAAATCTGCTTTGAACAACAACATGGGGCCTGGGTGTGTGCAGGAGACCCCTTGGGCCCTGCCCGGCAACCCTCAGCCATCCAGGGTGAGAAAGATCCGGCAGCCCAAACCCCTCCCACATCTGCTATGGAGAGAGATGGGGGCCGAGGAGATGGCGTCCGCCCAGACGAAAGCCAGAAGTGAAGGCTGACAGCACTTTCACCAGGTCTTGAGAGAGAAAGATTCCTCCGAAGCCCCAAGCCCAGGGTTTCACCCACTCCCCTGGGCTGGGGCCCAAGGACGTGCCCTTAGGTATCAAGGCCAGACAACCACTGCCTAGTGCCAAAGACAGGAGGAAGCACCAGCCCTGGAGCTGGTGCTGTTTGTGAATAAACTGTTCTTAGTTGTTGACATTGGGGCAAGGTCTTCTCTGTGCCCTCAGGCAGGGGGGCTGGCCCAAGGTCCTTGGAGTGTGTAGTGGGGAGGGTGCAACAGGGGTGGGGAGGTCTGGGGATGTGACAGGAGGAAGGGGTGGGGCCATGTTCTGGGGAGCCAACCCAGTGCCCTAGGCCCCTTACCCAAGCACAGAAAAGCTCGTTCAAGGGCCTTGCTGGATGGACACCCCTGTCCAGTGGTGGCCCAAGGTATAAAGGATCATCTGGTAACTCACCTCAGCATCTCTCCCTCCCAGACAGGCCCCCCTCCCCCATGCAAGGCCTGTTCCTCCCCAGCAAGCCAACCACAGCAGACAACCGCTCACACCTTCCAACGTGGTAATACCTAACACAGATTAAGCACACAGTAGGTGTGTTTAATTCAATGTTAGCTCAGCAACAGTGTGCTGGGTGCTGTTCTAAGCACTTAGAGATGGGGCAACTATAACCCGCAGGCCAAATCCTGTGTGTGCTCATGACCTAGGAATGTTTTTTTTTTTATTTCACTTTTAAGTGGCTAAAAATATCAGAAGACTGTTTTGTGACTCATGAAAATGATAGAAGATCCCATTTTCCGTGTCCGTAAATAAAGTTTTATTGGAACACAGCCACACCCATGCATTTGCATATTGTCTGTGCCAGCCGCTAGCAGAGTTGAGCAGTTGCAACAGAGACCCTAGGTTCACAAAGTGTAAAATATTTATCCTCTGGCCCTTCACAGAGAAAAATCTGTCAATCCCTGGATTAGCAAATTAAGGAGGTCCTAGGATGAAGAAACTGAGGCAAAGAAAGGCTAAATTACTCATCACAGGTGACATAGCTACGAAGTTGCCAAATCGTGCCAGGGATTTGAACCTAGGCAGTAAGACTCCAGAACTTGTGCACTTTATCACTCCATCATTTTGCATCCAATCAGCATCTATGCCTTTTTTTTTTAATGTTTATTTATTTTTGAGAGACAAAGCGTGAGCAGGGGAGGGTCAGAGAGAGAGGGAGACACAGAATCCGAAGCAGGCTCCAGGCTCTGAACTGTCAGCACAGAGCCCGACACGGGGCTCAAACTCACGAACTGTGAGATCATGACCTGGGCCGAAGTCGGACATTTAACCGACTGAGCCGCCGAGGTGCTCCAGAGCCTGTGCCTTTTAAATGTGAGGCTCGTGTCAGTTCAGGTGGGAAGAGGGAAGGCTCAATATCCGGCTACAGGGCAGAAGGAGGTCCTTCATCCATGAGTGCAGAGAGGCCTGCATTTCAGGACTGTGCCCAGCACCAGAACGGTTGCTAGTGGAAGTGAGAGAGCAGGGGCTGTGGGCCCCTCCCTGGGTCCTAGGGACTCCCAGTCTAACCTGACTCCAGGTCAGTGGCTGCAATAGCCCTCTCTGCCCCATTCAGTGGTTCCACTGAACCTCTCTGGGTGGGGTGCTGTAAGGAGACACGGCAGCCAGCAGGGAGGAGGTCACTGTGACCCCAGGCTGGCTGGAGCTCCCCTGAGGAGTGGGCTCAGAAGCCAGGGCTGATGCAGGTGAGCGTTGGGTTACAGAGGGTGCAAGCCTGGCTCCTGTCCATGCTGGGCTGGGGTGGCCGCAGCCAGTGCTGACAGGTGCCTTGTGGTGCACGGCTGCCCGGGCATTGCCCAAAGACAGCTTCCTCCTCCTCCTCCTCCAAGGCAGGAGGGGTGTGGGCCCTGTCCTCAGATTCCTAGAATTGACCAGCCTCAGCATGATGTCACCGGCAAGAAGACTCCCGGCGAGGCTGGAGTTGCTGCTGGCTTTGCCAAAGGTGAAGACAAGACCATGTGGAGTCAGCAGCCACCCATTTCTCCCCTCTCCCCACCCCCCGGGAGCATAGCTCGCACCCTATGGCTCCAGCCGTCTCCTTCCTGCCTGGCGACCAACCTCAGGGCTCATGTGCCTGCAATGCCAAGGGCTGCCTTCTCTCTTCCTCTGCTCATTCTCCCGGGCAAGGTACAAATGTCACCACTCATGTAAGGTCTTCCCACACCCTCCCCTGTCCCCCCAACCCCAGGAAGTTAGAGCTCCGTCCAGCGTAGAATTTCCATCCCCTGATATCATTTGTATCGATCTGTCTGTATCTCTCAATAAACAGTGCACCCTCTGAAGGCAGGATGCCTTATCTCCTTGTCCCTGGATGGGGACAGGGCTGAGTACAGTGATGGCATTTAGGAAAAGTGTACAGAGCCAATAAAAACAATAACAATCATAATAATGGCTAATATCACCTATTCTTTGCCAGGAATTCTGCTAAGCACTTCATATGCAGAGTACGGAATCTTGCAAATAGGGAAAGTGAGGCACAGAGTTCTGCTTCTGGCCCCATCACTAGTAACTGAGAGGCCCGGGCCTGCCCCCAGAGCTTGTGTGCTTATCGCTGGGTGCACTGCCTTTCAGATGGAAGCTTTTCCCCGAGGCCAAGTCCCCTTGCCCCCAAGGAAGCCCCTGCCGGTCCTCTCTGGCTTCTGGCCCAGCCTGCTCAGCCCAAGGGCCCTCTCATGCCAGGACGGAGGAGGAGAGAGGGGAGAACCCCTTCATTCCTAGACCCCTTTGATGAGCAGCCACAGTGACCAGGAGTTATTGACTCCAAGGGAAAATGACTCCATTTGCAGGTCACAGGAATATTTGTTCTTAATTTTCCCTTGTTCTCAAACTGTCACCCTCACTGCTCTTCTGACCTCCCTTCCGGGCCCCTGGAGTTCCAGACTCAAGTGTCCCACAGCCCACAGAACATCTCCCTGATGACAGAGACACCTCAAAGTCAGCAGCCTGCACCCCAAGTAGAGAGTGGGAAAAGACCCCACCTCTGTCGCAAACTCAGTAGAGAGGCCTGGGCCTCACAGACACTGTGGTCTTCATCAAGCAATTACATCAAAGAAGGAAACAGCTGGAGGATGGAAAGGAGCTCAGACCACGGGTTCCCGGGTGGCTCAGTCTGTTAAGCGTCTGACTTAGGCTCGGGTCATGATCTCACAGTTTGTGGGTTTGAGCCCCGCGTCAGGCTCTGTGCTCAGAGCCTGGAGCCTGCTTTAGAGTCTGTGTCTCCCTCTCTCCCTGGCCCTTCCCCATTCGTGCTATCTGTCTCTCTCTCTCTCTCTCTCTCTCTCTCTCTCTCTCTCAAAAATAAACATTAAGGAGAAGGAGCCTGGAGCACGAGGCCCTCTCCCCCTCACAGATCTCCCTGTCTCCCAGACCTTCTGCCTCCCACCCCTGTTCCAGGCTAAACCAGGAGGATGTCTCCAAAGGCAGGCTGGACAAAGGCACTTCCTGGTTAGAAGCCTCCGGCAGTTCCCCAGCACCTTGGCTACACTTCCCAAGTCACAGGACTTAGCCTATGGTGCTGACTTTAGGTTGGCAGACAAATTCAATAGCTATGCCATGTGCTGCCCTCTCTCTTTCTCCACTCCTCTTCCCAGACGGAGCACAGATATCCTCATCTCTGTAAAGTCGGCGGTGACTGCCCTCCCCTGACCACCAAATGGAAGTGTTAAAGTATCATGGGCCAATGGAATAAGAAAACCACTCCATGTTCCAATGTGCGAAGACATCCAGTCCCAGTTTGGTGCTCATGGGTGTCTAACGCTCTCCTGCACATGCAAAGCTCTCTTGCTTAACAGAGAGAGAGAGCTGCCTCAAAGCCTGCAGCCCCGACTTTAGCGGCTCCGTTGTGTTTACACTGCCTTTGTTTGCTGTTACCTTCTACTTAGTATAAGCAATACTGGTGTCTCCTTCAGTCACTGGCTCAACAAGTGTTTATTCGTTCAACGACTGTTTATCGAGCACTGCAATAGTTTCCTGTGGATACGATAGCAAACTACCACAAGGTCAGTGGCTTAAAAAGCACAGAAATTTATTCCCTTACAGTTCCCGGAAGTCAGAGCTTTGAAGAGTCTTATGGGACAAAGATCAAGGTGTCAGCAGGCTTGTGCCCCCTCAAAATGCTCTAGGGAAGTCTTCCTTCCCCTCTGTGAGCTTCTAAAACTACATTCCTTGGCTCCTGGCCCCCTCCTTCATCTTCAAAGACAACAGACTAGTATCTTGCTTCAGTTGTTACATTGATTTCTTCGGAGGCACCCAAATCTCCTTTTTATAAGGACACTTGGGATTACATCTAGGGTGCACCCAGGTATCCTGGGATGATCTCCCTCATCTGCAAAGCTTCCATTCGTGCCCTAGTAGGTAACTTTCATAGGCTCCAGATATCAGGATGTGGATATTTTGTCCATCAGTGGACAAGTACTGTTGGGTGGAGGGCTGGGGATGCATCTGTGAGTCAAGCAAACAAACCCCCTGCCCTCGTGGAACCTATACCCTCCTAGGAGGAGAGGTAGACAAAAAAAAAAAAAAAAAATGAGCAATGAAAGAAACGGATGACAGACAGAGCATGGCAGAAGGTAAGAAGTGCTATGGGAGACAGAGAATGTGGGGCAGGGTAAGGGGGACTAGGAGTTTGCAGAGGCGTCAGTCATAATGCTATTTAGTCAGGGGAGACTTTGCAAATGCATCCTCCGAGCTGCTTGAGGGAGTCCCATGCAGATATATTTGGGAGAAGAGTGTTACAGGCAGAGGAGAAGGGGTAATAAAAGAGTTTCCTCTTAAGATAATTAATTATTTTATTAGTTATTATTATTCTATTATTTATCTAGATTTATAGAATATATATTTCCAGCTTTTCTATATGTGTGTCTATATTATTTACAATTATGATCTCATTTAATATCATTATTTTTCATTAGTAAAATATCAGCCTTATAAAGGAGTGAAGAAGTACTGTCACACAAAGACAATATGGACGAACCTTGGAACTATTACATTAAGTGAAAAAAGCCAAGGACATAAGACCACATATTGTGTGGGCGCCTGGGTGGCTCAGTCAATTAGGCACCCAACTTCGGCTCAGGTCATGATCTCGAAGTTTGTGAGTTGGAGCCTCACATCAGGCTCTGCACTGTCAGTGGGGAACCTGCTTGGGATTCTCTCTCCCTCTCTCTCTCTCTCTCTGTCCCTCCCCTGATTGTACATGTTCTCTCTCTCTCTCTCTCTCTCTCTCAAAAAAAAAAATAAAGACCACATATCGTATGATTCCCTTTATATGAAATACTCCCAACAAGCACATGTATAGAGACAAAGTAGATTCACACTTGCCAGGGTTAGGGGAAGGGGAGAATAGGAAGTGGCTGTAATGGATACGGCCTTTCTTTTCAGGACAGTGAAAATGTTTGGGAACTAGATAGAGGCGAATGCACCAAATGCCAGTGAACTGTATACCTTAAATGGGTTAACCTTACATTATATGGATTTTGACCCAATAAAAAAGGGTCGAAAAATAAATCTACTTAAAGAAAAATGGCAGGGCACCTGGGTGGCTCAGTCAGTTAAGAATCTGACTCGATTTCAGCGCAGGTCATGATTTCACTGTCGTGAGATGGAGCCCCACATCTGGCTCCGTGCTGACAGCACAGAGCCTGCCTAGGATTCTCTCTCTCTGCCCCTCCCCTGCTTGCGTTCTCATTCTCATTCCCTCTCTCTCTCTCTCTCTCTCTCCCTCTCTCTCTCCCTCTCTTTCTCAAAATAAATAAACTTTGTGGTGCCTGAGTGGGTGGCTCAGTCAGTTAAGCGTCAGACTTCAGCTCAGGTTATGATCTTGTGGTTCATGGTTTGAAGCCCTGCATCAGGTTCTGTGCTGACAACTTGGAGCCTGGAACTTGCTTCAGGTTCTTTGTGTGTGTGTCTCTCTCTCTCTGCCCCTCCTCCTCTTGTGCTCTCTTTCTTTCTCTGTCTCAAAAATAAACATTAAAAACATCTTTAAAAATTAAAAAAAAAGAAACAAAAATGGTAAACGCAACCATGAAGAAAAGCAAGATGCAATGATGACTGGATGGCAGAAACTTCTGCGGGGTGGGAGTGGAGGTGGTCAGAGGGACACAGGGCGACGAAGAGCTGGCTGGAAATGATCGATTTCTCATCTTAAGTGGTGGTGCACACATGGCTGGCTGCTTTCCTGTTTGTTTTTTATTTAACCAAACATGGTGTTTTATGTGCTCCTCTAGAACGCATGATTTTGCTCAATTTTTTAAAATCTCAGAGAAGATGTCTCAGGTCACGATCTTGCAGTTTCGTGAGTTCAAGCCCCGCATCAGGTTCGGCCTACTTGGGATTCTCTGTCTCCCTCTCTCTCTGCTCTCCCTGTCTCCCCACTCACGCTGTTTCTCTCTGGAAAAAAAAAAAAATCTCGGTAAAGGAAGAAAATGATGAGTGGGTAGTAAGATAGGTATGATGTGGATGTTAACAGCATCCTAAAAGCAACATGGTGTTCTAGGAAATGCCCTCAAGAGTCAAATATCGCCCTGGCTCTGTCCCTTCCCTCCTCCACTGAGGCAGCCCCAGGAGATGGCCGGCCAGGCATCTTTCAGGATGACTCTCCTGGGAAGGTCACCGCCAGGCTCAGTCTCCCCACGCAGCCACTGCCGCTTCCCAGCCAGCTACAGAACCATCTCAGCTTCTTCTCTCCCAAGGCAGGACCAGCCCAGGGTGGAGAAGGGGCCTGGATCGGCAAGATTCCTGAGACATGCGCTTTAATTGCAGGCTACATACTGAAGGAGTCTCATTGTGCCCAGTTGGAAACTGGAAAGATCAGGAGGAGAAGGTGAAACAGAACTGATTGTTCAAATATTCCCTCACCCTCCTCCAGGAACACTTCTGGAGGAAACTTCCCAGCTGCTGTTCTCATCTCTCTGGCCAGACCTGCGGGTGTTTGTTTGACAAACTATTGTTTGACAGCTGTTTGTTGACTGCATGTACTCAGGAATCTGGTGGTTGTCTTTTGTTCTCTTTTCATAACATCATTAATGTTATTAACATAACATTATTTCTGTTTCATAACATTATTAATGTTACGTTACAAATTTTCATTTGTATTTATACAAGAGTGATACATACTGTGTTAGGAACCTTGTCTGCAAGTGTCAAAAACCTAACTCAAGTTGGATTGAGAAAAAAGAAATAAATTTCAGCTCTGACAACCAGAAATGCATCTCCATCTTCAGGTATGGCTGGATCCAGAGGCTGAAATGATAAGATCAGGACTCTTAATTACTTTCTGCCTCTCCCCTGGGCTATACTGTGTTAACTCCATTCTCAGACACACCCCCTTACAGGGGCACAATGGATGCTGGAAGCCCCAGACATGTACCCCATCTCTCGGCACCTCCAAAAGAAAGAGAGTTTATCTCTTACAACTATTTAAAAAAAAAAAGTTATCCCATGGGTTTATGGATTTGCACTGGACATAATTGAGTCACCGGTCTTTTCTTGAACTGATCACTGTGGCCAAACAGATGAAACACTGTGACTGGCCAGACCTGGATCACTTGGCTGTTTCTGCATTGGGGGAGCAGCCTCCTTTCCCCCGCAAAATACACTGAAAGACAGTGGGGTAAGAAGAGATTGCCCACTAGGGTACTGCTCTCACAGGAAGGAAGAAAGCATGCTGGTTCAGCACAAACAGAAACCTGCTACATGTCATAGATTAGAAAATCTCAGAAAAGCACATATGAGAAAATAAAGACCAGCTATTATTCCGCAGTGACAGGCTTCCTTGATAGATCTTCTGGGTTATGTTTTCATGAAGGAACTCTGTCAAGCTCAGAGGGTGATTCAACCCAGCAACATGACAGGATTTAAATAAGAACATGAGAAAGAGAAGAAAAGCAAAGAGATCTTTGGGGAGACAATTGACTAGCTATCCATGGTTCCTTGCCAACCTCCCACAACCAGTCAATCCCCAGGTCCCCACCAACCTCAGAACAAATTTCTGCTTCCTTGAATACCTCCAGTCACCCATCCATCCATTATCCATTTATCCACCCATCCATCCTGCCACCCACCTATCCAATAAACTCTGAAGTCAGACTACCTGGTCCTGGGACCTGTTTCAAATCCAGGTCCCAACACATACCAGCTGTGTAACTTTGGGCAAGTTACTTAACCAATCCATGAATCAGTTTCCTTATTTGTCAAGAGGGGCTAATAACAGTTTCCACTGTCTAACATTATTTTGAGGATAAAATGAGATAAGGCAGATACTAAGTGCTTAGCTGAGGGCCTGGCTCACAAAAGACCCTTGGTAGAGTTTGCTAGCGTTGGGTTTCATTGTTGTTTTTACAACACTAGGTTATTTCATGATCAGACATTATCCAGGCTGCCAGGTAGCTAATGGGCTAAGGTTGATCAAACACTGCTTACTACAACTCTTTGCTGCCCTAGGGGCAGTTTCTGGCTACAAAGAACTGTGGGGACCACAGGAAAATGTCCTCCGGGCCTTACTGATAAAAGAAGCTATTGTATCTCTAATTAAAACAAAAACAAGGGGCGCCTGGGTGGCGCAGTCGGTTAAGCGTCCGACTTCAGCCAGGTCACGATCTCGCGGTCCGTGAGTTCGAGCCCCGCGTCGGGCTCTGGGCTGATGGCTCGGAGCCTGGAGCCTGTTTCCGATTCTGTGTCTCCCTCTCTCTCTGCCCCTCCCCCGTTCATGCTCTGTCTCTCTCTGTCCCAAAAATAAATAAACGTTGAAAAAAAAAACAAAAACAAAAAACCAAAAAACAAACAAACAACAACAACAAAAACGAGCTCTGGCTTTGTAACTCCTGAAGGTTCTCAAGGCAGTTGTGGAACGCTGGGATCTGCTATTGCTGACTTAAACTTTTTGGCTTACAGCTGGGCACCTGAGAAATCAGCAAATTGGATCACTGGGGAAGCACATTTTAATGCAGATCTGAGGACAGGGACAGAACCAATGCCAACCTGCCCTTCACATCCTTGGCTGACAGTTTATGGAAATGGACAGGCTTACCGAACACTCCAGGAGCCAAGAGGGTGTCCTCATCATTTCCCCCTGGGGCAGAGATGTCCAGAGAGAGGGGAAGATTTGGGAGGTCACTGGCTGGTTCTCCCGATGGAAAACTGCAGTTGGAGTTCTGGGCCAAGGATTGGGATCTTGAAATAATGTCCTAGACCTTCCCGAGTGATGAGTGCAATTCATGGAATAAGGGACATTGTGGTTGCCCTGAACCAGCCAGCTTGCTCCAGACACTTGACACTGAGTCTGAAAAAAGAGAAAAAGAACAGGATCAAGGTTTGGTATGTGCCCTGAGCCAAGGGTCAACTCATGGCCACGGGACGGCCCAGCCCATAGTCAGGGTCAGAAGTCAATCTGTGGTCAAGATCAAGGTTCAACCCAGATGAGGGCCAGGCCCAGTTAGTGACCAGGCTTTGCTTATCAGGCTTTTGGTGGAGGCTGCTCCCTTGCCAGCAGGCATTTCTCCAGGTGCTCTTGACATTCTCCTGGACCCTCTCCTCTACTTCCATGCCATTCCTTATTGCCCTCCTCCGAGGCTCCTGGCATCAGACATACCACCCTCATTCATCCTTGTCACATGACATCCATCATCACCCAAGGGTTCTGTTGACTTCCTCTGACGATGTCAGCCCGTGCTGCCTTATTTTCTTCTTGTAGTCACGCTTTTTCAGTTGAGACAGATACTCTGGCTCACGTGGCCTTCAACAAAGGAGCTGAATATTTTCACTCACTTAAATGAGACATGCAGATGCATCTAGCCTTAGGCATGGAAGCACCCAGGTGTTCTGTCAGTCATCGGGCTTCATCCATCCCTGTTACCCATTTCCGTGGTGTCCTTGCCTTTATTCTCAAAATCATCTTTCTCCATTGAGCAAGAAGATGGCCTCTGACATCCACCACCATCCCTCACAAGCCGTTATTGCTTTGACTCATTCATGTCTAAGGAAATGAATTTCTTCTTGCCCAGCTTAACACAGATCAAAATCACTAAGAGATTCTGATTGGTCCTGCTTGGGTCACATGCTCAGTTCTGAGCCAAATCACTGTGACCAGAGAATGAAGCACTCTAGCGGGCCATGTCTAGGTCACATACTCATCCCTATAAGAGTGAATTCCAGCCAAATCACCAGGATCCCCAAAGAATGGTGGCTGAACAAACAAGCATAGAGCCTCACCTTGAACAACTGGAACTTAAACCGTGAATAACCTACTCAATCAGGAGACCGCCCAACTCCATGAGTGCCTCCATTCCAATTGCTCTGTAGCCACCCACTACCTAGGCAACACCTTGGATATGAACTTCCCTCCCATCCCTCCACCCTTTCTGCCCTGTGCTCCCTCTACCCCAGCTTCTTGACCCAATCCAAATCTCCAGACTTTCTCAGCTCATCAGCCCTCCCTTTTACCTTCTTTCCATCCTAGACCCCATGCTCAAACCTTTCTACCACCACCATCTTACTCTTTCCACCCTCCCCACCCTGTTCAGTCCAAATGGGAGTTCCTTCCTCCATCCCTGTGATCTCATCACTGGGGAGAGTCATGTAATTGTGTCAGTTGTACATATGCATGCCAATGGGGATTACTTAACATAACACTTCTAAAACTTTGGTGTGTATGTGATTCAGTTAGGGATCAAATTGAAAACGCAGTTGAAGGTTTCTTAGGTCTGGAGTGAAGTGTGCAGTTCTAACCAGCTCCCAGGTGAGGCCACTGCTGCTGGTCCTCCAAGCACACTTTGAGCAATTCTTTTTACTTTGGTGTCCCTCCTACTTCCCTCTGGAGAAGAACCTCCTGGGGCATTTGTTAAATATAAAGATTATCAAGTCTCTCCTCTGGAATTTCTGATTAAGTAGGTATCAATGGAAGGCCTAGGGACTCTGTGATTTTAACACATTCCAAGTGACTCTTATCTCCTGGGATAATTGGGAAATACTGCTGTATCATGGTCATTTGGGTTGAATGACTCATTTTGGCTTCCAGGACTTCTCTGTCCTCGAAGGCTCCACACCTTCCCCACCCCTCTCACCTTCCGCAGGTGAGCTGGCCCCTACCTCCCAGTGAAAACCCAGGTAAGTGGGTTGGCCTAAACTCTTCTGCGAATAAACTTTAGCTACATCCCCCTTTGTCTTTGCTATTTTCTCTCCAGTCTTGGAGAAAGAGACACTTGTCCACCTTGGCCCATCCCACCTGCCTGCCTCAGCCACCTTGCTCTATCACAGCCCCTCTTCTTGCTTCTTAGCAATTCTCCTGACCCCTTCTCTGCCTGTGAAAATGCTCCTGTCCTAAAATCCCTCTCTATTCATACCCTATCTTCCTCCTCCCTTTACCACCAAGCTTTTTTTTTGAAATCATTTTAGATTTATAAATGAGTCACAAAGATCATGCAGAAAGTTCCCGTATACCCGTCATCCAGTTTCCCCTAATGTTAGCATCTTACAGAACCATGGCCCAGTTGTCAAAACTGAGAAATTGATGTTGGTACAATACTATGAACTAAACAACAAACTATATTCTCTTTCTCCAGTTTTTTCCACCAGTGTCCCAAACCAGTATATTTTTAGTTAGACAAGGCCTATCATTCTTTTAAAAATCAGAAAGTACAAATCTAAAAAGAGAAAAAAATCACGGTCACCAAAGCCACCATCTAGACACAACTACAGCTAATGTTATGTTCTTCCACTACAATGCTTTATCCACATAAATCTTTTTTTTTTTTTACAAAATATGTTCACCCTACACTTCAGTGTATTTTTCCCACTAAACACTGTATTATAAATGGCCTTCCATGTTAGTAATTATAACTCCAGATCATAATTTCTATTTTATTCAAATTTTTCTTTTAACTTTTTGATAGGTAATTGATTCAAAGTTCTAAAGGTAGAAAAGAGTGTTTAGCAAAAATAAAGACGTCCCATTTCGGGCAAAAGACATGAATAGACACTTCTCCAAGGAAAACATCCAGATGGCCAACCAACACATGAGAAAATGCTCAATAGCACTCATCATCAGGGAAATACAAATCAAAACCACAATGAGATACCACCTTACACCTGTCAGAATGGCTCATATTAACAACTCAGGCAACAACAGATGTTGGCGAGGATGCAGAGAAAGAGGATCTCTTTTACAATGTTGGTGGCAATGCAAGCGGGTGCAGCCACTCTGGAAAACAGTATGGAGGTTCCTCAAAAAACTAAAAATAGAACTACCCTACAACCCAGCAATTGCACTACTAAATATTCATCCAAGGGATACAAGGATGCCGTTTCGAAGGGGCACATGCACCCCCATGTTTATAGCAGCACTATCAACAATAGCCAAAGTATGGAAAGAGCCCAAATGTCCATCAATGGATGAGTGGATAAAGAAAATGTGGTATATATATATATGCAATGGAGTATTACTCGACAATCCAAAAGAATGAAATCTTGCCATTTACAACTACGTGGATGAAACTGGAGGGTATTATACTAAGTGAAATTAGTCAGTCAGAGAAAGACAAAAATCATATGACTTCACTCATATGAGGACTTTAAGAGACAAAACAGATGAACATAAGGGAAGGGAAACAAAAATACTATAAAAACAGGGAGGGGGACAAAACAGAAAAGACTCATAAATATGGAGAACAAACAGAGAGTTACTGGAGGGGGTGTGGGAGGGGGGATGGGCTAAATGGGAAGCAAAAATACTATAAAAACAGGGAGGGGGACAAAACAGAAGAGACTCATAAATATGGAGAACAAACTGAGGGTTACGGGAGGGGTTGTGGGAGGGGGGATGGGCTAAATGGGTAAGGGGCATTAAGGAATCTACTCCTGAAATCATTGTTGATGATTAGTTATCATTAGTTATCATATGATAACTAATTTGGATGTAAATTTTAAAAAATAAAAAATAAAATTAAGAAAAAAAAATTCTCATCACAAGAAAAAAAAAAAAGATGTCCCATTTCTCCATCACCCAGTCCTTTCCTATCCCAGATTATTGTGTAGATCACAAAATGTTGAAGACTGCAAGCAAATTCTGGGATGAATACACCATTATTTTACTTAATTAATCCTTTATTGCTTGATACATGGGCTGTTTCCACTGGTTTACATTATAAGTGACACCTGGATTTAACAACCTTATAACTCCACCTTTGCCCAGTAGTCTAGTTATTTTCTTAGGATAAATTCCTTGTGGAGTGGCTAGGTCAAAAAGTTGACACTTTGGGGGGTGGGGGTGGGTCTCTTGATTTCAAATTGCCTTCTACAAAGATTAGACACCACTTCCCTACACCAAGGCTCCCAGGCTATCAGTCTGTACCAATCAGATGGGCCACAGCAGTGTTGCTTTAATCTGTACTTCTTTTGTAACCAGACAGGTTGGGTTGTATTTATTCAGTATCCAGGTACAGATATATTTTTTGGAAGATAACCTCAGATAGCTGCCTCACTTCTTCAATTCCTCATTGACTCTCAAACTCCTTACAGTCTGGGATCCAACTCCATCCCTCCCACATCATGATGCTCCAGCAAAGTTGGCCACAGAAGGACCCAATCAAATGCACCCTTCTCAGACTTATCCCGTTAAATTTCCCTTTGTCACTGAATAGTATAGACTAGACCATTCTTTAAAACAAACAAACAAACAAACAAACAAACAAACAAAGGGGCACCTGGGTGGCTCAGTTGGTTGAGCATCTGACTTCGGTTCAGGTCATGATCTCACGGTTTGTGGGTTCAAGCCCTGTATCAGGCTTTGCACTGACAGCGTAGAGCCTGCTTGGAATTCATTATCTCCCCTCTCTCTCTGGCCCTACCCCACTTGCTCTCTCTCTCTCAAAATAAGTAAATAAACTTAATTAAAAAAAAAAAAAGCTTTTAAGAACATTCAAATACATGTTTTTCTGCCAACATAAGTTTTTCATTGGCGCCTGGGTGGTTCTATCGGCTAAGTGTTTGATTCTTTGTTTCGGCTCAGGTCATGATCTCACAGTCTTGAGACTGAGCCCCAAGTCAGGCTCTGCACTGACTTGCAGCTTGGGGCCTGCTTGGGATTCTCTCTCTCTCACTCTTTCCGGCCCCTCCCCCGTGCTCACGCTGGGACGCTCTCTCTCAAAATAAATAAACTTAAAAAAAAACACAAGTTGTTCATTTCGGAGGTGCTGGGGCACTATGCAGGGATATACTTAACTTTATAAGAAACTGCCAGTCCGTTTTCCAGAGTGGCTGTACCATTCTACATCCCCGCCAGCAGTGTGAGAATTCCTGTCGTTCCACATCTTCACAGCACTTAGAACTGTCCATCTTTGCAACTGCTGCCATACTAATAGGTATAAAGTGATATTGTGCTTTTAATGTGCATTTCCCTAACGCCTAATGGATTTGAGCATCTTTCCATGTGCTTATTTGCTACCCACATGTCTTCCTTGATTAAATTTTTTAATAAAAAAAAATTGGTAACGCATGCTCGAGGTTTTAAAAAAACTCAAAAAGTACGAAAGGGCAAAGTAAATCTCATCCACATCACTGATCCCCCTGTGAAGGGGACTTTCCTCCAGTCACAAAGCCAGAGAGTGGTGGATCTGGGGATTTAAACCAAGGCAGCCTGGCTCCGAAGCCACACTCTTATCAATTTTCATATAAATCATAGCACTTCCAGTTGTATTCTGCTGCCTTTTTTCACTTCAAATATCTGGGCTATTGTTCCACATCATTACTTATTGACCTCCCTTATTTGTTTTAACAACCCCATACCCTCCACTGAAATAATGTGCCATTGTTTATTTGGCACTCCCCCAGTGATGGACGCTTGTTTCCAACCTTTGCTACAACAAATAATGCTGCACTCAATATCCTTCTATGTACCTCTCTGCATGCCTGTATAAGCACATCCATCCAAGGATTCCTAGAAGTGGAATTACGGGGCCAAAGGGTATATGCCTTTACTCTTTTAGCGTGCCTATTTTCCCACATCCTCTTTCTTTTTTTTTTTTTTTTATTTTTTTTCAACGTTTATTTATTTTGGGGACAGAGAGAGACAGAGCATGAACGGGGGAGGGGCAGAGAGAGAGGGAGACACAGAATCGGAAACAGGCTCCAGGCTCTGAGCCATCAGCCCAGAGCCCGACGCGGGGCTCGAACTCCCGGACCGCGAGATCGTGACCTGGCTGAAGTCGGACGCTTAACCGACTGCGCCACCCAGGCGCCTCGCCACATCCTCTTTCAACACAGTGTGAAACTTTCCCATTCTTGCTGATCTGATAGATTTGTTCAAAATGATGTCTCTTCACTGTTTAATCGTGCATTTCTTTAAAGATTTTTTTTCAATGTTTATTTATTTTTGAGAGACATAGAGAGACAGAGCATGAGCAGGGAAGGGCAGAGAAAGAGGGAGACACAGAATTCAAAGCAGGCTCCAGGCTCTGAGCTGTCAGCACAGAGCCCCATGTGGGGCATGAACCCACGCACTGCGAGATCATGACCTGAGCCGAAGTCGGATGCCCAACCAACTGAGCCACCCAGGTGCCCCAATCATGCATTTCTTTATGAAAGAGGCTAAGTGTGTTTCCATGTCTTGAGAATTCAATTGCATTTCTTTTCCAGTGAATCAAAATTCTTCTTAAAATGCCAGGTGGTATCCCATCTAGTTCCCGTGTTTTTTCTTACTTCTCTGATCTTTCCCTCTTCCTCATCTTTGATGGCTTTCCTTCTGCCATAGTCCCTCTCCTAGTGGCAGTTCTCCATGGCTTTCTCTTTGCTTCTCTTCTCATTTTACTGCATACTTCTAGACTATCTTATTCTTGCCCCTTTGCAGCAGCCATTATCTTCTCCTTATTTGCAGTTAAAAAAAGATATTTATTTACTTATTTTGAGAGAGAGAGCGCACACTCAAGCTGGGGAGGGGCAGAGTGAGAATCCCAAGCAGGCTCTGCGCTGTCAGTGTGGAGCCTGATGTGGGCTTGATCTCATAAACCGTGAGATCATGGCCTGAGCCGAGATCAAGAGTTGGATGCTTAACCGACTGAGCCACCCAGGTACTCCTAATCCATATTTTTATATAACTCTCTGGGAGTTCCAGATCCACATTTTCAGTTCCCTTCTAGGCATTTTTACATCAACACCCATCAAACACCTCAAAAGTCTCTATGTTCACAACTGAACTTGGTCTCTTCTCCCCCACAAAATATGTTCGCCTTCCCAAAATGTCAGCGGGTGGCCCTTCCATCTACGCAGTTAGTCAGGCAGTAACAGCTAGAAGTCATTTTGCCCCACCCGCAATCCAATCAGTCACCAAGTCCTAAACGATGGGCAGGCTTAGAAAGAGAGTTGCCTCAATGCACTGGACCAGAGCCACAACTTACACTTGTAAATCTGGGGACAGAGGACTTCATCAGGGGCTCTTTCAAACCCCCTTTGTCCTACACTCCTTTCTACTTGGTCCCAGGATAGCCCTTTCATTTAGCTTTTCCCTTGATTTCTGGATAACACCTTTTATCTTGGATATTACTGTGTTTAGGTGGGGCTAGTGAGTGCTGAGATTTTTACCTTCTCATGGCAAGGTCATGAGACCTTATCTTGGACCTTATCTCCAGATGCAGCACGTGAGGGAAAACCCAGTAATTCTGTGCTACAACTCAGCCACAGAGAAGTCTGGGAAGGCGCAGGCCCAGGAAGGGACCTTTCACTTGCTACAGGCTGGTGCATACCCAAGGCTCCAAGAGAACCCAAGAGAGAGTTGAAGATATACCTCCAGACTGGGGCAAAAGTTTTTCTCCTCTTATCTTCCCCAAATGTACTACAGATAATAAAAGCAAGTCTAGATAGTAATTTTACATCGTAAAACTTTACATTGGTAAAAACTTTTGCTGTAAGCCAGACACTAGGCTGTTGTGCTACACTCATTGCACACTTTATTGAATCCTTACAGTGGCCCACGAAGCTACTTTTATTCCCATTTTACAGAAAAGGAAACTGAGGCTCTGAGAACTTAAATAACTTTCTTTGACTGCAAAGTCCATACGTTTAATTACTTCCCACACTCCAGGACAGTGGCTCATGGGTGCAGAACCCCAGCCTGGAGGACTCAGCCACAAATATACTGCTTTCCTTTGGCCACCTGATGTCTCTTCTACAACATTTAGGGTCTGTCCAGTTTTCAGCCCTGGCTCACTCCTTGCCACTGCTACTGTTAGGCAGTTCCCACCACAGGCTTCCAGACCTCAGGGCACCAGCTGAGGCTAGGGGAGCTCAGCTCTCTCCACGCTAGGACTTACTTTGCTCCCTAAACTGCAATGAAGCCCCACCCACCAGTGTTCCAACATTCTTGCTGATCACCGGCTGCCATCTTTGTTTCCCTGAAGTTGGCCACATAGTCTTACATTGAATATTTACTCAACAATCTGTGACACACACTGGACATGGGACAAAAACAGCGCCTAGCACTGTGGCTCATACATACTTGGCTCCTCGTAAATGTTTTTTGAATGGATGAATGAATGAATGAGCAGGCACTGCCATACTCTGTAGGCTACATGCTACAGGGGAAGACAGATCAGTAAACAGAGTTAGAACCCCAGGTGGTGAGTCCTGTGACAGGCAGAATATAAGAGTTTCTAAGAGCACAGCACAGGGTATCTACTTGGGGGAACTTCCCGGAACATTTCCTGGAGGAAGCAGGGTGTAAGCTGAGGCCTGAGGCATGGCTTGTTCAGCCAAGTGAAGGAGAGTGCAGCAAAGTGAGAATGAGGTTTATTGTGAGAAAAAACTCTACCCCACAGGTAAAAAATATGGCAGGCCAGAAACATTCAGGAATCTCTTTCCTTAAGATATACTGAGCTTCAACCAGACTGAGGTTAGGGACTGCCAAGCCACTGATTCATTCCAGACAATAAAAAACCCATTCCAGGAGCAGGTAGAAGAGGCCAAAAGATGCCCCATGATCCATGCTACCTCTAAGTACACCAGCCGGGGACAGCAGTGGGTGCAGTCAGTGAGGATGATGGTCAAGGTGGGGGCAGGGAGACATATCCAACAATGTCCCAAGAGATATGCTAGATTAAACAGGGTGACCCCATACATGGCCCTCAGTAAGGCCAGCTGGGCTTGCTTAAGAAGGTGTCATGGCTCCAGTTAAATCTGAAGATAAAAGAGGCTACTGGGCACAAAGGTGAAATCCCCAGTGCATCTGTTCTGGGCTGAAGCTCCCTCCCTATCTCCGCAGGTTGCTGACTCTTTAACAGGGCAAAGTAAAGGTACAGTAAATATAAACTTTTCCCTCCTCTCTTTATCCAGGCCAAAAACATTCAAACAGAATGTAACCCATCTTAACGCCCAGTGTTGAACAAACATAGGCCTCCTTCTCTAAGAATGAGGAAACAGGGAATCATGACTGCACATATACGGAGATCTAGCAGGTCAAAAGGATGCTGATATGAGGGATTAGGGCAAATGTCCCAGGATAAGTCACCCTGATGGCCCAGAGGACAAAATGTAAAGGAGAAAATTTGCTAATTTGTAGTCTTAAAGATTAGAAGCTGCTGAAGCTCTCAAACAATTCTCTCTCTTTTTAAAATGTTTACGTATTTATTTATTTTGAGAGAGAGCAAGAGTGGGGGAGGGGCAGAAAGAGAGAATCCCAAGCAGGTTCCACACTGTCAGCTGGGAGCTCAGGGCCCCACCCTACAACCCTGAGATCATGACCTGAGCCGAAATCAAGAGTCAGACACTTAACAGATTGAGCCACCCAGGTGCCCCTCTCAAACAATTCTTAATAAGAAAATAACTCTAGGCTATAAAATTATTCTGGAGATGGAAAATATATCTACTGAATTTCAAAGGGACCTAGAGGCAGTTAGTTAACAGAAGATTGGATGTTGCATAAAATCAAGTCAAAAAATTTGAAGATCAGATTAGAGGGTTCTAAAACTCAGAGAGAAAAAAAATGAAGGAAAAAAAAAGATAAGCAGAAAGGAGAAGAGATTCAAGGGATAAATGGGCATCTAATTAAATCTCTAGAAAAACAGAACAGAGAAAAAGATTCAAGGGAATAACAGAAGTGGTCGCAGAACAAGAAGTAAAATGATTCCTTGACAGTTCATTAAAACCAGTAAAAAAAAAAAATTAATGAAAAACCTCCAAAACGTATATATATATTTTTAATTTTTGGTGAAATTTAAAAAATCTCATATATACAGAGAAATTCCTGCAATATCCCAGGCAGAAAAATGATGTTACATCTGAGTAAGGTTGTCAGCAGACTTCTAAGATTTAGACACCATAGTCGTGCTGGAGAAAACATGCAAGATTTTTAGTAGAGAAGATTGTGGTCCACTTATATACAAGTGAAACACCTAAAAAAAAAAAGGTCTGGCAGGCAGGAGTTCGGAAAAGATACCACCCATGCACCTTTCCAAAACAAATTTCATAATGAATTTCTCCAGCCCAAGGAACAATACCAAGTAAAACTCCCAGGAACAGGAATGGCAACAAACACATTAGGAAAGAGAGATAAGCAATGTGGATCTATAAAAAGGCCAGGGAATTTTAAAAACACTGATCATGATTCAAAACCTTATCTGTTGCCACCTAACAAATTACCCTAAAACTTAGTGACTTAGTAGCATTTGAATTTTTCTTAAATGCTTATTCATGTCTGAGAGAGACAGAAAGAGAGCAGGGGAGGGACAGGGAGAGAGGGAGACACAGAATCCGAAGCTGGCTCCAGGCTCTGAGCTGTCAGCACAGGGTCCAATGTGGGGCTCAAACTCATGAACTGTGAGATCATCATCTAAGCTGAAATTGGACTCTTAACTGACTGAGCCATCCAGTCTCCCTTACTATTTATTTATTTATTTTTGAGAGAGAGAGAGAGAGAGAGAGAGAGAGAGAGAGAGAGAGAGGAAGGGACAGAGAGATACAGGAGAACAGAGGATCCAAAGTGTTCTCTACACTGATAGCAGTGAGCCAGATGCGGGGTTCGAACTCAGGAACCTGTGAGACCATGACGTCAGCCAAGGTCAGAAGTTCAACCGAATGAGCCACCCAGGGGCTCCATTCGCATTTGAACTGGTAGACTAAGTAAAACAGATGGCCCTCCCCAATAGGAGGGGACACCTCCAATCCTCTGCCGCTGAGGACCTGAGCAGAACAAGAAGGCAGAGGAAGGATGATCCACTCTCCCTGCTCAGCTCTCAGTTGAGCTGGGACATTGGACATCGATTTTCTTCTGTGCTTGGACTGGGACTGACGCTGTGTGATATATATATATACACACACACTATTGTTTCTGTGTCCCGGCAGAACCCTAATACGACCAAGGGATGGAAGCCCAATTCTCAAGCAACATAAGTTAAAAAAGGAATTTATTGTTCAATGTAACTGAAAAATCTAGAGATAATGACGCAGGTTTCAGGCATGTCTTGATCCGGGAGCTCAAATGATCTCATTTGGGCTGTAACTTTCTTTTTTTTTTTTTTTTTTTTTTTAATTTTTTTTTTTAACGTTTATTTATTTTTGAGACAGAGAGAGACAGAGCATGAACGGGGGAGGGGCAGAGAGAGAGGGAGACACAGAATCGGAAGCAGGCTCCAGGCTCTGAGCCATCAGCCCAGAGCCTGATGCAGGGCTCGAACTCACGGACCGCGAGATCGTGACCTGAGCCGAAGTCGGACGCTCAACCGACTGAGCCACCCAGGCGCCCCAAGGCTGTAACTTTCTTTTAGTCCTTCAGAAAGGCTCTCTCAATTCTGGTGGCCAAAATGTACTTAAGCAGTCTAAGACTTACATCCGAAAAGCCTAGCAACCCCCGAACAAAGACAGAATCTCTAGTAGGCAAGGGCTGGGAAGATTTCTGATCAGCCTAAGTCGTGCCACATAACTATCCCTGAAGCTATCACCGTAGCCAGGGTGGTAGGGAGCTCTGATTGGCCAGGCTTATGCATGTAATGTATTCTTTTAAACTACATAAATGGTATCAAATCATACATAGGCTAGTTTTAAAATACGCCCACAAATTCTTTCACATTCTTCCTTTGAAAAATGGAGCCTAATTTCTCTTCCTTTAAGTGTACACTAAACTCAGTGTAGAATAGAATGAATTCTATTCATTATTCCCAATGAATAGAATGTGGCAGAAGGGATGGCGTGTGACTCCCAAAACAAAATTATAAAAGACATTGCTGCTCCTGCCTTGTGCTTTTGTGGATCGCTTACTCTGGGGGCAAGTCAGCTGCTATGTTGTAAGGGGACTCAAGGAGTCCCATGGAGAGGCTTACAAGGGGAGGAACTCAGGCCCCTCAAGAGCAATCAGTGTGAACTTACAGCCAGGTGAATAAGCCGCCCCAGAAATGGATCACCCAGTCCCAACCAAGTCTTCAGATGACTGCAGCCCCAGCTGACATCTTGGCTTTAACTTCATAACAAACCCTGAACGGGACCTCCCACTTAAATTCATGACTCACTCAAACCAGGAAGATAATAAATGTGTGTGGTAGTTTCAAGCCACTAAGTTTGGGGATAATTTGTCACATGGCAATAGATAACCAATATACTTATCACCCTGCAACACGCTTTTTTTTCATTCAGTATTATGTTTTTCAGCTCTAGCCATATTGATGCATATAGTACGGGTTATTTATTTTAATTGCCACAATCACATCTTATTCATCCATTCTCTTACTGCTGGGTATATCAGTTGTATCCAGTTTTGTTTTTGTTTTCTTTTGCCATTACCAACCGTGCCTCAGTGAACAAATCTGTACATGCTTCCTTATGCACGTGTGTAAAGGCTTTTTAGGCAACAGGCACTAACATTTTTCTAGAGTGTTCATTTGTTCTCCCAAATCAATGTCCCCAGACCCTCTCCCACTCACAATGTCAGAGAATACCATTTCTCCCGCATCACTGTCAGACTTTCAAAGGCTCTGCCACTCTGAAGAGGGAAGAGACTCCATTGCTCGAATTTGCATTTCCCTGATAACCAGTGAGCATGCCCACTCAGAGCCTCTCACGACCTAGCCATCCTCTCCTGGCACCCGGGAAGCACACCTGGGACCAGAGCCCTCACCAACACTGAACATGTTGCCCATCAAATCATTTTCAAGGACCCCCACCTCCCAAGGGATTCGCATGATCCTCCGTTCCCCGGACAAAGTCTCTTCTTTGCCACTGACCTGATGGAATACAAAGAATTGCCTCAGCCAACAGCCATTTCCAGGAAAGATGCAGGCTTCAGACTGAGGTCGGAACTCACTCAGTTCCAGGACTGAGGGCTGGTGCCACCCCTCCCCTTCCCCTCAGGAAGTGTGGCAGCAGCCAGCCAGGCACTCAGCCAGAGTACAGAAACTTCCACCAAAAAACACCCAAGAATTCTGCCCTCTGGAGGGTTGCCCAGTGGTGCAAAGGGAACTAGGGAGGGAAGAGACATCGGCAAGCTTCCCAGTGCAAGCATCAGGCACCTGCCAGGGCCTACATGCCCCTGTCTATACCCTGAGCACCTGGCCAGTGGGAACAGAGGAACAGGGACCTGGCCTCAGATTTCCCTTACAGTTGGACTGTTCTCATGGGACCCCCAGCACCAGCCTCGGCGTCCAGCAGAGCGTGTCTGCCCTCAGCCTGGCTCCCACAACCTAGCTACCAAGATGGGGCCCACCATGCTGACTTCTTTCCACAGCTTCAGGAACAGGGTTAGGGGTCTGTAGTGGGATACGCTCTCTATCACCATGAAGTCATGCAAAACACCTTTCCAATTTTCATACCCACATGCCACTGCACAATTGTTTTTAACATCTACCGAATATTTTCTTTTTTTTTTTTAATTTAAATTCAAGTTAGTTAACATATAGTGTAATAATGGTTTCAGGAGTAGAACCCAGTGATTCATCACTTAACATGTAACACCCAGTGCTCATCCCAACAAGTGCCCTCCTTAATGCCTATCACCCATTTACTGATCCCCCTCCCCCCCACCCCCATCAACCTTCAGTTTATTCTCTATTTTTCAGAGTCTCTTATGGTTTGCCTTCCCTCTCTGTTTTTATCTTATTTTTTCTTCCCTTCCCCCCTCTGTTTCTCAAATTCCACATATGAGGGAAATCATATGATCTTCCACATATGATCTGAAATCATCTTTCTCTGACTGACTTAGCATAATACCCTCTGGGTCCATTCACATTGTTGCAAATGGCAAGATTTCATTCTTTTTCGTCCCCGAGTAGTACTCCATTGTGTGTGTGTGCCACATCTTCTTTACCAACTATTTTCAATTTAAACACATTAATTATAAAAGGAAACTTTACATCCCTACCCAGCATCCATTGTGAAAAAGAAAAGGCAACTGTAGAATATAATAAAAATAAATGATGTTAGTAAGCTCTACTAAGCACCATTGTCTGTTCTCTTCATTACAAAAGAGGCTGGCAAACATAGAGAAATGTTAAAGACCTATTAGCCCCAAATTGAGATTGTTTTTCCTCAATGATTCAATATCGTTTGGTGCCAATAAGCCACTTTGTGAAAAAGACTGGTAGCTTTTCATTAAAATTTATTTTTATCTTCTATAGCAATAAGGGAGTGGCTGTCCTACCCCCTCTTGTGGATTAAGGTGGCCTGCGTTCTGAGTAGAATGTGAGAGGGTGCCACTTTCTGAAGATCTCCAAATTTGGAGGTGCCTCTTTCTTGCTCCTTCCCCGTCCAGCCCAGCAAGGTGGTGAAGCCACATGTTGAAGATGACAGAGTCTGAAGGACTGAACCGAAGAGTTGAGCACAGCCACCAAGGTGATCAAATGAACAAGGAATGCATTTTTATTTCATTGGTGCCATTACACGTGTGGGGCTATTTGTTAGCTGTGCAGCCCGCTGTCACACCAAAATCTACAACCTTTGCTCTCGATGATGCTCATTCCACAAAGGGAAGCAATGCATCACAACGATTAAGAGTGGGGGCATTGGAGGGGCGCCTGGCTGGCTCAGTCAGTTGAGCTTCCAACTTTGACCTAGGTCATGATCTCACGGTTCATGGGTTCGAGCCCCAGTCAGGCTCTGTGCTGACAGCTCAGAGACTGGAGCCTGCTTCAGATTCTGTGTCACCCTCTCTCTCTGCCTCTTCTGGGCTTGCGCTCTGTCTCTCTCTCTCTCAAAAATAAATAAACATTAAAAAATTTTTTTTTTTTAAAAAGAGCAGGGCATTAGATGTGGGACAGATCTGGCTTTAATACCTGGCCCTGCTGCTTACCAGATATGTGAACTGGGGACGGCGAAGTAGCCTCACTGAGCCTCACGCTGTGAAACGGATCTAACCATGTCTACCACATGAAGTTTTTGTAAGAATTACATGAGAAAGCGTCTCACGTATTTCATTTCTTCAGCATATCTTCGTTCTGTTCTGTTTGTTTTACATTTTAAGGTTTCTAGGTGTGTCTTTTAATAGATGAATACATTTACTATGGTAATGTTTCCCTTGTCTTTTTTTCCCCCTTCTTTTCCTGGAAAGCTGTTGTTATATAAATGGTGTGGGTGGCATCTGAGAAGCAAGCAACCATGGTAAGTAAAGGTCCCAATAAGTGTCCAATAATGAGGAGCTATTGTTTTTATTATTATAGCTCCAGTATACAGTGCTTTCAGAGTGACTCATTCTACCACTAACCCAGAGGTTGCAAACAGGAGGCCCGTCAGCCAAATCTGACCCAAGGGCTATTTTGATTGGCCCATTTCATTTGAAGAAATTGCCAAACTGTGAAAACTGAAACGTTTCATAGGGGAAACTAGATTTCTGGCTTCTTTTAAAAAATACTCTGGGAGTGCCCAGGTGGCTTGGTCAGTTGAGCAATGACTTCAGCTCAGGTCATGGTCTCACAGTTTGTGAGTCTGAGCCCCACACGAGGCTCCACGTGCAGTCAGCATGGAGCCTGCTTGGGATTCCTTCTCTCTCCCTCTCTCTCTCTGCCCCTTTGGTTCTCTCTCTCTCTCTCTCTTTCTCTGAAAAATAAATAAATAAACTTAAAAAAAAATTCTGGAAAATCTGACTTGCCTGGGGCCACATTCTGAAACTCATTAATCAGCTAGAGCTCCAGTCAAATACCTACCCTAGAAGCAGTTCCCTGCCATCCCCACTGCATCTTTAAAAAAAAAAAAATGTTGGGGCGCCTGGGTGGCTCAGTCGGTTGAGCGTCCGACTTCAACTCAGGTCGCGATCTCGCGGTCCGTGAGTTCGAGCCCCGCGTCGGGCTCTGGGCTGATGGCTCAGAGCCTGGAGCCTGTTTCCGATTCTGTGTCTCCCTCTCTCTCTGCCCCTCCCCCATTCATGCTCTGTCTCTCTCTGTCCCAAAAATAAATAAATATGTTGAAAAAAAAATTTTAAATAAAAAAAACAAATGTTGGGGCACCTGGGTGGCTCAGTCGGTTGAGCGTCCGACTTAACTCGGGTCGCGATCTTGCGGTCCGTGAGTTCGAGCCCGGCGTCGGGCTCTGGGCTGATGGCGCGGAGCCTGGAGCCTGCTTCGGATTCTGTGTCTCCCTCTCTCTCTGCCCCTCCCCCATTCATGCTCTGTCTCTCTCTGTCTCAAAAATAAATAAACGTTAAAAAAAATGTTGATTTATTTATTTGGGGGTGGGGACAGGCAAAGAGGGAGAGAGCGAATCCCAAGCAGGCTCTTCACTGTCAGCACAGAGCCTGATGCGAGGCTCGATCCCACAAACTGTGAGATCTTGACCTGAGTCTAAATCAAAAGTCAGAGGCTTCACCAACTGACCCACCCAGGCACCACCCACACACACACTACTTATTGTGATTACTGGCCACCTCATTTTTTTATGTAACCTGCTTGGCTCCTGTTGGCATTTGACTGTGGGACCCCTGCGATAAATAGCAATTTTATGGAGTAACTGACATCTGCTCTATCGGTTGAACTAGAAGCCAGTTTGGTTGACTTAGGGCAGGGGCAGCATTGGTGCTGCTGAATATCTGCATTAGAATGACAGATCCAAAGAGTCCAGGCACAGTGGGCAGAGCCTTCCATAGTTAGGGGAGACCATGCAGGGGACCACACACACCGTCTGGTGTGGCAGTCACTTTTTAAAAACCTTAGTTTTCCGGGCGCCTGGGTGGCGCAGTCGGTTGGGCGTCCGACTTCAGCCAGGTCACGATCTCGCGGTCCGTGAGTTCGAGCCCCGCGTCAGGCTCTGGGCTGATGGCTCGGAGCCTGGAGCCTGTTTCCGATTCTGTGTCTCCCTCTCTCTCTGCCCATCCCCCGTTCATGCTCTGTCTCTCTCTGTCCCAAAAATAAATAAACGTTGAAAAAAATTTAAAACAAAACAAAACAAAAACCTTAGTTTTCTTCATTGAAGTATAACCTACACACAGAAAAAGCAATGCACACACAGCATAAATATGCAACATGACGAACTGTCACAGATGGAACACAACTGTACGACCAACACCCGGCTCAAGAAGAACATCACCAGTAACCCCCTCCAAGTCGGCCTTTCTGTCCCCTCTCAGTCACTAATACCCTGCCCTTCCTGCCCTTTCTCCACCAACAGTAACTACTGTCCTGACTTCTAACAGCATAGTCTGGTTTCTCCTGTGTCTGAATATGACATATATGCAAACATACAGTATATACTGCATGACCTCTTTGCTCAGCATTAGGTTCAAGGTCATATGTGTGCTTGCATGCATTCATAAGGGGTTCATGATCATTGTTGATAGTATTCCCATGGATGAATATACCACAATTTATTTATGTGTTCTGATGATAGGCATGCGGTAGCTTCCAGTTTGGAGTAATTATAAGTGGTTCTGCTATTGAACATTCTAGCACACGTCCCTCATTAACTAAATAAGTAAATACACACACCTGTATTTATATGTACATGTTTTCCTTTTGCTGGCTGTTTCTGTTGAAAGTGGAATTGCTGGGTCATGGAGTATACCTAAGACCAGTTTTAGCAGACTGAAGTGACTTTCATAGTAATTGCACCAATTTTTACTCCCGCCAGCAGGGTACGAGAGCCCACATCCTCCTCCACAATTGGTCATGTGTATCTTTCATTTAAGCCATACTGGTGGCTGTATAATGGTAACTCACTGTGGTTTTAATGGATATTTTCCTGGTAACTAATGATAGCACATTTTTAAATGTTTATGGACCATTCAGATACTCTCTTTTGTGAAGTGACTTTTTCTATTGCCTTGTTGTTCTCTATTAGGTTGTCTGTCTTTTTTATTATCAATTTGTAGATCCTTGTGTATTCTGACTACAATTCCTTTGTCAGCATCTTTTTTTTTCCCCCAGTGCTGTTTGCCTTCATGGTGTTATCTGATGAACAGACAAAAGTTTTTATTTTAAATGTAGTCCAATTTATTTATTTGGTTTTTTAAAATTGGGGAGGGGGGACGGTGGTGGTACTTTTTGTGTTCTGGCAGACCCTTTCAGTTGCCTGTAAATATCCATTCCCTGGGGCGCCTGGGTGGCGCAGTCGGTTGAGCGTCCGACTTCAGCCAGGTCACGATCTCGCGGTCCGTGAGTTCGAGCCCCGCGTCAGGCTCTGGGCTGATGGCTCGGAGCCTGTTTCCGATTCTGTGTCTCCCTCTCTCTCTGCCCCTCCCCCGTTCATGCTCTGTCTCTCTCTGTCCCAAAAATAAATAAAAAACGTTGAAAAAAATAAAAATAAAAAAAAAATCCATTCCCTATTTTTCTGATGAAATGAGCCCATATAAAGAACTTGCCTTCTCAGCCTCCCTTGCAGATAATATGAACAAATGACAGAGCTCTGGCCATTGAGATATAAACATCTGCTGGGATGGGGAGAGTTCTGGGAAGTTTTTGCTTTTCTAATAAAATGAGTCGGCTGTGACCATACCTCCGCTTCCCTCTCTCTTGTGCCTTGAATGAAAATAAGAAGTATGGAGCTGTGGCAGCCATATTGCCACCATGAGGAAAAGGCCAAGAGAACTGCAATGACATCAGCCCAATATCAATGAGCAACGAAACCAACACTAGTCCCTGCTCTTCTGGACCCCTTGTTATGTGATATAAATCAGCCTCTACTTATCACTTTCTGGGACTTGTAGCCACGATTATTCCTAACTGATAATAAAACAGTCCTTTGTCTTCCCCTCTAATCCTTCCCATTACCTCTGCCCAGTTAATCTTTTTAAAATCTGGCTGTGTGGGTGTTCTCCCTCCCGTCAGATGCCTTCAGCTCCCTCTCTCTTGGCTTTGAGGGGCCTTCAAAAGCTGACCACAGCCTCTATCTCAAATTCTATCTTCCATTCAGTTCTGATTCACATAATTCACTCCTTCTATTCTCCATTCTCCTTACTCAATCCCACTTTTTCTCCCTCACCTGAATGCCACGAGCAACATCAATAGAGGGCTAAATTCTATATCCCGTTTATTACTCATGTGGAAATAGAACCAAAAGACATTTTCAGATATGGAAGAACTCAGGTCTTAGAATGCTATGACTCATTCTGGAAAAATTACTTGAGGACACAAAATGTGGCCAACTGGAAGATAAACCAAGATGACGAACAAATGCATGGACAAATGAACATAGAACCAAGTCTAAAGAGAATGAAAGGTAAAGAATTAATAATTATAACTATCAAAAAAAAGTACAGTTATTGTTATGAATATTGAAAGAAACATCCTCATAATAATTATTTAATTTGTATTCAAGTGGGAACATCATTTACAAGATATGTCACACAAACTAGACAAAATCTTTTTTTTTTAATTTTTTTTAACGTTTTATTTATTTTGAGACAGAGAGAGACAGAGCATGAACGGGGGAGGGGCAGAGAGAGAGGGAGACACAGAATCAGAAGCAGGCTCCAGGCTCTGAGCCATCAGCCCAGAGCCCGACGCGGGGCTCGAACTCACGGACCGCGAGATCGCGACCTGAGTTGAAGTCGGATGCTCAACCGACTGAGCCACCTAGGCTCCCCTAGACAAAATCATTTATATGCAAAGAGTTCTTACAAATCAATAAGAAATGCACAAACAAACAAGGATGGTCCAGAAGGAATAAAAATGATGAAAAACTATCCCAAAGATGCTCAACCGTACTAATGAGTAAGTTTATGTTACGACAATAATTTTGTTCAATTTCACCTATTGAACTGGCAAAGAATAAAACCTGGTAAAACCAGTGTGTGTGAGGATGCAGAGGAATGAGTGGTCTAATCGTCTGTTAGTGGTTCTATAAACAGGCACAACCTTTGTGGAACATTCTAATAAAATGTAAAACATATGCAAGAAAGAGTGCTCCAGACATCACCCACCCATGCCTACCAAATCAAGTCACATTTTAAAAATGTTCATAGTATGATGACTACAATCCCCAGCTCTCCCAGGTAGCAGAAAGTGCAGTCTTCCCCCACCCCTATCCTGGCTCTCCAAGGAATGTTTAGAAGCTTCCTCTCCAAGTCCCCTGCCACTTCCATCAGCTCCTCTTGCTAGAACTGCTGTTACTCAAGACTTCACAGTTCATCTTCAGCCATCTGTTTGGCAGTCGTCACCCCATTTTAATTAGACACAGGCTTAACCTAGCTTTAACCTCCTTTCAAAGCATAATGAAGACAGGCGCCAGGGTGGCTCAGTCGGTTGAGCATCCAACTCTTGATTTTGGCTCAGGTCATGATCCCAGGGTCATAAGATTGAGCCCTGCGTCAGGCTCTGCGCTGAGCATGGAGGTTGCTTAAGAGTCTCTCTCTTTCCTTCTGCCCCTCTCTCCTGCTCATATTCTCTCTCTCTCTCTCTCTCTCTCTTTCTCTTTCTCAAAAAAAAAAAAAAAAGGCATAATGAAGATATTGAAATGCTTGCAGAAAATCAGAAACACAGCCTGGAAGTTGCCTGCCAAGGCTCTTTCTCATAATTGCTTCTGGGGACTGCAAGCCCAAACCCAGCGTGGGAACTTTCTACTTCCAACCAGCCTCCACGGGGTGAGGGCCAGCCCAACCCCCTTCAAACAGATTTCCACTCCTCTCCTTGAATAGAAGATCCTTCTTTCCCTTCCATGCACAGTCCTTCAAATGCTTGGTTTTTTTTTTTTTTTATGATGATAATGTTTTGTTTTACAATCAGAAAAACATATACATACAGGACAAAATTACGTAAGCAAAAAAACTTTATCCAGAAATTATAGGTGGAGCCAACTAATATATATAGTCAAGATTCTGGTGTCCAGAACAGGCAGTTCAGTGAAAGATCACCCCTCCTACAGTACATCATGTTCCTGCCTGGGTGTGCCACGTGTTTAGCTCCCTAAATGTTTGTTGAATGAATAAATTAATGTTGACCCTCCTCCCCCAATCACTTTATGAGATAAAGTCCAAACTCATTTGAGTGGATTCCAAGTCTTCACATCCTGTCTTTAAAGTCTCACCATTTTAATCTTGCCACACTGCTGTACTCACTAAGCCTTTCTTGGTGCCATCTTCTCTTTCCTTCAAGGCTCAGACAGTCTTACTTCTGCCTGTGAAGTCTGACTAGCCTCAGACATCCCTCCCCACCATGCCTAGAGCCATCCCTCCTTCCTTGAGCCATATACCTGCCTACTCTGTATTTAAAAAAAAAATTTAACGTTTATTTATTTTTGAGAGACAGAAACACAAAGCGCGGGCAGAGGAGGGTCAGAGAAAGAGAGAGAGACAGAATCTGAAGCAGGCTCCAGGCTCTGAGATGTCAGCACAGAGCCTGACGTGGGGCTCGAACTCACGAACCATGAGATCATGACCTGAGCCAAAGTTGGATGCTTAACCGACTGCTTCCATTCCTTCCATGCAGTAGTGTTCAACAAATAGTTATTGATTTCTGAATTCATTATACTTTCCTTCTGTTCATTGACTCATCAGCTCTGTCTTAGACTGGGTTCCCCAGGAGCAGATCTGGGGACATGAGACCAGGATTTGTATGTAGGTGATTTATTAGGTTGTGTTCTCCAACCCCTCCTCGAACAGAGGAAATGGGGAGGGGAGGGGAGCCGTGGCTGGGGAGACGAAGGAGGTCAAGCAAGGGGGGTAATCAAGTCAAGTCACACAGAGCTGAAAGATGGCTCAACCCTTCAGGGGAGCTTTGGGGATAGTAGGGATCATACCTATAACTGTCACTTGAGGACAAAGGAGCTGGAGTATCCCCACAGCCTCACTGACAGTCTTTGATTAAGGGCCGTCCCCAGGGCATGAAACTTTTAGGCATTTCTGGTCCTTTAGAGCATGCAGGACAAGCAGGTTCTGGCAGCCTCAGGGGTAGCCCTTCAACACAGAGATGAAGGTACTGGCTGTTGGGGCTAAAAACCCATAGGAACCTGCAGTGCACAAAAACATCAAATAATCAGAAGGGTGTGGACAGCTGACCACATCCACACGTTCTGTCAACAGACGTTTAGGGAACACCTATTTACACTCTAGACACCACATGGAAATTAGTGAGGCAAAGCCTGAGCCCTCAGGGGTCCAGTTCTGATGTCTTCAAGGAGCAACTGTTAGGCATGATTCAGTCCTGTCCAGGCTCTGGAGAAGTGTGAGTGCAGACGCAGGCAGGAGCCCAGGGAGGAAGTGGACAGGCTACCCCGTAATTCCTGGGCACGACCTAGGATCATAAAGCATAAGTGAGGGGGAAGAGGGTATTCCCAGCAAAAGAACATGTGCAAAGCAGAGAAGTAAAAAGTACATGTTTGTTTAGAAATGGGGAGTAGTTTGCTGAGGCTGGAACACAAGGTATGGGAGAAAGGGAGCTCTCTGGAAACTGAGGTTGTTAAAGAGAGCCAAGCTGAGAGGGAAGACTTTTTCCACCTTGCTAGGTCAACGGTAAGATTGTGAGATGGCTGGCTATGGTTAGAGAGATGTTTTAGGAAGAGGGGTGGGCGTATAACAACTGGACACTGGGGGGTTCTAACAGACTAGCATCCATGACCCCAAGCAGAGGATTCCATTTCGTGATCGATCCAGGACAGCTGCACATGACCAGGCAGGCAAATGAGTCGGTTCTGAATCTGCACATTGGGACAAGAGGGGATTGGAGCCACGGACACACAGGAAAGAGCCAGAATATGAAGACACAGAGAAGGGTTTCTGAGGACATCAGCACCTAGTCTAGCAGGACACGTAAATATGTGTATTTTCTGTTAATATGAATATTGGTTCGTTTCAGTAAATTCTCTTTTTCTGACACAAGCCAGTCTGGGTCAAGTCTTTGTCACATTAAGAGTCCCTACTGGGGCTCCTGGGTGGCTCAATCGGTTCAGTGTCCGACTTTGGCTCAGGTCACGATCTCACCGTCTGTGAGTTGAAGCCCCATGTCAGGCTCTGTGCCAACAGCTCAGAGCAGAGCCTGCTTCAGATTCTGTGTCTCCCTCTCTCTCTTCCCCTTTCCCACTCACGGTCTGTCTGTCTGTCTCTCTCTCTCTCTCAAAAATAAAATAAAAACATAAACAAAAAAATTGTTTTAATAAAAAAAAAGAGTCCCTACTAATACAAAGTGTATGTTTTAAAACCAAAATAAGAACAAAAACCCTCTCAGATACACAATCAAAAGAACTTCATAATAGAGAAAAAAAACAAACCCTACCATCTATGTTGAACTTAAAAAGGTCTCAACCTCAGGGCACCTGGGTGGCTCAGTCGGTTAAGCAACCACCTTCGGCTCAGGTCATGATCTCATGGTTCATGAGTTTGAGCACTGCATCGGGCTCTGTGCAGCCTGGAGCCTGCCTCAGATTCTGTGTCTCCCTCTCTCCCTGCCCTTCCCCTGCTCACTCTCTCTCTCTCTCTCAAAAATAAATAAACATTTTTTTTAAAAAAAGGTCTCAACCTCATAACATAAAACTCTGAAAAATATTGTCCAGTTTGGACCAGGTTGAAAGGAATACCACACACAACCCATCTGCCCCACTCCTGAGCTCCACATAAACTGAAATGATGCCCAAAGGGCCTATCCCTTGCTTGTTGAGGAGAGAGGGGATGCTCAGAGAGGCTTTGGGAAGGACAGGAAACACCTCCATTTGATATCTGTTCCCTGTGACATTCATCAGAGGTGTTTGGATTAGAAGAGGAAGTCCCCACAACACTGTTCCATGTCCCCTACAGAGTATCTCCCTGAAGGAGGGCAGAACAACACCCTGCTGACTTTGGGTCCTGACTCACCCTGTAGGGCCCTAGTTGGTTCCCAGGTTTCATGTGGCACAGATGGTCTTTTCTAAGTACAGGGGACTTTGCCATCCAAATGCCCATGAAGCCATCAACGGCTTTGGAGAATGTCGCCAAGGCAGTATTCAGAGGAAGCCGCCTAGCCTTAAATGCTTTTATTGATAAACAAGCAATTCTAAAATTAGTGAGCTGGGCATTCAACTCAAGAAATCAAGGAAAGTAGGGGTGCCTGGGTGACTCAGTCAGTTGGGCACCTGACTCTTGATTTCAGCTCAAGTCATGATCCTCATGGTTTGTGGGATGGAGCCCCACATTGGGCTCTGTGCTGACAGCTTGGAGCTTGCTCGGGATTCTCTCTCTCTCCCTCTGTCTCTGCCCCTTCCCTGCACACACTCTCTCTTATTGTAAATAAGTAAATAAACATAAAAAAAAGAAAAAAAATAGTGAAAGTAAAACAAAACAAATCAAAAGAAAGCAGAGGGAGAAAATGTACAAAATTACAAACAGGAGTTGGGAAAAAGAAAGGAAACAGAATAGAAGTGGTAAAACCAAGCACTGCTCATTTGAAAGGACCAGTCAATAAAATGATGTGAGTGAGCGTGTGTGTGTGTGTGTGTGTGTGTGTGTGTAGTCACAAACTCCTTTTTTTCTGACCCACTTTTAAAAATCCTGTCTTTATGGGGGCACCTGGGTGGCTCAGTCAGTTAAGCATCGACTTTGGATCAGGTCATGATCTTGCAGTTTGGGGGTTCATGTCCCACGTTGGGCTCTGTGCTGACAGCTCAGAGCCTGGAGCCTGCTTTGGATTCTGTGTCTCCCTCTCTCTCTGTCCCTTCCCTGCTCATGCTCTGTCTTTCTCTCTCTCAAAACTAAATAAACATTTTGAAAAAAAAAATTCTGTCTTTACGTATTTTACATCTAGCTCCTTCCTCTCCCCGCTACATTCTAGTAATGTGATAGCTAATGTCATTATTATAACCAATCCTATAGTGCAACATCGAAAGAAAGTAAGGGATGGGGACAGGGGGTGATGATGTGGGACTGGAGCGAAGGCTGAGCTGGCAGTGCGGGAGGGCGCACTGGAGCCCCTGGAGGCAGCAGTGATCCTTAAAGACGGTGCAAGATTAAAATCCCCTTCCTCGGGAACCCTCTTGCACTGTTGGTGGGAGTGCAAATTGGTGCAGCCACTCTGGAAAACAGTGTGGAGGTTCCTCAAAAAATTAAAAATAGACCTACCCTATGACCCAGCAGTAGCACTGCTAGGAATTTACCCAAGGGATACAGGAGTACTGATGCATAGGGGCACTTGTACCCCAGTGTTTATAGCAGCACTTTCAACAATAGCCAAATGATGGAAAGAGCCTAAATGTCCATCAACTGATGAATGGATAAAGAAATTGTGGTTTATATACACAATGGAGTACTACGTGGCAATGAGAAAGAACGAAATATGGCCCTTTGTAGCAATATGGATGGAACTGGAGAGTGTGATGCTAAGTGAAATAAGCCATACAGAGAAAGACAGATACCATATGTTTTCACTCTTATGTGGATCCTGAGAAACTTAACAGAAACCCATGGGGGAGGGGAAGGAAAAAAAAAAAGAGGTTAGAGTGGGAGAGAGCCAAAGCATAAGAGACTCTTAAAAACTGAGAACAAACTGAGGGTTGATGGGGGGTGGGTGATGGGTATTGAGGAGGGCACCTTTTGGGATGAGCACTGGGTGTCGTATGGAAACCAATGTGACAATAAATTTCATATATTGAAAAACAAAAGCAAAAATAAAATAAAATAAAATCCCCTTCCTGCCTCTTAGGGATATTTCATGAGATGGGAAGAAAGGTTGGAATGGCTTTCCAAATGACTTGTGCCTGCCACAGTATGCTTCTGGAATGTGAAGCTGCTCCGAGATCAGCTACGTGAGCCTCCAGACATATTCAGATTACAGTGAAGGCAAGCCAAAAATGAAGAAAATACAAAGGCAGCTTTTGGAAAGAGAAAAAGGAATGGGAGCCATGATAGAGAGGAAATTAACACAATTTTTTCTTTAAAAGTCACTTACTTGGGGCACCTGGGAGGCTCCAGTTGGTTAAGCGTCCGACTCTTGGTTTTCAGTCAGGTCGTGATCTCACAGTTCATGAGTTCAAGCCCCACATAGGGGTCTGCACTAACAGCTCGGAGCCTGCTTGGGATTCTCTCTCTCTCCCTCTCTCTCTGTGCCCCTCCCCCACTTGCGCTATCTCTGTCTCTCTCAAAATAAATAAATAAATAAAGTTTAAAATATAAATAAATAAAAAATAAAAAGTCACGGGGCACCTGGGTGGCTCAGTCAGTTAAGCATCTGACTTCACCTCAGGTCATGATCTCACGGTTTGTGACTTTGAGCCCTACATTGGGTAAACATGAACCCCACCTCGGGTGAGCCCTGCTTGTCTCTCTCTCTCCCTCTCTCTCTCTCTCTCTCTCTCTCTCTCTCCCTCTTTTTCTCTGCCCCTTGCTCACTTGTGCCCTCTCGGAAAAAAAATTAAAAATAAAAAAATCACTTATTTTATGCCATTAATTTGAAAACAGTGATGAAAAAGGTGGAAATCTATTAGAGCTACAAAATACCTCAATTAATTTGGAAAGAATGGATATCTTTTCCATAGCTGAGTCTTCACATCCAGAAACGTGTCTTATCATGCATTAAAGTCTTTCTCCAGCTCTGTCTGTGTAGTTTTCTAGTTTTCTTCAAAAGGGTCTTGCACTGTTTTTAAGTTTGTTCCTAGAACATCTCTGAGTTTTCTAGTCTGGATAATGGAATGGCTGAAGGAGTCACTCACAATAGCAACAGAAACCACAGAAGACCTAGGAATTAGTATCTAGAATAGTCAAGACACTGAAGAAACAATATAATGGGAGCAATGTTGATGGACAGGCAACTTGCCAAGCAGACACCAGATCAGACATCAAAATCCACTTAAAACTGTGGTACAGCAGCTCAGTGAGGGACAGCCATCCAATGGGACACCCTCAGCGACAGTGGGGGACGCACTGCTGAAAACCATGACAACTTAAATCGATCTCAAAGTCAGTATGCTGAGTGATTAAAGCCAATCTCCAGATATTACTAACTGTATGATTCCCTGTATACGACATTCTGCAAAAGACTAAACTATGTTGATGAAGAATGCATTGGTGGACACTTAGTGAGTGGGAGGGAAAGACTATAGAGGGGTGGTCCAAGAGAGTTTTCCAGGGTGAAGAAAGTGTTTTCGTTTGTGGTGATGGTCACACGAATCTATCTATCTATCTATCTATCTATCTATCTGCACATATATATACAGACACATATAGACACACACATATATATGTTAAAATTCATAGAACTGTACACCCAAAAAGGGAAATTTTACTTATATGATAATTAAAAAAATTTTTTTAATGTTTATTTATTTTTGAGAGGGAGAGATCGAGCATGAGTTGGGGAGGGGCAGAGAGGGAGACATAGAATCTGAAGCAGGCTCCAAGCTCTGAGATACCAGCTCAGAGCCCAATGCGGGACTTGAACCCATGAACTGTGAGATCATGACCTGAGTCGAAGTCGGATGCTTAACCCACTGAGCCACCCAGGCACCCGTACTTATGTGATAATTTTTACAATAAAATAAGCAAAGCAGTACAGTGGGTAGTGCAGTTCTAAACAAAGAGATGAGTCAACCCAGAACCAGTCCAAATCTATAAGGCTGTTAAAGTATAAAACAAGCCCTAGTTTCTAGGAGATGGTTTGCACAATGTGAAGACACTTAATATGACTGAACAGTACACTTCAGAATGATTAAGATGACAGATGTTGTGTTAAATGTATTTTGCCCCAATTTTTTAAAAAATTAGTCTTAGAGTGAGAAGTGTTGAAGTCAGGAGATAGGTATTTGGGGGATCATTCTACCATTATACTACCTTTTTAAAATTTGAGATCTTCCATCATAAACTTTTTTTCTTTAAAAGCATGGCTTTTCAGGGGTGCCTGGGTGGCTTAGTCAGTTAAGCGTCTGACTTTTTTTTTTTAATTTTTTTTTTCAATGTTTATTTATTTTTGAGACAGAGAGAGACAGAGCATGAACGGGGGAGGGTCAGAGAGAGGGAGACACAGAATCTGAAACAGGCTCCAGGCTCTGAGTTGTCAGCACAGAGCCCGACGCGGGGCTCGAACTCACGGACCGCGAGATCATGACCTGAGCCAAAGTCAGCCGCTTAACCGACTGAGCCACCCAGAGGCCCCTAAGCGTCTGACTTTTGATTTTGGCTCAGGTCATGACCTCACGGTTCATGGGATTGAGCCCCACATGGGGCTCTACACTGACAGTGCACAGAACCTGGTTGGGATTCTCTCTCTCTGCTTCTCCCCTGCTTACACTCTCTCTTTCTCTCAAAATAAATAAATGAACATTTTAAAAAAATATTTTATTTTTTAAACATTCATTCATTTTTGAGAGTGAGAGAGACACAGCACAAGTGGAGGAGGGGCAGAGAGAGTGGGAGACACCGAATCAGAAGCAGGCTCCAGATTCTGAGCTGTCAGCACAGAGCCTCACGCGGGGCTTGAACTCACAGACCGTGAGATCATGACCTGAGCTGGAGTCGGACGCTTAACCAGCTGAGCCACCCAGGCGCCCCAATAAATGAACAGTTTTTTTTAAAAAGAAAAATAAAAAGAATAAAAACATGGCTTTTCAGATCGATGGTGACATGCTAACAAAAGCACGAGACATTGACTTTTTGTTTAGGAAAAATAAGATCTCACCTCAAATATTTTATTTTATTTTACATTTTATTTTATTTTACTTTATTTTATTTTGTTTTTATTTGAGAGAGAGAGAGCACACATGAGTGAGAGAGCACAAGCAGTAGAGGGGCAGAGCGAGAAAGAGAGAATCTCAAGCAGACTCCACTCTCAGTTCAGAGCCTGATGCGGGGCTCAAACCCACAATCCTGGGATTATGACCTGAGCCGAAATCAAGAGTCAGATGCTCGCCTAACTGAGCCACCCAGGAATCCCTCACCTCAAATATTTTAGAAGATTGGTTAGCTTTAAAATTTGTACGTAAGAAAAACAAAACATGGAACACCCCAAGGACACTGGAAGAAGGCAGTCTTGTAATCCGGGAGCGAAGAAGAGCTTGCAAAGCCCAGAAAGGAAACCCAGAAAACATAAAAGAAGGGACAAAAAAGCCATGGATTTGGTGACATAAAAATTCAAACTTGCATATGGTTAAAATACCACCAACAATATAACATTATTAAAAGCTCAGCTGTAAACTGGGAAAAAACTACTTGTCCCAGATTCCCCAATTAAGGAATGTGCCTGGTCCCTAAAGTCCTCTGAGCTTGCTTCCTGTGGCATAAATCTTCCTTTCAAGTCTTTATCTTTGCTTTTCAAGCTTCTAATTTGAGAGATAGGAGCTCATGCTGATTAGGGATGAAAACCCCCCACACGTAGCACATGGATGACAAAGAGAGACTCCCTTGCTGCCTGTTAATGAAACCAGGTGTGGACCCTTAAGGAGTAAAGCGCATATACTGGGACTCTCCCTCTGAATGTCCCCAGCCTCAGTTTCTCCATCTGTACATGGGGATGATGACGGAACCTCCCCAGCAGAGTGTTCAGCCTGATGTCCGGCAGCACATTAAGAACTACAGAAATGTTAGCTATGCATTTTGATGGGTGATGGGTTTACGGATGATGGCGGTGGTCTGAGTGGGAATTTATCTTCCTCTGGGTAGATTTCTGTGATTCCTAAGCACTAGTCAATGATCAGGTATTACTATTGTAATCAAGAAAACATTGCTTACATTTGTCTTTTTTTAATTTTTTTAAGAGGTGACTCAGAGATGAATCGAATCTCTGGAAGAGTGTTCAAAGAAGGAAATTATCGGGATGCTTCAGCTAGTTTGTAGTCTTTGAGAGTGTGGTTCTGTCGCTAGATTCCTTATCCCAAGTACATGCAAGGGTGACTAGGATACAGAACCCACCTGTGGAGGTCTCCTCTATGAGGTGGTTGGAGTCAGATGGGTAGGATGCTTAATGCAGCACAAGATAATGAATGTCAGGACACAGATAATACAGAAAGTTATGGTGGGTGCTAATTCTGACCTGAGTAGCTAGGGAAGGTCATCTGGAGGTGACATTTGAACTGAATCTTGAAGAGTGAGGAGGTATTCCCAAGTGGGGGGGGGGGCGGGGAGTGAGGATCCCAGAAGAGGGAACAGCATATGAAAATTTAAATGCACACAAGTGCAAGAATGGTATGGCCAAGCTGGGGTGAAGCAAGGCATCCAAATGGATTCTTGCAGGAGTGGGGGAGCCAATGAGTTTGGAATGGTGGGCTGAGGGTCATGAGGGTCTTAAAGGGGTTCTGACTCACCCTAAGGTGAAACAAAGCAGGGGATTTAGTGGAGACTTTTTGTTCATTCAATTTCACAAATATTTATTGAATGCATCGTGTATTAGTATTCCTTTTCCTAAGTTATGTGTTGTTCCTGTAACAAATTACCACAAATTTGGTGGCTTAAAACAACACAGATTTATCATTTTACAGTTCTGGATGTCAGAAGTCTGACATAGGTTTCACCAAGCTAACGCCAAGGTGTGGGCAGGGCTGTGTTCATTCTGGAGGTGGAGAGGAGAATCCATTTCCTTGTCTTTCCAGCTTCTAGAGGCTGCCTGAATCTCTTGGTTCATGCCTTCTTCCATGTTCAAAGCCAGCCATGTCCAGTAGAATCTTTCTAATAAAGCGATCTCCCTGGTTCTGACTCTTCAGTTTCCCTCATCTGACTGGCAATCTTAATTCCATCCTCAACCTTAATTCCCCCTTGCCACATAACATAACATAATCACAGGTCCCAGGGATTAAGACATGAACTCTTTGAAAGCCATATTCTGTCTACAGACCGATCATAGTACAACATGGGAGAGGACTACCCAAAGACATGAATACTGGGAGGTGTGAATCATAAGGGGACTTCTACACACACATCCTTACATTTCCAGCTTGAGCCCCTTGGTTGGAGGTGATATAAGAAACAACACAGCCCTCAGATCAGATGCCAATGGAAATTAAAGACCAGTTTGGTTTTCTAGTCATTTGTATGGTCTGCTCATAAGACTCTCTGTTCCTATCCTCTTGTTTGCCAGCCAGGCCAAGGTCCCATGCAGAGCAAGATTTTTGTGGCACAAGACACGGGGGGGGGGGGTGTCCAGTTTCCTGCAACTACGTCACCACCATCTGGTGCTTTCTCATTATGCCTGCCATCTTAAAACCAAGGACAACTGGGGACACCTGGGTGCCTCAGTCGGTTGAGCACCTGACTTCAGCTCAGGTCATGATCTCGCAGTTCATGAGTCCGAGCCTGGCATCGGGTTCACTGCCATCAGCACCAAAGCTGTTGGCACAGAGCCTGCTTCGGATTCTCTGTCCGCCTCTCTCTCTCTGCCCCTCCCCACCTGCACGGTCACTCTCTCAAAAATAAGCAAACATTAAAAAGCAAAACCAAACCAAGGACACCTGGGAAAGTCCCCATGTGACATTGCTCTTCCCATCTCATCCCCTCCCCCCCAGAGAGTGGGTAAATCCATCCTTTGTTCTGCACAGTGGACAAAACAAAATAGGACACAGAAAACAGGTGGTTTTCAAGGAACATCCAATGTTTGGGACAATGAAGGTGAGAGGGTTAAGGGTACCTGTTTCAAGGTGGCAGGATCTGGGTGTCTGATTTCTCATCCTCAAGCCACTGCTGGTCTCATTACGGGATGTGCCCTCACGCTGAGGGACCAGAGGAATGTTTGCCACGTTACCCTCCATTTACGCTGGCTTCCAGCTGTATTTTCAACAGGAGGTTTCTGGTTGTGCAATAAGCATCTTAGGATGTGGAAACAGCTCAAGCAGCAGGTAAGGTCAGCTTAAGGTCATTTTCATAACCAAACTGGTTGCAGGCAACTTCTGGGCTGTTTGGTCCATACTGGAGCCCCAGCTATCAAAATGAGTAAAGAAACAAATAAAAGTTTTTAAATTAAAAAAACAAAAACAAAAACTAGAGCAAGGTTGGCTTTGATACACTCCTTTACCCTACTGCCAATAACCCAGATCCGTAACCAAGACCTGTTGCTTTAGTTGCCTAAATGGCCCCACCATCCGTCTTCTCTCCATTGTCCCTGTTACCACCTACCCCCAGATGCCACCATCCAACCGGGACTCCGGCAAGATCCTCCCAGCCAGTGGCTCAGCATCCTCTTTGCCCCTTTCCAACTCCCATTGTTTTCACTGGAGCCTAAAGATCTTTTGAAAGCACAAAGCTGCTCATGGGCCTCCACCTCTCCCAATATAATGCCTTTCCACTGTTCTTTGTTCTAAATGTTTATTTATTTTTTAAATATTTACTTATTTATTTATTTAGAGAGTGAGCACACATGCGTGCACAAGCGGGGGAGGTGTAGAGATGGAGGGAGAAAGAGAGAATACCAATCAGGTTCTATACTCTCAGCATAGAGCCTGATGCAGGGCTCGACCTCATGAATCATGAAATTATGAACTGAGCTGAAATCAAGAGTTGGACACTCAACCAACCAAGCCACTCAGGTGCCCCCAGTGGTTCTTAACCTAAGACTTCAGTTCTCATATGGCCTGCAAGACTCTTTATGGTTGAGTTTCTTTCTCCTTTGTGCTGTGTGCTCCACTCACGGAGGCCATCCTGGGGCACATGCTCTATCCTTCCTCTCATCCTCCCCACTCTAGTGTGTGTCTGCTGACTTTCAACCACAGGCTTGCTCTTTTTTGCCTGAGTGTCTCCTCTGGTCTCTCAAACTGCTTGCCTACCTGTCTCCCACCCCCAGCAGCCCTCAGACAATGGCTGATGAGAGCTGAGGTGTAAATGCCCAAGGTCCTCACCTGGGTGGATCATCCTGAGGTGTGTGCCCCCAGTGTGTGCCAGCAGAATTAAACCCATTGCCTGCCATGGTCACTGGCTTGAGAGTTGTGATGGTTAATTTCCTGTGAGGTAGTACCTAGTTACTGAATCAAATACTAATCAAAGTGTGGCTATGAAGGTATTTGGTAAATGTGATTAACATCTACAATCAGTTGACTTTAAGTAAGGGAGGTTGTTCCCAATGATATGGATGGGCTTTCATCAGTTGAAGGTCTAAAAAGCAAAAGTGGGGTTCCCCAAAGAAGAAATTCTGTCTCAAGACTGTAGGAATTCCTGCCTGAGTCTGCAGCCTGCCAGCTTACCCTACAGAGTTAGGACTTGCTAGCCCCATATTTGTGTTGAATTAATTCCTTAACATGAATATCTTTGTGTACATCTATACCCACCTCTTTATCCATCTCCTCATCTATCTATCTATCTATCTATCTATCTATCATGTATCCATATATCGCCTATGGGTTGCATTTCTCTGGAGAATATTGATACAAGAGTGTACCCTTTACTGGCTGCCTTCCCTCCCGTCTCATTTCCCCATTCCCCTACTCTTCCACCTCCCAAATAAACTACCTGCACCGGAATCCTCTTCTCAGGGTCTGCTTCTGAGAGCAATCACTCTAAGAACCTTCCTCAGTTTCCTGAAGGTGCCATGTAGGGTGACCACCTCATCCCAGTTTGCCCACAGATTTCCCAGTATCACTAATGAGGGTCCCGTGTCCCAGAAACTACCTTTCCTCCCTTACCCCTCACCCCCCATCCCTGGGGACTTAGAATGCTTTGCCCAGAACTGTCCCAGTTTTCAAACTGAAAATCTGGTGCCCAGAACCCACCCCAACCCACTCAACCTCACACAAGTGAGATGGCTGGTCACCCTATGCACCGGGTCCTGTTGTGATGCCTCTATACATGCTGTTCTCTCTCGTTAATTTCTACTGATCATCCTCTCAGATCTCCCCCATGTATCATTTCCCCAAGGAGACCTTCTCTGACCTACCTAGGCCTAGATCAGATCTCCCTGTTGAACTGCTCTGACACCGTGGCTATCATTTCACATTTTACAGGCATATTTCTATCGTATCAATGTCTGTCTCATGCACTAGAGTGTGCATTCCTGTGGAGGAAGCTCTTATATGATGGTCAGTCCAGCGTGGTCACAGGAGGGAACACAGGAGAGGCTCGGGAAAACAGATTTTACTCTACCACAAGTCCTAGAAAGAGCAAGCATGCCATGCCACACAGGGTCAACTGGAGAAACCAGTTGTTAGTGGTTACTGTCTCCTCTGGTTAGGAGACAGAAATTAGGAGCAAAGGGAAGCTTGGTCAGGATTGAATACTACTTTGAATAATTTCAGTGGGCTCTTAGCTATAGGCGTAGTCCCCAGTTGCCTGGTATCTGGCCCTGGGGTACTTAAGGTTGAGGAATATTGCTTCCTGGGATATATAGGCCAGAAAGAGTGTATGTGGCTTTGGATTTTTTAGTTTGCATCTCAAAGGCATGCTTTGGGCTGAGACCTTTGCTATCTCTAGGAATCGTCTAGCTCCAGGAAGGGCAGTTTCTCCCCAGCCAGAAAGGCTTTTAAGATATCAAAACATCATAATATGCAGAAAACAAAAAATATAAACAATACAAAGCTGTACTGGGGGTTACTCTTCATTGATTCCTGGCCCATTGTAGGCATGCAAAAAACTATGGCATGCCGGACTCAAAGCTGTGTTTAATGAATGAATGAATTTCCAGGACAGTAAAGGTCTAATCCATGTAACTCCCTTTCCATGGTTGTCCTGTGGGGGGTGTTTATGATCTGGATGGAAGAATGGAATCAGAAGTAAAAACATAGGAAGGGCACCTTGATTTCGGCTCAGGTCATGAGGTTTGTGAGATCAAGCCCTGAGTTAGGCTCTCTCTGTGCTCACATTGGGAGCCTGCTTGGGATTCTCTCTCTCTCTCTCTCTCTCTCTCTCTCTCTCTCTCTGCCCTTCCCCAACTTGTTCTCTCTCTCTCAAAATAAATAAATAAACTTTAAAAAAAAAAAAGAAGTAAAAATACAAGAAAGACTTCAGGAGGCAGAAGGAAGCGATTTCACATACCAGCACTAAATGAGGGGTTAATTTTTCCAAAAGTTTTTGCTGTTATACAGGTGATATTTCAGATAAATTAAAAAGAGAAATTACCCAATCTGAGCAAGAGAAAGAAAACAGACTGAAAAAAGTGGGCGGAGCTTGAGCATTTAAAGGAGAGTTAACACCAATGCTATATAATCTCATCCAAAAAGTAAAAGAGGAGGGAGTGCTTTCAATTTATTTGATGAAGCTGGTACTACCCTGATACCAAAAACCAGAGACAGACAGCACAATGATAGAAAACTTCAGACTCATATCCCTCATGAACATAGGTGCAAAAATCCTTAACAAAATAGTAGCAAAAAGAAGTCAACAATATATAAAAAAGAGGTATACACTATGAACAAACGGAGTGTGTTCCAGGAATGCAATACTGGTTCAGTATTCAAAAATCAGTGAAATCCACCATATAAACAGGCTAAAGAAGGAAAATCATGTGACTATGCCAACTGATGCAGAAAAAACATTTGCAAAATTCAATACCCATTCATGATAAAAAAAAAAATCTCAGGAAACTAGGAACACAGGGGACATTTCTTAACTTGATAAAAGACATCTACAAAAACCTACAGCTATCATTGAACTTAATGGTGAAAGGCTGAATGCTTTCCTCCGGAGATCAGGAACAAGGCAAAGATGTCAGAATCACCAATCTTATTCAACATAGTAAATTCTAGACAGTGCCATAAGGCAAGGAAAGGAAATAACATCTCTAAGGGTAATGCAAGAGATCCTTGTCGTGATGGAAACAATTCTTTATCTTGATGGCATCAATATCAATATCCTAGGTGAGATACTATAATACAGTATTGCAAAGTATCACTATTGGGGAAACTGGGGTTTCTCTGTATTATTTATTACAGCTACACGTGAATCTACAATAACCTCCAAGTTAAAATTTTAATTTAATAAAAAAAAAATACTGGTACCTGTGTCTTAGCTCAGACCAGTGGAATTAGTATCTCTGGCTATGGGTCCTGGGCATTGACTTTTTTTTTTTTTTTTAAGTTTCTCAGGTGACTCTAATATACTACCAGGCTTGAGATCCACTGATTTAATTTTTTTAACATTTACTTATTTTTGAGAGAGAGAGAGAGAGACAGAGCATGAGTTGGGGGAGGAGCAGAGAGAGAGGGAGACACAGAATCTGAAGCAGGCTCCAGGCTCTGAGCTGTCAGTACAGAGCCTCACGTGGGGCTCGAACCCATGAACCACGAGATCATGACCTGGGCTGAAGTTGGCCTCTTAACCAACTGAGCCACCCAGGTGCCGCTGAGAGCCACTGATTTAATGACACATGATTAATATTTTTCCAGGTCAAATACTGCCACCCCATAATTTTTAATGGTGGCATTGCAATTCAGAATGTACCAGGTCCCATTTAAATAATTCCCTGCTATTTGACAAATAGGTTGTTTCCAATGTATTTCTATTATAAATAAATATTGTTTGGACACATCCATCATTTTCTTTATTAGAACATGAATATGTTTAAGGCTTTCTGTCCATCTTGCCAAATTGCCACCCAGAAGGATGAACAACCCCACTGTTTTACGTGTGTATTTTTTCTCAAATACTTGACAATAGTATTTGAGTAGCATTACTCTTTAAAATCTATGCTAGATGAAAAATGTCTCTTTGATGCTCTAATTGACAGCATTTGAGGTAGATTTTTTTCATATGTTTATTGGCTAGTTGCATTTATTCCTTTGCCAGTTATCTGTTCACATACCTTCCCCATTTTTCTATCAGAATATACCTCTTTTCCTATTTATAAGAGCTCTTAGAAAGAATAATGAGGGGCGCGTGGGTGGCTCAGTCGGTTAAACGTCTGACTTCAGCTCAGGTCATGATCTCACGGTTCATGCGGGTTTGAGCCCCGTGTCGGGCTCTGTGCTGACAGCTCAGAGCCTGAAGCCTGCTTTGGATTCTGTTGTCTCCCTCTCCCTCTGTCCCTCTCCCACTCGTGCTCTGTCTCTCAAAAATAAGCATTAAAAAAATTTTTTTTAAAGAATGAAAAGATATTAACCCTCTTCTGTCATTTACGTTGCAAGTAATTCCCTCAATTTCCCTCAATGGTCCTAATTGTGATAGCAGTACTTTTTACCATGTGGAGATTTTTAATTTTTATGTAGGCAAATCTATCAGTTTTTCCCACAAACTTCCACACGCAGATTTTTTTTTTGTGGCTTACTAGCAAAAATATACAGGAATTTTTTTTTAACTACAAAATTTTATTAAGGAAGATTGATAATGCTTTATGGAGAAACTGCCCATCTTGCTGAATAGGAACACAAGAATTGTCAAAGCATCCACACTGTACAAAGACAGGCCAAACAAAACTCCAAAAGAATTCTTATTTTGGAAGTAGGGATGCAGATTTCACCAAGTCAAAGTTCATCCAGAAGACCAAAAAGCCAAGCATGGACTAGAATACTCTGAAAAATAGAAGGTGTGAAAGGGGCTTTGCCCTTTAGTAAAAACCTAATATTATTGTAGTTAATAATAGTTAAATAGTTAAATAGTGTGGCATTAGTACAGAAAAAAAAAGTGCAGTCGAGCAGATGGCTCAGCAACAGACACAAGTAGATTTAGGAATTTATTATACGATAAAGTTGACATTGAGAATCGGAGGACAATGGGGAACCTGGGTGGCTTAGTTGGTTAGGCGTCTGACTCTTGATTTCGGCTCAAGACATGAATTCACGGTTCATGAGTTCAAGCCGCATGTTGGGCTCTGTGCTGACAGTGCCTGCTTGGGATTCTCTGTCTCTCTCTCTCTCTGCCCCTCCACTGCTCGCTCGCTCTCTCTCTCTCAAAATAAATAAATAAATCCTTAAAAAAAAAAAAAGAATCGGAGGACAAGAATATGTGGTATATTTGCAATGGAATATTCTGCACCCATGAGAAAGAAGGAAACCTGAGCCAAGTTCCCCCGGCTAGCAATTGGTGCAGTAGTCTTGCCCCAGAGTCTGCATTTTAGACCACAGGAAGGGGTGTTGAGGCTGGCAAGTCTGTCTTCATGGGGGGCACATCTGGGCCGCTACTCTTGGCCAGGCCGGTAAGCCTGGTAGAACCAAGGAACAGCCAGAGAATCATGGCATGCTGGCCCTGGAATGTTTGTGACCCCCATTTATTAAGCCCTCATGGCACATCAGTCATGGGGTTAAGTGTTTTCCAGACATGACCTCATTCCATATTCACACCTCATAGCGGCCCTTGAGAAAGACACTGTTATTACCCACATTTTACAGAGGAAGAAGTTGAGGTTCAGAGGGATTAAAGAACTTGTCCAGAGTCTTGTGGTAGGAAAGGGGTGGAGCCAGGATAATAATCCAGGTCAGTCTCCGGGAGCCCGAGTTTTAACACTGTTGTGGTCTACCGTGAATTTCCTGATCTTCCACCCATGGTATATATTTTGTGATTGTTGTGGCCTTGTTTTGCTTGGTAGGTTTTCTTGCATGTGAATTTTCTCCCCTTAGATGTGTACCCATGTTCACGACGTAATTTTTCTTAAGTCAAAAATGGAATCACGTTGTGCATTTTTTTTAAATTTTTTTTCAACGTTTTTTATTTATTTTGGGGGCAGAGAGAGAGACAGAGCATGAACGGGGGAGGGGCAGAGAGAGAGGGAGACACAGAATCGTTAACACGCTCCAGGCTCCGAGCCATCAGCCCAGAGCCTGATGCGGGGCTCGAACTCACGGACCGCGAGATCGTGACCTGGCTGAAGTCGGACGCTTAACCGACTGCGCCACCCAGGTGCCCCCGTTGTGCATTTTTAACGCAGCCTTTTCTGTTCTTCTTTTCTTGGTGCTCCCACCCTTTCTCGTTCTCCCCTCACATCCCTCCTTGGTAACCTATAAAACTCAGCAGTGTGACCTTCTACCGTTTTCTTCATTCTTATACAATACTCCCCACCCCCTACCTCTGCACTGTTTCTGGTTTTCTGATGTGTTCTTCTGAAGATGTTTCATGCAAATTCCAAAATACTTTATCTGTTTTATATTTTTCACAAGTGATTGCACACCATATGCCCTGTTTCCTGCCCCCATTTCTTTTTGCTAAAACATGTCTTGGTGATTGTCCTATTGTCAGAGCCTCGGCTTACAACTAGAAAAGTCACAAGACTTGAGAAGAAATCCAGTCCAGCAGAAGGAAATGTGACATCCAGAAGGCAGACAGCAGACATGAGTCAATCAGGCAGTGTCAGGGATCCTGACAGGTGGGCGGAGGCCCAAGCCTGGGAACGGTGGCAATATTGGGAATTCCGGGAGGCGGACCAACTTCGGGGGCTGTGTCATCTGGGAGCCCCAGCTACCAGACTGGTTGGAAGGCAGGTCCTGGGTGTCAGGAGAGGACTGCAAGAGGCAGGAGGAATCCTAGTCCTGGGCAACTTACCAAAACATGCATTCAGGAACAGAGAGCTCAACAACCACAAAGCAATTCCACAAATATTTATTTAGTGGCTGCAACAAGCCAGGTGCTGAGCTGAATGCCGGCTTACACCTAAGACGAGACGGGCATGGTCCATCCCTGTCTTCCCACAGCTTCGTGGTCAGGTGAAGAGACAGACAGGTGAGAGGCTGTTGCTATTCACTATGCTAAGTGCTGGGGTGGGAGGTAAAGGATTCCATGGGAGAATGGGGGGGTGGGGAGAGAAGAACAATTAATCTGAATACATTTATCAGGGTAGGCTAACTGCTGTAACCAACTACCCCCAAGTCTCAATGACTCAATACAATCCAGTTTATTTCTCACTCATGTTACAATTAAATGCTGGTTGGGGAGAAGGCAGGCAGGGCTCTGCTCCACACAGTCATGCAGGGATCCAGACCCCTTTTTCTAATGGCTCCACTGCCTTCCCCTGAGGTATTAGAATTCTGCACGGTGTCCCCTGCATCCATCTGGCAGAGGAGGAAAAGAGAGACTGAAGTCGGGGGTGACACAGGAGGTTTTTATTAGGTGAGATTTGAATAGGTGTTCAAGCCATGAGTCACATGACTCCACCATCTGCACAGAAGCCTGGGAAATACAGTCCAGCTACAAGCCCAAGAAGTAAAAGAACCTGAGTTTGGTGACCACATAGCACTCTGTGCTGCACCAGACTTGGAAAGATGGGGAAAACTTCCTAGAGGGGTAGTTTTTAAGCAGATGCTTGGTGGATACACAAGAGTTACCAGACAAAGGGAAGAAATGAAGGAGATGAAAGAGAAATTGGGAAAGGCAGTTTTGCAGACAAATATCCCTGCCAGCAAGACTGCAGCACTTGGCTGGCTTGACTGGGGGAGCATGTGACTCTTGATCATGGGGTCATGAGTTAAAGCCTCACACTGGGTGTAAAAATTACTAAAAAAATAAACTTAAAAAAATATAGGGGCACCTGGGTGGGCTCAGTCGGTTAAGTGTCCAACTTTGGCTCAGGTCACGATCTAACGGTTTGTGAGTTTGAGCCCCAAATTGTGCTCTCTGCTGTCAGTGCAGAGCCCCCTCAGGATCCTCTGTCTCCCTCCCTCCCTCTCTCTCTCTTTCTCTCTCTCTCTCTCTGCCCCTCTCCTGCTCTGCTCTCTCTCACTCTCTCTCAAATAAACTTTTAAAAAATGTATTTAAAAAATGAAATAATAAATAAATAAATAAATAAATAAATAAATAAATAAATAAATACATAACAACACTTATCTCCCTTTAAGAATGCAAAGCATTGAGGGGCACCTGGGTGGCTCAGTCCATTAAGCATTCAACTCTTGATTTCAGCTCAGGTCAGGATCTCGTGGTTTGTAGGTTCATGGCCCACATTGGGCTCTACGCTAACAGTGCAGAGCCTGCTTGGGATCTTCTCTCTCCCTCTCTGCCCCTCATTTGCCTGTGTTCTTTCACTTTTTTTCTCAAAATAAATAAATAAACTTTAAAAAAAATTAAAAACAAAAATGCAAAGCACTGAAAATCATGGCAGGTTGAGGGAAAGAAAGAAGTTCCGCTTGTCCAGAGGGCAGAAGGCAAGCCGTGGTGGTGGAACAGCGGTAGGGGCTATATCAAGCAGGTCATTGTAAGCAGGGGCTCAGGAATTTATTCCGAGAAGAGTCAAAGCCATGGAAGGCGTTTCATATGAGGATCAAGTCTGTACTCTAGAAACATCTCTTTGGTTCAGGGGACCTGAAAAGATACCAGAAGAGCAGGCGTCTGAGAAGAGACGGCAACGTGAGCTATGGGATTGGCTGTAGGAAGACGTGGACAGTTCTAGATTATCAGGAAGTGGGATTTCTAGAATTCATGATGGATTAGATACACAACTAAGCAAAGAGCAGGCAGGAATTGTGCTGGGTTTCCATCTTGGACCAGTGAATGTTGGTGAGTCCACGAATCCATTTGCCAGGAAGGGCAACTCTGTCTGGAGGGTTTTTAAACTTTGGACTTGTGGAATTTGTGGTGTCTATGGGACATTTAGAGAGGGATCCCCTGCAGGCCATCGAATTGGGTCTGAAGATTAAGAGAAGGATTTAAGCCCAGAAGGTAGTCATGAAAGTCAGTGAGCTCACTTTACAGGCAGGAAGAAGGACAGGAGAGAGGAGGAAAGGGGAAAGGAGGGGAGGGGAGAGGAAGGGACAAGAGGAGAGGAGAGGAGAGGAGAGGAGGGGAGGGGAGGGGAGGGGAGGAGAGGGGAGGGGAGGGGAGGGGAGAGAAGAGAAGGGAAGAAGGCTTGGCATGAAGCCCTGTGTGGAAGTGGAGCTCACATAGGCATCTAATAGGAAACAACCAGCTACATAAGACAAAAGAAAATTAACACATCGCATCATGAAAATCAAGAAAACAAACAATTTGCGGGTGCCTGGATGCCTCAGTCAGTTAACTGTCCGACTTCGGCTCAGGTCATGATCTAGAAGTTTGTGGGTTCGAGCCCCACGTCAGGCTCTGTGCTGACAGCCTGGAGCCTGGAGCCTGCTTTGGATTCTCTATCTCCCTCTCTCTCTGCCCCTCCCCTGCTCTCGCTCTGTCTCTCTCTCAAAAAAAATAAATAAGTAAATAAATATTTTTAAAAAAATTTTTTAAGAAAAAAACTCACGAAGGCGTGAGTGGTCCACAGGATAAAACCTGCAGAGAGGGAAAGTAAATTAAGGGCCCAAAACCATCCATTCATTGGGGAAGTCGGTGACATGTGTGAGAGCCAGACTGCAGAGGACTGACCAGAAGGAGTGGGCAGCACATTAGGGGCACAGCCGTGAAAGAGGGGAGGGATCAGACCGTCACGAAGGGGTGTTTGGTATGTCAGCAGAAGGTGTTCTTTGCTTTAACAAGGAAGGAAGACACCTTTCCTCGACATCTTGGCACTTTGTAAGTTCTTTGGAACTTAAACACTATCCTGGGGAAAAGAGTGGCGAACTCCAAATTCATCCATTTAACAAATATTTATTAAGCACTTACTATGTGACAGGCAAGCACCTTCTGGGGTGTCCCAGACATCCCCAGACCCCTGCCTGTATTGAGTTTGCATTCTAATGGGGCAGTACTACTAAGATCTCCTTCTACTCACAACGAACGTTTCTGGCACCAAATGCATGGGAGGTTTTTTTTTCCCTCCATCGACCCATTTTCAGAGTCTCTGGACACCAACTGGCTGCCCTGGAATTTTATTTAATTTGGACACTAGCTATCTGGAATTAGTTCAGACCCCACAGGTTAAGGACTCAGTCCCATAAGATGCCAGTCGTAAGCCGGGGGTGCCCATGGCGCCCACATTTCTGTCCACCTTGGCACAAAGTTGGGAATTCCCACAACCACCTCTCGGGTTTGATAACATCCTAGAACATCCTAGAACATGTCTGATAATATCCTAGAACATTTTCCCTCACAAAACTCAGGGAAACATTTTATTTACATTTACCGGTTTATTGTTTTATTTTTTTAAATTAAAATATTTTTAATGTTTATTTATATGACAGAGAGAGAGAAAGAGAGAGAGAGTGTGTGAGCCGGGGAGGGGCAGAGAGAGAGGGAGACACATAATCTGAAGCAGGCTCTCAGCTCCCAGCTATAAGGGCAGAGCCTGATGAGGGGCTTAAACCTATGAGCTGCAAGATCATGACCTAAGCCAAAGTCAGATGCTGAACCGACTGAGCCCCCAGGTGCCCCTACACTTACTGGTTTGTTATAAAGGACACAAGTCCAAAACAGATGAATGGAAGAAATGCATGCGGCAAGGCACTGGGGGAGAACACGCAGAGCTCCCATGTCCTCTCAGAATGTGCCATCACCCCCCAGCACCTCTTTGTGATCACCAGCCCGGAAGCTCCTCAAACCCCATCATTTGGGAGTTTTTATGGAGGTCCCATTATTTAGGCATGATTGACTGAGTTACTTACCAGTGGCCAATAATTTAATCTCTAGCCCCTGTCTCCTCCCAGCAAGTGGAGGGAGGTGATAGAGTAGAAAGTTCCAAACCTCTAATGCCAGGGTTGGCTCATCTGGCAACCAGCCCCGTTTGAAGCTATCCAAGGGCCCACCAAGAGTCACCTCATTAGCATAAACTCAAGTCTGGTTGGAAAAGACTAATTATGAATAACAACAACAACAACAACAACAAAAACGCTCCTCTTACCCCATGATGCTAGAAATTCCGGTGATGGAGAAAACTATAAAAGCAGGGTTGGGAAGAAAATTCCAGAGTTCAATTTTGGATAATTATTCATTTGGAGATGCCTGTTGAACATCCATGTGACACGGTCAAGAAGACAGATAAGTGTGTGCTTAGATTTCAGCGAAGATGCTGGAGATATTTATTTGGGACCCATTATATGGGTCACCATTAGACTTGAAATTGGCTGACAGTAAGTTTCTGTTTCCTGGAAGAAGAAGCCAGAAAAAGAAATTACGTTGCTACAGAAAAGTAAACAGTCTTACGTCGTTTCCCATCCAAGTCTGTGGAATGAAATTCAAATCTTCTCCACTAGAATGGGTTGAGGCTCTTTAAACCCATCCAGGCATGACCGATCTGGAGCCAGGCAGGGTCGGGCTTGCTGGGAGGGCGGAGGAAGGCTGCAGACCTTGGAGCCCTCTCCACTGCTTCTACACTAGCACCTGGAAATCAACAGCCGACTTTGTGTCTTCAACAACGATTTCTCTGTCATGCCTGCTAGCATTGTTTTCACCCTGCTGAGACTTGTCAGTTCAAAAGCCAGAAGGAATGCATCTGGTTGTTAGACCAGCAAAACTTTGGCAAAGTAAGGGGCACAGTATTTAGAACAAAAGTTTTCCATTGTTGGTGGTCACGGGCAATCAACCACGTCATCAACAAATAATACTAACAACTAACAATTAAGCCCTTCCTGTATACCCAGCACTCTAAGAGCATTGAATTCATCATCTCATTCTGTCCTAACATTAAGCCTGTGCAGTATTACTATTATCCCCTGTTTTACATGTATAAGTAAGCACAGAGAGGTTAAGTGATTTCCAAGAGGTCACACAGCAAGTAAATCAAGAAGAAGGAGGTAAATGCAACCGCGTCTGACTCCAAAGCCCTGTGCTTTGGAGGAATAAAATCAGGAAAAGTTAGAAGCCTCCCATTCCACCACCCTGCGCTCAGTGGCTAGAGAAGGTGTGCAGGTCTGGGTCCCCCAAGCCTACATCAGCCTCCTCACCAGCCCTTAGCACAGGGATTGGCCTATTATTGGTGTCCAGACCTTGCTGAATGGATGAATGATTGATTGAATGAACAAGCACACAAAAGAATGATTAGCTTATACCACACTGCATCGTGCTTAGCAATTCCCAAGCCTGTCTCCCCAGCTAGACCATGAGCTCCTGGAGGGGACAGACATCTATTTTTTACATATTATAACAAATGGGGTCAAACACATTGGGCAAAGTCTATATACAGGTTAAAGAGCATGGGCACTGTAGGCAGCTTACTCAGGTTAACCATGCCTGTATCAGTTGTGAGATCTTGAGCAAGCAGTTCAAACTCTGTGCTTTTACTTCCTTCTCTGGAAAATGGGGAAAATAATAATACCTATACCTTAAAGATATTTATCAAGATTAAGCCTCTGACTTCTGGTTTCGATTCAGGTCATGATCTCATAGTTTGTGAGTTCAAACCCCGCATCGGGCTCTGAGCTGACAGTGCAGAGCCTGCTTGGGATTCTCTCTCCCTCTCTCTCTCTTTCTCTCCCCCAATAAGTAAATACACTTTAAAAATAAAAAATAGGGGCACCTGAGTGGGGTGCCTGGGTGGCTTGGTCGGCTAAGTGTCCGACTCATGATTTCAGCTCAGGTCATGATCTCACGGTTTGTAAGTTCAAGTCCCACCTTGGGCTCTGCTCTGACAGTGCGGAGCCTGTTTGGGATTCTCTCCCTCTCTCTCTCTCTCAAAATAAGTAAATAAACTTAAAAAAAAATAAAAAAGTAAACAGGATCTTGGTAATAGTAAGGTGCTCAATAAACAGCAGCTGTGGGGCACCTGGGTGGCGCAGTCGGTTAAGCGTCCGACTTCAGCCAGGTCACGATCTCGAGGTCCGGGAGTTCGAGCCCCGCGTCGGACTCTGGGCTGATGGCTCGGAGCCTGGAGCCTGTTTCCGATTCTGTGTCTCCCTCTCTCTCTCTGCCCCTCCCCCGTTCATGCTCTGTCTCTCTCTGTCCCAAAAATAAATAAACGTTAAAAAAAAATTTTTTTTAAAATAAAATAAACAGCAGCTGTGTGTCTGTGGAGCCACAGAGAAAGAAGTCCCTGGCGGAGTCAGGTATGGTTTGTACCCTAAAGCATAAGAGTAAGTAGCATTTCCGAGGTGCGTTATGTTCCAGGGACTGAGCTAAGCACCTTATACGCATCACTGCATTTAATCCTCGCAACAATCGTATGAGATGGGTACTACATTTTCCTATTTTCCTGACAAGGAAGACTGAGGTTGAGAGAGATTAACTAATTTGCCAAGAGTCACGAAGCCAGTGAGTGCAGGTGAAGGAACCAGCATGTGCTCCGGGAGATTAGGAGCCAGATCTTTTGTATCCGAAAGACAGAAACCATTCCAGGGCTTTCGAACAGAGGGAAATTCACACAAGGGACTGATTACACAGATGAGCCAACAGCTGAGCAGCCGAGTCGGTGATGGTGGGGCAACCGTGGGCTTTAGCAACAGTGGGAAGCTGCTGTCACGGGGAAGAGGCAGCGTCCCTCTCTGGGGCCACCGAGGAGCCAGAAGCACAGCAGGGGTTGCCAGGTGAGGAGCTAAGCCACGGAGGAGACTCAGCCTCTGCTGAAAATTCCTCCCTGGAGTTGGGAAGAGGGGAACATCCTAGCTCCTCCCGTTGTCCCCGCCATCCAATCTAACAACTACCCCCCCCCCCCCCCCCCCCCCCCCCCCCCGTCGCTCTTTTTGGCTCAACTTAGCTAGCTGGGAGCCAGCTGGGAGCGGTGCCTGGGAAACAGCATTTGCAAAACATCAGGGAACAGATCTGAGATCAAACAAGCAAGATACCCCACATATTGTCTTGTTTGCCTTTGGAACCCCAGCACCTCACAGAGTGGTCGTGCTTAAGAGGCACTGCACAAACAGGAAGGAAAGACAGGAGGGAGGAAAGCAGGGAGAGAGCGACCTCAAATGCCTACAGAATCCAGGCGACTTACACGGAGGCACGGCACAGACTGGTCATAGGGAATGGTGAGGCGTGTGTCAAACCGGAGGGCTGTGCACACACCCTGTCTAAATGGGGCAGCCCTCCTGAGCTGCAGCCAATTTCTGCCAAGCAGGAATGCACATTCGGTGTTGCCAGGTCAGCTGACTTTTCAGGAAAAACTGAAAATCCTAAACTCTCCAGTTAAATCCACCTCTTGTTAACTGTCGGCAATGAAATCAAATCCAGGTGAGCCTGGGACATTGTGTTGGGCCAGAAAGCATAGGAGCTTATCAAAGACTACTTAGGGTCACGGTCAAGTAGACAGGCTCCGGAGCCAGTCCGACAGGGCTCCCACTTGACTGAATTGGGTAATTTGTAAGCATCAAAGAGAATGAATGAATGAATGATCCTAGAGTGGATCCTGCAACAGATAAAGGACAATAGTGGGAAAACTAAAGTCTAAATCAAATTTTGGTGTTCAGATAATAGTGACGTATTGGGGCACCTGGCTGGCTCAGTTGGTAGAACATTGGAGTCTTGATCTCGAGGTTGTGAGTTCCAGCCCCATGCTGGGCGTAGAGAGTACTTAAAAATAAGACCTTTAAAAATATATATATATGTATTAGAAATGCATCAATATTGATTTCTCAGTTTTTTTATTTTTTTTTTAAATTTTTTTTTTCAACGTTTATTTATTTTTGGGACAGAGAGAGACAGAGCATGAACAGGGGAGGAGCAGAGAGAGAGGGAGACACAGAATCGGAAACAGGCTCCAGGCTCTGAGCCATCAGCCCAGAGCCCGACGCGGGGCTCGAACTCCCAGACCGCGAGATCGTGACCTGGCTGAAGTCGGACGCTTAACCGACTGCGCCACCCAGGCACCCCTCTCAGTTTTTTTAAAGGAACCCCAAAAGCACGTAGGAACTCTCTGTATTATCTTTGCAGCTTTTCCACAAATATAAAATTATTCCAGAATTCTAAGGTCGTTTTTTTTTTTTTTTTTTAATTCATTTATTTTTGAGAGAGAGACCGAGCGGGAAAGGGAGACAGAGGATCCAAAGCAGGCTCTGGACTGACAGCAGAAAGCCGGATGTGGGGCTGAACTCTGAGGTCAGGACCTGAGCTGTAGTGGGACGCTTAAGCTGACTGAGCTACCCAGGGGCCCCCCAAAGGTTATTTTTAAAAAATAATGAATGCAATGGAATGAAACATCTTAACTGTATTTTTAAAGATCACTGAGTTCATGATCATGGTGCCTGGGTGGCCCAGTTGGTTGAGTGTCCGACTCTTGATCTGAGATCTTGATCTCAGGATCCTAAGTTCAAGCCCTGCGTTGGGCTCCCTGCTGGGCGTGAGGCCTACTTAAAAAAAAAAAAAAAAAGTTCACTGAGTTCATAATGATACTCAGAGAGAGAGAAAACAGGAAAAGTCTGTCAACACTGGAGGCATCTACTGAATCAAATCCTTACTCAAACATAGTAACTAAAAGGAAAGAATTTATTCTGCCCTAGTCAATGGGAGGAAGAAGCTCTTCTTTTAAAAAAAAAAATTTTTTTTTTACATTTTATTTATTTTTGATAGAGAGAGACAGAGCACAAGTGGGGGAGGGGCAGAGAGAGAGGGAGACAGAATCCGAAACAGGCTCCAGGCTCCAAGCTGTCAGCACAGAGCCCGATGCGGGACTCAAACTCACAAACCGCGAGATCATGACCTGAGCCAAAGTCGGATGCTTAACCAACTGAGCCACCCAGGTGCCCCTAGAAGCTCTTCTTTACAGAACAATGCCCCCTCGTAAATGGTGAAGGAATAATAGCATTACAATTTTGCAACCCCTGATGAAAGAACTGACTCAGGCAATGATCATTATCGGATGCTGACACCCTGAGGTGAAAGGTTCAAGGAAGACTGAATAGTCACATGATGCCAATCATTGGCCCACAGAGGTCTTACTGGTTATAAGTGAAGAAATAACTTGACAATGCACGGATCAGGTTTTCACCATCTGAACCCACTCATCAATCTTAGCTTCACTCATGTGACAGCCCGTCACTCTGAACCTTCTGGTGTGATGCAACAGGACACTGACAGCCCCATCTAGGAAGAATTCTTGCCAAAAATGTCTTGCTAAAATCTGATCAAGTCTTTAGATCTAGTTTCTAGTGTACCGGAAATACAGGAGCTAGAGGGTCAAGTTAAATACATCACGAGAAAGCAGTCAGACCAAGCCAAGAAGGAAGGGCATTCTACCAGTAAGACAATAGACTTCATTTCTTCAGTGAGTCAATGACCTGGAAAAAAGGGAGGAGAGGGAGGAGAAGCAATTCTAGGCTTAAAGAGACGTAAAAGATATGACTGAACACAGTTTGTGGACCTTGATTGGGTCCTGGTTTGAATAAAGTGTAAAAGACATTTGGGGTAACTGTAGATATGGCAGAATTTGATGATTTGAGGTTCATTTTGTTAGGTGTTACAATGGTTAACATGGCTAAGTAAAGAAGTGTCTGATTTTTGTTAAAGGGTGCGTATTAAAAGATTTAGGGATGATGGGGCGCCTGGGTGGCGCAGTCGGTTAAGCGTCCGACTTCAGCCAGGTCACGATCTCGCGGTCCGTGAGTTCGAGCCCTGCGTCAGGCTCTGGGCTGATGGCTCAGAGCCTGGAGCCTGCTTCCGATTCTGTGTCTCCCTCTCTCTCTGCCCCTCCCCTGTTCATGCTCTGTCTCTCTCTGTCCCAAAAATAAAAATAAACATTGAAATAAATAAATAAATAAATAAATAAATAAATAAATAAATAAATAAATAAAAGATTTAGGGATGAAATGTCACGTTGATTATACATACTTTAAAATACTTTGGCCAAACCCAATATGGCAAAACGTTCACAGTTGTTTTATCTAAGTAATATATATATGGATACTCATTATATGATTCTCTCTACTTTTCTGCATGCTTGAAATTATCCATAATAGGGGCACTTGGCTGGCTCAGTCGGTAGAGCATGACACTTGATCTCAGGGTTGTGAGTTCAAGTCCCACGTTAGGCATGGAGCCTACTTTAAAAAAAAAAAAGAAAAGAAAAGAAATTATTCACAGTAAAGAACAAAAGACAAGAGCAGGCTCAACAAGCATTCATTTATCTCACAAATATTTATTGAGCGCCTACTATGTACCAGGCACTGATTTAGGCACTGAGGCTATAGTGATTGAAAAAAAATTTAAAGTCCTTTCCTGCCTTCCTGGAATTGCATCCAGGTGAAGAAAGACAATCAAGCAGGTACAGTATAATGTAGGTCAAGTGGTGACAAGTGCTATGCAGAAAAACAAGGGCAAGAAAAAAAGGACAAGAAGAACATCTATGTTGGGTAGATACTGTCATTTTATGGGGGATAATCTAGGAAGACTTTCCTGAGGGATTGACATTTGAGCAGAGCTCTAAAAAATGTGAGAAAAACAAACACTGGGATACTTGGTAGAGGAGCAAAGGTTTAAAACAGAGGGAATGGTAAGTGCAAAGGTCCTGAGGTAGGAGCATGCTTCAAGTTATTCAGGAAGCAACAAGGAGGCCAATGAGGGTCATGTGGAATGACAAGAGGGAGAATGGTAGGAGATGAGCTCAGAGAAGTGGTGAAGGCGAAGAAGGGTCACAGATAATGGGGAAACTTCCAGGCCATTCCAGCTTTTACTCTGAGATGAGAAACATTGAAGGAGGGACATGATTTGACTTAGTTTTATTATTATTGTTGTTGTTGTTGTTGTTGGATTTCTAAACATACAAAAGGAGAGAGATATGAACACTCATATACCCATCATACAGTCTCATCACTGATTTATGCTGAATCTTATTTCATCCATACCTTCCTCACCACCCAAACAGATTATTTTGAGGTAAATTTCCCAGACATCTTATCATTTCACCTGTAAGTATATTTATATACATCTTTAAAATATAAGGCTCCTTTAAGAAAACTCACAACAGACTGTCATCACACCTAAAAAATTAACAATAACTCCTGAATATTGTAAACTATTTAGTGTTCAATTGTCCCAACTGTCTTATCAATAATTTTCAGAGATGATATGAATCAGCATCCGAATAAGAATAATGAATCACAATTGTTAAAATAGCTCTTAAATATATTTCAGTCCCTAGGAGTCTCCTTTTTTTCTTTCAGTGTTATTGAGATACAACTGAAGGCACTGTGTAAGTTTAAGGTGTACAGCATAATGACTTGATTTACATAAATTGTGAAATAATTACTACAGTAAATTTAGTTAACATCCATTAGTTCATGTAGATATAAAAAAAGGAAGGAAGGAAGGAAGGAAGGAAGGAAGGAAGGAAGGAGGAGAGGAAGGAAGATTTTTTTTCTTATGACAAGAGTTTTTTTAATTTACTCTGTAGCAACTTTCAGATATACCTACGGCAGTGGTAACTATAATCATCACGTTGTCCATTACACCCCCAGCATGTGTTTATCGTACAACTGGAAGTTTGTACCTCTTGACCACCTTCTCCTATTTCCCCTACCCTCCACCCCCTGCCTCTGGCAACCACAAATTGGACCTCTTTATCTAGGTTGTTTTTTTGTTTGTTTTTAGGTTCCACATATAAGTGAAATCACAGAGATTTTGTCTTTCTCTGTCCGACTTATTTACTTAGCCTGATGCTCTCGAGGTCCATCCATGTGGTTGCAAATGGCAGGATTTCCTTCTTTTTATGGTGGGATAGTATTCCCTTGCATATATACACCATAACTTGTTTATCCATTCATCTGTCAATGGACACTTAGGTTGTTTCCAGGTCCTGGTTATTGTAAATAATGCTGCAATGCACATGGAAGTGTAGATATCCCTTCGATATAGTGATTTTGTTTCCTTTGGATTTATACCCTGTCGTGAAATTTCTGGATCATCTGGTAGTTCTACTTTTAAGTTTTTGAGGGTCCAGGATTCTCCTTCATATCTATTTTTCTTTTTTATTTTTCAATTGAAAGAACTGGCTCATTTGTCCCACAGAGTTTCCTACCATCTGAATTTTGCTGCTTACACCCCCATGGTATTATTTAACATGTCCCTCTGGATTTCGTATAAATTGGTAGTTATATCTAGAGACCTGGTCAGATTCAAGTTTACTTTTGGGAGGGAGGGGCAAGACTACTTCATAGATAATGTTGGGTACTTTCGTTAGAAGATGCATAACGTTGAGGGGCGCCTGGGTGGCTCAGTCAGTTAAGCACCTGACTTCGGCTCAGGTTATGATCTTGCAGTTTATGAGTTCGAGCCCCACATTGGGCTGTGTGCCATCAGTGCAAAGCCCACTTCAGACCCTCTGCCTCCCTCTCTCTCTCTCTCTCTGCCCTCCCTCACTTGTCCCTCTCTCCCTCACTCAAAAATAAATTTAAAAACATTTTTAAAAAGATGCATAATGTTTGATCGCCTCTCATGTCATCATCTAAACAGCCACAAATGATTTTTGCTTAGATCTGTTAATTCTTCAGAAGCTTCAAAGTGTTGGCATTTTGTTTTATTTTCTTCTTTCTTTCATGTATATAAGATATGCAAAGTTCCCCACATCACCTATTTGGCTACCCTGCATAGGACAAGCATAATATACGCTTGGCTCTTTCCCTTTATAAATTTTCAAAATAATGAATTAATACCCTAGCCTGTTCCTTCTCCATTGCCACATAACAAATTACCCATGTAGTGGCTTAACACAATTCCCATTTATTATCTTACAGTCTCTGTGGGTGAAGAATCCCAGTCTGGTTAGCTGGGTCCTCTCCTGCAGTCTCTCACCAGCCTGTCATCAAGGTATTGGTTGGGGCTGTGGTCTCATGGAAAGGCTTGACTGGGGAGAGATTTGCTTTTGAGCTCACTCACACAGTTGGGGAGGGGAGTACACAGGGCGTTACCACTAAGAGGCAACCTTTGGGGGCCACCCTACCGTCGTCCTGCCACACCCAGCATTTTTCTGTTTGCTTACTAAGACCTGGATTATTTAAATCTTTTTTTTTTTTTTAAGTAGGCTCCACGCCCAATGTGGGGCTTGAACTCACAACCCTGAGATGAAGAGTTACACAACAGAGTTCTACCAACTGAGCCAGCCGGGTACCCACTATGACCTGGATTATTAAAGCATAAAAGGATTATTCTGGCTGCTCCGTGGAAACTATAGAGCAGGGAGCATGTTGTAAGCTCCCAGCTGTAAGCATTCCCAGTCTCGTTATTTGCTACCTCACTATTAAATAATGACTTACACTTAACAATGAGACAATAAGAGACCTCGTTAGCATATTGGCTGGGAGTGGAATCCTGAGCAAAACCGTGTACAGGAGCAGGGCCTCTGCCCCGCTCCAGAACGCCAGCCTAAGAGTTGTGTTGGTGCTGTGTCTTCTTCGCGCTCCAGCTGTAGCTCCAGTAAAGCCTTGCCTGTGCCTTTGGTTTGGGGGTACAGCCTCACTACATATCATTGTGGGGGCCCCCAAACCTGAGTCCAGTAACAGGACTACGTAAGGGTAAACAGTTTCTGTTGTTATTTTATGGTTGTTGCAACGATTATTGTAACATACGTGGTTAAACTAATTTTCTAAAGTTTATTTAATTTGAGAGAGAGAGGGAGGGAGGGAGAGAATCCCAAGCAGGCTCCGCACTGCCAGTGCAGAGCCCGACTCCTGGCTCCTGACCTGAGCGGAAATCAAGAGGCAACTGCTGAACCCACAGGGTGACCCAGGCACCCCTATTAAACTCTAGTTTTGAAGGCCACATAATTGCTAATTTCTTTAAGGCTGCCCCGCCTGTCGCTGGCTGTGGCCCCACACTAGCTAGCAAGGCTTTGTCTCTCAGTAGACTGAGCCAAACGAACATCTCCTGTTTTCTTTCCCAGCTGAACCAGTGATTTCAGGCCACTTCAGTAGCAATTAAATAGCTTCAAAAGTGAATCTGACTCATTAAAACACTCAGTTGTCTGAGAGGACTTGGTCCTAAAGCAAACAGGGCTCCTCCTATTCTTTTTTTTTTAAGTGTAAACACTGTTTATTAGGGTTTTTCAAGTTTTTATTTTGTTTGTTTTTTAGGGTTTTTCAAGTTTTTAATTACATGAGTGATATACGAAATACTTTTTTTTTTTTTAAAGTAATACAGTAAGAGACTCTTAAAAACTGAGAACAAACTGAGGGTTGATGGGGGGTGGGAGGGAGGGGAGGGTGGGTGATGGGCATTGAAGAGGGCATCTTTTGGGATGAACACTGGGTGTTGTATGGAAACCAATTTGACAATAAATTTCATATATTAAAAAAAAAGTAATACAGCTAAAGGTAAAATTACCCTTTACTATCCTACCTCTGCTAATGCCCTTTCTTTTTTTTTTTAAACTGTCTAGCCCTATTTTTTTTAATTTTTTTTTAATGTTTATTTTTTTTTTGAGACAAAGAGAGACAGAGCATGAACGAGGGAGGGTCAGAGAGAGAGGGAGACACAGAATCTGAAGCAGGATCCAGGCTCTGAGCATGCAGCACAGAGCCCAACACGGGGCTTGAACTCATGGACTGTGAGATCATGACCTGAGCCGAAGTCGGCCACTTAACCGACTGAGCCACCCAGGTGCCCCAATGCTCTTTCGTTCTAGAAGTAACCACAATTAATAATCTGGTGTGTACCCTTGTACAACTTTGTCCCTGCATTTACATAAACATATATGTACTCATTAAAATGAACTCTATTGTTTTATATGGTTTCTATAAATTGTCCTATAGTAGGCATTGTTCTGCAACTTGCTTCAAAATCTTCAAAAGTGAGTATCACTGGGGATAAAAGGCACAGCAAAGAAAATGTAATCAATGACACTGGAATAGCACTGTATGATGACAAACCGGAATTACACTGTGGTGAGCACAGCATAAGTACAGGGTGGTCAAATTGCTACATTGTACACCTGGAACTAAGGTAACATTGTGTGTCAACTGTACTTCAATACAAAAACAATAATCATTAAAAAATAAAATATAAAAAAAATAAAAAGGCACATAACTGAAAACAAAACAAAAAAAAGTGACCACGACTCATTAAATACCCAATTGTTTGGGAAGATTTGGTGCTAAATTTTCCCACGTCTCACCTCCAATCCCCCAGCAAATCATGTCAGCTACCCCTGAAAAATAAACCCAGAACCTCACTACTTCTCACTACCTCCATGTCACCCACCCTGTTCTTGCTTCATCTCTAGCCTCCCTGTGGTCCATTCTCAAGAATTCTTACAGAGAGAGTCATTTCAACTTCTAGCCAGACATACCCAAAATAACTGAAGGCAGGAACTGAAGCAGATATCTGTATACCCAAGCTCATTATAGCACTATTCACAATAGCCCCCAAAACGTCTATCAACAGGTAAATGGAAAATATATACATGCAATAGAATATCATTCAGTCTTAAAAAGGAAGAAAGTTCTGCAGCACCTGGGTGGCTCAGTCAGTTCAGCGTCTGACTGCGGCTCAGGTCATGATCTCGCGGTCAGTGAGTTCGAGCCCCGGGTCGGGCTCTGTGCTGACAGCTCAGAGCCTGGAGCCTGTTTCCGATTCTGTGTCTCCCTCTCTCTGACCCTTCCCTGTTCATGCTCTGTCTCTCTTTGTCCCAAAAATAAATAAATTTTTAAAAAATGCTTAAAATGGCATATTTTATGTTATGTATATCTTATCACAATAAAAAAAATGTTAAAAATTTTTCAGTCAAGTTGCATCATCCCAAGCCCTCCAAAGGCCCTCCATCTCAATGACTCAAGATTACAGTCCCTACACTGGCCCTCCTACATGTTTTATCCCCTCCTCCCCAGCTTCCTAAAGCCCCCTCTTCTCCTAGTTCACTTCTGCTCCAGACACACTGGCCTCCTTACTGTTCCTCAAACACACCAGGCAAGCTCTCTGCCTCAGGGGCTTTGCACTTGCTGTTCCTTCTGCCTGGTACATTCTTCCAGGTATCTGCAGGGTTAGCTTCCTCACCTCCTATACACTGACAATCCTCCCTAAAATCCAACCTCTGTCCAATCTCCTCTGGCCTGAATGTTTTTTCTCCATAGCAGCTATTACCCTCTAGAAAATACATTCTCTGATTTGCTTATTGTCTGTCTTCCCTCCCTAGAATGTAAGAGTGTTCGAGTGTTTTCAAGTCTCTAAGCCACAACCTGACCTTTCTCAGGATTCCCGGATGCAACTGAAAACCTCAATAGCAAAGTTGTAAATCTATTCCCAGATCTTCTTCCTTTAGGTCAAGGCCTCTTGGGAGCTGATTAAATTTTTTCTCTGGTCCAGTACACAGAGAAAAATGGAAAGGTATGTGCCACAAGTGACCAGGTGAGCCCTGAGCGCCAGCCTGGCTGTGCCCCGTGGGATCTGGGCTCTGTGGTTAGATTTCTGGGAAGAAAGTGAAAACTGCCAGGCTTGGCAGTGGCCAGAAGCTTTTGAGGCCGGTTGGAGGGGAGAGGCCCAGCCGGGAAGCCGCGCTCAAATGCCCACAGGACGGAGACAAGTGGGCAGGCCGGCTGCACCAACTCTGGGCACCACGGGAGTGGGGGTCATGGGGAACCGGGGCTCATTCAGCTGCCCTGCAGCTCCAACTGTCCCGGGCCAAGCAGGAATGGAAGGCCTGTGTCACCAGACCTCCTGACTGCTCATTTTCCAGAGAATCAGGAAGTTGATTTTTATGTGCTATTCCCTGACTTTTAAACGTTAGCTCAAAATTGTTTTAATGCCATGTGGTGTGACGAAATATGTTTGAAAACTGGATCTCCCCCATTCCCCACACACCCCTCTATAGGACTACCAGTTTACAACTCCACGGTTTAGCAAAATGTATGAAAACACGGACTTTGGTTTCAGAGAGACCTGTTTTTTTCTGCAGTTTGGACAAATTCCTCAACATCTGCAAGTCTGTTTCTTTATCCATAAAATGAGAACAAAAATAGAACCTACCTCATAGGCTGGTTTTGGAGGAAGAAGGAGACTTAGCACACGTGTGCCTGGCAAATAGCGCCACAGTTCAATAATCGGGGTAGTGCAACAATTGGGGTGGGGTGGGGACATGGGCCCGGGGAATTCTGGGGAGAGAAAGGAGAGTAACAAAAAGGGCAGCTTGGTGTCAGCTGTTTGTTGTGGTCAGAGGCAGAGGAGCACCGAAGCGTGCTATGGCCTATGGGAATGAGACTGGAGATCCAGAGACCCACCTTTGATCCATAGACTCGGATAAAGATTCTGCCAACCAAACCAGAGCTCCAGCGCCCAGGGCCTCCAGACCTGCAGGTGGCACTGCATCTCTAAGAAGCTCTATCTCAGGGCCTCATACAGGTCCCAAGCCCTGGCTGCCCATTCTGTACTTAAACACAGCCCTGATCTGTCTGAGCCTAACTGCAGGACTTCACATCTGTGTTTGTCTTAGTTTATCTTCTTAGATTAGGGCCAGACATTCCAGACCGTCAAGATCCTGTAAAAAGATATACTACCTGTCCCTCCAAACTTCTTTTGTAGTTTGGATAACATTTTCACCAGAATCAGTTAGTAGTCTTGTGGTTGCAAGCAACAGAAACCCCAATGCAAGATAGCTTGAGAAGGAAAAAAGGTGGGGGGGGATTTATAGCTTCAGGCACCTGCAATGTCCAAGGGTAGCCTGAGGTGATGCTTGACATGGGTCACATGATGAAACTATGACCTAGTTTCTCTCTGTCATCTTTCCAGATGGGCTCCATTCTTATATAGCCTCTTCACAGCTGCAGCCCCACATCTGAACAACTTGAAGCCTGTGGTACTCCAAAGGAAAAAGTCTTTGTATAGAGTTTCATTGACTATGGTTAACCTGACTTGGGTCACATTCCCTCCCTTGAACCAGTCAACATCCCAAGAGAAATGTAATGTGCTGATCACCAAGCTGGGACTATACCAATCCTAAATGGAGTGGTAATAAATGAAATGGACTAGGGATGAGGAAGGGGTGGACTAGGGATGAGGAAGTGAGCTAAATCAGATACACTTAGGGGCGCCTGGGTGGCGCAGTCGGTTAAGCGTCCGACTTCAGCCAGGTCACGATCTCGCGGTCCGGGAGTTCGAGCCCCGCGTCAGGCTCTGGGCTGATGGCTCAGAGCCTGGAGCCTGTTCCCGATTCTGTGTCTCCCTCTCTCTCTCTGCCCCTCCCCCGTTCATGCTCTGTCTCTCTCTGTCCCAAAAATAAATAAACATTGGGGAAAAAAAAATTAAAAAAAAAAAATCAGATACACTTACCTGAAGTAGAATAAATGAATGGATGCTCAGTGCCTCACTCCTCCTGAGAAGAAAAAAAAAATTACCTTATTTTTTAATGCAAAGTATTGTTTCAATAGTGGTTATAAAGCACAGCATCTAACACTCCATTGATCACCAAGGAAGGCTTGGCTGATCTTGGATCCCTTTTACTATCTTATCATCTCCTTGAAGTGCATTAACCTGATTAAAGGAAAGAGGAAAACCATTCTTCCACACTAGTATATACAAATATTCAATATCATTTTTTTCAGTGGGGGGGTTGGTATTTAGAGGCCTCCCAAACCAGTCATGAATCCATCCAGACATGAAATCACCCAACTGCGCCATAATTCAGCCCACAGTTCTTCCACTAGAAAAAGTTTGGTTTTGGGGCGCCTGGGTGGCGCAGTCGGTTAAGCGTCCGGCTTCAGCCAGGTCACGATCTCGCGGTCCGTGAGTTCGAGCCCTGCGTCGGGCTCTGGGCTGATGGCTCAGAGCCTGGAGCCTGCTTCCGATTCTGTGTCTCCCTCTCTCTCTGCCCCTCCCCCGTTCATGCTCTGTCTCTCTCTGTCCCAGAGGTGAGTGAACGTTGAAAAAAAAAAAAAATTAAAAAAAAAAAAAAAAGTTTGGTTTTGGTTTTAAATTTGGCCAAATGATGCATAGTTCTAAACACCTGGCAAAAGTCCTCGTGGACATTCTCTGATATCCCTCAGACCAGGTCTCAGTCGAAAAAGAAGCAAGTTCAGTCTTCAGAAACCCAAGCCAACTCTGAGAGAACAAAACTCTTTGTTCACAGTTGCTTGGAATGCATACCTTAACATTTGTTAGCCTAACAGCAACCTGTCCATAGTTCCTAGACACCCCCCAATGCCAGCCACCCCCACACTGGAAATCATGACCCAAAGACATGTAGGGGCACCTGGGTGGCTCAGTTGGTTAAGCGTCTGATTTTGCCTCAGGTCATAATCTTGCTGTTCATGAGTTCGAGTCCCCTATTGGGCTCTCTGCTGTCAGCGCAGAGCCTGCTTTGGATCCTCTGCCTCCCTCTCTCTTTGCCCCACCCCCACTAACACACATTCTCTCTCTGTCTCTCAAAAATAAATAAACATTAGAAAGAAAGAAAGGGAAGAAGGGAAAGAAGGAAGGAAGGAAGGGAGGGAGGAATGAAGGAGAAAGAAAGAAAGAAAGAAAGAAAGAAAGAAAGAAAGAAAGAAAGAAAGAAAGAAAGAAAGAAAGAAAGAAAAAGGAAGGAAGGAAGGAAGGAAGGAAGGAAGGAAGGAAGGAAGGAAGGAAGGAAGAAAGGCGGCTGCGTGGCTCAGTGGGTTGAACGTCCAACATCGGCTCAGGTGGTGATCTCATGATTCACGAGTTCCAGCCCTGCTTTGTGCTCTGTGCTGACAGCTCAGAGCCTGGAGCCTGCTTTGGATTCTGTGTCTCCCTCTCTCTCTGCCCATCCCCTACTTGTACTCTGTCTCTCAAAAAAAACAAACATTTTAAAAAATTAAAAAAAAAAAAAAAAGAACCACATGCCATCTGTACAAAGCTGCTCACGGCAATACAGTACTGGAGGAGACACACCCCAATAATATCCAACACCAGAGCCTGGCCAGGAAAATACAGCGTGTGAACCAAGAGGAAAATCCTCTGAAATAATACGTATCAGGTTGAGCCATATGAAATTGCCATTTTGCAGGTTAATGATAGTCAAATATTAATTTGGTATGGTTACAGCTGAATAAAGTAGGGCAGTCATTTTCAAAGTGTGGTTCACAGACTTACAGCGTTGGGGTGGGGCTCCCAAAACCCTGTCAAGAGGAACAGGGGGTCAAAATTATTTTCATAATAGGGGCACCCGGGTGGCTCAGTCAGTTAAGTGTCCAACTTCAGCTCGGGTCATGATCTTGCAGTTCATGGGTTCAAGCCCGGAGGCGGGCTCTGTGCTGACAGCTCAGAGCCTGGAGCCTGCTTTGGATTTGGTGCCTCCCTCCCTCTCTGCCCCTCCCCACTCATGCTCTGTCTCTCTCTCAAAAATAAACATTTAAAAAATGTTTAAAAAATTATTTTCATAATAATACTAAGGTGTTATTTGCCTTTTTCTCCATGTTGACATCTGTACGGACATAGGCAATTGTTGACAAAAGCAATGTGGGTAACATTATATGAAACTGTATTTCCTTCATTTATTTCAACAAAAAAACATTAACACAATAGTCGGAGTACAGAAGCAGATGTCAGAATCACGCTGTCCTTTAGCTAGCCAGATATTAAAGAGATTTGCAAAACTGCTAACCAATGCCATTCTTCCCACTAATATTCTTTGTTTTGGAAAATATTTTTTATAAAGGCATTTTATTTATGTTAACATGTAGTGGGTTTATTATTTTTATATTTTAATGAATCAAAAATATTTTTTAAGTATCTGTTTTAATTTTTAATGTGGTTAAGTATCAATGGATGTAACCTTCATGAGCAAAAACTCTCTGGGGTCTTCAATAATATTTAAAAGTGCAAAGGACTCCTGAGGCCGAAAACTTTGAGAATTCCTATATTAGGATAATTTACAGAAAAATATGCGTGAAACGAAGTGGAAACAATCAGCACAATAAGAAAATATGTAAAAAATGTGGAGGGGTGCCTGGTTGGCTCAGAAGGTGGAGTACATGACTGTTGATCTCAGGGTTGTGAGTTCGAGCCCCAAGTTGAGTATAGAGATTAGAACTAAAATCTTAAAAAAAAAAAAAATGTGGAGACAGCACCAGGTTCAGAGACCACAATATTTTTTTAAAGAGATCATTTTTTTTTTTTAAATACAGAAAAGTACAAAAAATAACGAAACAATCACCCAGGGTCTCACCACCCATAACTAAAAGTTAACATTTTGTACTGTTTGCTTTCAGTATTTTTTAAAAATTAATTAAGTAAGTAATTAGACTTTCCAGCTAAAGTTAGAATTCCTTTGGTCCCCATCCTGTTGCTGAACTCCGAATATCATGAATTCTGGTGGTTTCCTTCCAGTATATAGTTATAAATTCCTTATGATATTTTAAAAATTTCCTTGAAATAATTCATACTGTACAAATTAGTTTGCTGCAGTTAAGTGGCCAGGCCATGGATTAAGACTATCTGGGTTCAAGTTCCTACTCTGATGCTTCTGTGACCTTGAGCAATTACCTCTGTGCCAGTTTCTTCATTTGTAAAATAGGGGTAACATTGGTACCAATTCCATGAGGTTGTTGTGAGTTTTAATATAAGTGCCTGGAACAGTATCTGTCACAGAATTTTACCACTATAAAAGTATTTGCTTTTGCTCTCTTATTCCAACTTTCTTGCTTTTTAAAAAAAATTTTTTTAATTCTTTTATTTATTTTTGAGAGACAGACAGAATGTGAGCAGGGGAGGAGCAGAGAGAGGGGGAAATACAGAATCCGAAGCAAGCTCCAGGCTCTGGGCTGTCAGCACAGAGCCCGAAGCAGGCCCGAACTCACAAACTGTGAGATCATGACCTGAGACGAAGTCAGACGCTTAATTGACTGAGCCACCCAGGTGCCCCCAATTTTTTTGTTTTTCACTCATGATTTTGAAAAAATTTTTAAATGTTTTTATTCATTTTTGAGACAGAGAGATACAGAGCACGAGCAGGGGAGGGGCAGAGAAAGAGGGAGACACAGAATCTGAAGCAGTCTCCAGGCTCTGAGCTGTCAGCACAGAGCCCAACACGGCGCTCGAACTCACAGACTGTGAGATCATGACCTGAGCTGAAGTTGTACGCTCAATTGACTGAGCCACCCAGGTGCCCCTCAGTCACGATTTTGAAGTCTACAGACATTCATATACATAAAATATGTTCTTCTTAAGTGTTGTAGAGTATTCCATTGAATAAACATGCCATATTTGTATTACTTCTTTACTACAAAAGCGATAATAATAAACTAAAATTTCTACTTTAGAAGTTCACAGATTTATCTTGTCAAAAATCTTGGGGCACCTGGGTGGCTCAGTCAGTTAAGGATCTAACTCTTGATTTCAGTTTGGGTCATGATCTCAACATTGTGAGATAGAGCCCCACAATTGGCTCCACACTGGGTGTGGAGCCTGCTTAAGATTCTCCCTCTCCCTCTCCCTCTGCCCTCTTCCATGGCATGCACGTGTGTGTGTGCACACACGCTCACTCTTGCTCTCTTAAAAAAAAAAAAAACACGAAAAAACTTGGTTGACTAATTTTCTCCAGCAGGGCTCATCCTCTCCAGTAGACACAACAAAGGCCTCCCAAAGATGCCTATGTCCTCATTCCCAGAACCTGCAAATCTGTTAAATTACATGGCACAGGGGAATTAAGATTGCAGATAGAATTAAGTTTGGCTATCAGCTGGCCTAGAAAGAGAGAGATTATCCAGGATCTCTAGGGAGGCCCAATGCAATCATGAGGGTCTCGATGAGTGGAAGAAGGATGCCAAAGGGAGAGAACTGGACAGATGGTACGGGAGAAAAACTTGGCCCCCTATTGCTGGCTCTTAAGGTAAAGGAAGGGGCCACAAGCCAAGGAAAGCAGGCAGTATTTACAAGCTAGAAAAGGCAAGGAAATAGGTTCTCCCCTAGAGCCTCTAGAAGAAATACAGTCCTCCCTCTTCTTGATTTTAGGGGTGTTGGATCTCTGACCTCCAGAACTGTAAGACAATCATTTTGTGTGTATTAAGCAAATTCATTTGTAGTCATTTGTTACAGGACAAGAGAAAAGGAATCCGGTCTCTTAATGGTGGATGGAGAAGGCTGACTTTTGGGGTTCACTATGCATGTGCAATGAGAAACAACGTGTTAAGCATATTGGCAAGGAAGTGGCTAAAGTGATCATCTTTGGAAACATGACCTGATGAAGAGAAGAGAGGGAAAGAAGTGAAGACTGCAGGAAAGGCGAGAGCCTGACAGTGAGCAAAAGCTGAAGTGCACGGGGCGGGTTGGGGTGGGGGGTGGGGGGTGGGTCACTGGGAGGAAACCCAGAGGCTCAAACCAGTAGGTAGGGTGTTTGAATTTCTAATGCAGAAGTGGGCCTTCAGGGAAAGACTGGGATCTAGGAGTGACCTTGGAGGGGGTGGCTGACGCAGAGACAAGGAGGTCACTGGGAAATCAGAGGTGAGCTAATTCCATCTCATAGGTTAGCTGAGGTTCATGGACATTGGGGGTGGGGGGCATTAGCTTCAAGAAGGAGCCTGTTCCTTGCAAAATTGCCTAAAATCCCCACCTTGCCCAGAGGGTAATCTGCCAGGGGTGGGGCGTGGTGTGGAAGTAACAGGGGTGCACGCATGTGTTGTGTTTGGTACACCGCGAGGTAGGACAGAGTGGTTAGGGAGTTAGTGGCCTATGATGTGCAGGGGGGACTGGCGGGGACAGTGACTCGTCTGAGAAACACGCGAGTAAGGGGGTCTATGTGCACCTATTGGGTCGTGTGTGGGTGTGGTGGGGTCCAGACATGCGGGGTGTGGGGGGGGGAGTATGCGGGGTGCGTGCGAGTGGGCGGCAGGGGTGCGGGGTGCTCGGGGTACGTGGGGGTGGCACGTGGGCACGAGTGGGTGTGCGGGGCCGAAGCTGGTCGGCCGGGAGGAGAGCGGCCGGGGCCAGGAGCGTGCGCGCGTCGGCCCGCGGTCTGCGCCGCCAAGCTCCGCCCGCGAGCGCTACCGGGCTTCCCGCCCCCTCGGCCTGCTCCCTCCCCATCCCCGTCGCCGCGCGCGCTCCCAGCCCCAGCGCCGCAGACGCCCGGCCGCCGCCTCTGTCGCCGCCCGGAGCCGCTGCAAGGAGCAGGTATGACAGCGACCCCGGGAGAACGCAGGGGCCGCCCTGCCGCGGCGCCTTCCCGCGCGCGCTCCGTGGGTCCCGCCTCAGTTTCCCTCGCGGGGGCGTCTGGGCGCTAGCGGCGGCGCCGCTGGGACCCAGCGTCGGGGCGCAGGGGGAGGTCTGCGGGGTGACAAAAGCTCCCAGAGTGGGAAGAGGGGGAACCCAGCGAGCCCCAAGAGCGTCGGGGCGGCGGAGAGGGCCGTGGCGTCCTGGGCGCGGAGGGGCGGGGTGAGCTGTCGCCCCAGAGGGTAACACCCGCGAAACCCGAGAGCGCCGGCTCCGCGCTGGGCGTCGCGAAGCGGAACAGCCCGACTTCAGCCACGCAGCATCCTGGGGCGGTGGGGCTCCGTGGTGTTACCATTTCACAGACGGGGAAACTGAGGGCAGAGGGTGGTGAAGCTTGCCTGCGTTCCGGTCAGTCACAGAGCCCAGAAGTCTGACCCCAGAGCGTGCGTCCTGGCCTCCCCTGTCAGCCGCCCCTGGGGGGCCCGGGGGGACCCCGTGTTGTCTGCGTGGCCTCCTGCTGGGGAGGAGGCCTGTTCCCAGCTCCTAGCTGCCTCTCCCCAGAGGGGGTCTGTCCTGGGAGATTGTCTTGGCTTCGTGAAGGCTTGGCTTCGGTGTGCCCCGGGGAAGCAGGGACCAGGGAACTGAGGGTGTGTGGCAGCACGGAGCAGGCCCTTCCCACCGCAGCGTGGACGGAGAAACTGAGGCACGAATAAGTTTAGACAGGAAGCAGAGTTTCTTCCCAAGAGAGGTACAACAGGTCCCTCACCCCATGCCCACCAGGGACCTGGATCAGGACAGCCAAGACTCGTTCCTCCCTAGCAGCAGAGCCCTCCCACAGTCCATGGGGGACGTGTGGAAATGCCCCCCCCCCCCCGAGGTCTCAGCATCTCTGTGGCCCCCACCCGGCATCTGCCAGTGACCCGACCTACCTGAACTGAACTGTGTGATGCCCACTGAACTGTGTGATGCCAGAAGGAACACAGGGGTCCTTCATCCATTCCTCTTAGTCTATAGCCTTCCAATCCCTGCCCTCCCTGCTCCCTGAAAGAAACCACTTGCACAACATGGGGTGTTCCTTCCAGATCTACACTTCAAACACATAGTGAGGTTGTGGGCAGATGTTTAACAGAAATGGTATAATCCGTCCATATTCTGCAACTTGGCCCCCCTCTCCACCATCCCCAGCCCGCCAGTTATCATTTCTTTGAGAGTTATCCATGTTGCGCATATAAATCTCACCTGGTCATAAAAATTCCCGGGGCTGTTTTCTACTTCAGCTTTTTCCATAAATCGACATCTCTGGGTTAAGAAAGGTTTTCGTTCTTTGTCGTACACTAACGTCACAGGACCTGAATTTGTGGTACAACGTGCTCACCTCTCCGTTTCTCACGTGCTTGTATTTACACATGCGCACAAGGCGTCCACACGTGTACATGCGCACAAGACGTGTGCACATGCGCACAAGACGTCTGCACATGCACATGCGCACAGAACGTGTCCAATTTGCATATATGCTACCGTGCAGGTCGCCGCATATACACGTGCACGGGTTCACACATGTGTGCACCACACACACATGCACAGGTGCACATATGCACACTTCTGTCCTGTCTTTAGGCAAACACGAACACGACACCCTCTCTCGCTGTGATCTCTGCTGAGCCCAAAAGCCTGGGATTGAGCCAGGCCACAAGCTCTGCCTGTCCAGGCACCAGTGGGCAGAGTTCCCAAAAGGGTCGGCCTCCAGGGATTCTCTCCAGATGCCCCCAGTGCCGCCCCCACCTTCCAGTAGGAGACAGGTAGTTAGGAAAGATGGCTAGTAGATGGGAGTGTCCAAGGTCCTATTTGTGTCACACAAACTTTCCTTCCGGGTCTGGTCTGTGGGATGAGAGTGCGCTTGTGTTGGAATGTGTGCCAAGACCATCCATAGTTTGGTGGAATGCCTGTGAACAGCCATCTGGGGAGAAGCTGGAATGGGGTGGTGCTTGCATTACCATTCTAGGTCCACCGCTTCCTGGCTGGGACAAGTCCCTTCCCCTGTGTGAGCCATAGCTTTCTCATCTGTACCATGGGGGTGAGGATAATGGCAACCTCCCAAAACTATGGAGTGCGTTCGTGGGGTGATGAAACAAAATACTCAGAGCCTTGTCAGCCCTAAGTAGGAAGTCTTGTGTGGGACAGGGAGAGACCCGGAGATGGCCCCTGGGTGGAGGTGACACCCAGAGTCACCATTGGGTCCATCATTTGTCCACACCCCAAATCCAGACTGGAGAATCCTGAGTGCTGAGTGGGCTGGAGGATGAGATTCCTGGCTACTGAGCGCCAAGCTCAGCTCAGAGGAGTCCAGAAGCCTCATGGCATCTGCAACAGGTGAACTGCACACCTGGTGAGCTAAGGTGCAGCAATGAAGTGAGCCAAGGTCCCCACCTTGGAGATACAAGAGACAGAAGTTGCAAAGGAGGCCCATGGGCAGCTTTTGTGAGGCCCACCCTCCTTCTTGTATTTTAGATGACTCTCAAATGTTAAAAAGTGGGAGATGTCACATAAAAATCTGTATCTCTGGATCCTCTTGAGAAATCAGAGAAACAGACAACTCTGGGCCCAACATTTGGCTGCCCCCTTAGATGAGATGGGCACCTTCCAAGGTGCCACAGTCCCCACCTGGCCTCCTTCATAATGACCACATAACACAAAACTTAGTAACATAAACTCACAGCCAGCTTTTACATCCCATCTCTGCCACAAATTAATTGTGTGATAATAAGTAGCACTTGCCTCACAAGGTTATTTTAGGTTTTGAATGAGTCAAGAACCTAAGCCTCTTAAAACAGTGTCTGGGGCATGGTGCATACTATCTAAGTGTTGCTGATGCTGATAATGGTGACATTAGCCACCTGGTCCCTGGGAGAGCATCATTTGTACTCCAAATTGTGCTTGATATAAACGCTGTGGAAACACAAGTGAAGGAGGAAGAAAGGAAGGAAAGTAATGCTTTGAACTCCTTTTTCAAACCAGATGCTATCATCCTAGATTTTTTTTTCTTTCCAAAAACTGGGAGAGGACAACATTTCGGGGACAGATACAAAGAGGAGGGGATTCTAAGGTGGGTTTTGAAGGATAAATAGGAGTTTCTCTGGAGCAGTGGAGTGAGAAAAGCACTGCCATACAGAGGAGACAGAAAAGGACCTTGAGGGGCGCCTGGGTGGCTCAGTTGGTTAAGTGTCTGACTCTTAATTTCGGTTCAGGTTGTGATCTCACAGTCATGGAATCGAACCCCATGTTGGGCTCCTCACTGGGCCTGTAGCCCATTTGGGATTCTCTCCTTCCCTCTCCCTCTGCTCTTCTCCCACTTGTGTGCACGTGAGGGCACGCTCTATAAATAAATAAGTAAGTAAGTAATAAGAAAAGGACCTTGAGATCATGATGGGGCTTATGACAGGAAGGAGGATGAACATTTTTTGCATACCTACTATGTGCAGGTGCTCTTATAATTGCCTCATAGTGCCCTTGGGAATCACATCTGTGATCCCCATTTACTGATGAGTCAGAGGTTCAGGGAGGGTAAGCCCTTGCCCACGAGCTTGCACAGTGGGTCAGTGGCAGAGCTGGGATCTGACCCCAGATCTGTTTGATTCTAAAGCCCTGGGCACCCTCTCTGAGCCTTGTTTCTCATCATAAAGCAGAGGTAATACTAGTAAAACCTACTGCGGTGTTGGTTGTGAAGATAAGATCAGAAAATGCACACACCTCAGCATGGGACCTGGCATGGAGCGGTTGCTGCTGTGATTTCCATTGGAACAAAGCCTGTGTGTGTCCAGCCCTCTCTGCACCTCACTCATACCAGATGGGGGAGCCCAGGGAACGAAGGGCCAGCAGGTCTCAAAGTGTGGTCCGTGGACCAGGAGCATTGGCATTGGACTCAGCTGGGAGCTGATTGGAAGTGCAGATTCTCAGACCCACCCTAGACCTACTGAATCAGAGACTGGGGGTGGGGCCCAGAAACCTGTATTTTAATAAACCCTGCAGAGGTGGTTCCATGTGCTGAAAGATTTCAGGGTCACTGGCCTAAAGAGAAACTTCAAATGAGACCCCTCCAGCCACCTGCACCCACCTCCCACTAGACGGTGAGAATGTTCTCAGCAAAGGCCAAAGATGGAGGGTATGTCCTAAGACAAAGGCAAGTTTCCCTCCACGCTGGACAGTTGCTGAGGGGCTTAGTGGAGTTCGCGGATTTTGGGTTTTTTTTTTTGTTGTTGTTGTTTTTTGAGAGAGAAAGAGGGCACATAGATGGGGAGGGGCAGAGAGAGAGAGAGGATGAGAGAGAATCCCAGCAGACTCTGTGCTGTCAACATCGAGCCCAACTCGGGGCTAGATCTCATGAATTGTGAGATATGACCTGAGCCGAAATCAAGAGTCAGACGCTTAACTGACTGAGTCACCCAGGCGCCCCTCCTGGGCTTTTTATTCTTTAGAACTTGCTGTGCTTTCTAGTCTTGCAGCCTCTGCCCACCTTGAGGGTCTGGAGCGAGATTTGAATTTCAGAGATGCTGAAAGTGAGGGATGCCCCAGGCAGCTGAGGACCCACCCCCTCCCCATAAAAAACCTGTTATTAGAGACCCTTCTGTGCCTGGGGGCTCTTGTGGGCTGTCCCTTTCCCCGGAGCTCCCGTGAGAACATGTGTCCAGGCACAAGTCCTGAATGGTGGAGAATGATCCCAAGACTCTGCACAAAAAAACATTAAGGAGGTTCCAGGTCATGTGATGAGGAAGGAAGTCCAGGCTGGGGACAGGAGCGTACTGCAGAGAACCTCCAGTTGAGAAGTAGGCACCCTCTACACGTCCTCTTGGAAGCTCTGAGCAACAGTTGGGGTGCCTGGGTGGCTCAGTTGGCTGGGCATCCAACTCTTGGTCTCAGCTCAGGTCACGGTCTTGTGGTTTGTGGGATCGAGCCCCATGTTGGGCTCTGCGCTGACAAAAAAAAAAGAAAAAGAGTGGGAGGCAGTACTAATGGGTGGAAACATGGCCTTGCCTTAAAGATCAAAGTTTCTAGGCCTGCCTTCATAAAATTTACTATTTCTTGCATGACCAAAACCAAAAGTACCCATAAGCCCGGGCATGTCAAACTAGTAAAAATATTTGTCACTTCTATGACAAAGAGTTAACTACATGGATAAAGAGCGCTCACAAATCAAAGACCAAGCACCCCATCCAAAAAAGAAAAAAAGAAGAAGAAAGTAAAGGATGTGATTTGGCTAAATAGAAGTACATAAAAAGAAGCATAAATTCAAACAGACAAAAAGGTGCTCAACCATTCTTCAAAAAAGAATCGCACGGCCAAACCACACCAATTCTGTTTCCCACCTGCCAGATGGCTGGGTAACACTCAGTGCTGGACATGGGGTGGGGGAAACCAGTACTCTCAAACCCTGCGGGCAGGAGCACAGGTACCCCTCAGTGGGGGGTAGTTAGGAAAACTGCCGATATTCAAGAGGCCCATACCCATGGCTCTGCAATTTCACCTGCAGGGATTTACCCAGTGGATATCTTTGCATTGGACACAACAAAGATAGTCATCATTGTGTGTAAGAGCAAACAATTGCAAAGTAAACACCCGTCAGAAAGGAGCCAAGTACTGTTACTTGTGGGAATTGGCCACACAGGAGAATATGATGCAGTCACTAAAAAGAAAGCAGTAGCTCTTTATGAATGGATGTGGAACCATCTCCCAGATGTATTGTTAAAAGAAAATTACAGGGAATAGAACAGTGTGTAGTATTCTACCATCTGTGTGCATAGAGTCCCTTTATAAAAGGATGAGGGGCGCCTGGGTGGCTTAGTTGGTTAAGCGCCTGACTTAGCCTCAGGTCATGATCTTACAGTCCCTGATCCCGCATCAGTGCTCTGCGCTGACAGCTCAGAGCCTGGAGCCTGCTTCGGATTCTGTGTCTCCCTCTCTCTCTGCCCCTCCCCTGCTCACGCTCTGTCTCTCTCTCTCTCTCTCTCTCAAAAATAAACATTTAAAAAAACATTTTTTAAAGGATGAGATAAGCGCTTGCTCTGCATCTTTGGGACTATCATAGGAAGTCAGAACTAGGAGAATGGGGAGGCTACAGTCAGCTACTGGACCA